>NC_088296.1:24114802-24753696 GCF_032854445.1 Liolophura sinensis | reverse complement strand
TGCAAAACAAGTTCTCGTTACAAATCTCTTTACTTTTCTGCAATACATGAATACAGTAAAGTATAGTAGATCTAATCCACTTGAGGACAGTGCCCAAACAGTAAAGTGTAGTAGAACTAATCCACATGGGGAAAGTGCTCAAACAGTAAAGTGTAGTAGATCTAATCCACATGGGGAAAGTGCCCAAACAGCAAAGTGTAGTAGAACTAATCTACATGGGGAAAGTGCTCAAACAGTAAAGTGCAGTAGAACTAATCCCCGTGGGGATAGTGCACAAAGAGTAAAGTGTAGTAGAACTAATCCATGTGGGGAAAGTGCTCAAACAGTAAAGTGTAGTAGAACTAATCCACTTAGGGACAGTGCCCAAACAGCAAAATATAGTAGATCTAATCCACATGGGGAAAGTGCTCAAACAGTAAAGTGTAGTACAACTAATACCCGTGGGGATAGTGCACAAAGAGTAAAGTGTAGTAGAACTAATCCACGTGGGGAAAGTGCTCAAACAGTAAAGTGTACTAGAACTAATCCACTTGGGGACAGTGCCCAAACAGCAAAGTGTGGTAGATCTAATCGACATGGCGAAAGTTGCCCAAACAGCAAAGTGTAGTAGAACTAATCCACATGGAGAGAGTGAAAAAAAAAGGCAAAGTGTAGTAGATCTAATCCACATGGGGATAGTGCTCAAACAGTAAAGTGTAGTAGAACTAATCCACTTGGGGACAGTGCCCAAACAGTAAAGTGCAGTAGAACTAATCCACACAGGGATAGTGCACAAAGAGTAAAGTGTAGTAGATCTAATCCACGTGGGGATAGTGCTCAAACAGTAAGGTGTAGTAGAAACTAATCCACATGGAGAGAGTGCTCAAACAGTAAAGTGTAGTAGAACTAATCCACATGGAGAGAGTGCTCAAACAGTAAAGTGTAGTAGAACTAATCCACATGGAGAGAGTGCTCAAAGATTAAAGTGTAGCACATCTAATCCACATGGGGATAGTGCTCAAACTGTAAAGAGTAGTAGAACTAATACACATGGGGACAGTGCTCAAACAATAAAGTGTAGCACAACTAATCCATATGGGAATAGTGCTCAAACAGTAAAGTATAGTGGAACTAATCCACATATGGGTAGTGCTCAAACTGTAAAGTGTAGTAGAATTACTCCACATGGAAAGAGTGCTTAAACAATAAAGTGTAGTAGATCTAATCCACATGGGGATAGTGCACAAACAGTAAAGTGTAGAAGAAGTAATCCGCATGGGGATAGTGCTCAAACAGTAAAGTGTCACAGAACTACTACACAGGGGAAAGTGCTCAAACAGTAAAGTGTAGTAGAGCTAATCCAGATGGGGATAGTGCTCAAACAGTAAAGTGTAGCAGAACTAATCCGCATGTTGACAGTGCTCAAACAGTAATGTGTAGCAGAACTAACCCACATGGGGATAGTGCTCAAACTGGTTGATGGTTTCTTCCTCTGAGTCTGCGATGAGCATCTAGCGTCACACCTAGAGTGCACATACGTACCGACATAGACCCAGTTGTTAAAGATAGAGTTCCGCGAAGCCCAGTTTACAATCGCCCAATTCAGTTTGTTATCAGAACATATGTTGTGAATTGAAATATTTTGTGTGTATTTTATATACGCTGCGCTTTTAACATGTACTTATTTTCTGTGCAGTGAAACAATATATTGATGTATAACCTTTATTTGTCTGAGACGTGTATAACACATGCTTGTTATAAAATGAAAAAATGTATTGATTTTCAATGTTGATGAAATGTGGTGTACATTCATGATAAGGAGTTTTTATCTGAACATAGCTGTGTCTTGGATTTGTTTGAGTTCTCTGTGTTACATACTGTCTTCTCGTCATTTAAATTGTAAATTTGATGATAGCGCTCAGAGTATTGTACTTTGTTAATTGTTTAGTTGTGCCAATGTATAACCTTGTCATAAATGTTAATCTTACATATTACAGTTGATAATTTGTTTCACAATTATATCGTATATTATATATATGTCGATAAACGCCGTATGAATAACAGGCTTCACATCTTTTGCCCGAGTGACCATATGCGGGAATGGTTCCTCGTTAGATATATTAACGCCAACACTATATCGCTATCGTCCATGTACCTGCCTTTGTTTATCATTGGATATTCCCTCAGAATCGTTCTAATTTTAAGTACAACTAATCAGTTATGCTGGCTTCCTCTCCGGCCGTACGTGGGAAGGTTCGGCAACAGCCTGCGGATGGTCGTGGGTTTCCCCGGGCTCTGCTCGGTTCCCTCCCACCATAATGCTAGCCGCCGTCGTATAAGTAAAATATTCTTGAGTACGGCGTAAAACACTAAAAAAATAAATAAATAAATAAATAAATAAATAAATAAATCAATCAATCAATCAATCAATCAATCAATCAATCAATCAATCAATCAATCAATTAATCAATTAATAAATAAATAAATAAATAACTCAATCAGTTACACAATCAGTTACACAATGAGATGAATATATTTCTCTCCACAGATATTTTCACTGCGTGATTTTTAATTTTAAATTGTGGTGATACTGTGCTTATTACCATTTTATTTTTGTATGAATTTAGTTTTTATGTCATGCTTTAAATTTTAATCATTGTACATGTTTTTAGAAAAGAGTTTTTATTACTGTGTCGTGCATAGTTTATATCGCAATGTATCTGTGGTAAAATATTTAGTGAATACAAATAGTCTAGATATGACTGAGCAGGATTCACCTTTTATTTAGATACCAGTTTAGTTTTCGGACTTAAGAATTTGGAGATCACAGTCTTCTGAATGGAGATACAAAAGGATGTGTATTTTCTATTTTTAATTAAATATATTGGTAATGAGTAGACTCATGCATGGTACGCGTCGTGTGTCTGAATGTTACATCGTATGAAAGTTATTGGCTGTTCAACATTTCATGAATAAAATTTTATTCTAATAAAGATTTTTCTTTTCTTTTCGTACAGGTTAGTTATTGATTTAGAGGTTATTCGTAATTTGCAGTGAAAAGTAGCCAGGAATCTCTGACCAAAGTGGTCTCTGTGAGTCCAGCTAATGCCGGCTTCCTCTCCAGTGTCATACGGCTTCCTCTCCAGTGTTACGTACAAGCAACCTGCGGATAGTCGTGGGTCTCCTCCTGGCTCTGCCCAGTTTCCTCTCATCATAATGCTGGTCGGCATCGTGTTATTAAAATATTTTAGAGTACATGTATACCGTGTAAAGCTTCAATCAAATAAATATTGACTCATTTCCTGACATATACAGCCTTCCAAACAACAAGCATTCGAACACGCGACCTAATGTGGCCTATGCCATGAAAAGCTCAGTGAAAACATAAAAGACCCGTTTGTCTTGCACAATGTGTAAACTATGACCTTCTCTCAGAAAGTAGTCTTACAAGGTGACATTGCCCAGTCGAGAGATGTGTGCCAGCTGGCGGTTCGTATAGTGGACCACCTGAGCCTGTGTGTCACAGTTATGGGTTACGTTTTACGCCAATCATGGTCATCGCCATCGAGCTAACTTTTGCCAGGACAACAATTCCTTGCTCCGGTATTCCACTGTATCGTATTAAGGTCACATCTGGGGGTTCTCTGCATGTGCTAGGCTGGTACTATACCAATACCGACCTCCATACCACTCGTATACCTCCCGTAAACCACGAAGGGGCGTTCCAAGTCTATCTTCGCAAGCCCCGTTCCCAAAAGTACCTAAAGTAAAAGTTTAAAAGAGGAATATGTAAGAGACAATGTATAAAAAGCAAATGAAGCTGGTAGTGTGTAAAGGATGGAGCAGTCATTTGCATTCTATGATGCTGGGGAAAATGTGGATATTATATGTATACCATCCAATTCAAGTTTCCAACTCGTTGTCCATTAATATTTTCCACATCAATTACAAATATCTACTTTGTCGTACTTAGCAATATTTCTCATGTGACCGACCCAGAGATAAGTAAGAAAAGTTAAAGGGGGGATTGTTTTATTCAACCATCAGCGTACAACCGGAGGTGACATATAAATCGTATAATGGTATACCTTTGACAGGAAACTGTAGAGCTTAATTTACATCTGATAACGAAAGGTATTGTATTGCTATGGAATGGTGTCGGTCAATTTCATTCAACGTTAACTGAACATCATGAAAACATGTTTACCACCCCAGAGCACACAAAAAAGATATCTTATTATACCATACAATACAACGACTATTAGCAGAAATTACAACCTACCATTAGAGCAGGCGATAAGTGACTTAAATTTTTAAAAAAGACAAAAAAGCAGTTTAACAATCTGGAACTGTTCGGTTTGGTGAAAGAACGCCCTCGAAACAATCACGTCTGATCTACCAATATAGCTGGGATATCCGCCTAGCAATTTCGTTCGACGTAGAGACAGCAAATACTCCCAGTCTGACTGTATCGCTACACTTACTTAAGGCTAGAGTGTGACTAGTTCAAGGTACAATGAAAGGAAAATATAGCAATGGCTTTCTCTATAATACAGGGTCTAACATTACACGAGGCCACCTCTGATTCAGTTGTTTTACCGACTGATTACCTTATCGTACAGGTGTCATGAACCGTCTCTGCTTGACAATTTCCAAACATTTTGATCACGTCTTCCTATGTGGTTATTGTATACGGTTGTGAAAGACAGCAAAGAAAACCTGCTATGTCGCAGAGCGGGAACTGACTTGAAGCCTACGAGAAAGCAGGAACCTGACATGGGCAAATTTCGTTTTTGAAGCCAAGTGCAAAGTTCGTATCTGATGTCTTGGTAATGGGCTAAACCTTCTAACTGTTAAAGAAGGTATATTAATAGATCTGTTGACCCCTGTCCTTATTGACACCCTACACTATTTTAACATGCACTAATTTCCCCGGTCTTACCACTATGCCTCATCTTATAGAATGTTATATCCCCTCCTTCAATTAAGAACAGAAACAACTTACCAAACACAAAGGTGTGAAAGACACAATAGTACGTGTGCATATTAATACACAACCATTTGAAAGAAGTCACAGAAAAGTGGCTCAACTGCCATTTACCAGAAAAGTGGCTCAACTGTCATTCACAAGAAAAATGTTCCTTAACTGTGCACAGGTCCAGGTTCGCGACATTCCTTACCTTCACTTGCTCTATTATGTCCACTCCAAGTAGACATATGCATGCATGCATGTGATGGTTTTATCAAGCTCATATCACTGATTGAGGTTAATATATGTACATTTGTTTACATTTTATGCAATGTTTATCACATGGAATGTACATGGAAACGCAGGTTATCAATAATAGCACTAACTACAGTTGTTACAGGCGGGACACTGGGTCTGGCACCTAAGGTTTACCACTTTTTGTTCACATGGCTAGAGCAGCCGGGACAGCAGTAACACAGGGCGATGACGGGTCTGGCACTTCTAGGTTTAATGGTTTAAATAGGTATAGATGTCATTTGGAAAGTGGATTAAATAACAGTGTTATCGTTAACAATCTACATGTATTTGAATGCAACAACACATCCACGGCTCTGATAATCCTACATGTAGCTGGAGTTGGGTGAGCTAATTCCAAAACTACAATAACTTCAACGGCACAGGCCAACCATCTGTCAGCTAACCCTCAACAATGTATAAATTAAAATATAATCTAATTAACAGATGAACATTTACAACTACTTCTGATAATGATATACTCTTAACATACACTGTATCCAGTCACTATATGCATGTACAAAGTTTAAGGTTATTTATGTACCTGCTATTTTTCCTGATCAACAGTAAGTAACAACTAAACATACGGATAATTAAAAATGGAGAGACGTATAATATACACAAACATACACAGCAGGTATGACAAACGAGTATCATTTCTGGCACACTAAAACATGTTACCATGTTGTTCCACACCTCCTACAAATGTAAATGAGCATATAGAGCTTAACTTTACAGCTGTTGTGAGTATTTGTCGTACAACTTATCACCTAAAACATTGTCTGGTAACTTTATTATCACCTTGTACATTACGTGATAATTACCCCATACATCACTGTGTCAAAACTTAATTACCATCTAAATATTGTCCGGATATCTTTTTGCCACCTTCAACATTATATAATAACTACCTCACAAATCACTGTGTCAAAACTTAATTACCATCTAAACATTGTCCGGATACCTTTTTGCCACCTTCAACATTATATAATATACTACCTCACAAATCACTGTCTCAAAACTTAATTACCATCTAAATATTGTCCGGATACCTTTTTGCCACCTTCAACATTATATAATAACTACCTCACAAATCACTGTGTCAAAACTTAATTACCATCTGAATATTGTCCGGATACCTTTTCACCGCCTTTAACATCATATAATAACTACCTCACAAAACACTGTGTCAAAACTTAATTACCATCTAAACATTGTCCGCATACCTTTTTACCACCTTCAACATTATATAATATACTACCTAACAAATCACTGTCTCAAAACGTAATTACCATCTAAATATTGTCCGGATACCTTTTTGCCACCTTCAACATTATATAATAACTACCTCACAAATCACTGTGTCAAAACTTAATTACCATCTGAATATTGTCCGGATACCTTTTCACCGCCTTTAACATCATATAATAACTACCTCACAAAACACTGTGTCAAAACTTAATTACCATCTAAACATTGACCGCATACCTTTTTACCACCTTCAACATTATATAATATACTACCTCACAAATCACTGTCTCAAAACTTAATTACCATCTAAATATTGTCCGGATACCTTTTTGCCACCTTCAACATTATATAATAACTACCTCACAAATCACTGTGTCAAAACTTAATTACCATCTAAATATTGTCCGGATACCTTTTTGCCACCTTCAACATTATATAATAACTACCTCACAAAACACTGTGTCAAAACTTAATTACCATCTAAACATTGTCCGCATACCTTTTTACCACCTTCAACATTATATAATATACTACCTCACAAATCACTGTGTCAAAACTTAATTACCATCTGAATATTGTCCGGATACCTTTTCACCGCCTTTAACATCATATAATAACTACCTCACAAAACACTGTGTCAAAACTTAATTACCATCTAAACATTGTCCGCATACCTTTTTACCATGTTCAACATTATATAATAACTACCTCACAAATCACTGTGTCAAAACTTAATTACCATCTGAATATTGTCCGGATACCTTTTCACCACCTTCAACATTATATAATAACTACCTCACAAAACACTGTGTCAAAACTTAATTACCATCTAAACATTGTCCGGATACCTTTTTACCACCTTCAACATTATGTGATAACTTACCACCTACGCCAGTGTGATCGTTCACATAACTTTATTGGCTGTTGTATAATAGATAATATATACAAAATATCAATCGAAAAGCAATAGCAAAAAACCCCAACAAAATTATCTTCTCATTGTGAAATAATTTCTTAACTCTAAGGTGTTGTTGTTTACCCACATCAACATCATCTGACATACTTTTCCATTGTGACACAAAGCACCCATAAAACTTTAACATTCCAATTAAATATACTACTTACATGTAAATACGGTAAAAATACTAAGAACAATAAAATTTATTTCACTTAACATGAAATGCTGTGGCCATCTCAAAGTACAGATGACAGTTTGTATAAAGGTAAACTAGCTGTTTTTGACAAGCAGGATGATGTTTCTAAGCCATTTATGTTAAGCAAAACTGGGTGAAATCTTCAAACGTGACCGTCATGGACACTACATACAATATAAACACTCAAAAAAATGTATCATAAAACTAAGTAACTTGGATGACTCCAGGCAAATTCTGTGACACCACAAACACAAGACACCCTAATCAGGACACATTGTAGTTTCCAGTGGTTTTAAATGTGACTGACATCATACTTGTAACTGTGTTTTAAAGCTGAACAAGTCTTTCAACCATGTTGGAGGTTAGACTGTCAGCTGTGCTCCCTTATCATGACTATGGTGGTCAATAAACTAGTTACCATGTATGGTACCATTCTAATAAATGCAGAAAAATTTTTGCCTGAAACCAAGAAAACAGCCCCCCAAAAAATATATATATACGGCAAACTCTCTAATACCAACAGTTGCACCAAAAACTATGCATGCACAATCAAAAACACTTCATTTCAAAGATAATGTATTATTTGATTGGTGTTTGACAGCAGTACTTAGAAAGACATTTATAACAAAAAAAAAATAACACAGATCAACAAAAAGTCAGCCAGAACATGCACTTGGAAAAGAAGCAATTTTCCTTTCCATCACAAATTTGTAAATGAAGCACATATTCTAAACTAATCATGTGGTAAACAGCAAACAAATTGTTGTTTTGTGAAGCATCAAATGGTTTATCATTTCTTTCTCTTCCAGAGACGAGGCCTTTGTTTTCTTCCTGCCTGAGCTGCTGGGACTGAGCGGGCTGGCAGTGGCACTACTCAGGTCATCTGGGCTGTTAAAACCTTTCTCTCTAGCAGCTGGGCTTAGCATGGTAACTTTATCAACTCTGAAGAAAAGGGGAAAAAATCTTATACAAAATCAAGACTTGCAAGTTACTTCACCTAAAGCTATTATTGTTACAAAATGGGTAAAGTTTGATGAAATCTTAATATTCGTCCCAAATGAAAGTTTTTGAATTGGTGATTAAATGGAGGGTCAACTACATATACGTTCTGTCTGAACTATTGGCGTATACATGTACAGTTCCAGTGATCTCGTCATTTTACGTCACCGTTTAATGTTTCGTAGGATTGAGCTCGTTAGAGTTCACAGGTAACCAATATCCGCCACCTGGTTTATACACATCATTGGTCGAGCAGTTTCTCTCATCTCTTATAATATATACCAACTTCCATCTCTCACAATACCGAAACTCTGAGCACAGTCTGATGTTTAACACTATATCCCTCTTGCAGGCTGTTATATCTATTTCCCAAAATAGTTAATGTAAAAATAACTCCAAACCTAATCAAATCTACACAATGAAAACAAAATCACACAGGGTATACGTGCAACTTTTTGATATTTCAAAACAAACTGGAACAAGTAGATTAGTAAGCCATGAAACTTTGGGCCAAAGAACAGTGTGAGGGTGAGAGGTACATTTGTCGTAGGATAGAACAAAGCAAGGAGAGGTCAAAGTTTATGTTGTTTCAAAGTCTCATACAACATCACAAGTACTAAACGGTAGTTTTTTCCTATGGAGAATGCTTAAGTGATAGTGTATTAATGCTTTAGAAACTCCAAGGGCGGGTCTGCACATCTTCACCATTTCAATAAGCACATTCACATGTTAAGGCATATTATTTTGCAGTATACTGGTTTAGTATATCTATTATAATTGGAAAAAAATCTTTTTTTTAATTCATCCAATTATGTGTTCACAAAATATATTGATTAACCTGTATAATCACAAAACAAATAATGTATCTGTTAAACAGATGCAAACATCCCCATAATACAATAATACATGTTTTAAGTAAAAGCAGCCATTTTAAAAGGCAACAAAAAGAGCAACAGGAGCAATGACAGTCACAGAAACCAGTGAAGATAAGGAGCGGCAAACTCGGAGAATGGATCTCTTAACTGTGGAAAACTTTGCTATTGCCAGGCAACTCTAAAATGATACCATTTTCCAGTCCATCAAAAGGCAACAAAGGACTTTTTCACATTAATGTAGTTTAAAGATCCATTCATTGTGGCAACAATCAACCAAATAAAAAACAAACAAATAATGAACAACATAAAATATTGACGACACAGTTTGGGTGCCATCGTTGTGTGCTACGTGTCTGACTTCAGGTCATGACCATGGTGACAGTGCAGCAGAGGTCATCACCTTGGTGGCACAGAGGCTGAGGAAGGGGTGGAAGGGGTGGAGACTGAGGAATATTTTTGACGACGTTCATTGTATCTGTGTTTCCGTGGTAACAAAGGTGAATTAAGCAAAGCATGTAATCATGCGCATTGGTGAAGAATGAATAACAAGAGGAGGACATGGTAAGACTTTTGGACGAAGAGTAATGTGGCTTAATTCAGGATATGATTGGTATGACGGGAATGGGAAATTTGGGACTGTTGGCAAATTTAAAATGTGGCAATTAGAATTATTACACGAGTTTTACCCAGGTCTGTTTCAAATTTAGTTTGGATACCAGAGATAATTGCCAAAAATGATCAGTCAAAACCAGATCAGCATATTTCATCTATCCTCATAGGTTGAATACGATCATACTCACAAGGTAAATAAGCAGTAATAAAATAAGTGTCAGAAGAAACATTGTACCAACGAAACAGCCAATGCGTCTGGCATTCTAAGGTTTAACATGGCAAACTACTCCGGCGCTAAAGTGTCCATATGCTGGGCTTAGAGTGAGTGAAGATGTGTAAGCGACAAGAGTGAACAAACCACTGCTACCTGCTCTAGGTAATAACACTGACAAATTTCTTCACAGCAACAATTTCCACCATCAACACCTAACTTTAACATGTTTATAAGAATTTATTTTCCCAAATGTGAAATGTACACGTAAGCTTAAACACATGTAGAACAAAACAAAACAAGAAAAAAAAAATTCGCTGAGGATCTACAACTAAGTCTGCTCACTCTCTGACTTGGTCAAACACACACGCATACGCCATAGACACCAGCGTCTCTAATTCTGCAAGTGTTTTCACAATCTTCAACTTGGAGCTAAACTCGGAGCTGAAAAGGGAGATAATTTGTTGAGTACCCTTATGCGGTGCATGATAAAGGGGGAGACAACTACACGTACGTCCTGATACGGTAGTGAATTATCTGGTAGTACATTTGATGCTGATGGACAGATGAATGGAGGGAATCAGACTGCAGCCGAGGAAGCTATTGATAAAGAGGTGGAGTCTGATTACCTTCTCTACCAAATCTCAAATATTTACAATATCTGAATACAGGTACATGGTTAAGGAAGCTGTCACTCACTCAGGTACAGACCATTTTTTAGTCACATACATATAAAAAATGAAGTGAACGTTGAGAGAAACACATACAGTGTATAGTATATGCATATATTCAACTTACCAGTTGAAGTTTTATATTTTCATATTAGTTTTACAACTGCACAATTATTAGAATAATTTTTTAAAAACTTTCAAGGTTGAGGTGAAGAGAATTTGCTTCTGTCATATTGCAAAATTCATTTCATGCCATGAATTTAATACGGAAAGATTTCAAGTAGTTGAGATTTGGTGCAGTGTTACATGGCGCCCATACCTGAAGAAGGGCCTGCTCATCATGATAATGGCCTTTATCCTCATGGTGGGGTGGTGAGTAACAAGCCTTTTAGGTTCTTCTTCAGTCTGAAATGACAAAAATGCAACTACACAGAATTGTCTAACACAGTAGCAATCAAATCATTTGTTTATTGTTTATTTATGTATCTGAGTGTTTTTTTCATTGACATACTCACTGCTCATTTACTTGATATGATGTCACTGATACTCTCGGTTTCACTACAGAATAGCATAGAATCTGATGTCTTAAAACCATTTTACTGTTTGAAAAAATACTAAAAAAACTAAATTAAACCATTTGCATGGACAATGTTTTAAATCTTTGCTTTGAAACAGACATTCATGTACCAGCTGTCAAGTAACAAGGATGTCAATAATCACAAGACCAGTTCCATAAACGACGAAAAACACAAACTACCAAAGAACAAAAATAGGATTGAATCCTGCAAAAAGAAGCAGAAAAAGAAAAAGTATGCTCTAGGTCTTTGAATACTGAGCGAAATCCGTATTCAAATCGTGTACCATGCTAGAATATCAGTTGTTGATAACAGAATATGTATCTCATTTGCACACTGATTGCAACTGTTCGTATATCCAACGTGGCGATCTAATTCACTACAATGAATATACAGCTCCTTAAGCACTGGGATAATCGGAATTAGACAGAATCATGAAGCAGAGCGAAAGAAATTCTGGATGCTCTATCCATATTTTACTTAAAAGAGAATTATACTCATTGTAAAATTTAAGAAATTCGAAGTAAAGGTGTTTGATGAATGTCTTTCATTCAGTATCTACTTCATTTTACTGTTTTCTATGTCTTTAAAACTGCAACTAAATCAGCCAGAACTTTATTGGAACATGCGAATTTATTGGTCAAGGGTCTAATTTAGGTGAAGATAGCCATCGCTTTAACTTCTGAGCACCAGAGAGAAACCTAAAATCCTTTCAAGCAAATCAGTCATCTATGATTTTAGCCTACCTCCTGGCAATCATCTGATAGCATCGTTTCAGTCAACTAAAGCTGGGCACCTGTCGTCGAGGCGTAGCTCCGTGGAAATACACGATCAGGTAGTTTTCTGCCACCAGCAGCTCCAGTGTGCCGATCACATAACTGAAACACGATAACAACTGAAGACCGGCATAACCAGCGGATAAGTACGATCGGACCGACAGTTCTTATATTTTCATGACACTGGCTGAACGGGAAAGTTGAACATGTTACAACGTCACTAGCACAAATCAGTGGTGATGTATCATCAACAACAGGTGTGTTCTCATACTCTATCTCTGGGAACCAACAACAACATGGAGGGTGCTGGGATTTGGTGCAGAAAAAAGACACTGGTACAGACAGATTTCAACTGGTGTCAGAATACGATGTCTGCTAAACATACAAGAGTGAGTGAGTGCTTGGGGTTTAACGTTGTACTTAACAATTTTTCAGTCATATGATGACGAAGGAATCATGTAATGTAATCTGCCTCCTTGTTGTAAGACGGATTTTCACAGCTCTTTTATCTCGATTTGTTTGCCCTATTTATTAGTGCCTTTTGCTAATGTTTTACTCAAGAATATTTCACTTATGTGATGTTGGCCACAAATACGCTGTGAGGCAATCAAACAGAGCTCGCTGGAAAGCCACGGCCATCTGCAGATTGCTGGCACGCATTCCCACGTACATCTAGAGAAAAAACCAGGAAAAAGCTCGACTTGAACTCACAATGAACACATTAATAATAGGCCTCCCGAGTCATGGTTCTGCACTGCACACTAACTACTTTGCATGGAAGGTCGGACTTGTTTGACAGCCTGCGAACCAACAAATATAAGTGTAAATCTTGCAGGTACTCAATAATAAGTTTTCCATTACATAGCTGTAATCTTTACGACTCCTGTCTGGGAGGTAGCAACCAGAGAACACAATCATCGCATAAAGATTTTCTCCATGGTAGCCTGACAATAAAAACAAGGGTACCATGAACAAATACATTGTCCTCTTGTTTTTAAAAGGAAAGACATCACCAGACTAAATGAACAGATAGGCACAGATAAAGTATCTCACGTGAAGTTTAAAAAGCATAACTTCTCATTTTTGTGATGTTGCACAAACGAGACATCGCAGTTCAAAGTAAGCAAAATCACAGACTTTCAGAAAATCAAAAGCGGCGTCATGTTTCTTTTTTAACTAGTCCTGAGCTGGTTATTTCTGTAAATTTAGGACACAGCTCCTTCTGCATAGGTCACCCCTGCACTATTTTGCCTTTTAACCATATATACGTGGGGCACCAGAACGAGTGTTCCGGGCTGCTCTAACATACAGCACACCCCACGGCTTCGTAAGAGTTCCTGATTAAAAGTTGAATTACAGAGGTACCAAAGGTAATAAAAAGTGGCCAAGGCTTTTGATCTGTTTCCACCCCTTTTCTTCAATAACTCTAATTACTGTATATATTTACACTATTTGTTGTCTTTGCTGAAAAAAAAATCTGAAAAAGGTCCATAAGACAACACGTAAAACGTCTGTAAAAGCATGTATGGATATGTCTGGAATAGAATTAACTGCCTGCAGATACTGCACATTAAATTGAGTTTGGAAAGGGTGGAAATTACATGTAGGGGAGCACTATAAACAAGGTACGTGTGATTACCAGTCTACAGAATCACCTAGTTGTCTCCCCTTTCTGTTGTGTGCATGTATAAAACATATATTCACTACTTAACACCTTCCTGTTTCAGGAACACAAACCAACAAGGTTTCTGTTTGTTTTTGACATAACTAATTACACATATGGCTCCTCCAACAGAAATACATGATAAATTTATGCAGATATTTCCAGAAAAAAATGTAAATTTAAATGAGAGAACCCTGTTTTACTTACCTTTATGTAAGAGAACTCTCTTGCACGGCTCAACAACGGTCATGCCAATCGTGAACTGCTGATCTCCGATCATGACCTTCCGTCACTTCTTCTGGTCATCCGACTCTTCCTCTGCAGTGTATTTTGGGATAGTTTCTGCAGCTGGACTTACAACAGGTGTATCATCCAGAAAATAAACAGCTATAAATGTCCGCTGAAGTCAAAGTACACGTATAAAACAAACACGAAATAATGAACATTTCCGTTTGCGTCATTCTGTTTTTCTGGTTTTGATTTGTTTTCTTTATACAAAGTCCAAATGTGTGTTGAATTTCAATTGGGCAGGCAAATTTATACCTAATTGGTTGAAATGGCTTGATTTTTTTCTGAATTTGAAAGCAGTGCCAAATTAAAGGGCAACAGGTTAACCAACAAATTTCTCGACTTATAATACAGTTGCAGGTAACCAACAAACGTCTTGACTTATAATACCGTTACAGATAACCAACAAACGTCTACACATATAATACAGTTGCAGGTAACCAACAAACGTCTACACTTATATTACAGTTACAGGTAACCAACAAACGTCTACACTTATAATACAGCTGCAGGTAACCAACAAACGTCTGGGCATATATTACCGTTACAGGTAACCAACAAATCTCTACACTTATAATACAGTTGCAGGAAACCAACAAACGTCTAGACTTATATTACAGTTACAGGTAACCAACAAACGTCTACACTTATAATACAGTTGCAGGTAACCAACAAACGTCTGGACATATATTACAGTTACAGGTTACCCAACAAATTTCTCGACTTATAATACAGTTGCAGGTAACCAACAAACGTCTCGACTTATAATACCGTTACACATAACCAACAAACGTCTACACATACAATACAGTTGCAGGTAACCAACAAACGTCTGGACATATATTACCGTTGCAGGTAACCAACAAACGTCTACACTTATAATACAGTTGCAGGTAACCAACAAACGTCTAGACATATTACAGTTACAGGTAACCAACAAACGTCTAGACTTATAATACAGCTGCAGGTAACCAACACACTTCTAGACATATATTACAGTTACAAGTAACTAACAAACGCCTAGACTTATAATACAGTTGTAGGTAACCAACAAACGTCTAGACTTATAATACAGTTACAGGTAACCAACAAACGTCTACACTTATATTAAAATTACAGGCAATTAACAAACGTCTACACTTATAATACAGTTGCAGGTAACCAACAAACATCTCCACTTATATTACAGCAACAGGTAACCAACAAACGTCTAGACCTATAATACAGTTGCAGAGAACCAACAACCGTCTAGATCTATAATACAGTTGCAGGTAACCAACAAACGTCTAGACTCATAATACAGTTACAGGTAACCAACAAACATCTAGACTTATATTACAGTTACAGGTAACCAACAATTGTCTAGACTTCATACAGTTACAGTCAACTGAAGCAGCATAATTAGATTCATACATACAGCCTCATTCAGGCGTCAGGCACAAATGTCAAAGTCAGCCGTCACTGTTGTCCCCTTAACCAGCAGGAGTCTCCCGAGTGGAATGAAGGTGTTTATGTAAACATTTAATACAGTCAATACATTATACCACCGATATAAGTAATTCTGAGGTTGTTTCTCACAACATGAGAGGTTGATCAACATACAATGACTGAAAGACTGTAATAAATACAATGCTGCAAGTTATACTTAACACATATTTAACACATACTTAACATGTAAACAAACACTGTTATTACTGTACACTTGTATATGTTTCATCAACACAAAATTTACTTTTATACACATTTTGTATAGATTTCTATACATCTGGGGCAAATTTTAATAACATTCTTTCAGTCTTTTTATTATTAAGCTACATGTACATGTTTTTGTACATTGTGTGTATCAAAGAATGAAGTACAAAAGCGCAGGTGTAATAGGCGAGAAGCTTAGGAACACCATAATTTTATATTAATATAAATTGTAGACAAATGATAAACGCACAAGACAAATAATCAAATCAACAGACAAATAATAAAATCAACAGACAAATAATAAATCAAATGTTAAGAATGAAAAGAACAGAAAGTAAATATTGTAGAAGAAAAACTGCACTATATTAAATGTTTAATTTGATGTTCCGAATATTTACACGTACTTGATTGTTAAGTCACAACAGTGGCCTTTTGAATTTGGTAGATGTTTGGTACTAAAAGATGAATGCTAGGCTCGTAGTTCATATAAAGCGTTTTCAATGTAGCAGCTTTTAAGTGTGCAGACCTGGAAACTGTTAATTTTTTACAGAGGGACTTTCACACTCTCATTTATCTCTCAGCGGGTGCCATGTATGTTTAACTAACATCTCACTCCTTAAGTAGATGTCTTAACTGCATGGTAACTTTATTACAGGACCCTGTGCGTTGGTAGTCTCTGGTGCATCGTAAGGTTAAGCTGTCTAGATAGAGGAGATACTTTCTTTTCACATCCAACAAACAAAGTAAAGAGATTCATCCAACTCACACTGTAACATGATTGTCTGTGGTTGTTTTAACCTTGGTGTTAAGTCTGACAAGCACAGCACTTTTTGAAGGCAAACATTTCTTAAAAGACAGGTTCTCTATTGAATGTTTTCATTAACTCCCACACGGTCTGTTTCTGTTCCTCCCCTGCCCTGCTCCTGGAGGAATGAATGAATGATTATGTCTTAATGCCGCTATTTTTGGAGAAGACTTTTTCTTGTGTACAATCTAGAACCGTCCAATGCACGACTGCAACATCAATGTCCGTCTTGTGAGGCAAAGATTCTTTGGTCTAGTTTTTGGATTGCTCTTCAAACTATGTTGCCATCTTCACCAAGCTCGGCAAAGTGATAGGAGGCTCGTTTGATTTTGTCCATTAGAGAACAACTACATCTGCATGATAATCCTTGAGACTTCTTGTCTGCTTTACTGCTAGGCTGGTGTGAGCACACAATCTCATCTTTAAAGAGCGAATATGTTGCGATCTCTCAGAAATGGTTTGGATGAAACGCCCTGGATAGTTTGCGTATCCCTCGAAAGTCTTCCACAAGTTATAGTTCACAAGCACCCAGAATAGTAAAGTCAAGTCTTTTGGCATGGTGAAAAGGATACTACAGTCAAGTCTTTTCTCATGTTGCAAATGTTACGGAACTAGCAGTCATGTTACATTTTTTTGCCAATTCCTGTTGCATGATGTCCACCGCTCAGCGTAGACTGTTCCACAAAGCTAATCTTCTCGCGATATCTAGGATTCAGAGTCATCATCATAATAATGAAGGATGCTAATTTTGCACAGTAGTGCCTTCATTAATGAATGACATATCCATTAAGAAATACGTTGCTTAAAACAAAAGAACGCATTTATACAAACAATAACTTGAATGAAAGAGCTATACAAACTGTGTAAATTTTTTTTAAGACTTTTTAAAGTTGTTGTAAGAGAAAAAAACATCGGTATTTTCTACAAAATCCACCGATTCGAGGCACACTGATAGCCCGGCCTTGTTTTTGGTTTGTCCTACCAAACGCCATGATTAACGTGCTTTTCTCGTCTCAGCTAAATACGAATGTATATCGTGATAATCGTGGATTTTAAGGTCTGTGAAAGCCGACTCTAAAAAGGGAGAGCTTGAGTTGTTCTAGATGGCCACATCATACCTACATGCGTGGCTGTTGTCTGCCAAACGGTGTCGGAGTGCCATGTTCTGAAGAGCTACTGGGCAAAGCTAAGCACGATGACGTATGTAATCTGTTCAAATGGCGGCGTAACGGAGACTTCTGAGCCTTCGATGTTTAACTATTAAATACTCAAACAACAAGCCCTGCTGACAGAAAATTATAGGTATTTTATTTAACTTTAGGTGTAGCTCTTTCAATTAAACTATTGATTGTATAAATGTGTTTTTAAGGGTCCATTCAGTTAGTGAATTTATGGCTCTATACAACTATGTCTCTGCGATTTGATGTAGTAGTTCAGCACTATGCATTTTTCAGGTTCCAAAAATCTACCTTAACCCCACTGTAAGAATGGGCGAAAATATAAGACTTAACCCCACTGTAAGAATGGGCGAAAATATAAGAAGTACAGAGCTGGGCATATAAACTGTTATCAAACCAGCTAAAAACAATGCAAATATTACATGTAAACGTACAGCCACGCACTTGAATATTAAACTAATAACGTGTATTAAATATAGACAAAACGTGGACTGCTAAATTTTCTTTGCTTCATAAACAATCCAACCACCATATTAAATTGGTCTTATTATATTATGAACTGAAAGGCTATGATATATTGACGTTTCTTTTGCATTTTGTAATTTGCACAACGCTTTATTAGGTGATATTTTTTATTTTATCAAGGGGCCTCCGTGGCTCAGTCGGTTAGCGCGCTAGCGCAGCGTAATGACCCATAAGCCTCGCACCAATTCGGTCGCTGTGAGTTAAAGACCAGCCCATGCTGCCTTCCTCTCCGGCCGTACGTGGGAAGGTCTGCCGGCAACCTGCGGATGGTTGTGGGTTTCCCCCGAGCTCTGCCCGTTTTCCACCCACCATAATGCTGGCCGCAGTCGTATAAATCAAATATTTTTCAGTACGGCGTAAAACACCAATCAAAAAAAAAAAAAATTTTATCAAAATGTGTGATGAAGCTACCATTGCAGAAAGGGTTATTATGTCTTAATTTACTTCTACTGACCCATAAACATGTTAGTACCAATCAGGTTTGCCCACCTCAGGAAGTACCAGTATCATGTCTGGCCCATGGATAATAGTCTCGCCTGTAAGTTACAGTAAACTGGATGAGTGAAGACATTTGAGTGGGTTGGCAAGTGTACAGTGCCAGCAGGATTTTGCATGGAGATGTTTCAATCAAACCAATCAACCAAATTGCTAACTAAATATATTATTATTATGTTTTTACGAGTATAAACAGGAAGGCTCTATTACGTTCATTCCATTTGCACATGTTACATGGGGACCTAACCATATATTGGTAGAGATCTCGTGCAAGATTTTATCATATCTTGACTCTGACTTTCTTCGCATCACATGTTAGTGATTTGAAACAGCGTTCAGCAAGAATGACGAGTAACTGGAAATCCGGCCATGAACAGCAAGCCATCTACCTTGTTTGGTTGAGAAAGGCTGTGGGTGTTAGGTTTAATTGTCAGGTAAGAAACATGTCAGCAAGGTTTTGGTAGAAAGGTATGTTTTAGATTAGCGCAAGTTTTGACAATTCAGGCTTTTATCAGAGGGAGTAGGGCAAGGGTGCAAGGCAAGTCTGTCGGACTAGAAACATACCCAGAGTCTGTCTTCCAATCACATGAACACTGTGACACTTTAGCAACAAGAATCAAAGTGAGCATCATAACGGATTTCCTGTGTGTGGTGATTTCCCTGTGTGGTGATCAAAAAAAAGTCATCCACCTTCAGCTGTTAATTTTTTACAAAAAGAGCCAGAAAAAGCCATTTTTGTTCAGCGTAGTACATGTAGTTTTGTCCTGAGAAATACAGGTACTTCAAGTCATTAAAGTTATAACTATAATTAGCTGTCTTTAAACTTTAGGCATTGGTTTTAATGCAAAGGAATAAATTTCACATCATTGTTTTAACATATACATTGTAGTTACATGTATACTGTTACACCACTAACAGGGTTTTGATGTGTACTTGTACATGTATACATAATTACCTGTAAGCATCCATCTCCTCTACAACAATTACCGGCATAAAGTTTTATTAGGATTCTGACTAAGTTTTATATGCACGCTGATAATCTCACAAGGTAAACTGTCGAGAGGTTGATAAGGCGAAATATTTTGTTGTCTAGTGTATAAAAGTGGACTAGCTTTTATTGTGGAGGTTTCTACAGCTTTCATTTTCATAGTTACTAAACATTTTGAAGACAGACACTGGATAAGTTCTTGACCAGATAGTCGCTGCTCAAACAGAAACCTACTTTCCCATTCACGCTCGGGGGCCATTCCAAAAGCGTCAGGTGTAATGACGTCCAGTATTTCTAGATCGTCATTTTCATCTAAGGGATCTGTGTCAACGCTACTGATAGACGAGTCGCCATCGTCCCCGGGGCTCGTATCACAGTCTGACCCCTCTTCTGCCATCAAATTTATGTTTGGGTGAATTGTACGCTTAGTTTGAAAAGCTAGAGAGACTGAGGGGAAACTAAGTGTTGTAGGACGCGCTGAAATCAACAGAGCATACGGATCACACGCTTATCTCCCTTTAATCCGGGTCCATTTATAATAAGCCTCAATAGCATTTCAGGCTACGTACTATTACCATTTAAAATATGGCAACAAAAGAGCAGATGTGGCCAAATCAGGACCCATTCGTAGACAGAGGCCTTGAACATGTTGAAATCTGAGGCTGAAGGTCCTTTCTTTAACCACTAAAGCGATACAGTTTGAAAGAAAAAAAGTAAGTAGTAATTGGTACTTACCAACAAATTGGCTACTTTAATGTACTAACCATGTCGTGGCTAGCTAGGTCGCAAAGTTCATCCACTCCATCGAGTAAGAAATTAGTACGCTGCTTCCTTGTACTGTGAAATTTCACGGCATTTGGACAGAAAGAAAAAAAAATTGATGCCGCCTGAGTTGCAACTATGGCTTTTAAAACGCTAAATTCAAAGCTTTATACTAAAAAATATTCCAGGCTTTACATAAAATAAAACACCAAAAGAAAAGAAAGCTATTTTAAGAGAAAAAGCAATAACAGAGAAAGGGCAGAGCGATAGGTAACTAAAAAAAAAAAAAAAACAAAAGCTTACGGAGAACAATATGAAGTAACTGGAATATTTATCGGGCCTTTGTTCCAGTTTTATTATTTAGGGCGGGGGGGGGGGGGGGGGCTCCGTGGCTCAGTTGGTTAGCGCGCTAGCTCAGCGTAGTGACCAAGGAGTCTCTCACGAATGCGGTCGATGTGAGTTCAAGTCCAGCTCATGCTGCCTTCCTCTCCGGCCGTATGTGGGAAGGTGTGTCATCAACCTGCGGATGGTCGTGGGTTTTCCCCGGGGTCTGCCCGGTTTCCATCCACCATAATGCTGGCCGCCGTCGTATAAGTAAAATATTCTTGAGTACGGTGTAAAACACCAATCAAATAAATAAGTATTATTAAGGTGTTCAAACCAACATATTCTGCATCTATGTTTATACTTGAAGGACCAATTAGCCATTCCCCAGCACACAGGTTATTTTTACATGTTTTCGAACCCAGAAAATTGCAATTTTAAAAAAAAAATTTCTGTTTTTGAATTATAGGATTATATTTTTGGTGTTTTCTTGAGAGATATATGTCTACATAGCATTTTTTATCAGTAGAGGTTCGTAGATTAAAGAGTTCAAATCTGCAAGAATAAATCCCAGAGCATTCAAGCATAAATCCGGTGCATGGGTTAGCTGGGTTGGAAACAGCCAACCCTGACCTTTAACATTAGAGGTATGCAAATGGGAACTTCACGCTATTGAGAAAATGTAAAGACATATTATCTGAACTAGGCGTAGGATAGAGCTCACACGATGTGTGGTGGATATAGTCCCGTGCAACAAAGATGTCATAGCTCTCTTGAGATAGAATTTGATATTACTTATATGACATAATTTATACTTTGTGTCACCCAGGACGACACCATATGAAGTGGTCTATTTTGTTCACGAAGATGGCAAGCAAAAACTGTTTTATAAACTGCTGTACAACACCATGTACAGATTAACTGAGCTGGACATCCTGTACAAAGGAAGAGAAATGATTACCGGAGAGTTGTTGGAAAAGAGCAGGCTCTCACGCATTAAGATGAGGGATGAATTCATACATGTGTACTATGCTTAGTTTCTCCGCTGAATTGTACCGTTATCTTGAGTGTCATTCTCCATAAAAGCTCCATATTTGGCGCAAGGCCCTATTGGCGCCTGTTATATTATGATAGCTGAGGTGCCTTCCACTGTGTGTAAAACATTCGTGTAAACACCAAAATTCAAGATGGCTGACGTAAATGATAAAATGTCACATTTTTAAGATCCTGAGTCAAGGAAACCATGGTATTTGCCTAATTTGTAATTTTGGTCACTTGAGTGTTACTTTGGACATTGTAACTGTGCTAATACATGTTAAAATACAAGCAGTTGTTATTCCGATAAATGACAAACATCCAATCAAGATCGACCTTCAGTTTTTCGAGGAATTATCAGTCAGAGATATAGCAGTACAATTACAACGCCCATCAGCCCTGCAGCTGTATGGACTTTCTTTCGGCAGGTTCAGAGATACGGCAGTTTAATGTGTTACATATATTAGGCTAATTAATTAACCAATTGATATAGGTGTAGATTTGGCAAAAAAGCAAAAGGGCACAGCGGAGTGACAATGACGAAACGGGCTGGGCCACAAATTACCCCATAGCACTACAAGACCCCTCAAGGATAAATCAGGTTACCTGTGGAATATTACACTGTCGTCGCTGTTCTAGTTTTATTCTCAAAAGACTTGTTTTTATGACCTCGTTTAACGTCACGTCAGGACGAGGTGGCACGTATTCTATATCCCGTGACTGAATCTATGGCGAGAACTAACAGACGCGATGATCCGGAGAAAACAAAGACAATTCACGGAACAAATGTGGCTGAATTTATAATAAGAATAATGAGTGGGTAGCTGTAGGAATGTTAATCGTGTGTGTAAACCGGGATTCCTTGAGGTAGACACGTGTAAAAGGACAACTTTACTTGGTCACTTTGTGCCATTGGTTAATCCGTGATGTGGAACTTCTTCAGAAATACTGAGTATTCCGCCGATTGGGTAAACATTTATACATGTACCCAGTTATATCCATTCAAGTTAAGGAGACATGTCAGATTTTCAAAAACAATCCAAAGATTGTTGTGATGGAAGTACCACCCAGTTGATAACTTGCCAACCATTAGATTTACAACCGATCTTATACATTTATCTCCTACATTTACTTTCATTCTATTGTGCTTTCTTCCATTTTTTTTTCAAATTTCTACGAAAGTGGAACTTCTTGGTACAAAAATTTGGGCTTTTATTTTCCAACACTCTGATATAAAATTAGAAATTTCTAAAAAATGTTTATTTCCTAATTCGTATTCAGTTTTCCAGATGGATAATCTGTCCAGGAGAGTCTCTAAATGTTTGTCCCACTGGTCACGATTTCATAGATAGCGGTTTCGCTGTTGTTTACACAGTAGATATAGGATCAATCCTTGATCGAGTCACACCTAAGACTTTAAAAGAGGAAGTTGTATCTTCCTCGCTTGGCGTTCAGCATGAAGGGGATAGTGCAACGACTGGTTGACCCGTATCAGTATAATGGCTCGGGCGGGGCGTCTTACTTACCTTCGGTAAGTCGTCTCAGTGAAGCAGCACTAAATTAAAGAGCGGTGGAAATCCGTCCTGCAACAAGGAGGCACATTACACGTACATGCACCCTAATGATTCCTTCGTCGTCATATGACTGAAAAATTGTTGAGAACGACGTTAAACCCCAAGCACTCACTCACTCACTCACAGTAGATATATTACTATCTATCACATGTACTTGACATTGAGAAGATAAAATCTAGGTTACGTAAAACAAAGTGCGATGTATACCTGCAGATGGTTAACCGGGGCATATTGAATTATATCACCAATTCGGATACATAAACAGTTGTAATGAAAGTGCAACTAAGGCATATGTTTTGATTACAGAGAACTTATGCACTAGAATGATACATGTACACAGGCCAAACACTCAATTAATCCAATTACCTAGAGAACTTCTTTGAGTCTTTATATCATCACTAATGCTGTCGACGGCTTATCTTCTCGTGGAACCGTCCTAATTTCTTTCATTATATGTACTTTCTTGGGATTATTGGTCCAAGACGTCCATTTCGGTTGACGTCTGGTACATGTATATTTCTGTTTAGGCTGAAGATCGATAGTTCGAAAGGCATAGACACAATGACGTGTTCAAAAACCATGGCAGGGTAGTGTTTCCCAAATTGTAGGGAGGAGATAAATACTTTTTGAGTAAAATGTTCAAAACCACAGCAGTAAGAGGGTCAAAAACATTGCACGGGGGTGTTCAAAACCAATACGGTGTTCAAAACTATAGTAGTTAGTCGTGTAAGTGAGAAGTTGAATACCACTATAAACGGTAAAGGTATAGTCTGAGATTGATTGTTAAAACTAACGTGGACACACGGGTAAGTTGTACAATAGAAATGAATAAAATACGCAAATCAGTTAGCTGTCCATAGAATGACGTTGTTCGTTTTGGAAACGTCGTTCAAAGCAAATGTATAAATCTGCTAAAATTGTTCCAGGTTTGTTACTACCAGGTATTAAATTCTAATGGTATGGCAGGCCAATAAATTTCATACGCTCGAATCGTCAACTTCATATAATTAGTTTAAATGTTTGCCAAAATATTTTGTCAGGCTCGAGTTTCAATAAATTACTTCACGCTGTATAACTCTGCACAACGTCCAAAGTATGTATTTATTTTTTTTTTGATTGGTGTTTTATACAGTACTCAATCATATTTAACTTATACGACGGCAGCCAGCATTTTGGTGGGAAGAAACCGGACAAAGCCCCAACGAAACCCGCGACCATCCGCAGGTTGCTGCAAACCTTCCCTTTTACGCCCGGAGAGGAGGCCAGCATGAGCTGTACTTGAACTCACAGAGACCGCATTGGTGACAGGTTCCTGGGTTATTATGTTGCGCTAGCGCGCTAACCAACTGAGCCACGGAGGCCCCAACCTCAATATAAGAAAGCCCCAAATAGCTACAGACTGTAATTATATGTAATCTGAAACTTACTTGAGAACACGGTAATCTACTGAAAATTCCTGTGTGTGAAAGTCAGTCATGTAAGAGCTTATTCGAGAACAGACTGGTGTAGTTTGTGTTAAACGCTTCTTTGGAAATTAATTTAGGCGATCGTTGATTTCGGTTGACGGCAGGTGAACGCATGTCTGTTTCGACTGGAGTCGCAGCTCGGTAATTTAAAGATACAGACCTTTCTTCCTATGGATTTCAGCAATTACTGGCAAGATGTCAACTTTACAGCCAAGAAGTGACAACACTCTACGAATTGTTCAGATTCACCTGCCTAGGGCAGTGCTTATTTGGATACTATCTGTCAAGAATTTTGTCTGGTTATGTATTAGAAGTGGTTCGTAGACGAAACAGTTGAAACATGTTACAAAATAAAACCCAATGCATTTGAGAATAAAGCCGGTGCACGTATTATTCTGGCTGTTTTCTGTACATACTTGCTTGTAAGGCGGCTTAACAATCTGTTTATCAGAAAATTTAGTCAATCGGTTTACATAGAAAATATCATTTTTACGGAGAAAATTCTTTTTGTAAAACAGGGAATCTTTTCTTTTTTCTTATATATATATATATATATATATATATATATATATATATATATATATATATATATATATATATATATATATATATATATTATGCAGCTATTCTGTAGTGAAAAAACCATCTGAAAGTATTGTTAACATGCTTCGTAGCTTATGGAACATGGGTTCACAGTACACAGACCATAAGTGACAACAGTGGACATGACAGCCGCACGTCTTAAAAAGAACCTTTTCACACAGGTGGAACACACAGAAAATTTTCGCAGAGATATGTTGGCCGGAATACACAATTTTTTTCTCTGGGATTCAATATCACAATCGTCGGTAAACTCACTGTTGAGAATATGACCCTAGAATGTGTAGGAGTGCACATAATCTAAAGTGATGCCACATAACTTAAACACAAGGTGGTTTACAAACGTAACCGGGCCGGGTGACAATCATACACTGACTCTTTTAGTACTGTAAATTATATCGTGATGCTCTGCGTACGAATAACAGCGACCAAGGAGTATTTGCAGAAAAGTTAGCCAAAGGACACACTAGGAATAGGCCGTCTGCACATAGCAAGTGATTAATAAAACGGCCTACATTATTTCAACCAACACCAGCATCTGAGACATTTATGTTAAGGTCATGCATGTTTACAGCAAATAAAAAGATAACATCCCTGCCTGCCTGACACCATTACATGCTGAGAAAAATGATGACATGAACGATCCTAATGGTTGACCCTGTCGAGTGCCTTGCTGGCGTCTAAAAAACATATACAAACTGGGTTGCTATGAATTTCCCTCAATACATAAACACACTGACCTGTGGAACGGCCATTTTTAAATCCAAATTAATAATCAGAGCTATTTCAGATGCATTTCACATAGTCGTAGGATATAACATTCTAGTACTTTAGAGATACCAGAGACAACAGCGATCGGGCGCTAGTTATCTGAAGGCGCAATGTCCCCAAATTTGTTCCCATCAATGTATGATAACGATGTGATTGCATCAAAGCAGGTGACCAAGGTCCATGCAACATTATCGCATTGAGGCACATATGCAGGTGAATATACATAGCGTCCGGGGCATATTTCAAAGGACGAAACCGGGCAGAGCCCGGCGGAAACCTGGGATTAGTTAGGTTTAAATTGAAACACCATATAACGTAATGCATCGGGTGTAATAAGATTCAAACTAGACATATCTGACTGGGACAAAATGTTTGAGGCCTCGGCCATGTGACACATGGTAGATACATCATTAGGTATACAGTAACGTTTATCCTCCCACATGTCAGTAATATTACGTTTACCCTCAACATTATCAATACGATTGGGCAAACTCAAATACTTGAGATTAGTAAGCTTAATCTCAAGTCAAAACCCACCCGATGATGAGTTACAGAACGACTCCGCCATTTATTAGCCCGAGTCTCGACTTCATCTTTTTGCAAGATGTAAGTGCATGCTTAAAACGCCTTCTAGACTGACGTATTTGATCAGCAATGGGACCACAGCGTGGACTACCAAACTCTTTCGAGAGAAGGAAAGTACTTCTCGAAAGAGAATACAGCTCAGACACACAGTCATTCCATTCTGGTACAGAATAGTCACAGTGTTTTCTAGGCTTAGCAATGGAATTAGATCCAGCTAATAACAAAGCGTGCGCAATTTCATTATAATAAATAAAAACAGAGCCAGAATGCTCCGCTCAATCAGAATCGCTACACAGGATAGCTTCTAAAGGAATGGAGATATCATTAAAATTATTCATAGCACAGTCACAATCTTCTGAAGATAGCCAATGCTTACTATATTGCAATTAAATGAGGAACGACACTCGTTGGATGATGACTTGTAGCTCAGCGTTGATCGAGCATCACAATTGAGAGTAATACATACAGGGAAATGATCAGACGAAACAACGTCGTATAAGACCTCAACAGATTGAACAGCCCTGTTTACTTTCACAGAGGAAACAAAATGATCTAACCATGAGGTTGTTAAATGAGCGTCACTAACATAAGTGTAAGAACTGGCGGGCAAGAATTCAAAGTCTGAAATACGTAAGTTGCGACAATCACAAAAAAGATTTAAGTTCATCACCTAATAAGGGTGAAGCATGCGCATTGCAGTCACCACCAATAAGAACATTAGGAATATCAGAATCTTTATTACTAGCACGTAACTTACTGAGACAGTCGATAAAACTGTCAAGATTATCATGACTCTCCGTCGGCAAATAAACACAAATAATTAACTTAAACAATTAATTAAATAATTAATAATAATAAATTAATTAGAATTAGATGTATTCGACACGAATCCCAGCAACACAGTCTCGAATTTAATCTTAGCAATTAACGACTTTCTCCACAGAATAGCAATGCCCCCACGGGGTCTACTTTTCCAACGGTTGTATCATCCACTGTGGAAACACCACGTCCATAGAAGTCAGCATTGCTAGAGTTTAGAATATTAATATTGCTGATTAGAAGCTACATTTCTCGAAGTAAACACACGCCACTGATATCACAGAGATCTAATCACAGGTAATGCTGTATACAGAGATACGTAAGTCCATGAATGTAACGTTAAACAGTCAGAGTTAATAGCCGAACTTATCTTCACCGTACCAGCGAGAGCCATAATCATCACTATAATCCACGGACGTATGATACATAGCGTTTTCTTTGTCTGGATCCTGCTGATGTGATTTGTAGAATTTATGCACAAGAACTTCTTCATACCAATATTTAGAGTTAAGTAATGACTCTGAAAGACGACAATGCACCCTTAACCAAAATGAGGAATACGAGTTTTATTTGGTCTGAAGTTGTCAGTGCCAAACTGATGTTTGACGTATCCACGGATATCATCACACACTGCAGCAGTATCAAGGCGGGTAATGAAAATCTCTATGTTTCGATGACACCATGGCGGCGTAAAACTTCGGCTGTAGGTTCATCCTATAGGTTCTCTTGGTGTTAGAAGACAGGACTTTGACGGCCATAATACGTTTGTTGGGATGTGCAGCGCTGACACCATGAGACTCCATTGAGTTCACAAGACGTGGTTTCGCTCTAGGGTATTGGTCATGCATAAGACTAGACAGGCAGTTAGAATCCTCAGGTTCAGCTGTTACCTGTGAATTAGAAACTTGGTTACAGCTTGCAAGTTAAACGGTCCAACTTTTTGTTCACGGTCATTCGTGAATTCGTAAAGGCATCCACCTTTTCACTAAATTTGCACACGTCCTTTCTTCGGAGGAATATACTTGGATTATCGTGCACTAAACGTGAATTTGAAGTTGATCAGCATACACTGACGGATACATCTGTGCAGTGATACAACAATCGGCCACCTAGATTGAAAGAAATACACCAAAGAACAGGAACCACACGTGAACAAAAACTTCTCAGTATAGACTTTGTTGTATGTGTTTAAGCCTTATTTCGTTGCTTGTAGCCCAATATCATGTTAAATCATGTTTGTTTGTGATGTTGTCGTATCACAGCTAATTATAGTTACGAGATAAGCAGTATGTTTCATATGCACTTGCCGCACACGATGGCGTGGACCGTAAACAACGAGACTGTTATCAGAACAGTGAAGAGTGTGAGAAAACGAGTTTCTAAATCGTGAATTCTCGGTACATGTAACCTTTTGACTGAACTATGAACACTCGATAAGACTATTACCAGAGCTGTGGTCAACCAGTAGGGATATTGCCTCTAAATGTAAAATCCTACGTTACGTTATCAGTCACTTACTGCTCTAAGGAATACTTCGTCGTCATATGACTGAAAAATTGTTAAGTACGACATTAAATCCCAAGCACTCACTCACTGTTGTGTATTTTGCCATGCTGTACGCGCCGTCGGACAAGTAAAATATTCTTGAGTACGGCGTGAAACACCAATAAATAAATAAACTATGCTGTACGTGTACGCCTGAAATAACATTTAATATCATTATAAAACTCTCTGTACAATGGAGTCCAAACCAGCCCATGTATTGATAAAATCCATACCTAACTGCTCCCGATATATGCATATATAATTGCCCACTGAACTAGTTACGTTGAGGTACATTTAATTCTCCCTGCCTTGCGCAGTCCAGGTATCCGGAGGATTTGTGTGTGTGTGTGTGTGTGTGTGTGTGTGTGTGTGTGTTTGTGCGTGTGTGTATGTGTGTGTGTGTGTGTGTGTGTGTGTGTTCATCGTTGTGGGAGAGACAACAAGCCACACAGACTCTGTTCACCGATATAGGAGAGACAACAAGCCACACAGATTCTGTTCACCGATATAGGAGAGACAACAAGCCACACAGATTCTGTATAATTCTCAAGCTTTGGAACAACTGCACGGAGATCCACTCTTTGCGTATTGATTATCTTTAGTTTATCTCCATTATTAGCGTCTGACAAAGTTGACATATGTACTTTTTAGTCATATTTATTGGTTTTCAACTACGCACTAAACCCGCTGATCCAGTCCATTATCGGCAAGGGTGTGGAATCTCCTTAAGCTGAAAATAATTCTGTTCTAAACTGTATACGGGATTTTATACAAATAAAATACAAAATGTATTAAATCGATTTCAGAATCGGGCCATTTACATTTTCAAACCATTTGAAATTTAACCGCATGTTTTAGATGTGAAAACTCTGGACTGTTCCACTATGGAGTTTAGGCTTATTGTGGGTGAGTGCTTGGGGTTTACCGTCGTAATTTTTCAGTCATATGACGACCAAGGAATCCTTAGAGTGCATGTAATGTGCCTCCTTGTTGCATGGCGGATTTTCACCTGCTTCACTGAGACGCCTTACCGAAGACAAGTAATCCATTATACTCATACTGCTCAACCAGTCGTTGCAGTATCCCCTTAATGCTGAACGCCAAGCGAGGAAGTTAAAACTTCCTCTTTTTAAATTTTCGGTGTGACTCGACCCAAGACTGACCCGATGGCTTTTTGTGTGTTTACATTTTTTATAAATTGTGTCTAGTTATGTGTGTGGCTAATGCCTGAATTATATCTATGAAAATGGAAGCGAAATCTTGTTCTTTAAATGTGTTGATTTATGACGGGTTTGGTTGGTGGTATTTTATGAACACTCATTATACTTACACTGCACCCATACATGTAATGCATATAAGTGGGAATTAATTAGCATTCTGTGCATGACTTGATTGTAATGTTTGGATGTTAACTCTGCAGCAGTGATAAACGCATTTCTATATTCTCAAGCTTCAATTACTCAACTACTGTCTAGTTTCACTGTGACATTTATAATATTTACAAATATTTGTTTATTGGTGCATGGTATTTATTTCATTTGGTGTGATGCAAATGTGTATACATTGTGTGTAGTTGTCTATATTTAGTCTTAATGTGTTTGTTTCTATATATATTTCAGACCGTTGTCTTTATCTAAAAGATAATACACTGTAATAGAACCCTCCGTGACCGAGTTGTGTTATCTCTCGCTCGAATCATACCATAAAACTTTCAATAAATGTGCACAGTTTACCTGAGCAATATCATATAATGCAAACAGTTCTAAAGTAATTGTAAACTTGTAGTCCGCACATGATAGATTGTTGTAAACAGCCAGTAGTAAACTACGTGAAACTGTGACCTAAATCTTTTGGATTTCGTGGAAATGCAATTACTAGTAAATGTACATAAGTAGGGTTGACCTGACCAGCGCGCCTCTGTGTCTAGGTTTCTAATGTTAATTACTGTGCGTTATAGTAAAAAGCACGTGGCACTGAGAGTTGAACCAGAGCAGCGACAATAGTGTGATAGGCGACAAATAGTCATCCGTAACCCGTGGAATACGGCCTCTTGTTAACTTACCGCACATCAGATTTTATTGCAACTGTTTATGTAAATACGTAACAAGTATCAAATTCCCCGCCCTTAGCACCTATAGTCTGTTTCTTTAAACCATTCGTTAATATTGATCTCTGTGTAAAGTCAGTCATACTCGCTACCAAAATTACCTTTAGTCAGTGCCAAGTCACAGCACAAGCTCCACACGTGGGCATGTTTTTGAAGTTTTTCTTCTTTCAAAGAAAATGAAGTCAGAACACATCTTTCTAATTCGTAATGTTATAGTTCATCAGCTTGGTTTCTACGGCAAGAATCCATTGCCTCAGGTGACTTCAGGTGAAAAACCGTGGCGAGATGGATATTGGCGGAGTTCAACATGATTCGATGGGGGGCGACACCAGTTATCTAATCTGCTATCGACTTTACTCTAAACTCTAGTACTAACATAGTCACATTTGAAATTGTTGAAAAAAAAATCACTGTTATCCTGTGTCATGCTGCAACCTACATCAAACTAGGACACACTGCACTGACCATTGAATTCGTATTATATAGCTTGGCACAGAGTAAATAATTCCCTACACATGCTGTTTTTATATTGTATAGGATAAGCCCGAGTTTTTTTTTTTTAAATGGGGCTAAATCTGTGTGTATTTTATCTGATATGTGCCAGTACATATGATATGACATTTGATGCTCATGACATTGTACTTTAGAGTAATGTAGGTTGTAGCCTGGCAAATGATAACACTGAATTTGACAAAGTTTTTGAAAAAAATTTTCTTTACATTAGAGATCGATGTATTATAAAAAAAAAACATCTGAAAGAAATTATTTAGTGTGTGCCAGGTTATATGCTATGTCATTTATTGGTCAATGATTAGTCCTTTAGAGTCATTTAGGTTGTAGACTGGCACAGGAAAATAAATACTTTTTTTATTAGTTTTAATAAAAATAAAGAACATATGCAGAAAATTGTATTACTCTGTACCAGGCTATATAATATGGCATTTAATGTCCAATATATTGTCCTCTGTAATGATGAAGGCTGTAGCCTGGCACAGGATAACACTGAAGTCATGTGAATTCTGTTATTGACGGGGAGATCGGTAAATTCTGGAAAAGAACATACATGTATTCAGGGAATAGTTTACTCTGTGTCAGGCTAAATTGTATGAGATCTAATGCTCAATACATTACCCTTTGTAATGATGTAGGTTGTAGCCTGGCACAAAATAACACTGAATTCGTGTGAATTCTGTTATTGACGGGGAGATCGGTAAATTCTGGAGAAGAGCATGCATGTACTCTGGAAGTAGTTTACTCTGTGCCAGGCTAAATTGTATGACATCAAATACTCAATACATTACCCTTTGTAATGACGTAGGTTGTAGCCTGGCACAAAATAACACTGAATTCGTGTGAATTCTGTTATTGACGGGGAGATCGGTAAATTCTGGAGAAGAGCATGCATGTACTCTGGAAGTAGTTCACTCTGTGCCAGGCTAAATTGTATGACATCAAATACTCAGTGCATGTATTCTAATGATGTAGGTTGTAGCCTGGCACAAGATAACACTGAAGTCGTTTGTGATTTTTTCAATTTTATTGTTACCAAGGAGATTGTTATATTCATGGGAATAGTATAAACAGGCAGTAATTAACTTTGGGCAATGCTGTGTGAAATGGAATATCGTGTTTAGTACAGGTTCACTCCCCTTTGTCATGATGTAGACTGTTTGCTGGCACAGAATTAAACTGAATGTTTGTGAATTTAAAATAAAAAAAAGTATTTTTTAAATGCAGATTGGTATTTTCGAAAGAAGTCTACACATGAAATCAATGATTCTGTGGCATTCTATATGATATGGAATTTAATGCTGAACACACTAATAGAGAACTGGGAAGTGGGAAAAAGGACCTAGGGATTGGGAATAGGGACAGAACTGTTTTCTGTTTACGAACATGATTGTCAGAGGAAGACCTCAAAGAAATCACTGGAATATCCGTGGCGACGGAACAAGATCGTAGCGTTTATGCCTACGTTTGTAAGCGTACAGGAGAAGAATATTCAAAAACTTCGACGGCAACATGAGTCTTACGTACAAATTAGAGATGAAACTGATAAAGTAGTTCCCAAAATATCTACGTCGTAGCAAAACAGAGCAGTTCGGCACATGTGTAGTAATAGGCTTATTTATATCATCCCAATCAGTTAGATCTCAACATTGATGGCATAAGATGAGATCGATATTTATCGCACCGCCTTTGGCCCATGTTCAACGCCACATCTATGGGATAGCAGAAAGTACTAACCAGTTAAACAATTGTCGAAGTCTTGTCATATAGAAAGAATGTACTAAAAGAAATGAATGCTCTCTCAAACGATGATGGATACGATTTTTCCCTAACCTTATAGCCTTTAAATCTTTATGAACAAAAACGATAAAATCCTCATCTAAACCATACATTAAAAGTCAGTCAGTGGACTAATTACTTCGTAAACAACCTGAATAAGCAACCGGTTTTCTATTCATTTCATCATGGGTTAGTCAGTAAGACTAGTATCTAAACTGTGGACAGTCAGTAAGACTAGTATCTAAACCGTGGACAGTCAGGAAGACTATTATCTAAACTGTGGACAGTCAGTAAGACTACTATCTTAACTGTGGACAGTCAGCGAGACTATTATCTAAACTGTAAACAGTCAGTAAGACTTTTATCTAAACTGTGGACAGTCTATTATCCAAACTGTAAACAGTAAGGCTATTATATGAACTCTGGACAGTCAGTAAGACTATTATCTAAAATACAAACAGTCAGCAAAACTATTAAGGCTCTAATCTAAATTGTAGACAGTCATTTTTCTTAACTGTGAACAGTAAGGCTATTATTTTAACTGTGGACAGTCAGTAAGACTTTTGTCTAAACTGTAAACAGTAAGTAAAACTATTACCCAAAGTGTAAATAGTCAGTAGGACTATTATATGAAGTGTAAATCGTCAGTAGGGCTATTACGGTAGGACTATTACACGAAGTGTAAATAGTCAGTAGGACTATTACCTGCAGTGTAAATATTCAGACAGACTATCACATGAAGTGTGAATCCTCATTAGGACTATTATCTGAAGTGTAAACAATCAGTGGGTTTTGAACAATCAGCAAGACTACTTGTATTACATGAACTGTGAATAGTACAGAAAGCTATTGTGAGAACGGTATTAGTGTCACTGGGATTATTAAATGAACTGTGAACGTTTATACCAGTGTACAGTCATTAACACTATCATGTTTTTTCACAAACAGACAAGGCTTTCCTGAAACATAGATAAACTGTCTTAGTAAACAGTTCAAAAGTTACTTGTGAAGATAAGCAGCGCGTTATCTATATGTACATGCAGGACAGTACCAACAGCAGATCAGACGTACAAACCGGTTGTTACAGGTAGGTACATTCTGCATCGATGTAGACACTGGTCCAGTGTTAGTTCCGTGGCCTGTTTGCATACAATGTATAGAACTGGGGCAGTCACTTCAGATCTCATGTGTGATTATTTACTTCTTACACCTTCGTCTTTACTTTTTTTCAACTCCCAAAACTTCGTGCTTGTATTTCTTAACCTCAAATAGACTTTGAAAACAAACTCAGTGCTCTGAATTATTAGCATCGCTTAAAGCATAATTTAACACGCCGTCTTAGACAGAGGCCAATACAATTTGCCATTTTGCTGTTAATGTATGTCATAGATTACAAGAATTTTAAGGAAAGTCCTGACGCAATTCCATTCGACGAAAAAGCTTCTTGTTCATTTCCAAATATATATATCGTTAGAGCTTCCAAGAGTGCCAATAAGGCGGAAGTCATAAGCTCGTATTCTCTCCAGACAACAGCAGAAAACTGTCTGCCTTTTTTCAGTCTTCACGGAGTCATCACGTGATAATTACTATTCCAGCGACAGCCGTCAGTCAACGTACCGTTACAGAGTTAGTACATGAAGTCGTGGAGCAAATATCTTAGAGTGAGTGAGTGAGTGCTTGGGGTTTAACGTCGTACTCAACAATTTTTCAGTCATATGACGACGAAGGAATCATTAGGGTGCATGCACGTGTAATGTGCCTCATAGTGGCAGGACGGATTTCCACCGCTCTTTAATTCAGTGCTGCTTCCCTGAGATGACTTACCGAAGGCAAGTAAGCCGCCCCGCCCGAGCCATTATACCGATACGGGTCAACCAGTTGTTGCACTATCCCCTTCATGCTGAACGCTGTTACAACTTCCTCTTTTAAAGTCTTGGGTGAGACTCGATCAAGGATTGATCCTGGATCTACCGGTCCCGACAAATATCTTAGAATACCAGGGCAAAATGTAAGAGTGGAAATTCATCGAATCACACGAGAAAAATACACGAAGAGCTACTGTCTAGATAATAATGGGATTGTATTTGTGTGTGTTACAATCTTACCATTTGATTAAAGAAACACATAAAATCTGATGATGCTAATCTTATAACCAGGTTATTATCAGAACGAATGACTAGCATTAATTCAAAGACAAGCAGAAAGTGAGGGGCGAGGTTTGGGGGGGGGGAGTGTTATCAAATTGTGCTTTAGACTTTAGTGTTACACTTTTTATGCACTGGTTTAGCTACATGTTTTATACATGTAATATCACGGCTTGCTCTTTGCTGTCGTGGCAACATCTATTACGTCGCTCAGGTCTTAAGCGAAATAGAACACGTCCGATCTGACGACGGAACACAAATAACACTCAAAAGAGATCCGCATCGCCTTTATTTTCACACTAAATATTTCCTCTACGCAAAATTTGTGTTTGTTTAATCTCTAAACAGCATTTAAAAACATGCTAACCAGTTCTTTTTGAAAAAAAAAGAATGTAAGCCTATCTTGTCCTTTTTAAGACTTAACGGCGTGACACCATTCGGTCAAACTCTGCGGGGTTGAGTACTCACACGTGCTGTGAATCATCGGCTTCGGGACAGCCCGCTTAAATCATACTGTGATCTACGTGTATCGTAGGTAGGTGCTATCTATGAACTTTGTAAGTCAACGATTATGCCCACTACTGGAAAAGAGATTATGTACTGTTCCAAGAGCTTCATATGACGGTGATTTATCCAACATCTTGGGTAATATATAAATGTAGATATTACATTCCACGTTGTAATTGTAGCTAATTTAGATTTTTCATGTTTTGAAATCATTCGGATGTAAGTATGGAGGTATACATAGATATATAACTCCATGGTGTTAGCAGTCTGGGTAATATCGCGGTAAGGTGTGTTCCTGTTTGAAACATGCAGTAACCCATTTTACCCCAGAAAGTGTCGTCACAGAGTAGATCCCCCCCCCCCCCCCCCACCTATGTTCACAGACCAGCCACATCTAGAACACGGATTTATAACGTTTAGCATATGGCATTCAGTTGTAGAAGTCGATAAAAGATACATATCTATCTGTTTTTTGCTATTTGAATCTCCAATAACGTGATGGCTATACAGACGTTAACACTGTATGTACATTCGCTGTTTTGTACATGGCTTCAGTTTCTCAGCAGCGTAATGACTGGTGTTAGTACATCTTTTCTTATTCAGGTCTTCAGTCAAGTCAGCCGCTTTCTTGGGTCGACTATGGTGCAATCTTGTTGTTCTCCAATGGACCCTCCAATAAGGCGTTTACTCCACTAAGACGAATATGCCAATCGTGCGTTATTCGTTATTCAGTTCTCCATTGCAAACTATACTTGAATATGGTTTAAGTAGGTTATTGTCTTTTCCACTCTCCAGTATCAAATTTACTGGACTCTGAACGCTTAATTGAATGTGTAGCTAGCACGTTATGTGTTCTTCGCTTCTCCAGTAATAACTTTTATAGAACACAAATATTAGTCAAACATGGTTTAGGCACATTTTTCGCTGTTTGGCTCTCCAGTAACAAGTTTTCTCTAATAAGCATCAACTTGATTGCAGTGCTAGCACATTTTTGCTATTTACTCAAATATAGACATCTACTTGAATGTGGTGCTAGCACTTTCTCCGCTACTTGACTCTCCAATATCAGAGCTATTTACTTGAATTTAACCATCTACTTGAATGTAGTGCCAGGATGTTCTCCGCTACCTGACTCTCCAATATCAAAGCTATTTACTCGAATATAGACATCTAATAAAATGTGCTGCTAGCACGTCATTCTTTGCTCTGTTTTTGATAAAGTCTCCGTCATTCGATATATCTCACTATTTACATGTAGTACGGTGTATATACATGTAGACATGAAACTGAAACTGTTAATCGATGCACATTTTCCACAATGCCAGACATCGCTAAATGGGTTCCTGGAATAGGCCTTCGAAGTCGTGTCATGTGGCTTTTGTCAAGGGGAGGAAACACAGCAATCAGCCAGGCGAGTTCTTTCGCTGGAAACAAAAACAACTTACTGTAAACCATAAAAGTTAACCTCTCCTTGTCATAACATGCATGCGACTCACACATGATATGCGTGATATTTTCAGGCTACAACGTGCATACGCCACACAACAAAGTGTGGCCTCGCTTGCTCAGATCGCCGAGAGCATCTTACAAAAAGGTGAAAACATAACATCTTCACTTAACATTTAATCAATGTATTTTGGTCGTTACAATACAACCCCTTGTAATAGGCCTATATAACAAATGAATGCTTTGAGTTTAACGTCGTACCTAAAGAAGACAACACAATACGGCATTTAGCTTAAGCTTAATACCCAAAGAAAGTGAAAGTTGCACATGGGTAATCAACTGACGCATGTAGGCCCTGTACCTTGCATATCTACAAGACTTTTCATTTAACTCTTAGGTGCCTTAGATTTAGTATATAGACAATATTGTTGCCACTTCACTTTAGTCGAAAACATCTCAAAGCTCGAGAAGAAGGAAACTTCCTTCATGTTTGTATTTCACATGTTTTTTTCTTCAATAAAAGCTGTTGTTAGCGCTGTGGAGTATCGTGTCATCGCTTTACTCCATCGATCTGTCGATTCGCGCAGTCACTCCATCGCAGCGTTTCATCGTTTCATGTTTTTGATTTTTTTTACACTAAATTCGTGTGAATTCTGTTATTGACGGGGAGATCGGTAAATTCTGGAGAAGAACATACATGTATTCTGGAAGTAGTTTACTCACAAGATAACACTGAAGTCATATGTGATTTTGTCAATTTTATTGTTACCAAGGAGATTGTTATATTCATGGGAATAGTATAAACAGGAAGTAATTAAATTTGGGCAATGCTGTGTGAAATGGAATATCGTGTGTAGTACATGTTGTCTGTCCTTTGTCATGATGTAGACTGTTTGCTGGCACAGGATTAAACTGAATGTTTGTGAATTTAAAATAAAAAAAGTATTTTTTAAATGCAGATTGGTATTTTCGAAAGAAGTCTACACATGAAATCAATGATTCTGTGGCATTCTATATGATATGGAATTTAATGCTGAATACACTAATAATGAGAACTAATGAGAACTGGCAAGTGGGAAAAAGTACCTAGGGACTGGGAATAGGGACAGAACTGTTTTCTGCTTACGAACATGATTGCCAGAGGAAGATCTCAAAGAAGTCACGGGAATATCGGTGGCGACAGAACAAGATCGTAGCGTCGATGCCTACGTTTGTAAGCGTACAGGAGAAGAATATTCAAAAACTTCAACATAAAATTGATAAAGGAGTTTCCAAAGTATCTAAGTCGTAACAAAACAGAGCAGTTCGGAAATGTGTTGTGATAGGCTTATTTATATCATCCCAATCAGTTAGATCTCAACATTGTTGGCATAAGATGAGATCGATATTTATCGCACCGCCTTTGGCCCATGTTCAACGCCACATTTATGGGATAGCAGAAAGTACTAACCAGTTGAACAATTGTCAAAGTCTTGTCAGATACAAAGAATGTACTAAACGAAATGAATGCTCTCTCAAACGATGATGGATACGATTTTTCCCTAACCTTATAGCCTTTAAATCTTTATGAACAAAAACGCTAAAATCCTCATCTAAACCATGCATTAAAAGTCAGTCAGTGGACTAATTACTTCGTAAACAACCTTAATAAGCGACAGGTTTTCTATTCATTTCCTCATGGGTTAGTCAGTAAGACTATTCTCTAAACTGTGGACAGTCAGTAAGACTAGTATCTAAACTGTGGACAGTCAGTAAGACTATTATCTAAACTGTGGACAGTCAGTAAGACTACTATCTAAACTGTGGACAGTCAGTAAGACTAGTATCTAAACTTGGGACAGTCAGTAAGACTATTATCTAAACTGTGGACAATCAGTAAAACTAGTATATAAACGGTGGACAGTAAGAAAGACTAGAATCTAAACTGTGGACAGTTAGTGAGACTATTATCTAAACAGTGGACAGTAAGTTAGACTTTTATGTATACTGTGGACAGTCAGCAAAACTATTATCTAAACTGTAAACAGTCCGTAAGACGTTTATCTAAACTGTGGACAGTCAGTGAGACTATTATCTCAACTGTGGACAGTCAGGAAGACTATTATCTAAACTTTGGACAGTCAGTGAGACTAGTATCTAAACTGTGGACAGTCAAGAAAACTATTCTCTAAACTGTAGACAGTCAGGAAGACTAGTATCTAAACTGTGGACAGTCAGAAAGAGTACTATCTAGACTGAGGACAGTCAGAGAGACTATTATCTAAACTGTGGACAGTCAGGAAGACTATTATCTAAACTGTGGACAGTCAGGAAGACTAGTATCTAAACTGAGGACAGTCAGAGAGACTATGATGTTAACTGTGGACAGTCAATGGGACTATGATCTAAACTGTTGACAGTCAGTGAGACTATTATCTAAACGGTGGACAGTTAGTAAGACTTTTATGTATACTGTGGACAGTCAGCGAAACTATTATCTAAACTGTAAACAGTCAGTAAGACATTAGTCTAAACTGTGAACAGTCAGTGAGACTATTATCTAATCTGTGGACAGTCAGGAAGACTATTATCTAAACTGTGAACGGTCAGTAAGACTATTCGTTAAATTGTGGACAGTCGGTAAGACTTTTATCTAAATTGTGGAATGTCAGTGAGACTATTATATAAACTGTGGACCGCCAGCAAGACTAGTATCTAAACTGTGGACAATCACTAGGACTACTATCTAAACTGTAGTCAGTCAGTAAGACTAATATCTAAACTGTGTTAAGTCAGTAAGACTTTTATCTAAACTGTGAACAATCAGTGACATTAATATTTAAACGATGGAAACTCAGGGAGACTATTATCTAAACTGTGGACAGTTAGTAAGACTTTTATCTAAACTGTGGACAGTCAGCGAAAATATTTTCTAAACTGTAAAAGGTCAGTAAGACATTTATCTAAACTGTGGACAGTCAGTGAGACTATTATCTCAACTGTGGACAGTCAGTAAGACTAGTATCTAAACTGTGGACAGTCAGGAAGACTATTCTCTAAACTGTGAGCAGTCTAAAAAAATATTATCCAAACTGTAAACAGTCAGTAAGACATTTATCTAAACTGTGGACAGTCAGTGAGACTATTATTTAAACGGTGGACAGTAAGGAAGACTAGTATCTAAACTGTGGACAGTCAGTAAGACTAGTATAAAAACTGTGGAGAGTCAAGAAGACTAGTATATAAACGGTGGACAGCCGGGGAGACTATTATCTTAAATATGGACAGTCAGTAAGACTAGTATCTAAATTGTGGACAGTCAGTGAGAATATTATCTAAATTGTGGACAGTCAGTGAGAATATTATCTTAACTGTAGACAGTCAGTGAGACTAGTATCTTAACTGTAGACAGTCAGTGAGACTATTATTTAAAAGGTTGACTGTCAGGAAGACTAATATCTAAACTGTGTACAGTCAGCAAGACTAGTATTTATACTGTGGTCAGTCACAAAGACTAATATCTAAACTGTGTAAAGTCAGTATGACTTTTATCTTAACTGTGGACAATCAGTGACATTATTATCTAAACGGTGGACAGTGATGGAGACTAGTATCTAAACTGTGGGCAGTCAAAAAGACTATTATCTAAACTGTTGACAGTCAGTAAGACTATTATCTAAACTGTGGACAGTCAGTAAGACTTTTATCTAAACTGTGGACAGTCCCCGAAACTACTATCTAAACTGTAAACAGTCATTAAGACATTTATCTAAACTGTCGACAGTCAGTTAGACTATTATCTAACCTGTGGACAGTCAGGAAAACTATTATCTAAACTGTGGACAGTCAGTGAGACTATTATCTAACCTGTGGACAGTCAGGAAGACTATTCTCTAAACTGTAAACAGTCTGCGAAACTATTATCTAAATTGTAAACAGTCAGTAAGACATTTATCTAAACTGTGCACAGTCAAAAAGACTATTATTAAAAAGGTGGACAGTAAGGAATACTTGCATCTAAACTGTGGACAGTCAGTAAGACTAGTATATAAACTGTGGACAGTCAGGAAGACTATTATCTAAACTGTGGACAGTCAGTGAGACTATTATCTCAACTGTGGACAGTCAGTAAGACTAGTATCTAAACTGTGGACAGTCAGGAAGACTATTCTCTAAACTGTGAGCAGTCTAAAAAAATATTATCCAAACTGTAAACAGTCAGTAAGACATTTATCTAAACTGTGGACAGTCAGTGAGACTATTATTTAAACGGTGGACAGTAAGGAAGACTAGTATCTAAACTGTGGACAGTCAGTAAGACTAGTATAAAAACTGTGGAGAGTCAAGAAGACTAGTATATAAACGGTGGACAGCCGGGGAGACTATTATCTTAAATATGGACAGTCAGTAAGACTAGTATCTAAATTGTGGACAGTCAGTGAGAATATTATCTAAATTGTGGACAGTCAGTGAGAATATTATCTTAACTGTAGACAGTCAGTGAGACTAGTATCTTAACTGTAGACAGTCAGTGAGACTATTATTTAAAAGGTTGACTGTCAGGAAGACTAATATCTAAACTGTGTACAGTCAGCAAGACTAGTATTTATACTGTGGTCAGTCACAAAGACTAATATCTAAACTGTGTAAAGTCAGTATGACTTTTATCTTAACTGTGGACAATCAGTGACATTATTATCTAAACGGTGGACAGTGATGGAGACTAGTATCTAAACTGTGGGCAGTCAAAAAGACTATTATCTAAACTGTTGACAGTCAGTAAGACTATTATCTAAACTGTGGACAGTCAGTAAGACTTTTATCTAAACTGTGGACAGTCCCCGAAACTACTATCTAAACTGTAAACAGTCATTAAGACATTTATCTAAACTGTCGACAGTCAGTTAGACTATTATCTAACCTGTGGACAGTCAGGAAAACTATTATCTAAACTGTGGACAGTCAGTGAGACTATTATCTAACCTGTGGACAGTCAGGAAGACTATTCTCTAAACTGTAAACAGTCTGCGAAACTATTATCTAAATTGTAAACAGTCAGTAAGACATTTATCTAAACTGTGCACAGTCAAAAAGACTATTATTAAAAAGGTGGACAGTAAGGAATACTTGCATCTAAACTGTGGACAGTCAGTAAGACTAGTATATAAACTGTGGACAGTCAGGAAGACTATTATCTAAACTGTGGACAGTTAGGGAGACTAGTATCTAATATTTGGACAGTCAGTAAGACTAATATCTTAACTGTAGACAGTCAGGAAGACTAGTATCTAAACTGTGGGCAGACAATGAGACTATAATCAAAACAGAGGACCGTCAGTAATACTCTTTGTTAAATTGTGGACAGTCGGTAAGACTTTTATCTAAACTGTGGAAAGTTAGCGAGACTATTATGTTAACTGTGAAAAGTCAGCAAGACTAGTATCTAAACCTTGGATAGTCAGCAAGACTAGTATCTAAACTGTGGACAGGCGGTAGGACTATTATCTGAACTGTGATCAGTCAGTAGGACTAATATCTAAACTGTGGAAAGTCAGTAAGAATTTTATCTAAACTGTGGACAATCAGTAACACTATTATCTATACGGTGGACAGTCGGTAAGACTTATATCTAAACTGTGGACAGTCAGTGAGACTATTATCTAAACTGTGGACCGTCAGCAAGACTAGTATTTAAAATGTGAACAGTCAGTAGGACAACTATCTAAACTGTGGTTAGTCAGTAAGACTAATATCTAAACTGTGGAAATTCATTAAGACTTTTATCTAAACTGTGGACAATCAGTGTCACTATTATCTAAACGGTGGACAGTGAGAAAGACTAGTATCTAAAGTATGGACAGTCAGTGAGACGAGTGTCTAAACTATGCACAGTTAGTGAGAGTATTATCTTAACTGTGGACAGTCATTGAGACTAGTATCTAAACTGTGGACAGTCAGGAAGGCAAATATCTAAACTGTGGACAGTCAGTGAGACTGTACTCGAGACTGTGGACAGTCAGTAAGACGTTTATCTAAACTGTGGACAGTCAGCGAGACTATTATCTAAGTTGTAAACAGTCAGTAAACTTTTATCTCAACTATGGACAGTCTATTATCCAAACTGTAAACAGTAAGGCTATTTACTGGGCTGTGGACAGTCAGTAGGACTATTATCTAAACTGTGGTCCGTCAGTAAGACTATTATCTAAATTGTGGGTAGTCAGTAAAACTTTTATCTAAACAGTGGACAGTCAGTAAGACTATTATTTAAATTGTGGACAGTCAGTAAGACTTTATCTAAACTGTGGGCAGTCAGTAAATCTATTATCTAAACTGTGAACAGTCAGTAAAGCTTTTATCTAAACTGTTGACAGTCTGTTATCCAAACTGTAAACAGTAAGGCTATTGTATGAACTGTGGACAGTCAGTAAGACTGTTATCTAAAATACAAACAGTCAGCAAATGTATTATCTAAACTGTAAACAGTCAATAAAACTCTAATCTAAGTTGTAGACAGTCAGTTTTCTTAACTGTAAACAGTAAGGCTATTATTTTAACTGTGGACAGTCAGTAAGACTTTTGTCTAAACTGTGCACAGTAAGTAAAACTATTACCCGAAGTGTAAATAGTCAGTAGGACTATTATATGAAGTGTAAATAGCCAGTAGGACTATTACCTGCAGTGTAAATATTAAGACAGACTATTACAGGAAGTGTAAATCCTCATTAGGACTATTATCTGAAGTGTAAACAATCAGTGGGTTTTGAACAATCAGCAAGACTACTTGTATTACATGAACTGTGAATAGTACTGAAAGCTATTGTGAGAACGGTATTAGTGTCACTGGGATTATTAAATGAACTGTAGGCCTAAACAGTTATACCAGTGTACAGTCATTAACACTATTATGTTTTTTCACAAACAGACAAGGCTTTCCTGAAACATAGATAAACAGTCTTAGTAAACAGTTCAAAAGTTACTTGTGAAGATATGTAGCGCGTTATCTATATGTACACGCAGGACAGTACCCACAGCAGATCAGACGTACAAACCGGTTATTACAGGTAGGTACATTCTGCATTGATGTAGACACTGGTCCAGTGTTAGTTCCGTGGCCTGTATGCATACAATGTATAGAACAGGGGCAGTCACTTCAGATCTCATGTGTGATTATTTACTTCTTACATCTTCGTCTGTACTTTTGTTCAACTCCCAAAACTTCGTGCTTGTATTTCTTAACCTCAAATAGACTTTGAAAACAAACTCAGTGCTCTGAATTATTAGCATCGCTTAAAGCATAATTTAACACGCCGTCTTAGACAGAGGCCAATCATCAGGTAGATGAACTAGCATTAATGCAATGACAAGCAGGAGGTAAGGGGCAATTGGGGGGGGGGGTGTTATCAAATTGTGCTTTAGCCTGTAGTGTTACACTTTTTATGGACTGGTTTAACTACCTTGTTTTGTACATGTAGTTTCACCGCTTGCTCTTTGCTGTCCGATTTGACAACCAAACACAAACAACACTCAAGCGAGATCCACAAAGTCATTATTTTCACACTAAATATTTCCTCTACAGAAAATTTATGTTTGTTTATCTCTAAACAGCATTTTAAAAAAGCTAACCAGTTCGTATTGAACAAAATAGAATGCCGGTTTATCTTGTATTTTTTGAGACATAACCGCGTAACACCATTCGGTCAAACTCTGCAGAGTTGAGTAATCAGACCTGCTGTCAATCATGGGCTTCGGGACAGCCTGCTTAAATCATGCTGCTATCTACGTGTATCGTATGTACGTGCTATCTATGGACTTTGTAAGGCAACGATTATGCCCACTACTGGAAATGAAATTATGTAGTGTGCCAAGAGCTTCAAATAACATCTTGGGTAATATACTAATGTAGATATTACATTGCACGTTGTAATTGTAGCCAATTTAGTTTTTTAATATTTTGAAATCATTCGGATGTAAGTATGGAGGTATACATGGATATATAACTCCATGGTGTAAGCAATCTGGGTAATATCGCTGTAACATGCAGTAACCCATTGTACCCCAGAAAGTGTCGTAATAGTGTAGATTTCCCCTATGTTCACAGACCAACCACATCTAGAACACGAATTTAAGACATTTAGCATATGAAATTCAGTTGTAGAAGTCGATAAAAGATACATATCTATCTGTTTTTTGCTATTTGAATCTCCAATTACGTGATGGCTACACAGGCGTTAACACTGTATGTACATTCGCTCTTTTGTACACGGCTTCAGTTTCTCGGTAGCGTAATGACTGGTGTTAGTACATCTTTTCTTATTCAGGTCTTCAGTCAAGTCAGCCGCGTTCTGGGTCGACTATGGTGCAATCTTGTTGTTCTCCATTAGACTCTCCAATAAGACGTTTACTCCACTAAAACGAATATGCCAATCGTGCGTTATTCGTTATTCGGTTCTCCATTGCAAACTATACTTGAATATGGTTTAAATAGGTTATTGTCTTTTCGACTCTCCAATATCAAATTTACTGGATCCCGAACGTTTAATTGAATGTGTAGCTACCACGTTATGTGTTCTTCGCTTCTCCAGTAATAACTTTTATAGAACACAAATATTAGTTAAACATGGTCTCGGCACATTCTTCGCTGTTTGGCTCTCCAGTAACAAGTTTTCTCTAATAAGCATCAACTTGATTGCAGTGCTAGCACATTTTTGCTATTTACTCAAATATATACATCTACTTGAATGTGGTGCTAACACTTTCTCCGCTACTTGACTCCCCAATACCAGAGCTATTTTTCTTGAATTTAGACATCTACTTGAATGTAGTGCTAGAATGTTCTTCGCTACCTAACCCTCCAATGTCAAAGCTATTTACTCGAATACAGACATCTAATAAAATGTGCTGCTAGCACGTTATTCTCTGTTATGCTCTGTTTTTGAAAAAGTCTCCTTCATTCGATATATCTCACTATTTACATGTAGTACGGTGTATATACATGTAGACATGAAACTGAAACTGCTAATCGATGCACATTTTCCACAATGCCAGACATCGCTAAATGAGCTCCTGCAATAGGCCTTCGAAGACGTGTCATGTGGCTTTTGTCAAGGGGAGGAAACACAGCACTCAGCCAGGCGAGTTCTTTCGCTGGAAACAAAAACAACTTACTGTAAACCATAAAAGTTAGCCGCTCCTTGTCATAACATGCATGCGATTCACACATGATATGCGTGATATTTTCAGGCTACAGCGTGCATACGTCACACAACAAAGAGTGGCCTCTCTTGATCAGATGGCCTAGAGCATCTTTCAAAAAGGTGGAATACCCAAAGAAAGTGAAAGTTGCACATAGGTAATCAACTGATGCATGTAGGCCCTGCACCTTACATATGTACAAGACTTTTCATTTAACTCTTAGATGCCTTAGATTTAGTATATAGACAATATTGTTGCCACTTCCCTTTAGTTGAAAACATCTCAAAGCTCGAGAAGAAGGAAACTTTCTTCATGTTTGTATTTCACATGATTTTTCCTTCAATAAAAGCTGTTGTTAGCGCTGTGGAGTATCTTGTCATCGTTTTACTCCATCGTTCTGTCGATTCGCGCTGTCACTCCATCGCTGCCTTTCATCCTTTCATGTTTTTTTTTTGTTTTCTACCGTTCTACCATTGGGTAATGGAACGATAGCACGATGATGGCTTTAACTGGCTTACATAAGAACTCGCCGTGTCTAAAGTCAGGCTTATCTTCTCGTCAATTTTTTCATATGTTCAGATAACGAAATTTATCAGCATATGCCTTTTATGAAACCGTATTCATTACAGTTTCTGAATTTTGTTTATCATTACGTAGGTTGGAACCCAGTGGAAATGAAGGCGTAATCGTGGAAGCGACTGTACAGAGATCTACTTTATACCTTGCGGTTTTACAGACATATTTTTCCGAGAGACTGTTGACGGAATTACGGCATATCTACATGTGCAATAGAACAGCAAACGTACAAAGTATGTATGTTTGGGATTTTACATCGTACTTAACAATTTGTCAGTCATATGGAGACAATGAGAAATGGGGTAGTCTAGAATTTGCGATACTGCACATAGAAAATCGTACAATATTATAAGGCTCATACACAATTTCAGTTTGTAAATCAATAGTGTCTACGTTTATGTAACAATTTCTCTCTCTATAATAAAGAATTAAAATGTTATGACAGCTGTATATACCATATTGCATAGCTTTTAATCGAACTTATACCATATATTTTGACCTTCTTGTACACGTAAATACATAGTACCTAAAATATGATACTTTTCAAACATGGAAAGGACGCCAGGTCGTAGACTATTTAATGGTGTCCTTTTCGATGGCGCGTGGTCACATACAGTGCGGGTTCGGTAACGGTCATCGACAGGGACTTTGTAGATACCCGCATTTTCTCTTTTTGTAGACCATTGGTGACAACAAACGGTTATTTGGCGGCGCGCGCATAGTCCTTTATCTGTCTAACGTTTGAAGACCACTTGTCTTCCACAAATGTGTTTAATTTCTTGAGTCAATTCACTGAGACCTCTCTGCGGACAGAAAAGGAGGGAGCTGGTTGGTTTACAAACAAGGTTATTTTTGTATAATATCCTCATCAGATGTGAGCTATTGGACGATGACGTTCAGTTGTAGGGATTTCGTGCGGCAATTAGTCCAGTTGGGTGCAAGCGTCAACGCCCAGAATAAGGTAAAGGGTTTATGGTTCAGGCTTACAGACTGGTTATGTAACCGTTGCTACAATTGACCAATGATGTACCCTAAGATAAATAGGTCGCTGTCCGAGCTTACTGACCAATCACCATCGCACATCTGTAAGTTTTCCCTGCAGAGCAACGTGTTTTACCACTGGTAATTTATTTCGGACAGAATTTTCCCCGCTTGATCCTGTGTTTTTTTTTTCTTAACAACTCACCCTAAAAAAATCAAATAAATAAATATTACATTGTGATATTATACAGTAAAGAAAAGCGTTTTTCTGTTTGGCAGCTGTAGAAAATAACGCCTATGTGTATGAGTGAATGTGATATACAGACACATACACATAGTTGTTTCAAAAGGTAAACTGGAAAATCAGTACATTGAGAAGTTAAAAAAAACATACTCTACCCATTTCCAGCCGCATATAAACGTCAAAAATCCGTTACACACTCAAGTCTTTATTTAAATTCATAAAATATGACCATTGCCCTGACAATATACAGTAAGGATGGATAGCTTTTCACTTATCTCGTTTGACAAAAATGAGCGATGCAACAGTAGGTCTACACAACATATCAAATTTTATAAAACAAAATATATAAAACAGAAGACTGATATGCAGAAAGGAGAACTGAGCTAAATTAAATTTCCTTTGCCTTTAAAACCAGACGTTTCAAACTTTCAATTCCACGTTATCATCTCAGCTACCATGTTTATGTCTGGTTGTGTGAAACAGAAAATAGTCGCAAAGAAGTGATCAAAAATTCACAGATTATCTCGTAAAAAAAGATCTTAAAATGTAAAAATGGTTCATAAAGATATAATTACTTAAATGGAGTGCCAGAAACGCGCAGATATTTAGCGGTGGTTTCAGGAGCAGACGTGTTGACGTGATCCTTGCTGCGAGATTAAACTAGAATATCTTTGCGCCCTCTTTTTCAAAATATTGAACGAAGGGTCAATGGGGTCTTTTAGGTAGCATAAGCTCCACTTTGCCATATGAAGATGGTAATCGGCTGTATTCTAGTGACGTCACGCTATCTATACCACGCTCTGGGTTGATCGGCCGGCAAATGCAAATTTAGCCCAAATGGTATGCCAGGTACGCCACCAAAACAGCCCACAATAGCATTACTTTTACATTCCTCGGATGATTAATGTAGCTAGGCTCATTATCAGATGATCTGTCATTAACAGCATTTTTACTGAAGAAGCATTTCAAGTATTAAATGATATTTACTTTGCACATGACCGGAGAACAACTTTGTACTGTGCAGCTCATTAAGACCAGTGTGGTTGTTGCTCGTTTGCTGCTGGAGATATGTGTTAATGCCATTATACACAAAACGTGCCTGATGTGTGGCTTTGACGCTGGCCACAATACTTGACGAGAAATGGTGCTCTGTTATGTAGTTTACAATTGAACGCTGTATATCAAGACCTGTGCTAGGTAAAAAAAAAAAAAAACAAGAAAAAAAAAACCTAAGAAATCACTGGCTGCAACCAAATAAATTTGCTCCACATAGGATAAAATAAGTGCGAGTATTTTAAACTTCCATCTTTATAAAGACAGCGCATATTTTATACTCTTATATTTGTAGACGAGATATAGTGCTTTGTTAGTGTGTATGTGTGTGTGTGTTTGATATTCAGAAACATAGACACAGTTTCATTAAAAGGCGTAATGGAAAGTCAGTACATTGAGACGTGAAATGAACACGTTTCTGCCCATTTTTAGCCGCAAATAAATGTTAACAACGCCTTACACCTTGAGGTCTTTATTCAAACTCATAAAATATGAACATGTTTACAGGATCAGTAGAAGTAAGTTAAGACGTAATAGCCTTTCTGCAATGGTACCTTTTGGGCATATTTTCATTTAATGAATAATCACCTTTCAACATGTATAAGGCTTTGAGCAAATTACAAAAAGCAAGAGAAAAGTCAGTACATCATGAACCCCCAGTTAGTAATTTAATAAGATCATTTTAAAAGGATGATTTGTGTTTTTGATCAAGCAAAAAAAAATACAGCAGTCCACATTTTGTCTCCATTTCGTGTACACTCATATGTGAATATTCGGATGACCTGTACATTTACTTTTAAAATTTTCAAGATTTTCGGCTCAGTTGGCAACAGTGCATCAATAGTTTAATTACTCTGGTGTGTGCTTATTTATTCACGCTCATTATTGCAGCGAGTTAAGGTAGATTAGCTGAGGTAGGTAAGCGTTCGTGTTATTTCCTTACCTGAGATGTATATGCCTGAAAACTACGTCATAACAAACTTTTGATCATAATTTTGACTTTCATTCAAGAAGACTGGTAATTAAAAGTACCCGCCAAACACCAAGATTATAGACCAAATTAGTCCATAATACTCTTAGCAGAGTGTAAATGTCTATTGTAATGTTAAAGAAAACAAGAAGAACGCACCCTATGAAGAGTATGTCAGACAAAATAATTTTTTTAAAAATTTTCATTATCTCTTCTACGGCTTTTAAAACACTGGCTGTCTTAGTGGTCCTTTCTGACGATATTGTAAAAGATGACAGCGCATAGGGCTCTTGCCAGTTGATAATTGGAGACTGCTAAACTACTACATTAAAATGCACTTGTTCCATCAATACATTAACTGAATGGAAGCTAAAGAAAATTATCTCCTAATGGATGTAGCATTCTTTGATGAAGACGATCCTATGCTATGGAGAAGACAGAACTCATTCATTGTTTTCATGATGACTCTGGATCCTTGATGTTGCGAGAACATACTGTTCGTGGAACATTCTAAGGCGAGCGGTGGACATCAGGTAACATCAGGCAACATCAGGCAGTAGGACTTGCAACATGGATAAATTAGAAAAAATCTTACATGACTACAAGTTCAGTGGCATTTTCATAGGACTTGACAAAGACTTGACTCTACTGGCCAAAGGTCCTAGTGATTAACACGTAACTGTCACTTTTAGAAGATTGTCTAGGGATACACCAACTATCTCCAGAGAATTCCACCCAAAACGTTGTTTAATAGATTTCAGGATATTCCCTCTGAAGCGGTAAAACTTGTGAGTGCACACTATCCCAACAGTAAATTAGGCAAGATGTCTCGAGGATTATTATGCAGGTGCAGTTGTTCACTACAGGACTAAAGAGAAATCAAACGGCCCCCTATCCCGTTTGCTCAGCTTGGTGTAGTTGGCACCATACTTAGTACTTAGAGGGGTTTTAAAACCTTAATACAAGTCTTTTCGATACGAAGTGCTGAGCATTTTGTTTTGTATAACTTCATTAAACTAATGGAGTCAAAACATATCCATAAATAAAAAACAGCCGCTTGACACAGGTTTATTTTAATCTACTGTTCAATAAATCCTGACTTAAATGAATACAAATGTTACATTGTGACAATATTTAGCGAAGAAAAGTGGTTTTCCTTTTGACGACTGTAGAAAATAACACCATGCAGTGTGTATGAGTGCCTGTGATATACAAACACATAGACATAGTGATTTCAAAAGGTAAAGTCGCACATTGCAACTCTTGTAAACAATGTAGATGTTGTTCGTTTCCTGCTGGAGATGGGTGCTGATGTTAATGTACAGAATATGGTACGTGATATGCTGATGTGAGGCTGTCCACAAAACTTGACGAGAGATGGTGCTTTGCCATGCAGTTTACTTCAGTGACAGCTCCACCAGGACCTAAACCCACTTGTTCCATTTAAGAAAAGTGCTCTACAAAGGATATAATAAGTGTGAATATGCCAAACTTCCATTTTGAGAAGTACGACGCATATTTTATAACCAGTTTTTGTAGAACGACGATGTAGGTTACGTTAAGTAATGACCTTTTACGGCGTTAGTTCTTGGCCAGGCACAGTATTTTAGATAGAGCTCGGGAACGTTTTAATGACTTAAACTTTTTGAAAACCTCTGAAAATATTTCACCCATCTGCGAATTTAGAAAAAAAATCAAGGAAAATCCACGTACGGATTTAAAACCATAAAATATCAGTGTTTTGGATAAGAAAATGAGCAGGCTCTTTACTTACACCAGACCAACAAGTGTAAATCGCATTTCCAATGCATTATACGCCACCAAAATAGCTCACATTCGTATTGTTCTTACATTCCCCGTATTAACACATGTATCTACATTAATTTGCAATGCATTTGTTCTTAAGAGCATTTTTACTGAAGTAGCATTTCAATTTTTACATTATTTTTACTTTGCACAGGATGGTTGTACCCCTTTGCACTATGCAGTTTGGAAATACAGTGTAGATCTTGTTCGTTTTCTGCTGGAGATGGGTGCTGATGTCAGTGTTCAGGATAAGGTACGTGATATACTAATGTTAGGTCACCCACAAAACTTGACTAGAGATTGTCCTCAGGACAACTGCACGATGTATTTTAAGACCTGTACTAAACACCAAATCCAATGGCCCAAACTGAGAAAAATGTTACACAGAATATAATAAGTGTAAATATTTCAAACGTCCATCATAAGAAGGACGACGCATATTTTATAACCAGTTCTTGTAGTACGGCGATGTAAGCTACGTTACTTAATGACCTTTTACGGCGTTAGTTCTTAGGGGGGCAATGCATTATGCTTAGAGCTCTGGCATATTTTAATGACTTTCACTTCTTGAAAACCCCTGGGAATATTTCAGCCATCTGCGAACTTAAAACAAAAACAGCATAAATTTACGTAGGGTTTAAAAACAAAAATATGAGTCTTTTCAAAAAGAAATCTGAGTATTTTGTTGTGTATAGTGTTATTAAGCTATTAAAGCCAAAACATATCCATGAATATAAACCATCCGCTTGACATGAGTTTTTTTATTAATCTACTGTTTAATAAATCCAACTTTTGACCTGGATGAATATTATATGGTGACATTATACAGCGAAGAAAAGTGTTTTTGCGTTTGACGACTGCGGAAAACAACGCCAGTGTGTATAAGTGCCTGTGATATACAGACACATTGACATAGTGAATATAAAAGGCGAACTGGAAAATCAGTACATTGAGAAGTGAAATGAACACGCTTCTGACCAATTCTAGCCGCATATAAATGTCAACAACTCTTACAAGCTTGGGTGTTTACTCAAACTCATAAAATATGAACATGTTTGTAGGGTCAGTGGATTAAGATTAAGATGTGATAGTCCTTCTGTAATTTTAGCTTTCTAACACATTTTCATAAAATGAATAACATGTATAAGGCTCTGCGCAAATTACAAAAAGCAAGAGAAGAGTCAGTATATCGTGAAACCCCAGTTAATACTTTAATAAAACCAATTTAAAAGGATGGTTTGTATTTTAGATGAAACAAAAAAAAAATAATACAGCAGTCCACATTTCTTGTGCTCTCTTAGGAGAAAATTTGCTTGACCTGTACGTTTACATGCAAGACTTTTAAGGTTTTTACCTGCGTTGATCACAGTTAATCAAGAGTTTAAATGCTCAGTTGTTTCCGTTTTTTATTTACACCCCTTATTACATTGAGTTAAGGTAGATTAGCTAACGTAAGTAAGCGTTCCTGTCATTTCCTTACCTGAGATCTACATGTCTGAACACTACGTCATAGCAAACCTTTAATCATGGTTTTGACTTTTATTCAAGAATACTGGAATTTGAAAGTCCCCGCAAAACACAAAGATTATCGAACAAATTAGTTTGTAATACACTTTGCACAGTGTAAATATCTACTGTAAAGTTACAGAAAACAAGAACACACACTGTGAAGTTTTTATTCCAAAGAAATCACTTTCTATACAAATTTGTATCATCTACTAAAGGGCTTTTAAAACACTGGCTGTTTTAGTGGCCCTTTCTGACCATATTGTAAAGGTTGACATCACCTAGGGGTTTTGCCACTTGATAATTGGTAACTGCTAAACTACTACATTAAAACTCACTTGTACCATAAACACATACACAGAATGGAACCTGAAGCAAATTCTACATTAATGGATGTAGAATTCTTTGATGAAGACGATCCTACGCTATGAAGAATCCAAATCTCATTTATTGTTTTGATGATGACTCTGGATCCTTGATATCGTGAGAGCATAAGGATCGTGAAACATTCTAGGGCGAGCGGTAGACATCAGGGAACATCAGGCAGTAGGGCTTGGAACATGGATAAATTAGAAAAATCTTACATGTGTGCTTGTTCAGTGGCATTTTCATAGAACTTGACAAAGACTTGACTGTACTGTCCAAAGGTCCTTGTGATTAACAAGTAACTGTCATTTGTAGAAGATTGCCTAGGGATACACCAACTACGTCCAGAGCGTGCCACCCAAAACGTTGTTTAATAGATCTCAAGATATTTGCTCTTAAGAGGTAAAATTGTGAGTGCACATTTTCCGAACAATAAATTAGGCAAGATTTCTTAAGGATTATTATGCAGATGTAGTTTTTCACTAATAGACGAAAAAAAAGAAAAAAAAAAAAAAAAAACCGCGCCTCCTATCCAGTTTGCTCAGCTTGGTGTAGTTGGCAGCATACTTAGTAAGTAGAACCGTTTTAAAACCATAGTATGAGTCTTTTCAATAAGAATTGCTGAGCATTTTGTTATGTATAAATTCATTAAGCTAATGAAGCCACAACATATCCATAAATATAAAACAGCCGCTTGACATAGGTTTAATTTAATTTACTGTTCACTAATTTCAACTTTTGACTGAGATAAATGTTACATTGTGACATTATAGAAAAGTGGTTTTCCCTTTGACGACTGTAGAAAATAACACCATGCAGTGTGTATGAGTGCCTGTGATATACAGACACATAGACATTGTGATTTCAAAAGGTAAAGTGGAAAATCAGTACACTGAGTGCTCTGTAGTTTGCTTACGCCAAGCCAGCAAGTACAAAGCAGACCTCAAATGTTTTTTACGCCACCACGATGGCCCACATTTCTATTGTTTTTACCTTCCCTGTATTAGCAGGTGTAGCTACATTAATTATTTGTCAGTTTGTCATTCATAGCATTTTTACTGAAGTTGCTGTTCAAGTAAAAACGTTGTACATGTTGTTTGTTTCCTGCTGGAGAAGGGTGCTGATGTCAATGACCAGAATAAAGTACGTGACATACTGATGTGAGGTCGGCCACAAAACTTTACGATAGATGGCGTTTTGTCATGCAGTTTACTGACGTGACAGCTGCACGTTGTATTTCAACACCTGTATTAAGCACCAAACCCACTGGCCCAAACTAAGAAAAATGCTCTACAAAGAATAGAATAAGTGTGAATATTTCAAAATCCATCTTTAGAAGATCGACGCATATTTTATAACCAGTTCTTATAGAACGGCGATGTAAGTTACTTTACTTAATGGCTTTTTACCGCCTTAGTTCTAGGGCAGGCACAGTATTTTAGTTAGAGTTCGGGTACATTTTAATGACTTTCACTTCTTAAAATCCCCTGGAAATATTGTACCCTTCTGCAAATTTAGAAAAAAGAGCGATAAACCACGTACGGTTTTAAAACCATAATATGAGTCTTTTCGATAAGAATTGCTGAGCATTTTGTAAGCAGTGAATTGAGAAGTAAAATGAACACGCTTCTGTCCATTTTAATCCGCATATAAATGTCAACAACGCCTTACACGCTCAGGTCTTTATTTAAATTCATAAAATGTAAAAATGTTTCTAGGATCAGCAGAAGTAAATTAAGACGTGATAGCCTTTCTGCAATTATAGATTTCTCACACATTATTATAAAATGAAAATCAGCTTACAACATGTATAAAGTTTTGCGCAAAATTGAAAGACCAAGAGAAACTTCAGTATATTGTAAACTACCAGTTAATAATTTAATAAGATAAATTTAGGATGTTGAAAGGATGTTTTGCATTGCTGATAAAGCAATGAAAATTCCGCAGTCCACCTATTGTCTTCATTTCTTTTACACTATTAGTTGAATATTTCGTGGACGTACACATATATAAGAGTTAATCAATAGTTTAATTCCTTAGGTTTGTACTTTTTTATTTACACCCACTAGTATAGAGAGTTAAGGTAGATTACCTGAGGTAGGTAAACGTTCATGTCATTTCTTTACCTCAAATTTACATGTGTGAAAACTGCGCCAAAGCAAATCTTGCACTACTTTCATTTTACTTGTCTTTGCCTTTAAGAGCATTTTACTAAAGCAGCATTTTTAGTATTTCGTTATTTTTACTTTGCATCGAACCGATGGACAACTTTGCACTATGCAGCTCAGGAAAACAATGTAGATGTTGTACATGTGCTGCTGGAGAAGGGTGCTGATATCAATGTACAGGATAAGTTACGTTATATACTGACAGGAGGACGGCCACATAACTTGACGCGAGATGGTGCTTTGTCATGCAGTTCACTTACGTGACAACTGCACTTTGTATTTCAAGACGTGTACTAGAAACCAAACCCAATGGCCCCAACTAAGAAAACTGCTCTACACAGGATATAATAAGTGTGAATATTTCTAACTTATATCTTTAGAATGACGACGTCCATCTTTAGACGGACGACGCATATTTTATAACCAGTTCTTGTAGAAAGTTACGTTACTTAATGACCTTTTACGGCGTTAGTTCTTAGGCAGGCAATGTATTACACTTAGAGATCTGGCATATTTTAATGACTTTTACTTCTTGAAAACCCCTGGAAATATTTCAGCCGTCTGCGAACTTAGAAAAAAAAAGAACAGGGTAAGTTTAAGTACGGTTTTAAAACCATAATATGAGTCTTTTCGACAAGAATTGCCGAGCATTTTCTTATGTATAAGGTTATTAAGCTATTAAAGCCAAAAGATATAAATAAATATAAAACATCCGCTTGACATAAGTTTCTTATTAATCTACTGTTCATTAAATCTAACTTTTGACCTGGATGAATATTTTATGGTGACAATATACAGCGAAGAAAAGTGTTTCTGCGTTTGACGACTGTGGGAAATAACGCCAGTGTGTACGAGTGCCTGTGATATACAGACACATTGACATAGTGAATATAAAAGGCGAACTGGAAAATCAGTACATTGAGCAATAAAATGAGCACGCTTTTGCCCATTTCCAGCCGCACACAAATGTCAACAACACTTAGGTCTTTATTCAAACTCATAAAATATCAACATGTTTACAGGATCAGTAGAAGTAAATTAAGACGTGACAGCCTTTCTGCAATGGTAGCAAACTAACACATTTTCATAAAATGAATAATCACCTTTTAACATGTATAAGGCTTTGCACAAATTACAAAAAGCAAGAGAAAAGTCAGTATATCGTGAACCCTCAGTTAATACTTTAATACGACCAATTTAAAAGGATGGTTTATATAAAACGATGAAGCCAAAAAAAATAATACAGCAGTCCACATTTCTTGTGCTCTAGTAGGTGAATATTCGTTTGACCTGTCCGTTTACATGCAAGATTTTTAAGGTTTTTTCTGGGTTGATCACAGTTAATCAAGGGTTTAAATGCTCTGGTTGTACTTTTTTATTTACACCTCTTATTGCATTGTGTTAAGATAGATTAGCTGATGTAGGCAAGCGTTCGTGTCATTTCCTTACCTGAGATCTACATGTCTGAAAACTACGTCATAGCAAACCTTTGATCATAATTTTGAATTTCATTCAAGAATACTGGAAGTTGGAAGTCCCCGCCAAACACAAAGATTGTCGAACAAACTAGTTTGTAATACACTTTGCACAGTGTAAATGTCTACTGTAAAGTTATAGAAAACAAGAAGAACACACACTATGAAGGTTTTATTCTAAAGAAACAATTTAGGTTTTCAAATTTTTAAAATTTATTAAACGCCTTTTAAAACACTGTCTGTTTTATTTATTTTAATTATTTGATTGGTGCTTTACGCCGTACTCAAGAATATTTCACTTATACGACGGCGGCCAGCATTATGGTGGGAGGAAACCAGGCAGAGCCCGGGGAAAACCCACGACCATCCGCAGGTTGCTGGAAGACATTCCCACTTACGACCGGAGAGGAAGCCAGCATGAACTGGACTTGAACTCACAGCGACCGCATTGGTGAGGGGCTCCTGGGTCATTATGCTGCTCTAGCGCGCCAACCAACTGAGCCACGGAGGCCCCCTCTGGCTGTTTTAGTGGCCCTTTCTGGGTATATTGTAAACAATGACATCACATAAGGTTCATGCCACTGAATAATTGGAGACTGATAAACTACTTCATTCAAATGTACTTGTTCCATGAATACATTAACTGAATGGAACCTGAAGCAAATTATTTCCTATTGGATGTAGCATTTTTCGATAAAGACGATTCTATGCTATGGAGAACTCAGAGCTAATCCATTGTTTTGATGATGACTCTGGATCCTTGGTATCGTGAGAACATAAGGTTCGTGGAACATTCTAGGGCGAGCGGTGGGCACCAGGTAACATGACTTGTAACATGGATAAATTAGAAAAATTTTATATGAGTGCTAGTTTAGTGGCATTTTCATAGATCTTGACAAAGGCTTGACTGTACTGTCCAAAGGTCCTTGGAATAAACACGTAACTGTCATTTGTAGAAGACTGTCTAGGGATACACCAACTACTTCCAGAGCGTTCCACCCAAAACGTTGTTTAACAGATCTCAAGATATTCTCTCTTAAGAGGTAAAATTGTGAGTGCACACTATCCCAACAGTAAATTAGGCAAGATGTCTCAAGGGTTATTATGCAGATGGAGTTGTTTTCTGATGGACGAAAGGAAAAACTGGGCCTCCTATCCAGTTTGCTTAGCTTTGGGCAGTTGGCAGCATACTTAGTACTTAGAAAGGTTTTAAAACCATAACATGAGTCTTTTCGATAAGAATTGCTGATAATTTTGTTTTGTAAAAGTTCATGAAGCTAATGGAGCTAAAACATGTCCATAAATATATAACAGCCGCTTGATATGAGTTTGTTTTAATTCACTGTTTACTAAATCAATTTTTTGACTTGGATAAATGTTACATTGTGACATTATACAGCGAAGAAATGTGGTTTTCCGTTTGACGACTATAGAAAATAACACCATGCAGTGTGTATGAGTGCCTGTGATATACAAACATACAGACATAGTCATTTCAAACGGCGAATTCGAAAATTACACTTTATTTACACCAAGCCAGCAGGTGCAAAGCACACTTCAAATGTGTTATACGCCACCACAATAGCTCACATTTGTATTATGTTTACATTCCCTGTATTACCAGGTGTAGCTACATTAAATATTAGTGAATTTGTCATTCATAGCAGTTTTACTGAAGTTGCAGTTCAAGTAGTAAATTTTTTTTTTACTTTGCACAGGATGGGTGGACCCCTTTGCAGTATGCAGCTCAGGAAAACAATGTACATGTTGTTCGTTTCCTGCTGGAGGAGGGTGCTGATGTCAATGCACAGGATAAGGTACGTGAAGTACTGATGTGAGGCCGGCCACAAAACTTGACGACAGGTGCTTTGTCATGCAGTTTACTTTTGTGACAACTGCACTTTGTATTTTAAGACCTGTACTAGACACCAAAGCCAATGGCCCAAACTAAGAAAAATGCTCTACACAGAATATAATAAGTGTAAATATTTCAAACGTCCATCTTTAGACGGACGACGCATATTTTATAACCAGTTCTTATAGAACGGCGATGTAAGTTACGTTACTTAATGAGCTTTTACGGCGTTAGTTCTTAGGCAGGCAATGTATTATACTTAGAGCTCTGGCATATTTAAATGACTTTTTCTTCTTGAAAACGCCTTGAAATATTTCAGCCATCTGCAAACTTAGAAAAAAAAAACAAAAAAAAAACATCGTAAATTTACATACGGTTTTAAAACCATAATATGAGTCTTTTCAATAAGAATTGCCGAGCATTTTGTTATGTATAAGGTTATTAAGCTATTAAAACCAAAACATATCCATGAATATAAAACATCCGCTTGACATAATACTCTTATTGTTCTACTGTTCATTAAATCTAACTTTTGACCTAGTGAGAAGGTCTGCCAGCAACCTGCGGATGGTCGTGGGTTTCCCCCGGGCCGTGCCCGGTTTCCACCCACCATAATGCTGGCCGCCGTCGTATAAGTGAAATATTCTTGAGTACGGCGTAAAACACCAATCAAAAAAAAAAAAAAAAAAAAAAAAAACTTTTGACCTGGATGAATATTGTATGGTCACAATATACAGCGAAGAAAAGTGCTTTTGCGTTTGACGACTGTGGAAAAAGAGACCAGTGTGTATGAGCGCCCTTGACATACAGACACATAGACATAGTGAATACAAACAGCGAACTGGAAAATCAGTAGCATGGCAACAGAAATAAACAGGCCCTGTAGTTTACTTATTTCAGGCCAGCATGTACAAAGCGCATTTCCAATGCCTTATACGCCACCAAAATAGCTCACATTCGTATTGTTTTTATATTCCCCGTTTTAACAGGTGTAGCTTCATTTTTTACTAGTCAATTTGTCATTCATAGCATTTTTACTGAAGTAGCCGTTCAAGTATTACATTATTTTAACTTTGCACAGGATGGGTCGACCTATTTGCACATTGCAGCCGGGCAAAACAGTGTAGATGTTGTTCGTTTCCTGCTGGAGAAGGGTGCTGATGTCAGTGTACAGGATAAGGTACGTGATATACTAATGTTAGGCCTCCCAAAAAACTTGACCAGAGATGGTCCTCTGGACAACTGCACGTTGTATTTTAAGACTTATGCTAAGCACCAAACCAACTTGCCCAAACTAGGAAAAATGCTCTACACAGAATATAATAAGTGTAAATATTTCAAACGTCCATCTTTAGACGGACGACGCATATTTTATAACCAGTTCTTATGGAACGGTGATGTAATTTACGTTACTTAATGACCTTTTACCGCCTTAGTTCTTAGGCAGGCAATGTATTACACTTAGAGATCTGGCATATTTTAATGACTTTTACTTCTTGAAAACCCCTGGAAATATTTCAGCCATCTGCGAACTTAGAAAAAAAAAAGAACAGGGTAATTTTAAGTACGGTTTTAAAACCATAATATGAGTCTTTTCGATAAGAACTGCCAAGCATTTTGTTATGTATAAGGTTATTAAGCTATTAAAGCCAAAAGATATAAATGAATATAAATCATCCGCTTGACATAAGTTTCTTATTAATCTACTGTTCATTAAATCTAACTTTTGACCTGGATGAATATTGTATGGTGACAATATACAGCGAAGAAAAGTGTTTCTGCGTTTGACGACTGTGGGAAATAACGCCAGTGTGTACGAGTGCCTGTGATATACAGACACATTGACATAGTGAATATAAAAGGCGAACTGGAAAATCAGTACATTGAGCAATAAAATGATCACGCTTCTGCCCATTTCCAGCCGCATACAAATGTCAACAACACTCACACGCTCAGGTCTTTATTCAAACTCATAAAATATCAACATGTTTACAGGATCAGTAGAAGAAAATTAAGACGTGACAGCCTTTCTGCAATGGTAGCAAACTAACACATTTTCATAAAATGAATAATCACTTTTTAACATGTATAAGGCTTTGCACAAATTACAAAAAGCAAGAGAAAAGTCAGTATATCGTGAACCCTCAGTTAATACTTTAATAAGACCAATTTAAAAGGATGGTTTATATAAAACGATGAAGCCAAAAAAAAAAAATTATACAGCAGTCCACATTTCTTGTGCTCTAGTAGGTGAATATTCGTTTGACCTGTCCGTTTACATGCAAGATTTTTAAGGTTTTTTTCTGGGTTGATCACAGTTAATCAAGGGTTTAAATGCTCTGTGTGTACTTTTTTATTTACACCTCTTATTGCATTGAGTTAAGATAGATTAGCTGATGTAGGTAAGCGTTCGTGTCATTTCCTTACCTGAGATCTACATGTCTGAAGACTACGTCATAGCAAACCTTTGATCATGGTTTTGACTTTCATTCAAGAATACTGGAAGTTGGAAGTCCCCGCAAAGCACAAAGATTGTCGAACAAATTAGTTTGTAATACACTTTGCACAGTGTAAATGTCTACTGTAAAGTTATAGAAAACAAGACGAACACACACTATGAAATTTTTATTCTAAAGAAACAATTTAGGTATTCAATTTTTTAAAATTTATTAAACGCCTTTTAAAACACTGTCTGTTTTATTTATTTTAATTATTTGATTGGTGCTTTACGCCGTACTCAAGAAAATTTCACTTATACGACGGCGGGCAGCATTATGGTGGGAGGAAACCAGGCAGAGCCCGGGGAAAACCCACGACCATCCGCAGGTTGCTGGAAGACATTCCCACTTACGACCGGAGAGGAAGCCAGCATGAACTGGACTTGAACTCACAGCGACCGCATTGGTGAGAGGCTCCTGGGTCATTATGCTGCTCTAGCGCGCCAACCAACTGAGCCACGGAGGCCCCCTCTGGCTGTTTTAGTGGCCCTTTCTGGCTATATTGTAAACAATGACATCACATAAGGTTTATGCCACTGAATAATTGGAGACTGCTAAACTATTTCATTCAAATGTACTTGTTCCATGAATACATTAACTGAATGGAACCTGAAGCAAATTATTTCCTATTGGATGTAGCATTTTTCGATAAAGACGATTCTATGCTATGGAGAACTCAGAGCTAATCCATTGTTTTGATGATGACTCTGGATCCTTGGTATCGCGAGAACATAAGGTTCGTGGAACATTCTAGGGCGAGCGGTGGGCATCAGGTAACATGACTTGTAACATGGATAAATTAGAAAAATCTTACATGAGTGCTAGTTTAGTGGCATTTTCATAGATCTTGACAAAGGCTTAACTGTACTGTCCAAAGGTCCTTGAAATGAACACGTAACTGTCATTTGTAGAAGACTGTCTAGGGATACACCAACTACTTCCAGAGCGTTCCACCCAAAACGTTGTTTAACAGATCTCAAGATATTCTCTCTTAAGAGGTAAAATTGTGAGTGCACACTATCCCAACAGTAAATTAGGCAAGATGTCTCAAGGGTTATTATGCAGATGGAGTTGTTTTCTGATGGACGAAAGGAAAAACTGGGCCTCCTATCCAGTTTGCTTAGCTTTGGGCAGTTGGCAGCATACTTAGTACTTAGAAAGGTTTTAAAACCATAACATGAGTCTTTTCGATAAGAATTGCTGATAATTTTGTTTTGTAAAAGTTCATGAAGCTAATGGAGCTAAAACATGTCCATAAATATATGACAGCCGCTTGATATGAGTTTGTTTTAATTCACTGTTTACTAAATCAATCTTTTGACTTGGATAAATGTTACATTGTGACATTATACAGCGAAGAAAAGTGGTTTTCCGTTTGACGACTATAGAAAATAACACCATGCAGTGTGTATGAGTGCCTGTGATATACAAACATACAGACATAGTCATTTCAAACGGCGAATTCGAAAATTACACTTTATTTACACCAAGCCAGCAGGTGCAAAGCGCACTTCAAATGTCTTATAGGCCACCACAATAGCTCACATTTGTATTATGTTTACATTCCCTGTATTACCAGGTGTAGCTACATTAAATATTAGTGAATTTGTCATTCATAGCAGTTTTACTGAAGTTGCAGTTCAAGTATTACATTTTTTTTTATTTGCACAGGTTGGGTGGACCCCTTTGCAGTATGCAGCTCAGGAAAACAATGTAGATGTTGTTCGTTTCCTGCTGGAGGAGGGTGCTGATGTCAATGCACAGGATAAGGTACGTGAAGTACTGATGTGAGGCCGGCCACAAAACTTGACGACAGGTGCTTTGTCATGCAGTTTACTTTTGTGACAACTGCACTTTGTATTTTAAGACCTGTACTAGACACCAAAACCAATGGCCCAAACTAAGAAAAATGCTCTACACAGAATATAATAAGTGTAAATATTTCAAACGTCCATCTTTAGACGGACGACGCATATTTTATAACCAGTTCTTATAGAACGGCGATGTAAGTTACGTTACTTAATGACCTTTTACCGCCTTAGTTCTTAGGCAGGCAATGTATTATACTTAGAGCACTGGCATATTTAAATGACTTTTTCTTCTTGAAAACGCCTTGAAATATTTCAGCCATCTGCAAACTTAGAAAAAAAAAACAAAAAAAAAAAAAACATCGTAAATTTACATACGGTTTTAAAACCATAATATGAGTCTTTTCAATAAGAATTGCCGAGCATTTTGTTATGTATAAGGTTATTAAGCTATTAAAACCAAAACATAAACATATCCATGAATATAAAACATCCGCTTGACATAAGACTCTTATTGTTCTACTGTTCATTAAATCTAACTTTTGACCTAGTGAGAAGGTCTGCCAGCAACCTGCGGATGGTCGTGGGTTTCCCCCGGGCCGTGCCCGGTTTCCACCCACCATAATGCTGGCCGCCGTCGTATAAGTGAAATATTCTTGAGTACGCGTAAAACACCAATCAAAAAAAAAAAAAAAAAAAAAAAAAAAAAACTTTTGACCTGGATGAATATTGTATGGTCACAATATACAGCGAAGAAAAGTGCTTTTGCGTTTGACGACTGTGGAAAAAGAGACCAGTGTGTATGAGCGCCCTTGACATACAGACACATAGACATAGTGAATACAAACAGCGAACTGGAAAATCAGTAGCATGGCAACAGAAATAAACAGGCCCTGTAGTTTACTTATTTCAGGCCAGCATGTACAAAGCGCATTTCCAATGCCTTATACGCCACCAAAATAGCTCACATTCGTATTGTTTTTATATTCCCCGTTTTAACAGGTGTAGCTTCATTTTTTACTAGTCAATTTGTCATTCATAGCATTTTTACTGAAGTAGCCGTTCAAGTATTACATTATTTTAACTTTGCACAGGATGGGTCGACCTATTTGCACATTGCAGCCGGGCAAAACAGTGTAGATGTTGTTCGTTTCCTGCTGGAGAAGGGTGCTGATGTCAGTGTACAGGATAAGGTACGTGATATACTAATGTTAGGCCTCCCACAAAACTTGACGAGAGATGGTCCTCTGGACAACTGCACGTTGTATTTTAAGACTTATGCTAAGCACCAAACCTACTTGCCCAAACTAGGAAAAATGCTCTACACAGAATATAATAAGTGTAAATATTTCAAACGTCCATCTTTAGACGGACGACGCATATTTTATAACCAGTTCTTATAGAACGGCGATGTAAGTTACGTTACTTAATGACCTTTTACCGCCTTAGTTCTTAGGCAGGCAATGTATTACACTTAGAGATCTGGCATATTTTAATGACTTTTACTTCTTGAAAACCCCTGGAAATATTTCAGCCATCTGCGAACTTAGAAAAAAAAGAACAGGGTAATTTTAAGTACGGTTTTAAAACCATAATATGAGTCTTTTCGATAAGAACTGCAAGCATTTTGTTATGTATAAGGTTATTAAGCTATTAAAGCCAAAAGATATAAATGAATATAAATCATCCGCTTGACATAAGTTTCTTATTAATCTACTGTTCATTAAATCTAACTTTTGACCTGGATGAATATTGTATGGTGACAATATACAGCGAAGAAAAGTGTTTCTGCGTTTGACGACTGTGGGAAATAACGCCAGTGTGTACGAGTGCCTGTGATATACAGACACATTGACATAGTGAATATAAAAGGCGAACTGGAAAATCGGTACATTGAGCAATAAAATGAGCACGCTTCTGCCCATTTCCAGCCGCATACAAATGTCAACAACTCTTACACGCTCAGGTCTTTATTCAAACTCATAAAATATCAACATGTTTACAGGATCAGTAGAAGAAAATTAAGACGTGACAGCCTTTCTGCAATGGTAGCAAACTAACACATTTTCATAAAATGAATAATCACTTTTTAACATGTATAAGGCTTTGTACAAATTACAAAAAGCAAGAGAAAAGTCAGTATATCGTGAACCCTCAGTTAATACTTTAATAAGACCAATTTAAAAGGATGGTTTATATAAAACGATGAAGCCAAAAAAAAAAATAATACAGCAGTCCACATTTCTTGTGCTCTAGTAGGTGAATATTCGTTTGACCTGTCCGTTTACATGCAAGATTTTTAAGGTTTTTTTCTGGGTTGATCACAGTTAATCAAGGGTTTAAATGCTCTGTGTGTACTTTTTTATTTACACCCTTTATTGCATTGAGTTAAGATAGATTAGCTGATGTAGGTAAGCGTTCGTGTCATTTCCTTACCTGAGATCTACATGTCTGAAAACTACGTCATAGCAAACCTTTGATCATGGTTTTGACTTTCATTCAAGAATACTGGAAGTTGGAAGTCCCCGCAAAGCACAAAGATTGTCGAACAAATTAGTTTGTAATACACTTTGCACAGTGTAAATGTCTACTGTAAAGTTATAGAAAACAAGACGAACACACACTATGAAATTTTTATTCTAAAGAAACAATTTAGGTATTCAATTTTTTAAAATTTATTAAACGCCTTTTAAAACACTGTCTGTTTTATTTATTTTAATTATTTGATTGGTGCTTTACGCCGTACTCAAGAAAATTTCACTTATACGACGGCGGGCAGCATTATGGTGGGAGGAAACCAGGCAGAGCCCGGGGAAAACCCACGACCATCCGCAGGTTGCTGGAGACATTCCCACTTACGACCGGAGAGGAAGCCAGCATGAACTGGACTTGAACTCACAGCGACCGCATTGGTGAGAGGCTCCTGGGTCATTATGCTGCTCTAGCGCGCCAACCAACTGAGCCACGGAGGCCCCCTCTGGCTGTTTTAGTGGCCCTTTCTGGCTATATTGTAAACAATGACATCACATAAGGTTTATGCCACTGAATAATTGGAGACTGCTAAACTATTTCATTCAAATGTACTTGTTCCATGAATACATTAACTGAATGGAACCTGAAGCAAATTATTTCCTATTGGATGTAGCATTTTTCGATAAAGACGATTCTATGCTATGGAGAACTCAGAGCTAATCCATTGTTTTGATGATGACTCTGGATCCTTGGTATCGTGAGAACATAAGGTTCGTGGAACATTCTAGGGCGAGCGGTGGGCATCAGGTAACATGACTTGTAACATGGATAAATTAGAAAAATCTTACATGAGTGCTAGTTTAGTGGCATTTTCATAGATCTTGACAAAGGCTTAACTGTACTGTCCAAAGGTCCTTGAAATGACCACGTAACTGTCATTTGTAGAAGACTGTCTAGGGATACACCAACTACTTCCAGAGCGTTCCACCCAAAACGTTGTTTAACAGATCTCAAGATATTCTCTCTTAAGAGGTAAAATTGTGAGTGCACACTATCCCAACAGTAAATTAGGCAAGATGTCTCAAGGGTTATTATGCAGATGGAGTTGTTTTCTGATGGACGAAAGGAAAAACTGGGCCTCCTATCCAGTTTGCTTAGCTTTGGGCAGTTGGCAGCATACTTAGTACTTAGAAAGGTTTTAAAACCATAACATGAGTCTTTTCGATAAGAATTGCTGATAATTTTGTTTTGTAAAAGTTCATGAAGCTAATGGAGCTAAAACATGTCCATAAATATATAACAGCCGCTTGATATGAGTTTGTTTTAATTCACTGTTTACTAAATCAATTTTTTGACTTGGATAAATGTTACATTGTGACATTATACAGCGAAGAAAAGTGGTTTTCCGTTTGACGACTATAGAAAATAACACCATGCAGTGTGTATGAGTGCCTGTGATATACAAACATACAGACATAGTCATTTCAAACGGCGAATTCGAAAATTACACTTTATTTACACCAAGCCAGCAGGTGCAAAGCGCACTTCAAATGTCTTATAGGCCACCACAATAGCTCACATTTGTATTATGTTTACATTCCCTGTATTACCAGGTGTAGCTACATTAAATATTAGTGAATTTGTCATTCATAGCAGTTTTACTGAAGTTGCAGTTCAAGTATTACATTTTTTTTTATTTGCACAGGTTGAGTGGACCCCTTTGCAGTATGCAGCTCAGGAAAACAATGTAGATGTTGTTCGTTTCCTGCTGGAGGAGGGTGCTGATGTCAATGCACAGGATAAGGTACGTGAAGTACTGATGTGAGGCCGGCCACAAAACTTGACGACAGGTGCTTTGTCATGCAGTTTACTTTTGTGACAACTGCACTTTGTATTTTAAGACCTGTACTAGACACCAAAACCAATGGCCCAAACTAAGAAAAATGCTCTACACAGAATATAATAAGTGTAAATATTTCAAACGTCCATCTTTAGACGGACGACGCATATTTTATAACCAGTTCTTATAGAACGGCGATGTAAGTTACGTTACTTAATGACCTTTTACGGCGTTAGTTCTTAGGCAGGCAATGTATTATACTTAGAGCTCTGGCATATTTAAATGACTTTTTCTTCTTGAAAACGCCTTGAAATATTTCAGCCATCTGCAAACTTAGAAAAAAAAAAACAAAAAAAAAAAACATCGTAAATTTACATACGGTTTTAAAACCATAATATGAGTCTTTTCAATAAGAATTGCCGAGCATTTTGTTATGTATAAGGTTATTAAGCTATTAAAACCAAAACATATCCATGAATATAAAACATCCGCTTGACATAAGACTCTTATTGTTCTACTGTTCATTAAATCTAACTTTTGACCTAGTGAGAAGGTCTGCCAGCAACCTGCGGATGGTCGTGGGTTTCCCCCGGGCCGTGCCCGGTTTCCACCCACCATAATGCTGGCCGCCGTCGTATAAGTGAAATATTCTTGAGTACGGCGTAAAACACCAATCAAAAAAAAAAAAAAAAAAAAAAAAAAAAACTTTTGACCTGGATGAATATTGTATGGTCACAATATACAGCGAAGAAAAGTGCTTTTGCGTTTGACGACTGTGGAAAAAGAGACCAGTGTGTATGAGCGCCCTTGACATACAGACACATAGACATAGTGAATACAAACAGCGAACTGGAAAATCAGTAGCATGGCAACAGAAATAAACAGGCCCTGTAGTTTACTTATTTCAGGCCAGCATGTACAAAGCGCATTTCCAATGCCTTATACGCCACCAAAATAGCTCACATTCGTATTGTTTTTATATTCCCCGTTTTAACAGGTGTAGCTTCATTTTTTACTAGTCAATTTGTCATTCATAGCATTTTTACTGAAGTAGCCGTTCAAGTATTACATTATTTTAACTTTGCACAGGATGGGTCGACCTATTTGCACATTGCAGCCGGGCAAAACAGTGTAGATGTTGTTCGTTTCCTGCTGGAGAAGGGTGCTGATGTCAGTGTACAGGATAAGGTACGTGATATACTAATGTTAGGCCTCCCACAAAACTTGACGAGAGATGGTCCTCTGGACAACTGCACGTTGTATTTTAAGACTTATGCTAAGCACCAAACCTACTTGCCCAAACTAGGAAAAATGCTCTTCACAGAATATAATAAGTGTAAATATTTCAAACGTCCATCTTTAGACGGACGACGCATATTTTATAACCAGTTCTTATAGAACGGCGATGTAAGTTACGTTACTTAATGACCTTTTACCGCCTTAGTTCTTAGGCAGGCAATGTATTACACTTAGAGATCTGGCATATTTTAATGACTTTTACTTCTTGAAAACCCCTGGAAATATTTCAGCCATCTGCGAACTTAGAAAAAAAAGAACAGGGTAATTTTAAGTACGGTTTTAAAACCATAATATGAGTCTTTTCGATAAGAACTGCCAAGCATTTTGTTATGTATAAGGTTATTAAGCTATTAAAGCCAAAAGATATAAATGAATATAAATCATCCGCTTGACATAAGTTTCTTATTAATCTACTGTTCATTAAATCTAACTTTTGACCTGGATGAATATTGTATGGTGACAATATACAGCGAAGAAAAGTGTTTCTGCGTTTGACGACTGTGGGAAATAACGCCAGTGTGTACGAGTGCCTGTGATATACAGACACATTGACATAGTGAATATAAAAGGCGAACTGGAAAATCGGTACATTGAGCAATAAAATGAGCACGCTTCTGCCCATTTCCAGCCGCATACAAATGTCAACAACTCTTACACGCTCAGGTCTTTATTCAAACTCATAAAATATCAACATGTTTACAGGATCAGTAGAAGAAAATTAAGACGTGACAGCCTTTCTGCAATGGTAGCAAACTAACACATTTTCATAAAATGAATAATCACTTTTTAACATGTATAAGGCTTTGTACAAATTACAAAAAGCAAGAGAAAAGTCAGTATATCGTGAACCCTCAGTTAATACTTTAATAAGACCAATTTAAAAGGATGGTTTATATAAAACGATGAAGCCAAAAAAAAAAATAATACAGCAGTCCACATTTCTTGTGCTCTAGTAGGTGAATATTCGTTTGACCTGTCCGTTTACATGCAAGATTTTTAAGGTTTTTTTCTGGGTTGATCACAGTTAATCAAGGGTTTAAATGCTCTGTGTGTACTTTTTTATTTACACCCTTTATTGCATTGAGTTAAGATAGATTAGCTGATGTAGGTAAGCGTTCGTGTCATTTCCTTACCTGAGATCTACATGTCTGAAAACTACGTCATAGCAAACCTTTGATCATGGTTTTGACTTTCATTCAAGAATACTGGAAGTTGGAAGTCCCCGCAAAGCACAAAGATTGTCGAACAAATTAGTTTGTAATACACTTTGCACAGTGTAAATGTCTACTGTAAAGTTATAGAAAACAAGACGAACACACACTATGAAATTTTTATTCTAAAGAAACAATTTAGGTATTCAATTTTTTTAAATTTATTAAACGCCTTTTAAAACACTGTCTGTTTTATTTTTTTTAATTATTTGATTGGTGCTTTACGCCGTACTCAAGAAAATTTCACTTATACGACGGCGGGCAGCATTATGGTGGGAGGAAACCAGGCAGAGCCCGGGGAAAACCCACGACCATCCGCAGGTTGCTGGAGACATTCCCACTTACGACCGGAGAGGAAGCCAGCATGAACTGGACTTGAACTCACAGCGACCGCATTGGTGAGAGGCTCCTGGGTCATTATGCTGCTCTAGCGCGCCAACCAACTGAGCCACGGAGGCCCCCTCTGGCTGTTTTAGTGGCCCTTTCTGGCTATATTGTAAACAATGACATCACATAAGGTTTATGCCACTGAATAATTGGAGACTGCTAAACTATTTCATTCAAATGTACTTGTTCCATGAATACATTAACTGAATGGAACCTGAAGCAAATTATTTCCTATTGGATGTAGCATTTTTCGATAAAGACGATTCTATGCTATGGAGAACTCAGAGCTAATCCATTGTTTTGATGATGACTCTGGATCCTTGGTATCGTGAGAACATAAGGTTCGTGGAACATTCTAGGGCGAGCGGTGGGCATCAGGTAACATGACTTGTAACATGGATAAATTAGAAAAATCTTACATGAGTGCTAGTTTAGTGGCATTTTCATAGATCTTGACAAAGGCTTAACTGTACTGTCCAAAGGTCCTTGAAATGACCACGTAACTGTCATTTGTAGAAGACTGTCTAGGGATACACCAACTACTTCCAGAGCGTTCCACCCAAAACGTTGTTTAACAGATCTCAAGATATTCTCTCTTAAGAGGTAAAATTGTGAGTGCACACTATCCCAACAGTAAATTAGGCAAGATGTCTCAAGGGTTATTATGCAGATGGAGTTGTTTTCTGATGGACGAAAGGAAAAACTGGGCCTCCTATCCAGTTTGCTTAGCTTTGGGCAGTTGGCAGCATACTTAGTACTTAGAAAGGTTTTAAAACCATAACATGAGTCTTTTCGATAAGAATTGCTGATAATTTTGTTTTGTAAAAGTTCATGAAGCTAATGGAGCTAAAACATGTCCATAAATATATAACAGCCGCTTGATATGAGTTTGTTTTAATTCACTGTTTACTAAATCAATTTTTTGACTTGGATAAATGTTACATTGTGACATTATACAGCGAAGAAAAGTGGTTTTCCGTTTGACGACTATAGAAAATAACACCATGCAGTGTGTATGAGTGCCTGTGATATACAAACATACAGACATAGTCATTTCAAACGGCGAATTCGAAAATTACACTTTATTTACACCAAGCCAGCAGGTGCAAAGCGCACTTCAAATGTCTTATAGGCCACCACAATAGCTCACATTTGTATTATGTTTACATTCCCTGTATTACCAGGTGTAGCTACATTAAATATTAGTGAATTTGTCATTCATAGCAGTTTTACTGAAGTTGCAGTTCAAGTATTACATTTTTTTTATTTGCACAGGTTGGGTGGACCCCTTTGCAGTATGCAGCTCAGGAAAACAATGTAGATGTTGTTCGTTTCCTGCTGGAGGAGGGTGCTGATGTCAATGCACAGGATAAGGTACGTGAAGTACTGATGTGAGGCCGGCCACAAAACTTGACGACAGGTGCTTTGTCATGCAGTTTACTTTTGTGACAACTGCACTTTGTATTTTAAGACCTGTACTAGACACCAAAACCAATGGCCCAAACTAAGAAAAATGCTCTACACAGAATATAATAAGTGTAAATATTTCAAACGTCCATCTTTAGACGGACGACGCATATTTTATAACCAGTTCTTATAGAACGGCGATGTAAGTTACGTTACTTAATGACCTTTTACGGCGTTAGTTCTTAGGCAGGCAATGTATTATACTTAGAGCTCTGGCATATTTAAATGACTTTTTCTTCTTGAAAACGCCTTGAAATATTTCAGCCATCTGCAAACTTAGAAAAAAAAAAACAAAAAAAAAAAAACATCGTAAATTTACATACGGTTTTAAAACCATAATATGAGTCTTTTCAATAAGAATTGCCGAGCATTTTGTTATGTATAAGGTTATTAAGCTATTAAAACCAAAACATATCCATGAATATAAAACATCCGCTTGACATAAGACTCTTATTGTTCTACTGTTCATTAAATCTAACTTTTGACCTAGTGAGAAGGTCTGCCAGCAACCTGCGGATGGTCGTGGGTTTCCCCCGGGCCGTGCCCGGTTTCCACCCACCATAATGCTGGCCGCCGTCGTATAAGTGAAATATTCTTGAGTACGGCGTAAAACACCAATCAAAAAAAAAAAAAAAAAAAAAAAAAAAACTTTTGACCTGGATGAATATTGTATGGTCACAATATACAGCGAAGAAAAGTGCTTTTGCGTTTGACGACTGTGGAAAAAGAGACCAGTGTGTATGAGCGCCCTTGACATACAGACACATAGACATAGTGAATACAAACAGCGAACTGGAAAATCAGTAGCATGGCAACAGAAATAAACAGGCCCTGTAGTTTACTTATTTCAGGCCAGCATGTACAAAGCGCATTTCCAATGCCTTATACGCCACCAAAATAGCTCACATTCGTATTGTTTTTATATTCCCCGTTTTAACAGGTGTAGCTTCATTTTTTACTAGTCAATTTGTCATTCATAGCATTTTTACTGAAGTAGCCGTTCAAGTATTACATTATTTTAACTTTGCACAGGATGGGTCGACCTATTTGCACATTGCAGCCGGGCAAAACAGTGTAGATGTTGTTCGTTTCCTGCTGGAGAAGGGTGCTGATGTCAGTGTACAGGATAAGGTACGTGATATACTAATGTTAGGCCTCCCACAAAACTTGACGAGAGATGGTCCTCTGGACAACTGCACGTTGTATTTTAAGACTTATGCTAAGCACCAAACCTACTTGCCCAAACTAGGAAAAATGCTCTTCACAGAATATAATAAGTGTAAATATTTCAAACGTCCATCTTTAGACGGACGACGCATATTTTATAACCAGTTCTTATAGAACGGCGATGTAAGTTACGTTACTTAATGACCTTTTACCGCCTTAGTTCTTAGGCAGGCAATGTATTACACTTAGAGATCTGGCATATTTTAATGACTTTTACTTCTTGAAAACCCCTGGAAATATTTCAGCCATCTGCGAACTTAGAAAAAAAAGAACAGGGTAATTTTAAGTACGGTTTTAAAACCATAATATGAGTCTTTTCGATAAGAACTGCCAAGCATTTTGTTATGTATAAGGTTATTAAGCTATTAAAGCCAAAAGATATAAATGAATATAAATCATCCGCTTGACATAAGTTTCTTATTAATCTACTGTTCATTAAATCTAACTTTTGACCTGGATGAATATTGTATGGTGACAATATACAGCGAAGAAAAGTGTTTCTGCGTTTGACGACTGTGGGAAATAACGCCAGTGTGTACGAGTGCCTGTGATATACAGACACATTGACATAGTGAATATAAAAGGCGAACTGGAAAATCGGTACATTGAGCAATAAAATGAGCACGCTTCTGCCCATTTCCAGCCGCATACAAATGTCAACAACTCTTACACGCTCAGGTCTTTATTCAAACTCATAAAATATCAACATGTTTACAGGATCAGTAGAAGAAAATTAAGACGTGACAGCCTTTCTGCAATGGTAGCAAACTAACACATTTTCATAAAATGAATAATCACTTTTTAACATGTATAAGGCTTTGTACAAATTACAAAAAGCAAGAGAAAAGTCAGTATATCGTGAACCCTCAGTTAATACTTTAATAAGACCAATTTAAAAGGATGGTTTATATAAAACGATGAAGCCAAAAAAAAAAATAATACAGCAGTCCACATTTCTTGTGCTCTAGTAGGTGAATATTCGTTTGACCTGTCCGTTTACATGCAAGATTTTTAAGGTTTTTTTCTGGGTTGATCACAGTTAATCAAGGGTTTAAATGCTCTGTGTGTACTTTTTTATTTACACCCTTTATTGCATTGAGTTAAGATAGATTAGCTGATGTAGGTAAGCGTTCGTGTCATTTCCTTACCTGAGATCTACATGTCTGAAAACTACGTCATAGCAAACCTTTGATCATGGTTTTGACTTTCATTCAAGAATACTGGAAGTTGGAAGTCCCCGCAAAGCACAAAGATTGTCGAACAAATTAGTTTGTAATACACTTTGCACAGTGTAAATGTCTACTGTAAAGTTATAGAAAACAAGACGAACACACACTATGAAATTTTTATTCTAAAGAAACAATTTAGGTATTCAATTTTTTTAAATTTATTAAACGCCTTTTAAAACACTGTCTGTTTTATTTTTTTTAATTATTTGATTGGTGCTTTACGCCGTACTCAAGAAAATTTCACTTATACGACGGCGGGCAGCATTATGGTGGGAGGAAACCAGGCAGAGCCCGGGGAAAACCCACGACCATCCGCAGGTTGCTGGAGACATTCCCACTTACGACCGGAGAGGAAGCCAGCATGAACTGGACTTGAACTCACAGCGACCGCATTGGTGAGAGGCTCCTGGGTCATTATGCTGCTCTAGCGCGCCAACCAACTGAGCCACGGAGGCCCCCTCTGGCTGTTTTAGTGGCCCTTTCTGGCTATATTGTAAACAATGACATCACATAAGGTTTATGCCACTGAATAATTGGAGACTGCTAAACTATTTCATTCAAATGTACTTGTTCCATGAATACATTAACTGAATGGAACCTGAAGCAAATTATTTCCTATTGGATGTAGCATTTTTCGATAAAGACGATTCTATGCTATGGAGAACTCAGAGCTAATCCATTGTTTTGATGATGACTCTGGATCCTTGGTATCGTGAGAACATAAGGTTCGTGGAACATTCTAGGGCGAGCGGTGGGCATCAGGTAACATGACTTGTAACATGGATAAATTAGAAAAATCTTACATGAGTGCTAGTTTAGTGGCATTTTCATAGATCTTGACAAAGGCTTAACTGTACTGTCCAAAGGTCCTTGAAATGACCACGTAACTGTCATTTGTAGAAGACTGTCTAGGGATACACCAACTACTTCCAGAGCGTTCCACCCAAAACGTTGTTTAACAGATCTCAAGATATTCTCTCTTAAGAGGTAAAATTGTGAGTGCACACTATCCCAACAGTAAATTAGGCAAGATGTCTCAAGGGTTATTATGCAGATGGAGTTGTTTTCTGATGGACGAAAGGAAAAACTGGGCCTCCTATCCAGTTTGCTTAGCTTTGGGCAGTTGGCAGCATACTTAGTACTTAGAAAGGTTTTAAAACCATAACATGAGTCTTTTCGATAAGAATTGCTGATAATTTTGTTTTGTAAAAGTTCATGAAGCTAATGGAGCTAAAACATGTCCATAAATATATAACAGCCGCTTGATATGAGTTTGTTTTAATTCACTGTTTACTAAATCAATTTTTTGACTTGGATAAATGTTACATTGTGACATTATACAGCGAAGAAAAGTGGTTTTCCGTTTGACGACTATAGAAAATAACACCATGCAGTGTGTATGAGTGCCTGTGATATACAAACATACAGACATAGTCATTTCAAACGGCGAATTCGAAAATTACACTTTATTTACACCAAGCCAGCAGGTGCAAAGCGCACTTCAAATGTCTTATAGGCCACCACAATAGCTCACATTTGTATTATGTTTACATTCCCTGTATTACCAGGTGTAGCTACATTAAATATTAGTGAATTTGTCATTCATAGCAGTTTTACTGAAGTTGCAGTTCAAGTATTACATTTTTTTTATTTGCACAGGTTGGGTGGACCCCTTTGCAGTATGCAGCTCAGGAAAACAATGTAGATGTTGTTCGTTTCCTGCTGGAGGAGGGTGCTGATGTCAATGCACAGGATAAGGTACGTGAAGTACTGATGTGAGGCCGGCCACAAAACTTGACGACAGGTGCTTTGTCATGCAGTTTACTTTTGTGACAACTGCACTTTGTATTTTAAGACCTGTACTAGACACCAAAACCAATGGCCCAAACTAAGAAAAATGCTCTACACAGAATATAATAAGTGTAAATATTTCAAACGTCCATCTTTAGACGGACGACGCATATTTTATAACCAGTTCTTATAGAACGGCGATGTAAGTTACGTTACTTAATGACCTTTTACGGCGTTAGTTCTTAGGCAGGCAATGTATTATACTTAGAGCTCTGGCATATTTAAATGACTTTTTCTTCTTGAAAACGCCTTGAAATATTTCAGCCATCTGCAAACTTAGAAAAAAAAAAACAAAAAAAAAAAAACATCGTAAATTTACATACGGTTTTAAAACCATAATATGAGTCTTTTCAATAAGAATTGCCGAGCATTTTGTTATGTATAAGGTTATTAAGCTATTAAAACCAAAACATATCCATGAATATAAAACATCCGCTTGACATAAGACTCTTATTGTTCTACTGTTCATTAAATCTAACTTTTGACCTAGTGAGAAGGTCTGCCAGCAACCTGCGGATGGTCGTGGGTTTCCCCCGGGCCGTGCCCGGTTTCCACCCACCATAATGCTGGCCGCCGTCGTATAAGTGAAATATTCTTGAGTACGGCGTAAAACACCAATCAAAAAAAAAAAAAAAAAAAAAAAAAAAACTTTTGACCTGGATGAATATTGTATGGTCACAATATACAGCGAAGAAAAGTGCTTTTGCGTTTGACGACTGTGGAAAAAGAGACCAGTGTGTATGAGCGCCCTTGACATACAGACACATAGACATAGTGAATACAAACAGCGAACTGGAAAATCAGTAGCATGGCAACAGAAATAAACAGGCCCTGTAGTTTACTTATTTCAGGCCAGCATGTACAAAGCGCATTTCCAATGCCTTATACGCCACCAAAATAGCTCACATTCGTATTGTTTTTATATTCCCCGTTTTAACAGGTGTAGCTTCATTTTTTACTAGTCAATTTGTCATTCATAGCATTTTTACTGAAGTAGCCGTTCAAGTATTACATTATTTTAACTTTGCACAGGATGGGTCGACCTATTTGCACATTGCAGCCGGGCAAAACAGTGTAGATGTTGTTCGTTTCCTGCTGGAGAAGGGTGCTGATGTCAGTGTACAGGATAAGGTACGTGATATACTAATGTTAGGCCTCCCACAAAACTTGACGAGAGATGGTCCTCTGGACAACTGCACGTTGTATTTTAAGACTTATGCTAAGCACCAAACCTACTTGCCCAAACTAGGAAAAATGCTCTTCACAGAATATAATAAGTGTAAATATTTCAAACGTCCATCTTTAGACGGACGACGCATATTTTATAACCAGTTCTTATAGAACGGCGATGTAAGTTACGTTACTTAATGACCTTTTACCGCCTTAGTTCTTAGGCAGGCAATGTATTACACTTAGAGATCTGGCATATTTTAATGACTTTTACTTCTTGAAAACCCCTGGAAATATTTCAGCCATCTGCGAACTTAGAAAAAAAAGAACAGGGTAATTTTAAGTACGGTTTTAAAACCATAATATGAGTCTTTTCGATAAGAACTGCCAAGCATTTTGTTATGTATAAGGTTATTAAGCTATTAAAGCCAAAAGATATAAATGAATATAAATCATCCGCTTGACATAAGTTTCTTATTAATCTACTGTTCATTAAATCTAACTTTTGACCTGGATGAATATTGTATGGTGACAATATACAGCGAAGAAAAGTGTTTCTGCGTTTGACGACTGTGGGAAATAACGCCAGTGTGTACGAGTGCCTGTGATATACAGACACATTGACATAGTGAATATAAAAGGCGAACTGGAAAATCGGTACATTGAGCAATAAAATGAGCACGCTTCTGCCCATTTCCAGCCGCATACAAATGTCAACAACTCTTACACGCTCAGGTCTTTATTCAAACTCATAAAATATCAACATGTTTACAGGATCAGTAGAAGAAAATTAAGACGTGACAGCCTTTCTGCAATGGTAGCAAACTAACACATTTTCATAAAATGAATAATCACTTTTTAACATGTATAAGGCTTTGTACAAATTACAAAAAGCAAGAGAAAAGTCAGTATATCGTGAACCCTCAGTTAATACTTTAATAAGACCAATTTAAAAGGATGGTTTATATAAAACGATGAAGCCAAAAAAAAAATAATACAGCAGTCCACATTTCTTGTGCTCTAGTAGGTGAATACTCGTTTGACCTGTCCGTTTACATGCAAGATTTTTAAGGTTTTTTTCTGGGTTGATCACAGTTAATCAAGGGTTTAAATGCTCTGTGTGTACTTTTTTATTTACACCCTTTATTGCATTGAGTTAAGATAGATTAGCTGATGTAGGTAAGCGTTCGTGTCATTTCCTTACCTGAGATCTACATGTCTGAAAACTACGTCATAGCAAACCTTTGATCATGGTTTTGACTTTCATTCAAGAATACTGGAAGTTGGAAGTCCCCGCAAAGCACAAAGATTGTCGAACAAATTAGTTTGTAATACACTTTGCACAGTGTAAATGTCTACTGTAAAGTTATAGAAAACAAGACGAACACACATTATAAAATTTTTATTCTAAAGAAACAATTTAGGTATTCAATTTTTTAAAATTTATTAAACGCCTTTTAAAACACTGTCTGTTTTATTTATTTTAATTATTTGATTGGTGCTCTACGCCGTACTCAAGAAAATTTCACTTATACGACGGCGGGCAGCATTATGGTGGGAGGAAACCAGGCAGAGCCCGGGGAAAACCCACGACCATCCGCAGGTTGCTGGAGACATTCCCACTTACGACCGGAGAGGAAGCCAGCATGAACTGGACTTGAACTCACAGCGACCGCATTGGTGAGAGGCTCCTGGGTCATTATGCTGCTCTAGCGCGCCAACCAACTGAGCCACGGAGGCCCCCTCTGGCTGTTTTAGTGGCCCTTTCTGGCTATATTGTAAACAATGACATCACATAAGGTTTATGCCACTGAATAATTGGAGACTGCTAAACTATTTCATTCAAATGTACTTGTTCCATGAATACATTAACTGAATGGAACCTGAAGCAAATTATTTCCTATTGGATGTAGCATTTTTCGATAAAGACGATTCTATGCTATGGAGAACTCAGAGCTAATCCATTGTTTTGATGATGACTCTGGATCCTTGGTATCGTGAGAACATAAGGTTCGTGGAACATTCTAGGGCGAGCGGTGGGCATCAGGTAACATGACTTGTAACATGGATAAATTAGAAAAATCTTACATGAGTGCTAGTTTAGTGGCATTTTCATAGATCTTGACAAAGGCTTAACTGTACTGTCCAAAGGTCCTTGAAATGACCACGTAACTGTCATTTGTAGAAGACTGTCTAGGGATACACCAACTACTTCCAGAGCGTTCCACCCAAAACGTTGTTTAACAGATCTCAAGATATTCTCTCTTAAGAGGTAAAATTGTGAGTGCACACTATCCCAACAGTAAATTAGGCAAGATGTCTCAAGGGTTATTATGCAGATGGAGTTGTTTTCTGATGGACGAAAGGAAAAACTGGGCCTCCTATCCAGTTTGCTTAGCTTTGGGCAGTTGGCAGCATACTTAGTACTTAGAAAGGTTTTAAAACCATAACATGAGTCTTTTCGATAAGAATTGCTGATAATTTTGTTTTGTAAAAGTTCATGAAGCTAATGGAGCTAAAACATGTCCATAAATATATAACAGCCGCTTGATATGAGTTTGTTTTAATTCACTGTTTACTAAATCAATTTTTTGACTTGGATAAATGTTACATTGTGACATTATACAGCGAAGAAAAGTGGTTTTCCGTTTGACGACTATAGAAAATAACACCATGCAGTGTGTATGAGTGCCTGTGATATACAAACATACAGACATAGTCATTTCAAACGGCGAATTCGAAAATTACACTTTATTTACACCAAGCCAGCAGGTGCAAAGCGCACTTCAAATGTCTTATAGGCCACCACAATAGCTCACATTTGTATTATGTTTACATTCCCTGTATTACCAGGTGTAGCTACATTAAATATTAGTGAATTTGTCATTCATAGCAGTTTTACTGAAGTTGCAGTTCAAGTATTACATTTTTTTTTATTTGCACAGGTTGGGTGGACCCCTTTGCAGTATGCAGCTCAGGAAAACAATGTAGATGTTGTTCGTTTCCTGCTGGAGGAGGGTGCTGATGTCAATGCACAGGATAAGGTACGTGAAGTACTGATGTGAGGCCGGCCACAAAACTTGACGACAGGTGCTTTGTCATGCAGTTTACTTTTGTGACAACTGCACTTTGTATTTTAAGACCTGTACTAGACACCAAAACCAATGGCCCAAACTAAGAAAAATGCTCTACACAGAATATAATAAGTGTAAATATTTCAAACGTCCATCTTTAGACGGACGACGCATATTTTATAACCAGTTCTTATAGAACGGCGATGTAAGTTACGTTACTTAATGACCTTTTACGGCGTTAGTTCTTAGGCAGGCAATGTATTATACTTAGAGCTCTGGCATATTTAAATGACTTTTTCTTCTTGAAAACGCCTTGAAATATTTCAGCCATCTGCAAACTTAGAAAAAAAAAAACAAAAAAAAAAAACATCGTAAATTTACATACGGTTTTAAAACCATAATATGAGTCTTTTCAATAAGAATTGCCGAGCATTTTGTTATGTATAAGGTTATTAAGCTATTAAAACCAAAACATATCCATGAATATAAAACATCCGCTTGACATAAGACTCTTATTGTTCTACTGTTCATTAAATCTAACTTTTGACCTAGTGAGAAGGTCTGCCAGCAACCTGCGGATGGTCGTGGGTTTCCCCCGGGCCGTGCCCGGTTTCCACCCACCATAATGCTGGCCGCCGTCGTATAAGTGAAATATTCTTGAGTACGGCGTAAAACACCAATCAAAAAAAAAAAAAAAAAAAAAAAAAAAACTTTTGACCTGGATGAATATTGTATGGTCACAATATACAGCGAAGAAAAGTGCTTTTGCGTTTGACGACTGTGGAAAAAGAGACCAGTGTGTATGAGCGCCCTTGACATACAGACACATAGACATAGTGAATACAAACAGCGAACTGGAAAATCAGTAGCATGGCAACAGAAATAAACAGGCCCTGTAGTTTACTTATTTCAGGCCAGCATGTACAAAGCGCATTTCCAATGCCTTATACGCCACCAAAATAGCTCACATTCGTATTGTTTTTATATTCCCCGTTTTAACAGGTGTAGCTTCATTTTTTACTAGTCAATTTGTCATTCATAGCATTTTTACTGAAGTAGCCGTTCAAGTATTACATTATTTTAACTTTGCACAGGATGGGTCGACCTATTTGCACATTGCAGCCGGGCAAAACAGTGTAGATGTTGTTCGTTTCCTGCTGGAGAAGGGTGCTGATGTCAGTGTACAGAATAAGGTACGTGATATACTAATGTTAGGCCTCCCACAAAACTTGACCAGAGATGGTCCTCTGGACAACTGCACGTTGTATTTTAAGACTTATGCTAAGCACCAAACCTACTTGCCCAAACTAGGAAAAATGCTCTACACAGAATATAATAAGTGTAAATATTTCAAACGTCCATCTTTAGACGGACGACGCATATTTTATAACCAGTTCTTATAGAACGGCGATGTAAGTTACGTTACTTAATGACCTTTTACCGCCTTAGTTCTTAGGCAGGCAATGTATTACACTTAGAGATCTGGCATATTTTAATGACTTTTACTTCTTGAAAACCCCTGGAAATATTTCAGCCATCTGCGAACTTAGAAAAAAAAGAACAGGGTAATTTTAAGTACGGTTTTAAAACCATAATATGAGTCTTTTCGATAAGAACTGCCAAGCATTTTGTTATGTATAAGGTTATTAAGCTATTAAAGCCAAAGGATATAAATGAATATAAATCATCCGCTTGACATAAGTTTCTTATTAATCTACTGTTCATTAAATCTAACTTTTGACCTGGATGAATATTGTATGGTGACAATATACAGCGAAGAAAAGTGTTTCTGCGTTTGACGACTGTGGGAAATAACGCCAGTGTGTACGAGTGCCTGTGATATACCGACACATTGACATAGTGAATATAAAAGGCGACCTGGAAAATCAGTACATTGAGCAATAAAATGAGCACGCTTCTGCCCATTTCCAGCCGCATACAAATGTCAACAACTCTTACACGCTTAGGTCTTTATTCAAACTCATAAAATATCAACATGTTTACAGGATCAGTAGAAGTAAATTAAGATGTTATAGCCTTTCCTCAATGGTCGCTTTCTAACACATTTTCATAAAATGAATAATCACTTTTTAACATGTATAAGGTTTTTCGCAACCTACAAACAGCAAGAGAAAGGTCAGTATATCGTGAACTCCTTAGTGTTTAATTTAAGGAGGCCAATTTAAAAGGACGGTTTGTATTTTTAATGAAGCAAATAAAATTCAGCAATCCGCATTTTGTCTTCATTGTTTGTATTAGGTGAATAGTCGGGTTGACCTATACATTCACTTGTAAGATCTTCAAGATTTTCGGCTCTGTTGATAACAGTGCATGAATAGTTTAATTGCTAGGGTTTGTACGTTTTTATTTTACACCCATTTTTACAGCGAGTTAAGGTAGATTAGCTGAGGTAAGTATACGTTGGTGTCATTTCCTTACCTGAGATCTACATGTCTCAAAACTACGTCATAGCAAACTTTTGATCATCTTTTTGACTTGAATTCAAAAATACTGTTAATTGAAAGTACCCGCCAATCACAAAGTTTACAGACCAAATTAGTCCATAATACCCTTTGCAGAGTGTAAATGTCTACTGAAAAGTTAAACAAAACAAAAAGAACGCACACTTTGAAGTGTATGTCAGACAAAATCATTTTTTTTTTTCAAATTTTCTCAATCTGTTAAACGGCTTTTAAAACACTGGCTGTTTTAGTGGCCCTTTCTGACCATAATCTAAACAGTGACATCACATAGGGTTTTTGCCAATTGATAATTGAAGACTGCTAAACTACTACATTAAAATGCACTCGTTCCATTAATACTTGAATGGAACCTGAAGCAAATTATTTCTTAATGGATGTAGCATTCTTTGATGAAGACGATCCTATGCTATGGAGAAGCCAGAGCTCATCCATTGTTTTGATGATGACTCTGGATCCTTGATATCGCGAGAAGAATGTCGAGTGCAACATTCTACGATGAGCAGTGGACATTAGGTAACATCAGGCAACAGGACTTGGAACATGGATACATTAGAAAAATCTTACATGACTGCTAGTTCAGTGGCATTTTCATAGGACTTGATAAAGACTTGACTGTACTGTCCAAAGGTCCTTGTGATTAGCACGTAACTGTCACTTGTAGAAGGTTGTCTAGGGATAACCAGCTACTTTCAGAGCGTTCCACCCAAAAGGTTGTTTAATAGATCTCAAGATATTCGGCCTTAACAGGTAAAATTGTTCGCTCACACTATCCCAACAGTAAATCAGACAAGATGTCTCAAGGATTATTATGCAGATGCAGTTGTTCAGTAATGGACGAAAGAAACAATAACGCGTCTCCTATGCAGTTTTCTTAGCTTGGTGTAGTTGGCACCATACTTAGTACTTAGAGGGGTTTTAAAACCATAATATTAGTCATTTTGACAAGAATTGCTGAGCATTTTTTTATATAAGTTCATTAAATTACTATAGCCAAAACATATCCATGAATATAAAACAGCCGCTTGGCATGAGTTTATTTAAATCTAATGTTTACTAAATCAAACTTTTAACTTGGATAAATTTTACAGTGTGACATTATACAGCGAAGAAAAGTGGTTTTCCGTCTGACGACTGTAGAAAATAACACCATGGAGTGTGTATGAGTGCCTGGGATATACAAACATACAAACATAGTCATTTCAAAAGGAGAACTCGAAAATCAGTACACTGGGAACAGAAATGAACAGGCTCTGTGTATTACTTACGCCAAGCCAGCAAGTACAAAACACACCCCAAATGTCTTATACGCCACCACATTAGCTTACATTTGCATTATTTTTACATTCCTCGTGTTAACAGGTGTAGCTACATTAATTATTAGTGAATTTGTCATTCATTGTATTTTTACTGAAGTAGCCGTTCAGGTATTACATTATGTTTACTTTGCACAGGATGGGCGGACTCCTTTGCAGTATGCAGCTCAAGAAAACAATGTAGAGATTGTTCCTTTCTTGCTGGAGAAGGGTGCTGATGTCAATGTAGAGAATGTAGTGCGTGAAGTACTGATGTGAGACCGGTGATGTGATGTGAGCTTTAGGGCAGATTGTACAATGTCAACTTCTTTTACTCACGTGTAAATTGAGCCTTGAATTTCAAGACCTGCTCTGTGCGCCAAATCTGCAAGTAAATAAGTTTGCTCCACATAGGATATAAGTGTATACATTTCAAACTTCCATCTTTAGAAAAACGATGCATATTTTATAACGTCTTTCTGTAGTAGTGTGTATGTGTGCCTGTGAAATACAGATACATCGACATAGAGAATACACAAGGTGAACTGGAAAGCCAGTACATTGAGAAGTGAAATGAACACGCTTCTGCCCATTTCCAGCCGCATACAAATGTCAACAACGCCTTACACGCTCAGGTCTTTATTCCAACTCATAAAATATGAATATTTTTTTATAGATTAGTAGAAGACAATTAAGACGTGATAGCCTTTCTGTAATTATAGCTTTCTCACTTATCTTTATAAAATGAAAATCAGCTCATAACATGTATAAGGATTTGTGCAAAATTGCAAAACCAAGAAAAACGTAAGAATATCGTGAGCTCCCAGTTAATAATTTAATAAGATCAATTTAAAAGGATGGTTTGCATTGCTCATGAAGGAAAGAAAATTCAGAAGTCCACATTTTGTCTCCATTTCTTTTACGCTATTAGGTGAATATTCGGTTGACCTGTACGTTTACATGTAAGATCTTCACAATTTTTGGCTGAGTTGATAAGAGTTAATGAATAGTTTAATTGCTATCGTGTGAACTTTTTTATTTACAAACATTATTATAGCGAATTAAGGTAGATTAGCTGAGGTAGGTAAAGTTTCGTGTCATTTCCTTACCTGAGATCTACATGTGTGAAAACTACGTCATAGCAAACCTTTGATCAGATTCATTATACGTGACTTTGGCATTAAGAACATTTCTACTAAAGTAGCTTTTCAAGTATTACATTATGTTTACTTTGCACAGGATGAGTGGACCCCTTTGCTCTATGCAGCTTGGAAAAACAATGTAGATGTTGTTTGTTTGCTGCTGGAGAAGGGTGCTGATATTAATGTACAGGATAAGGTACGTTATATACTGACAGGAGGACGGACACATAACTTGACGGGAGATAGTGCCTTTCAATGCAGTTTCCTTACGTGACAACTGCACTTTGTATTTCAAGGCCTATACTAGGCCAAAAACCCAATGGCCCCAACTAAGAAAAATGCTCCACACAGGATATAATAAGTGTGAATATTTCAAACGTCCATCTTTGGAATGACGAGGCATACTTTATCTGTTTTTTGTAGAACGGCGATGTAAGTTACGTTACTTATTAAAATTTTACCGTGTTAGTTCTTGAGCAGGCACAGTTAGAGCTTGGGCACATTTTAATGCCTTTGACTTCTTCAAAAGATCTGGAAATATTTCACCCATCTGCGAACTTGTTGAGTATTTTGTTGTGTATAAGGTTATTAAGCTATTAAAGCCAAAACATATCCATGAATATAAAACATCCGATTGACATGAGTTTATTTTAATCTACTGTTCACTAAATCAAACTTTTGACTTGGATAAATATTATATGGTGACATTATACAGCGAAGAAAAGTGTTTTTCCGTTTGACGACTGTAGGAAATGAGGCCAGTGTTTATGTGTGCCTGTGATATACAGATAAACAGACATTGTCAATACAATCGGCGAACTGGAAAATCAGTAGCATGGCAACAGAAATGAACAGGCCCTGTAGTTTACATATTCCAGGCCAGCAAGTACAAAGCGCATTTCCAATTGCTTATAGGAATGTCGGAATTAACGCTTATATTTATACGCCACCAAAAAAGCTCACATTCGTATTGTTTGTATATTCCCCGTATTAACAGGTGTAGTTACATTAATTATTAGTCAATTTGTCATTAATAGAATTTTTACTGAAGTAGCCTTTCAAGTGTTACATTATTTTTACTTTGCACAGTATGGGTCGACCCCTTTGCACATTGCAGCCCGGGAAAACAATGAAGATGTTGTTCGTTTCCTGCTGGAGAAGGGTGCTGATGTCAGTGTACAGAATAAGGTACGTGATATACTAATGTTAGGCCACCCACAAAACTTCACCAGAGATGGTCCTCTGGACAACTGCACATTGTATTTTAAAACCTATACTAAGCACCAAGCCCACTCGCCCAAACTAAGAAAAATGCTCTACTCAGAATATAATAATTGCTGAGTATTTTGTTGTGGATAGTGTTTTTAAGATGTTAAAGCCAAGACATATCAATGAATATAAAACATTCGCTTGACATAAGTATTTTTTTTTAAATTTACTGTTCACTTTTGACTTGGATAAATATTATATGGTGACATTATACAGCGAAGAAATGTGTTTTTCCGTTTGACAACCGTAGAACTTGAGGCCAGTGTGTATGAGCAACCTTGACATACAGACACATAGACATAGTGAATACACACGGCGAACTGGAAAATCAGTAGCATGGCAACAGAAATGAACAGGCCCTGTGGTTTACTTATTCCAGCCCAGCAAGTACAAAGCGCATTTCCAATGCCTTATACGCCACTACAATGGCCCGCAGTTCTATTTTTTTACCTTCCCTGTATTAACAGGTGTAGCTAAATTATTTATTAGTCAACTTGTCTTTCATAGCATTTTTACTGAAGTAGCAGTTAAAGTATTACATTATTTTTACTTTGCACAGAATGGGTCGACCCCTTTGCACATTGCAGCCTGGAAAAACAATGAAGATGTTGTTCGTTTCTTGCTGGAGAAGGGTGCTGATGTCAGTGTACAGAATAAGGTACGTGATATACTAATGTTAGGCGACCCACAAAACTTGACGAGAGATGGTCCTCTGGACAACTACACGTTTTATTTTAAGAAACCATAATATGAGTCTTTTCGATAAGAATTGCCGAGTATTTTGTTGTGTATAAAATTATTAAGCTATTAAAGCCAAAATACATCAATGAATATAAAACATCCACTTGACATGAGTTTTTTCATTAATTTACTGTTCAATAAATCCAACTTTTGACCTGGATGAATATTATATGGTGACATTATACAGCGAAGCAAAGTGTTTCTGCGTTTGACGACTGTGGGAAATAACGCCAGTGTGTATGAGTGCCTGTGATATACAGACACATTGACATAGTGAATATAAAAGGTGAACTGGAAAATCAGTACATTGAGAAGTGAAATGAACACGCTTCTGCCCATTTCCAGCCGCATATAATTGTCAACAACGACTTACTCACTCAGGTCTTTATTCCAACTCATAAAATATGAACATTATTTTATAGATTAGTAGAAGAAAGTTAAGACGTGATAGCCTTTCTGCAATTATAGCTTTCTCACTTATCTTTATAAAATGAAAATCAGCTCATAACATGTATAAGGATTTGTGCAAAATTGCAAAACCAAGAAAAACGTAAGAATATCGTGAGCTGCCAGTTAATAATTTAATAAGATCAATTTTAAAGGATGGTTTGCATTGCTCTTGAAGGAAAGAAAATTCAAAAGTCCACATTTTGTCTCCATTTCTTGTACGCTATTAGGTGAATATTCGGTTGACCTGTACGTTTACATGTAAGATCTTCACAATTTTTGGCTGAGTTGATAAGAGTTAATGAATAGTTTAATTGCTATCGTGTGAACTTTTTTATTTATAAACATTATTATAGCGAATTAAGGTAGATTAGCTGAGGTAGGTAAAGTTTCGTGTCATTTCCTTACCTGAGATCTACATGTGTGAAAACTACGTCATAGCAAACCTTTGATCAGATTCATTAAACGTGACTTTGGCATTAAGAACATTTCTACTAAAGTAGCTTTTCAAGTATTACATTATGTTTACTTTGCACAGGATGAGTGGACCCCTTTGATCTATGCAGCTTGGAAAAACAATGTAGATGTTGTTTGTTTGTTGCTGGAGAAGGGTGCTGATATTAATGTACAGGATAAGGTACGTTATATACTGACAGGAGGACGGACACATAACTTGATGGGAGATGGTGCCTTTTCATGCAGTTTCCTTACGTGACAACTGCACTTTGTATTTCAAGGCCTATACTTGGCCAAAAACCCAATGGCCCCAACTAAGAAAACTGCTCCACACAGGATATAATAAGTGTGAATATTTCAAACTTCCATCTTTGGATTGACGGGGCATACTTATTTTGTTTTTTTGTAGAACAGCGATGTAAGTTACGTTACTTATTAAAATTTTACCGTGTTAGTTCTTGGGCAGGCACAGTTAGAGCTCGGGCCCATTTTAATGCCTTTGACTTCTTCAAAACATCTGGAAATATTTCACCCATCTGCGAACTTGTTGAGTATTTTGTTGTGTATAAGGTTATTAAGCTATTAAAGCCAAAACATATCCATGAACATAAAACATCCGATTGACATGAGTTTATTTTAATCTACTGTTCACTAAATCAAACTTTTGACTTGGATAAATATTATATGGTGACATTATACAACGAAGAAAAGTGTTTCTCCGTTTGACGACTGTAGGAAATGAGGCCAGTGTGTATGTGTGCCTGTTATATACAGATAAACAGACATTCTCAATACAAACGGCGAACTGGAAAATCAGTGGCATGGCAACAGAAATAAACAGGCCCTGTAGTTTACATATTCCAGGCCAGCAAGTACAAAGCGCATTTCCAATTGCTTATAGGAATGTCGGAATTAACGCTTATATTTATACGCCACCAAAAAAGCTCACATTCGTATTGTTTGTATATTCCCCGTATTAACAGGTGTAGTTACATTAATTATTAGTCAATTTGTCATTAATAGAATTTTTACTGAAGTAGCCTTTCAAGTGTTACATTATTTTTACTTTGCACAGTATGGGTCGACCCCTTTGCACATTGCAGCCCGGGAAAACAATGAAGATGTTGTTCGTTTCCTGCTGGAGAAGGGCGCTGATGTCAGTTTACAGGATGAGGTACGTTATATGCTGATAGGAGGCCGGCCACAAAACCTGACGGGTAATGGTGCTTTGTCATGCAGTTTACTTAGGTGACAACTGCACTTTGTATTTCAAAAACCCAATGGCTCCAACTAAGAAAAATGCTCCACACAGGATATAATAAGTGTGAATATTTCAAACTTCCATCTTTGGAATGACGAGGCATACTTTCTCTGTTTTTTTGTAGAACAGCGATGTAAGTTACTTTACTTATTAAAATGTTACCGTGTTAGTTCTTGGGCAGGCACAGTTAAAGCTCGGGCACATTTTAATGCCTTTGACTTCTTCAAAACATCTGGAAATATTTCACCCATCTGCGAACTTGTTGAGTATTTTGTTGTGAATAAGGCTATTAAGCTATTAAAGCCAAAACATATCCATGTATATAAAACATCCGATTGACATCAGTTTATTTTAATCTACTGTTCACTTAATCAAACTTTTGACTTGGATAAATATTATATGGTGACATTATACAGCGAAGAAAAGTGTTTCTCCGTTTGACGACTGTGGGAAATAACGCCAGTGTGTATGAGCGCCCTTGACATACAGACAAATAGACATAGTGAATACAAACGGCGAACTGGAAAATCAGTAGCATGGCAACAGAAATGAACAGGCCCTGTAGTTTACATATTCCAGGCCAGCAAATACAAAGCGCATTTCCAATTGCTTATAGGAATGTCGGAATTAACGCTTATATTTATACGCCACCAAAAAAGCTCACATTCGTATTGTTTGTATATTCCCCGTATTAACAGGTGTAGTTACATTAATTATTAGTCAATTTGTCATTAATAGAATTTTTACTGAAGTAGCCTTTCAAGTGTTACATTATTTTTACTTTGCACAGTATGGGTCGACCCCTTTGCACATTGCAGTCCGGGAAAACAATGAAGATGTTGTTCGTTTCCTGCTGGAGAAGGGCGCTGATGTCAGTTTACAGGATGAGGTACGTTATATGCTGATAGGAGGCCGGCCACAAAACCTGACGGGTAATGGTGCTTTGTCATGCAGTTTACTTAGGTGACAACTGCACTTTGTATTTCAAAAACTCAATGGCTCCAACTAAGAAAAATGCTCCACACAGGATATAATAAGTGTTAATATTTCAAACTTCCATCTGTGGAATGACGAGGCATACTTTCTCTGTTTTTTTGTAGAACGGCGATGTAAGTTACGTTACTTATTAAAATTTTACCGTGTTAGTTCTTGGGCAGGCACAGTTAGAGCTCGGGCCCATTTTAATGCCTTTGACTTCTTCAAAACATCTGGAAATATTTCACCCATCTGCGAACTTGTTGAGTATTTTGTTGTGTATAAGGTTATTAAGCTATTAAAGCCAAAACATATCCATGAACATAAAACATCCGATTGACATGAGTTTATTTTAATCTACTGTTCACTAAATCAAACTTTTGACTTGGATAAATATTATATGGTGACATTATACAACGAAGAAAAGTGTTTCTGCGTTTGACGACTGTAGGAAATGAGGCCAGCGTGTATGTGTGCCTGTTATATACAGATAAACAGACATTCTCAATACAAACGGCGAACTGGAAAATCAGTGGCATGGCAACAGAAATAAACAGGCCCTGTAGTTTACATATTCCAGGCCAGCAAGTACAAAGCGCATTTCCAATTGCTTATAGGAATGTCGGAATTAACGCTTATATTTATACGCCACCAAAAAAGCTCACATTCGTATTGTTTGTATATTCCCCGTATTAACAGGTGTAGTTACATTAATTATTAGTCAGTTTGTCATTAATAGAATTTTTACTGAAGTAGCCTTTCAAGTGTTACATTTTTTTTACTTTGCACAGTATGGGTCGACCCCTTTGCACATTGCAGCCCTGGAAAACAATGAAGATGTTGTTCGTTTCCTGCTGGAGAAGGGCGCTGATGTCAGTTTACAGGATGAGGTACGTTATATGCTGATAGGAGGCCGGCCACAAAACCTGACGGGTAATGGTGCTTTGTCATGCAGTTTACTTAGGTGACAACTGCACTTTGTATTTCAAAAACCCAATGGCTCCAACTAAGAAAAATGCTCCACACAGGATATAATAAGTGTGAATATTTCAAACTTCCATCTTTGGAATGACGAGGCATACTTTCTCTGTTTTTTTGTAGAACAGCGATGTAAGTTACTTTACTTATTAAAATGTTACCGTGTTAGTTCTTGGGCAGGCACAGTTAAAGCTCGGGCACATTTTAATGCCTTTGACTTCTTCAAAACATCTGGAAATATTTCACCCATTTGCGAACTTGTTGAGTATTTTGTTGTGAATAAGGCTATTAAGCTATTAAAGCCAAAACATATCCATGTATATAAAACATCCGATTGACATCAGTTTATTTTAATCTACTGTTCACTAAATCAAACTTTTGACTTGGATAAATATTATATGGTGACATTATACAGCGAAGAAAAGTGTTTCTCCGTTTGACGACTGTGGGAAATAACGCCAGTGTGTATGAGCGCCCTTGACATACAGACAAATAGACATAGTGAATACAAACGGCGAACTGGAAAATCAGTAGCATGGCAACAGAAATGAACAGGCCCTGTAGTTTACATATTCCAGGCCAGCAAATACAAAGCGCATTTCCAATTGCTTATAGGAATGTCGGAATTAACGCTTATATTTATACGCCACCAAAAAAGCTCACATTCGTATTGTTTGTATATTCCCCGTATTAACAGGTGTAGTTACATTAATTATTAGTCAATTTGTCATTAATAGAATTTTTACTGAAGTAGCCTTTCAAGTGTTACATTATTTTTACTTTGCACAGTATGGGTCGACCCCTTTGCACATTGCAGTCCGGGAAAACAATGAAGATGTTGTTCGTTTCCTGCTGGAGAAGGGTGCTGATGTCAGTTTACAGGATGAGGTACGTTATATGCTGATAGGAGGCCGGCCACAAAACCTGACGGGTAATGGTGCTTTATCATGCAGTTTACTTAGGTGACAACTGCACTTTGTATTTCAAAAACCCAATGGCTCCAACTAAGAAAAATGCTCCACACAGGATATAATAAGTGTTAATATTTCTAACTTCCATCTGTGGAATGACGAGGCATACTTTCTCTGTTTTTTTGTAGAACAGCGATGTAAGTTACTTTACTTATTAAAATGTTACCGTGTTAGTTCTTGGGTAGGCACAGTTAAAGCTCGGGCACATTTTAATGCCTTTGACTTCTTCAAAACATCTGGAAATATTTCACCCATCTGCGAACTTGTTGAGTATTTTGTTGTGAATAAGGCTATTAAGCTATTAAAGCCAAAACATATCCATGTATATAAAACATCCGATTGACATCAGTTTATTTTAATCTACTGTTCACTTAACCAAACTTTTGACTTGGATAAATATTATATGGTGACATTATACAGCGAAGAAAAGTGTTTCTCCGTTTGACGACTGTGGGAAATAACGCCAGTGTGTATGAGCGCCCTTGACATACAGACACATAGACATAGTGAATACAAACGGCGAACTGGAAAATCAGTAGCATGGCAACAGAAATGAACAGGCCCTGTAGTTTACTTATTCCAGGCCAGCAAGTACAAAGCGCATTTCCAATGCCTTATACGCCACCACAATGGCCCGCACTTCTATTTTTTTACTTTCCCTGTATTAACAGGTGTAGCTAAATTAATTATTAGTCAATTTGTCATTCACAGCATTTTTACTGAAGTTGCAGTTAAAGTATTACATTATGTTTACTTTGCACAGGATGGGTGGACCCCTTTGTACCATGCAGCTCAGGAAAACAGTGTAGATGTTGTTCGTTTCCTGCTGGAGAAGGGTGCTGTTGTCAATGAACAAAATAAAGTACGTGACATACTGAGGCGAGGTCGGCCACAAAACTTTACGATAAATGGCGCTTTGTCATGCAGTTTTCTGACGTGACAGCTGCACGTTGTATTTTAAGACCAGTACTTGGCACCAAACCCACTGGCCCCAACTAAAAAAAAAATGCTTTCACAGGATATAATAAGTGTGAATATTTCAAACTTTCATCTTTAGAAGGTCGACGCATATTATATAACCAGTTCATCTAGAACGGCGATGTAAGTTACGTTTCTTAATGGCTTTTTACCGCCTTAGTTCTTTGGCAGGCACAGTATTTTAGTTAGAACTCGGGTACATTTTTCTGACTTTCACTTCTTAAAATCCCCTGGGAATATTTCACCCTTCTGCAAAATTAGAAAAAAAAGAGAAAAACCACGTACAATTTTAAAACCATAATATGAGTGTTTTTGATAAGAATTGCTGACTATTTTGTGGTGTATAAGGTTATTAAGCTATTAAAGCCAAAACATACTCATAAATATAAATCAACCGCGTGAGTTTCTTTTTTAAATCTACTGTTCAATTAATCAAATTTTTGACTTGGATAAATGTCATATATTGAAATTTTACAGCGAAGAAAAGTGTTTTTCCGTTTGATGACTGTAGGAAATGAGGCCAGTGTGTATGAGCGCCCTTGACATACAGACACATAGACATAGTGAATACAAACGGCGAACTGGAAAATCATATGGCAACAGAAATGAACAGGCCCTGTAGTTTACATATTCCAGCCCAGCAAGTACAAAGCGCATTTCCAATGCCTTATACGCCACCACAATGGCCCGCAGTTCTATTTTATTACCTTCCCTGTATTAACAGGTGTAGCTAAATTATTTATTAGTCAACTTGTCTTTCATAGCATTTTTACTGAAGTAGCAGTTAAAGTATTACATTATTTTTACTTTGCACAGAATGGGTCGACCCCTTTGCACATTGCAGCCTGGAAAAACAATGAAGATGTTGTTCGTTTCTTGCTGGAGAAGGGTGCTGATGTCAGTGTGCAGAATAAGGTACGTGATATACTAATGTTAGGCCACCCACAAAACTTGACGAGAGATGGTCCTCTGGACAACTACACGTTTTATTTTAAGAAACCATAATATGAGTCTTTTCGATAAGAATTGCCGAGTATTTTGTTGTGTATAAGGTTATTAAGCTATTAAAACCAAAATATATCAAAGAATATAAAACATCCACTTGACATGAGTTTTTTCATTAATTTACTGTTCAATAAATCCAACTTTTGACCTGGATGAATATTATATGGTGACATTATACAGCGAAGAAAAGTGTTTCTGCGTTTGACGACTGTGGGACAAAACGCCAGTGTGTATGAGTGCCTGTGATATACAGATACATTGACATAGTGAATATAAAAGGTGAACTGGAAAATCAGTACATTGAGAAGTGAAATGAACACGCTTCTGCCCATTTCCAGCCGCATATAATTGTCAACAACGACTTACTCACTCAGGTCTTTATTCCAACTCATAAAATATGAATATTATTTTATAGATTAGTAGAAGAAAATTAAGACGTGATAGCCTTTCTGTAATTATAGCTTTCTCACTTATCTTTATAAAATGAAAATCAGCTCATAACATGTATAAGGATTTGTGCAAAATTGCAAAACCAAGAAAAACGTAAGAATATCGTGAGCTGCCAGTTAATAATTTAATAAGATCAATTTAAAAGGATGGTTTGCATTGCTCATGAAGGAAAGAAAATTCAAAAGTCCACATTTTGTCTCCATTTCTTGTACGCTATTAGGTGAATATTCGGTTGACCTGTACGTTTATATGTAAGATCTTCACAATTTTTGGCTGAGTTGATAAGAGTTAATGAATAGTTTAATTGCTATCGTGTGAACTTTTTTATTTACAAACATTATTATAGCGAATTAAGGTAGATTAGCTGAGGTAGGTAAAGTTTCGTGTCATTTCCTTACCTGAGATCTACATGTGTGAAAACTACGTCATAGCAAACCTTTGATCAGATTCATTATAAGTGACTTTGGCATTAAGAACATTTCTACTAAAGTAGCTTTTCAAGTATTACATTATGTTTACTTTGCACAGGATGAGTGGACCCCTTTGGTCTATGCAGCTTGGAAAAACAATGTAGATGTTGTTTGTTTGTTGCTGGAGAAGGGTGCTGATATTAATGTACAGGATAAGGTACGTTATATACTGACAGGAGGACGGACACATAACTTGACGGGAGATGGTGCCTTTTCATGCAGTTTCCTTACGTGACAACTGCACTTTGTATTTCAAGGCCTATACTAGGCCAAAAGCCCAATGGCCCCAACTAAGAAAACTGCTCCACACAGGATATAATAAGTGTGAATATTTCAAACTTCCATCTTTGGATTGACGGGGCATACTTATTCTGTTTTTTTGTAGAACAGCGATGTAAGTTACGTTACTTATTAAAATTTTACCGTGTTAGTTCTTGGGCAGGCACAGTTAGAGCTCGGGCCCATTTTAATGCCTTTGACTTCTTCAAAACATCTGGAAATATTTCACCCATCTGCGAACTTGTTGAGTATTTTGTTGTGTATAAGGTTATTAAGCTATTAAAGCCAAAACATATCCATGAACATAAAACATCCGATTGACATGAGTTTATTTTAATCTACTGTTCACTAAATCAAACTTTTGACTTGGATAAATATTATATGGTGACATTATACAACGAAGAAAAGTGTTTCTGCGTTTGACGACTGTAGGAAATGAGGCCAGCGTGTATGTGTGCCTGTTATATACAGATAAACAGACATTCTCAATACAAACGGCGAACTGGAAAATCAGTGGCATGGCAACAGAAATAAACAGGCCCTGTAGTTTACATATTCCAGCCCAGCAAGTACAAAGCGCATTCCCAATGCCTTATAGGAATGTCGGACTTAACGCTTATATTTATATGCCACCAAAAAAGCTCACATTCGTATTGTTTGTATATTCCCCGTATTAACAGGTGTAGTTACATTAATTATTAGTCAATTTGTCATTAATAGAATTTTTACTGAAGTAGCCTTTCAAGTATTACATTTTTTTTACTTTGCACAGTATGGGTCGACCCCTTTGCACATTGCAGCCCGGAAAAACAATGAAGATGTTGTTCGTTTCCTGCTGGAGAAGGGTGCTGATGTCAGTGTTAAGGATAAGGTACGTGATATACTAATGTTAGGCCACCCACAAAACTTGACCAGAGATGGTTCTCTGGACAACTGCACGTTGTATTTTAAAACCTATACTAAGCACCAAACCCACTGGCCCAAACTAAGAAAAATGCTCTACACAGAATATAATAATTGCTGAGTATTTTGTTGTGTATAGTGATATTAAGATATTAAAGCCAAGACATATCAATGAATATAAAACAGCCGCTTGACATGAGTTTATTTTAATCTACTGTTCACTAAATCAAACTTTAGACTTGGATAAATGCTGTATGGTGACATTATACAGCGAAGAAAAGTGTTTTTCCGTTTGACGACTGTAGAAAATAAGGCCAGTGTGTATGAGTGCCTGTGATATACAGACACATAGACATTGTAAATACAAAAGGCGAACTGGAAAATCAGTACATTGAGCAATGAAATGAACACGACTCTGCCCATTTCCAGCCGCCTATATATGTTAGCAACGCCAGGTCTGTATTCGAACTCACAAAATATGAACATGTTTATAGGATCAGTAGAAGTAAATTAAGACGTGATAGCCTTTCTGCAATGGTAGCTTTCTAACACGTTTTCATCTCGGGCACATTTTAATGACTTTCACTTATTAAAGTCCCCTGGAAATATTTTACCCATCTGCAAAATTTAAAAAAAAACTGCGAAAAACCACGTACGGTTTTAAAACCATAAAATGGGTCTATTAAATAAGAATTGCTTAGCATTTTGTTGAGTGTAAAGTTATTAAGCTATTAAAGCCGAAACATATCCATGAATGTAGAACATCCACATAACATGAGTTCATTTTAATCTACTGTTCACCTACTTAAACTTTTGACTTGGATAAATGTTATATTGTGAAATTATACCGCGAAGAAAAGTGTTTTCCGTTTGACCACTGTGGAAAACAACGACAGTGCATATGAGTGCCTGTGATATACAGACACATTGACATATTGAATATAAAAGGCGATCTGGAAAATCAGTACATTGAGAAGTGAAATGATCACGCCTCTGCCCATTTCCAGCCGCCTATATATGTCAACAACGCCAGGTCTTTATTCGAACTCACAAAATATGAACATGTTTATAGGATCAGTAGAAGTAAATTAAGACGTGATAGCCTTTCTGCAATGGTAGCTTCCTAACACGTTTTCATCAAATGAATAATCACCTTTTAACATGTATAAAGCCTTGTTTACAAAAAGCAAGAGAAAAGTCAGCATTTTGTGTTTAATTTACGGAAACCAATTTAAAAGGATGGTTTATATTATTGATGAAGCAAAGAAAATTTAGCAATCCACATTTTGTCTCCATTTCTTGTGCACATTTACGTGAATATTCGGTTGGCCTGTGCATTTACTTGTAAGATCTTCAAGGTTTTCGCCTCAGTTGATAACAGTGCATTAATAGTTCAATTTCTCTGGTGTGTAATTATTTTATTCACGCCCATTATTTCAGCGAGTTAGATAGATTATCTGAAGTAAGTAAAGTTTCGTGTCATTTCCTTACCTGAGATCTACATGCCTGAAAACTACGTCATAGCAAACCTTTGATCAGGTTCATTATACGTGACTTTGCCATTGAGAGAATTTTTACTGAAGTAGCATTTCAAGTATTGCATTATTTTTCCTTTGAACAGAAAAGAATACTCATATATAAGTACCGGCCAAACACAAATATTATAGACCAAATTAATCCTTAATACTCTTTGCAGAGTGTAAATGTCTACTGTAATGTAAAAAAAACAAGAAATTTCAAATTTTCATAATATATTGAACGGTTTTTTAATTCTGGCTCTTTCAGTGGCCCTTTCTCACCATATTGTAAACAGTGACATCAGATATAGTTTTTGCCACTTGATAATTGGAGACTGCCAAACTACTACATTAAAATGCACTTGTTCCATAAATACATTAACAGAATGGAAGCTGATGCAAATTATTTCTTAATGGATGTAGCCTTCTTTGATGAAGACGATCCTATGCTATGGAGAAACCAGAGCTCACTCATTGTTTTGATGATGACTCTGGATCCTTGATAGCGCGAGAAGGTAAGGTTCGTGAAACATTCTACCGCGAGCGGTGGACATTAGGTAACAGGACTTGAGCATGGACAAACTAGAGAAATGTCACATGACTGCTAGTTCAGTGGTAGTATGAAGCGTTGACTGTGCTGTCCAAAGGTCCTTGTGATTAACAAGTAACTGTCACTTGTAGTAGATTGTCCAGGGATACACCAACCACTTCCAGAGCGTTCCACCCAAAACGTTGCTTAACAGATCTCAAGATATTCTCTCTTAAGAGGTAAAATTGTGAGTGCACACTATCCCAACAGTAAATTAGGCAAGACGTATCAAGGGTTATTATACAGATGCAGTTGTTTTCTGATGGACGAAAGGAAAAACTGGGCCTCCTATCAAATTTGCTTAGCTTGGTGTAGATGGCACCATGCTTAGAACACCAATCCAAAAATTTGACCAAAGAATCTTTGCCCTACACAAAAGAGACCTTCTTTCTACAGTTTGCTTTAGAAACTCTAAATTTTACACAAAGAGCGGATTTCCTCCAGAAAAGGCGGCGTTAAGCCAAAAGTATCAGAATCAAAAATAAACTGCAGCAGGTAACCTAAAGGAACCATGAAAAACGCTGCAATTAAGACATCAAATTAAGAAGAAAGATGCTAATTAAACATCCATGACACCCGCTGACAGATAAATGGAAGTGTAAAACAAAAAAAATGGCTGCAAAGAAATTTGCTGATGCAGTCCTTCTCGCCACTTTTGACACCCCTCTCCCAAGTCACATGGGGCTAAAATGTCATCTTTCGTCAACAGATCTGCCAATATGTTTGCGAAAAATATCTAAAATTAATTAAGGAAGTATTCCTAAAGGTAAACAATCTGTTCCAGGGTTGATTTTGTGGATTCAAATAGCGCTGTTACTGTATGACTGTTGACAATATGAGTTAGTACATTCAATAATAGGTACGTGTATTAAAGGGGCATAACCCATACATACTCGTGTGATGTTTACATTCCCTGTATGAATAAGCGTAGTTACACTCATTTTTAGTGAATTTGCTATCAATAGCAGTTTTACTGAAGTAGCATTTTAAGTATGTTTTCATCTGGCACAGGCTTTATAACCGTAATAAAGACAATACGATAATCTCCAGTTATTCTGCCTTTCTTATGTTTGTACTATTTTATTAATATCTTGTAAAGTACAATATCTCCACCAAATCACTGTCTTCGTTTTATTCCAACGTTATGATTTTATAGTTCAGTTTTCTATTTGGAGATTAAAGTTCGGTTTATTCAGAGGCAGGGATTGACTGCAACAAAGATAAAAGTGCAATCATTACCTACTTTAAGCGTTCGGTACTTAAATTACAAAACGTGCACATCATTGCTTACGTTTTACACATGGTCTTACACATCAGTTCCTAATAAAAAAGATCTATATCAATGTGTATCGGTTATATGCTGTAGCAACTCGCAGTAACATTCAACATTTACACATATCATAACATGTGTCGTTGTTGCATGTCGATCTTGACATTTTCGCATGTAAAGGTATCAACTTTCAAAGAGTATTTAACTTTTACGCTTATAACAGTGTACACGGTTTAAAAAAAAATGCGATCTTACGAAATAGTTGTAAACATGTAATCAACACAAAGCGAACTTTGGCGTAAAACCAACATGTGCACCTCTTTCACAAAACTTCTGTAGCTGTCTAATGTCTATTTGTCGGCTAAGGGTCGTGTAGCCGACTATTATTTTTTCCTCTTTTATTTCAAAATCCAAGACAAAAAGCTTTAGTGGATAGCCCAATATTTCCTCAGTGAAACGGATTAGACAGAATTGCCAGTTGGCTAATTGAGTTAGCCGTCTAAGCTTAGCCTTTAGACTTTTTATAAAACGATCCCCTGGGCCCTCTCCCTTCTAAAACTTAATGCAGTTACCTGTCCTTGTCAAATCCGTCGAGGCTGTCAATATAGTGGTTCGGTTAGATCGTCACCAAATAACAGAGGACCCACGCGGCCTAACACTCGACAGACGAAAAAAAAAAGGAACATAAGTGCCAAAGAGGTCCATGTATTTAAGACGTTATTTTGTGCCCAAACGCCGTGACAAACTGCCAAGGAAAGTAACGATATTTATCATTGCTTATATAACTATCGTTTGTGTAAGCCTTCATTGTTCGAGTAAAAACACACTTTGTCCATGGTTTTAACATTACAGAATAAAACGTGATTTTATCATCATTGAAATCTGAACTCCAAGCTATATGAATACAATTAACACTCATTAATGTTCATGCGAAAGGTTTGCCGTGCGGATATACATTTCTGATGGTATCTACGAGCTCGCATATACGCCTCAACCTAGCACTTCACACATCCAAACGTCTAGAATTTTGTTTTCAGATCAGTCTGGGTCTTACTTAGGACGTAAACAGTTAATTATGCTGTTTAAGATTGTTCCAATATGGCAACTGTTCACAAAATGTATCCATTGACGGAGGACAGACATTTAATCATGCCATACACCTATGTACTGTAGGGTTTTAGATCATTGATGCCCTGTTAATTCCTTGTGAAATGGATCGAATTTCTGTCGTCTGCATACTGCTATTCATTGCCTTCCTAAGTGCATTTCGATTAATTCAATATGGCATTTTCTTTGAGTAAAGGAGTTTTTATACCTTTTTATTTACCTGTTACATCCTCTGTCAGGTATGTTTCTTTGTCACGTTCGTATAGAGCCTTGTAAAAATAGTCAATACTTTCATTTTATAAACGCGCACACGTGTTATTAAAATTGAAAAAATAGAGATTATATTTAATCTAATAAAATCCTGTATGAACACCAGGTTCTACATCAGTTATATTCTGTATACAAGCACATGTGTATGTTTCAGTGTTTCTAATAGTGATGCGTTACAGAGCGCTTTGATCTATTATGTTTATTTTTAAAGCTTTGTTGTTGTTTTTTGTGCATGTTATGTTTATTTCTAGGGCTTTGTTTTTTGTAGTTATTATGATATATTGAATTCTTTGCTCTTATACTTTTTGCAAAATCGGCTAAATACTGGATTTGTTTGACGTGTGGAGCCTTAACTACACTAATTATTAACTGTCTTGGACATTATTCAGGACGGGTGGACGGCTTTGAGCATGGCGTCAGAATTAAACCATGTGCGCATTGTTCTTTTGCTGACACAGAACGATGAGGACGCCAGTGTACAGGATAAGGTATGTTATAATACGTCTATACATGTTTTATGAAATTAACTACGGTGTGTGACGGCGAATGGTACAGAATTATCTAGCTAAAATGCGTCGAAAGGCAACCTCAATTTGAACTGTGGCACATGGCCCGATCACGTGTTTATGTGCTATATGGAGAAACATACCTGGGCCATTCTATGCTATATCAGGAACAAAGGGCGAGCGTGCCCTTCTAAGTTAAACTTTCACAGCCCATTAAGTCTATCCTGGACTTCGGGTCGTTCATTTAGTCATTACTTTGGATAGCTGTTGTTGTTATGTTATAGATATGGCAATTAACCCTTTGCAGATTATAAGGAGTATTTCCCCAAACTTTTATAGTTGATGTAAATACGGTTTGCACATCATTTTATAATTTACATAAAGTCTGGTGTCAGGACATTTTGTTACAAACTAAAAACGCGACAATATGACACACGACATACTGACACGTGGAGCCCGAGTAACATTTAGTGTCAAAATATGGAGTTTCAGCTGGTAATAAATGTATGCAGTATCTTTGATGGGAGACTGTGAGTATATCTGTGAACAGTGAGTAGGATAAATATGTAAGTGACTAGTTAAGATATCTACTGTACCTGGAGATATGTGCAGATGAGTTTAATGTTGTAAACTGGTGTCGTAATTATACATTTATATCGGAATTGACACATAGTTATGACAATCTACAGAGAGGACAGATGTCTTTGCGCAATGCAGTAATGAACAGTGATATAGAGAGTGTTCGTCTACTGGTGAAGAAAGGAGTCAGTCTCACAGCCCCGGATCAGGTATGTCGGGTAGAACCAGCTACAATTAACAGATCTTATGGAAGGCCACAAGATCATAACTACATGTAAATGTATATGGTCCAAGTAAGGAGTAATTCAGAAGACACGTGGATCAAACAGCTGTATTACATACTCCTCTCTCAATGAGCTGAATACGACGTTAAACCCCAAGCACTCACTCACTCAATGAGCTGTATCATGGAAATATCTTCATACGGCTGTGTATAGCAGGGGTATGTCGTTTGTCGCATCACACTATTTGAGTATCTTCATGATTTCTCAGTAGTTTGATTCTCCCTAATTCAAGATGAAAATATAGCTGTCGAGGACAGTGATTCCAAGATCTGCTTTTGTACGTTCTGCATAAATTATGTTGGTAATAGTAATGATAACTACGGTAAAAAGGAGAAAAACGTAAAAAAAAAATGAATAGAGCATGTTGGATTTGAATCCCAGACAGCACAATGGTAGTACAACTATAGGCTAGCATACAGATTATGTGGACTTAATCTTCTGCTTATAGCCGAGAACAAAATATAGAAATAATACACTGTTGCAAGCTTGATGTCCCTTCCCGCGATAAACTAAAGCGACAAATAAATTTCATGCAGTCTTACACAAACCCACCTGTTAAGTGGATAAGATGTTTTTTAACAGTTTTCAACACTTTTGTTGAGAAAACTAAGAGCAGGGTGGAAATCAGCAGCCTGAAATACATCACAACACGTCAAGGTTACACCAAGTCCAAACATTTTTGTGACCTCACATTTATGACCATCTTTCAAGTTGTGAATGAGTTTCGACGCCTCTCTTAAACTTCATACACATAGAGTCAGTCTACAGGAATGTAAAATTTTACAATTTTAAGTGGACGTTTTCAAAAAAAATCTCAGTTGAAAGAAATCCAAAATAGCCGACAACAGATATGACAAACTTTGCCCCGTATTTACACGACACTGTTATGAGGCCTACTACGCCTTGGCGCTCAACACTGGAAGGTTAGAGCAAGGAAACAGGATAGGGATGTGACTGGATGGGGTGTCATGTCTAGTGTACTCGGCATGATACTTCAGTGGCGGAAAGACTTCTTCAACATTGGCTCACCCTTCTGCAAGACGATGCACATGTAAGGGGGGAGAGTAAAGATGAGAAACAACTGGCTTGTTCAACTCTCAGATCAGCGATAGGCCTAACACAATATCAAAGAAACACGAAGATGCTGGAATAAGTTCAATACATATATTTGAACAAAATAGGCAAATAATACAACCAAACATAATATACAAAACAATACAAATAATTACAAAAATATATAGTTTCTTACTAATGGCAGCGTCAAAAATCCGGATGGAATATTCCGGCTTCCAAAGGAGAGTCAGTTGACGTAAATGAATTACAAGTGACAAGCAGATCTCCAACTCCCTGTGAAGTGTAACTTTTCAGGGCGGATGGGTTTTCAGTAGCGTCTATGATGCTGAGCTGGCGATGTGTGTTTCACTAGTCGGAAATGTTTTCAAATTCAGGGTAAACTGAGATAGAATGTACGTAATCACACATTGACAGAATGAGCGATACAAGGTCGAAAATAACGGCTTAAAAACAGAAACTAGCGAAACAAAATATCACTCCGTCCCTCATTTCATAAATTAACATAAAGAAAATTCTAGATGGTTTTATCGTAAACATGTTTACAATCCCTATATATTTCCAGAATGTATACCGTATGAACAAGGACACGAAACTCCTTAACACCGAAGCGTCGAGAACGCTCGACCAGGCTATGACGTACACAAAACACAAAACATCGACCAGACAAAATATGATACAATGTTTAAAGACGTAACAATATGTAAACGCACATAATGATTCTTCGTGGTTATATTCGTTCATTCATAAGTCTATCCTAAAACATACAATACTTTCATTAAAATCAAATGAAATTTACTATCAGCTTTAGGGGTAACAGAATTTACGTAAATGTCATGTAGTTTTTGAAAAAAGTCTTTAAAAATTTTAAATTTTAAGTTTTGAAAAAGTTTTTTGGCTATCACGTAAAAGCCACAGCTTAACCGGGAGTTGTTTGTCATAATCCTGAGGTCATTTAGGCTTTTGTTTAATCCAGTTGTGCAGATTTTACAGTTGACCTAAGTTTGCGCTATTTTGATTGGTCTGTCCAAGCCTAATTTACAAAAAAGACTTTTTTTATACTATAAAGGTTCAATTGCCACCAAACTACATATATATAGTCACGTGTGCCAGGTTTAAGGTCAATCGGTTCAGTTGTTCTAGAGAATAAGATTCTTAAAGGCTTTTCATATAAATCCAGATGTTACCAGGTCAAACCTTTCCTCGCAGTGTCCGCTTGGTTCTGCTCAGTCACAGCTTAGTGTAGGTTGGTGAATAACCAATCCTTCACCGTGCAGTCATAAGGTAGAAAGTACCACAATATCGAGAGTGACGCCAGATCAGCGGCAACAGTGACACAAGTGATACATAACACACCTAAGCGGTAAATTCCGGACTCTTGTCAGCTTTCCTGGGTTAGGTCTGCATTTGAATTGTTGAATTAATGCATCATACACACACTGTTTAACGACATGGCTCATGACTAACATGCAAAAGAATATACACCATGGAAATGATTCAAGGGGGGCAATTGTGTAAAAATGTGTGCTGATTTAAAAAATAATTTCTGGCCTGGAATTGCGGACACGTTTTCTTGTCATCACATATAATTTATTATGTTATAGAAATGAAGTTATACAAATTCAAACGATCACGGCACTGTGGTACAGTTTCATTGCGGCACTGTGGTACATCGCTACGGTGTTGTGGCGCAGTGTATGGCATATGCCCTTTGGTGCAGTGGCACTGTGACTGTAGGAAATGAGGCCAGTGTGTATGTGTGCCTGTGATATACAGATAAATAGACATAGTGAATATATACGGCGAACTGGAAAATCAGTAGCATAGCAACAGAAATGAACAGGCCCTGTAGTTTACATATTCCAGACCAGCAAGTACAAAGCGCATTTCCAATGCCTGATAGGAAAGTCGGACTTAACGCTTTTATTTATACGCCACCAAAAAAGCTCACATTCGTATTGTTTTTATATTCCCCGTATTAACAGGTGTAGTTACATTAATTATTAGTCAATTTGTCATTAATAGCATTTTTACTGAAGTAGCCGTTCAAGTATTACATTATTTTAACTTTGCACAGGATGGGTGGACCCCTTTGCACATTGCCGCTGGGAAAAACAATGAAGATGTTGTTCGTTTCCTGCTGGAGAAGGGTGCTGATGTCAGTGCACAGGATAAGGTACGTGATATACTAATGTTAGGCCACCCACAAAAATTGACGAGAGATGGTCCTCTGGACAACTACACGTTGTATTTTAAAATCTATACTAAGCACCAAACCCACTGGCCCAAACTGAGAAAAATGCTCTACACAGAATATAATAATTGCTGAGTATTTTGTTGTGTATAGTGTTATTAAGCTATTAAAGCCAAGACTTATCCATGAATATAAAACAGCCGCTTGACATGAGTTTATTTTAATCTACTGTTCACTAAATCAAACTTTAGACTTGGATAAATGCTGTATGGTGACATTATACAGCGAAGAAAAGTGTTTTTCCGTTTGACGACTGTAGGAAATGAGGCCAGTGTGTATGTGTGCCTGTGATATACAGATAACTAGACATAGTAAATACAAAAGGCGAACTGGAAAATCAGTACCATGGCAACAGAAATGAACAGGCCCTGTAGTTTACATATTCCAGACCAGCAAGTACAAAGCGCATTTCCAATGCCTTATAGGAATGTCGGACTTAACGCTTATATTTATACGCCACCAAAAAAGCTCACATTCGTATTGTTTTTTATATTCCCCGTATTAACAGGTGTAGCTACATTAATTATTAGTCAATTTGTCATTAATAGCATTTTTACTGCAGTAGCCGCTCAAGTATTACATTATTTTAAATTTGCACAGGATGGGTGGACCCCTTTGCACATTGCCGCTGGGAAAAACAATGAAGATGTTGTTCGTTTCCTGCTGGAGAAGGGTGCTGATGTCAGTGTACAGGATAAGGTACGTGATATACTAATGTTAGGCCACCCACAAAACTTGACCAGAGATGGTCCTCTGGACAACTGCACGTTGTATTTTAAAACCTATACTAAGCACCAAACCCACTGGCCCAAACTAAGAAAAATACTCTACACAGAATATAATAATTGCTGAGTATTTTGTTGTGTATAGTGTTATTAAGCTATTAAAGCCAAGACATATCCATGAATATAAAACAGCCGCTTGACATGAGTTTATTTTAATCTACTGTTCACTAAATCAAACTTTAGACTTGGATAAATGCTGTATGGTGACATTATACAGCGAATAAAAGTGTGTTTCCGTTTGACGACTGTAGAAAAAAAGGCCAGTGTGTATGAGTGCCTGTGATACCTGTGATATACAGACACATATACATTGTGAATACAAAAGGCGAACTGGAAAATCAGTACACTGAGCAATGAAATGGACATGCCTCTGCCCATTTCCAGCCGCCTATATATGTCAGCAACGCCAGGTCTGTATTCGAACTCACAAAATATGAACATGTTTGTAGGATCAGTAGAAGTAAATTAAGACGTGATAGCCTTTCTGCAATGGTAGCTTCCTAACACGTTTTCATCAAATGAATAATCACCTTTTAACATGTATAAAGCCTTGCTTACAAAAAGCAAGAGAAAAGTCAGCATTTTGTGTTTAATTTACGGAGACCAATTTAAAAGGATGGTTTATATTATTGATGAAGCAAAGAAAATTTAGCAATCCACATTTTGTCTCCATTTCTTGTACACATTTAGGTGAATATTCGGTTGGCCAGTACATTTACTTGTAAGATCTTCAAGGTTTTCGCCTCAGTTGATAACAGTGCATTAATAGTTTAATTTCTCTGGTGTGTAATTTTTTATTCACGCCCATTATTTCAGCGAGTTAGATAGATTATCTGAAGTAAGTAAAGTTTCGTGTCATTTCCTTACCTGAGATCTACATGCCCGAAAACTACGTCATAGCAAACCTTTGATCAGGTCCATTATACGTGACTTTACCAATGAGAGAATTTTTACTGAAGTAGCATTTCAAGTATTGCATTATTTTTCCTTTGCACAGGAAAGAATACTCATATACAAGTCCCCGCCGAACACAATTATTATAGACCAAATTAATCCTTAATACTCTTTGCAGAGTGTAAATGTCTACTGTAATGTTAAAAAAAAACAAGAAATTTCAAATTTTCAATATATTGAACGGTTCTTTAAATTCTGGCTCTTTCAGTGGCCCTTTCTGACAATATTGTAAACCGTGACATCAGATATGGTTTTTGCCACTTGATAATTGGAGACTGCCAAACTACTACATTAAAATGCACTTGTTCCATAAATACATTAACAGAATGGAAGCTGATGCAAATTATTTCTTAATGGATGTAGCATTCTTTGATGAAAACGATCCTATGCTATGGAGAAACCAGAGCTCATTCATTGTTTTGATGATGACTCTGGATCCTTGATAGCGCGAGAAGGTAAGGTTCGTGAAACATTCTACCTCGAGAGGTGGACATTAGGTAACAGGACTTGAGCATGGACAAACTGGAGAAATGTCACATGACTGCTAGTTCAGTGGTAGTATGAAGCGTTGACTGTGCTGTCCAAAGGTCCTTGTGATTAACAAGTAACTGTCACTTGTAGTAGATTGTCCAGGAATACACCAACTACTTCCAGAGCGTTCCACCCGAAACGTTGTTTAATAGATCTCAAGATATTCTCTCTTAAGAGGTAAAATTGTGAGTGCACACTATCCCAACAGTAAATTAGGCAAGACGTCTCAAGGGTTATTATGCAGATGCAGTTGTTTTCTGATGGACGAAAGGAAAAACTGGGCCTCCTATCAAATTTGCTTAGCTTGGTGTAGATGGCACCATGCTTAGAACACCAATCCAAAAATTTGACCAAAGAATCTTTGCCCTACACAAAAGAGACCTTCTTTCTACAGTTTGCTTTAGAAACTCTAAATTCTACACAAAGAGCGGATTTCCTCCAGAAAAGGCGGCGTTAAGCCAAAAGTAATGCAGGGCAGAATCAAAAATAAACTGCAGCAGGTAATGAAAAGGAACAATGAAAAACGCTGCAATTAAGACATCGAATTAAGAAGAAAGATGCTAATTAAACATCCATGACACCCTCTGACAGATAAATGGAAGTGTAAAACAAAAAAAATCAAAAATCTCTCTGTTTCCTTTGGTGTTTGGGGTCATGGAAACACCCTACTGTGTGGCATTTTGAATAGACCTTTAAACTTGATTTCAACAGTTAATTGTTAACACAACCACCATAGAATGCCCTAAAATGTTACAAAACATAAAATTTATGTCTTTGGTTATTTTCTGGCTGCAAAGAAATTTGCTGATGCAGTCCTTCTCGCCACTTTTGACACCCCTCTCCCAAGTCACATGGGGCTAAAATGTCATCTTTCATCAACAGATCTGCCAATATGTTTGCGAAGAATATCTAAAATTAGTTAAGGAAGTATTCCTAAAGGTAAACAATCTGTTCCAGGGTTGATTTTGTGGATTCAAATAGCGCTGTTACTGTATGACTGTTGACAATATGAGTTAGTACATTCAATAATAGGTACGTGTATTAAAGGGGCATAACCCATACATACTCGTGTGATGTTTACATTCCCTGTATGAATAAGCGTAGTTACACTCATTTTTAGTGAATTTGCTATCAATAGCAGTTTTACTGAAGTAGCATTTTAAGTATGTTTTCATCTGGCACAGGCTTTATAACCGTAATAAAGACAATACGATAATCTCCAGTTATTCTGCCTTTGTTATGTTTGTACTTTTTTATTAATATCTTGTAAAGTACAATATCTCCGCCAAATCACTGTCATCGTTTTATTCCAACGTTATGATTTTACAGTTCATTTTTCTATTTGGAGATTGAAGTTCAGTTTATTCAGAGGCATGGATTGACTGCAACAAAGATAAAAGTGCAATCATTACTTACTTTAAGCGATCCGTACTTAAATTACAAAACGTGTAAATCATTGCTTACGTTTTACACATGGTCTTACACATCAGTTCCTAATAAAAAAGATCTATGTCAATGTGTATCGGTTATGTGCTGTAGCAACTCGCAGTAACATTCAACATTTACACATATCAAAACATGTGTCGTTGTTGCATGTCGATCTTGACATTTTCGCATGTAAAGGAAAATGTCAACCAATGTTGAATCAACTTTCAAAGAGTATTTAACTTTTACGCTTATAACAGTGTACACGGTTTTAAAAAAAATGTGATCTTACGAAATAGTTGTAAACATGTAATCAACACAAAGCGAACTTTGGCCTAAAACCAACATGTGCACCTCTTTCACAAAACTTCTGTAGCTGTCTAATGTCTATTTGTCGGCTAAGGGTCGTGTAGCCGGCTATCATAAAGAGGCCACGAAAACATTCACCAGGCTTTTCGCAAAATTGAAACTGTTTAAAGCTTAGCCGCCTTACCATAGAAATTTCGATCTATGATGATAATTATTAAATTGGCTTCAAAATAAAAATAAATTAAACTACTATGTATAAATACCGCCCAAAAATAATAATTTCTTTTTCATTTTCGTTTTTAACGAAGTTTGCCAACAAAAGACCATTTAGTCTCAATAGACAATCAAAGCAGAACAACAACAACGAATGCGCTTTGGTGGTTTGTGAGCTTTAAAACGATCTTCATTTTCTGACCGAAGCTAATCTAATCCTACTTTTCTTCAATGAATAAATAACCGTTCACAAACTGGAATGATAACACACCTAAAGCCGGATTGTTTCCTCTTTTATTTCAAAATCTAAGACAAAAAGCTTTAGTGGATAGCCCAATATTTCCAGAGTGAAAGGGATTAGACAGAATTGCCAGTTGGCTAATTGAGTTAGCCGTCTAAGCTTAGCCTTTAGACTTTTTATAAAACGATCCCCTGGGCCCTCTCCCTTCTAAAACTTAATGCAGTTACCTGTCTTTGTCAAATCCGTCGAGGCTGTCAGTATAGTGGTTTGGTTAGATCGTCACCAAATAACAGAGGACCCACGCGGCCTAACGCTCGACAGACGAAAAAAAAGGAACATAAGTGCCAAAGAGGTCCATGTATTTAAGACGTTATTTTGTGCCCAAACGCCGTGACAAACTGCCAAGGAAAGTAACGAAATTTATCATTGCTGATTTCTGATAGTATCTACGAGCTCGTGTATACGCCTCAACCTAGCACTTCACACAGCCAAACGTCTAGAACTTTGTTTTCAAATCAATCTGCGTCTTACTTTGGACATGAACAGTTAATTATGCTGTTTAAGAATGTTCCAATATGGCAACTGTTCACAAAATGTATCCATTGACGGAGGACAGACATTTAATCATGCCATATACCTATGTACTTTAGGGTTTTAGATCATTGATGCCCTGTTAATTCCTTGTGAAATGGATCGAATTTCTGTCGTCTGCATGCTGCTATTCATTGCCTTCCTAAGTGCATTTCGATTAATTCAATATGACATTTTCTTTGAGTAAAGGAATTTTTATACCTTTTTATTTACCTGTTACATCCCCTGCCACGTATGTTTGTTTGTCACGTTCGTTTAGAGCCTTGTAAAAATAGTCAATACTTTCATTTTCTAAAAGCGCACACATTATTAAATCTGTAAAAATATAAATTATGTTTAATCTACTAAAATCCTGTATGAACACCATGTTTTACATCAGTTATATTCTGTATACAAGCACATGTGTAGGCCTATGTTTCAGTGTTTCTAATAGTGATTCGTTACAGAGCGCTTTGATCTATTATGTTTATTTTTAAAGCTTTGTTGTTGTTTTTTGTGCATGTTATGTTTATTTCTAAGGCTTTGTTTTTTGTAGTTATTATGTTATACTGAATTCTTTGCTCTTATACTTTTTGCAAAATCGGCTGAACACTGGGTCTGTTTGACGTGTGGAGCCTTAACTACACTAATTATTAACTGTCTTGGACATTATTCAGGACGGGTGGACGGCTTTGAGCATGGCGTCAGAATTAAACCATGTGCGCATTGTTCGTTTGCTGACACAGAAGGATGAGGAAGCCAGTGTACAGGATAAGGTATGTTATAATACGTCTATACATGTTTTATGAAATTAACCACGGTGTGTGACGGCGAATGGTACAGAATTATCTAGCTAAAATGCGTCGAAAGGCAACCTTAATTTGAACTGTGGCACATGGCCCGATCACGTGTTCATGTGCTATATGGAGAAACATACCTGGACCATTCTATGCTATATCAGGAACTAAGGGCGAGCGTGCCCTTCTAAGTTAAACTTTTACAGCCCATTAAGTCTATCCTGGACTTCGAGTCGTTCATTTAGTCATTACTTTGGATAGCTGTTGTTGTTATGTTATAGATATGGCAATTAACCCTTTGCAGATTATACAGAGTATTTCCCCAAACTTTTATAGTTGATGTAAATAAGGTTTGCACATCATTCTATAATTTACATAAAGTCTGGTGTCAGGACATTTTGTTACAAACTAAAAACGCGAGAATATGACACACGACATACTGACACGTGGAGCCCGAGTAAAATTTAGTGTAAAAATATGGAGTTTTAGCTGGCGATAAATGTATGCAGTATCTTTGATGGGAGACTGTGAGTATATCTGTGAACAGTGAGTAGGATAAATATGTAAATGACTAGTTAAGATATCTACTGTACCTGGAGATATGTGCAGATGAGTTTAATGTTGTAAACTGATGTCATAATTATACATTTATATTGGAAATGACACATAGTTATGACAATCTGCAGAGAGACCAGATGTCTTTGCGCAAGGCAGTAATGAACAGTGATATAGAGAGTGTTCGTCTACTGGCGAAGAAAGGAGTGAGTCTCACAGCCCCGGATCAGGTATGTCGGGTAGAACCAGCTACAATTAACAGATCTTATCGAAGGCCACAAGATCATAACTACATGTAAATGCATATGGTCCAAGTAAGGAGTAATTCAGAAGACACGTAGATCAAACAGCTGTATGACACATTCCTCTCTCATTCAGCTGGATCATGCAAATATCTTCATACGGCTGTGTATAGCACGGGTATGTCGTTTGTTGCATCACACTATTTGAGTATCTTCATGATTTCTCAGTAGTTTGATTCTCCCTAATTCAAGATGAAAATATAGCTGTCGAGGACAGTGATTCCAAGATCTGCTTTTGTACGTTCTGCATAAATTATGTTGGTAATAGTAATGATAACTACGGTAAAGAGGAGAAAAACGTAAAAAAAATAAATAGAGCATGTTGAATTTGAATTCCAGACAGCACAATGGTAGTACAACTAAAGGCTAGCATACAGATCATGTGGACTTAATCTTCTGCTTATAGCCGAGAACAAAATATAGAAATAATACACTGTTGCAAGCTTGATGTCCCTTCCCGCGATAAACTAAAGCGACAAATAAATTTTATGCAGTCCTACACAAACTCAGCTGTTAAGTGGATAAGAGGTTTTCTAACGGTTTTCAACACTTTTGTTGAGAAAACTAAGAGCAGGATGGAAATCAGCAGCCTGAAATACATCACAATACGTCAAGGTTACACCAAGTCCAAACATTTTTGTGACCTCACATTTATGACCATCTTTGAAGTTGTGAACGAATTTCGACGCCTCTCTTTCGCTAATTCAAGATGAAAATATAGGACAGTGATTCCAAGATATGCTTTTGTACGTTATGCACAAATTATGTTGGTAATAGTAATGATAACTACGGTAAAAAGGAGACAAATGTCAAAAAAATGAATACAGCATGTTGGATTTGAACCCCAGACAGCCAGATATCACGTACAATAGTAGTACTACTATAGGCCAGCATACAGATTATGTGGCTTTGATCTTCTGCTTATAGCCGAGAACAAAAGACACAAAGAATAGACTGTTGCAAGATTGATGCCCGTTCCCGCGATAAATTACAGGGGAAAAGAAATTTCATGCAATCTTACACAAACTTGCCTGTTAAATAGATAAGAAGCTTTCGAACAGTTTTGAACACTTTTGTTGTTAATTTCATAAAAAGTTACCCATCACGAGGGAATGTTCAGGGCACAATGGGAATCAGGACTCTGAAAAACCTCAGAAAACGTTCAGGTTGTACCAAATCCAGAAATTTTTGTGGCCTCATATTTTTGACCAGCTTTAAAGTTGTGAACAAATTTCGACGCCTTTCTTAAACTTCACATACACAGGGGCAGTTTACAAGAATACAAACATTTACAAAAATCGATTCATAAGTGAAAAAGACGTTTTAACACAATTCTAAAATGAGGGGAATCCAAAATGGGCGAAAAAACAAGCGACCAACTTTGCCCGGTACTTACACTATGTTGTTCTTAGGCCTGCCACGCCTGGCTTGGCGCTTGGCGCCTCTTAGAGCAGGGAAAGAAAACTAAAATGTGACTGGATGGGGTGTCATGTCTTGTGTCTTTGGCATGATACTTCAGTGGCGGCACCCAGGACTCACCCTGCCATAAGAAGACACAGTATATGTACACACAAATAATGACTACTCGTCCTCATATTCATTCATTCATTCATTCATTCATTTTGATTTTACAGTTGACCTAAGTTTACGCTAGTTTGATTGGTCTCTCCAAGCCTAATTTACACATCGAATTTATTTATATTAAATAGGTTTGATTGCCACCAAACTACATATATATGGTCACGTGTGCCAAGTTTGAGGTCAATCGGTTCGGTTGTTCTGGAGAATAAGATTCTTGAAGGGTTTTCGGGGCCTCCGTGCCTCAGTTGGTTAGCGCGCTAGCGCAGCGTAATGACCCAGGAGTCTCTCACCAATGCGTTTGCTGTGAGTTCAAGTCCAGTGTTCAAGTGAAATATTCTTGAGTACGACGTAAAACACGACTCCAAAAAATAAATAAATAAATAAATAAATAAAAGTTGAATGGTTTTCATATAAATCCAGATGTTACCAGGTCAAACCTTTCCTCGCAGTGTCAGCTTGGTTCTGCTCAGTCACAGCTTAGTGCAGGTTGGTGAATAACCAATCCTGCATCATGCATTCATAAGGTAGAAAGTACCACATTATCGAGAGTAACGCCAGATCGGCGGCGACAGTGACACAAATGATACATAACACACCAAAGCAGTAATTTCCGGACTCTGGTCAGCTTTCCTGGTTTAGGTCTGCATTCGAATTGTTCAATTAATGCTGAACAACAAGCATCATACATACACTGCTTAGCGACATGGCTCAAGCGAGACCAACATGCAAAAGATTATACACCATGGAAAGGATTCAAGGTGGACAATTGTGTAAAAATGTGTACTGGTTTTAATAGGAATGTCTTCGACGTCGCTGGGATTGCTGACGCGTTTGCTTGTCATCAAATATAATTCATGATGTTATAGAAATTGTTCAAACGCACCAGGTTTGAGGACTTGTATCAAAGATTTTACTGGCCCCTATGCAGAGATTCTTTTTCTTCAACTTCACATGACTTACATCCATTATATTAGTCTAACATACCGAAGAGAGCAAAATTATAAAAATCTGTCCGGCTATCACACGGTATAATGTAGTTCATTAGTTCATTGTACCGCTTTGTGTGGCACACAGGTGCAAACTACTGATCAGATTACGCCAATATCTCTGGGTATGTGGTGCTGTGTGTGACCACGACACTGTGGTAAAGTGTCATTGAGGCTCTGTGGTACATCGCTACCGTGCTGCCGTGCTGTGTGTGACCGCGGCACTGTGATGCATCGCAACGATGCTGTGGTACTGTGTGTGACCGCGGCACTGTGCTACAGTGTGACTGTGGCACTGTGGTACATTGCTACGGGGCTGTGGTGCAGTGTATGACCGCGGCACTGTAGTCCATCGATACGGTGGTGTGGTACAGTATATGACCGCGGCACTTTGGTACAGTGTGACCGCGGCCCTGTAGTCCATCGCTACGGTGCTGTGCTGCTGCGTGTGACTGCAGCACTGTGATACAGTGTGATTGCCGCACTGCGGACTAACGCAACACATCCTTGGTCAGCTTGGTTTATCAATTGATAGTTCGTTTACCTACACGATATACACTAACAATCGGGAGTTATATCTATACCACTAATGTCTATGAACTTGTAAAATGTATGTTATGCTGACATTCCGCAGGAAGGAGAATCCGCTGTTCATTGGGCAGTGCGTAAAAATAATGTGGATCTTGTACATCAGATTGTGGATCTGGACGGTGATATCAACATTCAGAATAAGGTGAGTTGTTGTCTTTTTTTTGGAAACGCAAACATCACATAGATAACGACCACATGTAAGTATAGATCTTTCAGTTAAGTTATAGATTGTATAAATGTGTTCTTTTCTTTTAAATGAAATCAATGTTACAAAGCTGTTTGTATGATTTTTTGACTAGTACTTGGTTAGTAAACATGACTGAACTCCTGAATACAAGCCTCCTGAATACACAATCCTGAACACCCAAGTACTTTGTGCAGTTACCCAAATTTTAGTCCACTACAAATGAAAATCTGACTGTCATACATGTCCCTGCTCAAAGAGGTTTTCTTGCTTACGTTCTCGTGTGGAGGATACCTTGACTCGATTAAAACTTTATCAGATAAACATCAAAACATGAGGCAATCTAATTGTACTCCTGATGCAGCTGGACACTCTGTATTGTTTATATAAGACGTATACTGTAACCTGGTTTGTATTCTATATACCAGTACGACTTCCCGAATAAATTGTTTTGTTCTGGCGCAAGTAAACACGAAGAGTTAACTACATCCGGTATTACCATATTATATTGTCATTTATGTATTTATCCGTCTTATCATGTAAATGCCTAAATAGCAGAAAATTTGAAAAAAACAGCAGGAAATTAAATGACCGCTAGCACACGGCCTTAAGCTAAATTAGGTAAAAAAAAAGTGATGTTACTTGCAAGTAATATGACGTCACTGGCCTAGAAGGACTAAAAATGCTGTCTTGTCATCACATTTTAACACCCGGCACCATTAAAACAATGCAAAGGAACCAGGCCTTATCAATAATAATTCCACCAACAAAATCGTGGTAAATTATATAAGAATTCAGCATAATAAATCAGACAGCAAAGAGCCACAGCAGTGTGATGGTTGACAGAGTATCACCTGTGAATGTACGCTTCTTTTTTATCTACGTCAGTTAGGGTTTTATTCTAACTAATTTAAGTGCTTAAATTGTAACTAATTGTGTGCCCCTTTACACAATGGTTTAGGCAGAATTAGGTAAAACTATACAGTGATGTTAGTTCCATTTCCTTTTTAATGCAATACATTGTCGGTAAATAAAGTTGTGTGTGACAGGTGAAGTTCTACAAGCCGGGAGAAAAGGTCGTGGTTTGTATATTATTGTTACGGTACACAGGAGGGAAAGACACTCTCACACCTGGCTCAGAGGAAGCAAATGATCTGGACTGCGTTTGTCTCCTAGTCAGGAATGGAGTGAAAATTTAGGATCTAGAACGTCGTCCACACATTAAATAAAAAACCACGTTATCTATGTCAATATAAACAAGGGATTTATGATTCAGTTATCCTCAAAAACGATTTTTTTAATGTTAATTTGGTAAAAAATATTACGTACAATATGCTCTGATACGAAACTTTTTTTTTACATAAATGTCCGCGCCGTGGAAATAAAATAAATCATATAGGTATATATATATATAAATATATATAACACAGTCATGTAATGTAAAATTAATGTTATGTACACAGTTTTGGAGAGTTTACATGATTTAATCCTAGGGTGCCAACCTCGTTAATGTTTATTTGCTTTTGTCGGTGTTTTAAGAAATGGAATCATCTAGAAAGTTTTTTCCAAATAAAAACCTGAATGTGTCAAAATTCTCCGGCCCTTTCTTGACACTCAGGCCTGACTTCATTTACATACTATTTTCAACTTTTACAGGATGGAAAGACGCCTTTGCTTTTAGCCCTGAGGGCCAATAATCTGGATCTTGTTCGCCTGTTGGTAGAGAGAGGCGCTGATGTTAATGTACAGAATGAGGTATGTGGTGTACAGTTTCACATTGCCTCTGACTCTAGACTAAATAAGACCAACACTAAAATACCTGTTTTACTTTAGATTGATTTCCAGGAAGACAGCCTAAATTGATTCTCCATTGAGGTGCCCTGGTTCCTGCGTGCGTGGAAATATTAGGGGGTACAACATACTGACAAAAAATAAACAAAAACAGAGTTGCTCCAAAAACCCTGAAGAAAATGTTGCTAACATTACAATATAAATTGCCTGCATACAATTGTGCCTGTATTTAGCAGGTAGTTTTGGCCAATGGTCGCTCCGTGTTTTCTTAAACTGGTCTCTTAATATCCTGGCAATCCATATAACAGAGATTTTACTTTTTGGGGGAGAACTTTGGGGGGGTGATGGTGATAAAAAATAATTGTAAGACAAACCTTGTATCGAGGCATAAAAGGCGTGTTATTGTGACATCCCTCAGGAAGGAGAGACGGTTTTGTTTTGGGCGGTGAGGACAGATGATATGGACCTTGTTCGTCTGCTGATAAATCACGGAGCCAATGTCAACTTACAGAATAGGGTACGTGTTGTATGGTTACATTTATTAAAAAGGAGAGCATGTTGGAGCAAGAGCCATTTTAAACACTCAGTTTTATCTCTCAATACATGTATGCACAAAGATCAAAGAAAGAAAATTATTCACTTTGGGCATGAATTGTATAAACTATGCCGCCTCTGGTGTAAACACAGTATTACCCAAACCAAAATGATATTATGTCTTCGCAATCTACACCTAATTAAAGCTGAAATGATAAACAAAAAATTAGATCAACATATCTCTGCCCATTATTTTGCAAATAAATTTATGCACGTTCGTTGATACATTTACACTTTCGAAAAAAGAAACCTTTTGCAGATATGTACACATGTACATACTATGCCAGGGTTTACGATGGCCGACGTCTAAAATCCAGACTGATATTTGTCTCCATTCATATTTGCTGCAAAATATTTCATATTGGCTACACTGTTACGTCCGCAGAATAGAATGGCGTCTTTGGATTTGCAATTAATTTGATATCACTAGTCTTGAAGGACTCAACATGCTGTGTTGTCATCACATTTAACATACATTACCATTAAAACAATGCAAAGCTACAAGACCTTATGGATCTATCGTCTACCAGCTGAATATAGGGATATAATATAATAAATCTTATAACACAGAGAGTAGCAGCAGTGTGATAGTTGACAAATTGTCATCTGTGAAACATTTTCTTTTCATACAATGTCAATTAGGTTTTTATTCCAACTACTTTCGTAAATGCTTAAATGGCAGCCAATTGCGCGCCACCATGCTTTAGGTAGAATTAGGTAAAAACATACATACATTTTTTTTGGCAATATGTTTTAACTTAAAACTTCGGTGTAATGAAGTTTTGCGTGATAGGTGAATTAGCACAAGTTCTGCATTCGGGAGATAAGGTCATGGTTTGTATATTATTGTTACGGTACGCAGGAGGGGGGAAACATCATTATTCATGGCTCATCAGAGGCAAATAATCTGGATCGCTTTCGTCTCCAAGTCAAGAAGAGAGCTGATGTCAATATTCAGGATCTGGCATGTCGTCCACAGATCAGTTGAAAAAACACGTCACCTATGTCCATATAAACAATGGGTTTATGTTTCAGTTGTCCTCACAATCGATTTTTAATGTTAATTGGGTAAAAAAAATGTTTAAAAGGCTTCAAAGCTAATTCTATACTAGATAGAGTCTGAACTGAATGTGTAACCATGTATTGAGGATGCCTCGAACATGTAGAACAGAGTTACTACAATTGTTAAATACTTTACCGTGTAAACCACAGTTTGGTTTATTTTACGAGAATACATTCCCCATGTGCTCTTAAAGATATGACGTCATTTACGGTGATTTACTAGACTTACGCCCAGATATATGTACCGAACGGTGCCGCAAGTGTGCAGTAACAAACAGCTCACGACTTCACACAGACTGTGCTACTGAGATCTGCTACTTAAAATACAATCAGTTGCCACGTACATTATTCTCTGATACCTGACTTTGATTTTACATAAATGTCCGCACCGTAGAAATAAATTATATCATATACGTATATGTATAACAAAGTCATGTAATGTACAATTCGTTAGCTATATATCGAACACTCACTATAAACTAGACAGACAATAACACCAATAACACTAAATCAAGTCAACATGTTACCTTCATGTCACCTCTTCCACAGAAACGAGACAGTTGTTCATTGGGCAGTTTGTAAAAGCAAAGTATCTTTATACTGGACACGGATGCCTTGAGTGGTGACAACTTATGTAGAATTGTAGAATCCAAATGTTTAGAAATGAAGCTAATCTGTACACAATTTTAGAGAGTTTACATTATTTGTTAATGCTAGGATGCCAACCTCATTAATGTTTCATTGATTTTGTCGGTGTATTCAAAAGTTCGATCATCTAAAAATCTCGGCACCCTTTTTGACCCTTAGCCCTGACTTCATATACATCCCTTTTTATGACATTCAAGCTTGACTTTATCTACATACTATTTTTAACTTGTGCAGGACGGAAAGACGCCTTTGCTTTTTGCACTGAGGGCAAATAATCTGGATCTTGTTCGTCTGTTGGTAGAGAGAGGCGCTGATGTCAATATACAGAATAAGGTATGTGGTGTATAGTTACGATAATTTTCACATTGCTCGGACTCTAGGCTAAATAAGACCAGCAGTAAAAAACATGTTTTATTTCTGGTTTTTTTCCAGGAATACAGTCTATATTGATTCTCCATTGAGGTGTTCTAGTTCCTTTGTGCGTGTAAATATTAGGAGATACAAAATACCATCCAAATTAAACAGATTCGCTTCAAAAACCCCGTAGAAAATGTTGCTGCCATTACAGTATGCATTACCCACATACGGATCTTCATTAAGTAGTTATGGCCAGTCGTCGCTCAGTAGTTTTTTAAACTAGTCTATCAACCAGGGTTACTTTTTTTGTAGGGGTTGGTTGGGATGGGGGGGGGGGGGCTGATAATTAATAATTAGAAAACGAACCTTGTATCGAGACAGTGTATAAATGGCATATTATTGTGACATCCCACAGGAAGGAGAGACAGCGTTGTTTTGGGCAGTGAGGACAGATGATATGGACCTTGTTCGTCTGCTGATAAATCACGGAGCCAATGTCAACGTACAGAATAAGGTACGTACTGTATGGTTATTTAAAAGGAGAGCGTGTTGGACCAAGAGCCATTTTAAACACGTAGTTTTATCTTAAATACATGTTTGCGCAAAAGACAAAGACGGAAAATTATTCACTTCGGGCATGTTCTATATATATATTATGTCGCCGTAGGCTTAAACACAATATTAGGTGAACAAAAATGATATTATTAGGTGAAAAGATAAAGAAAAAATTAAATCCACATTTCTATACCCAAATATTATGCAAATAAATTCATGCCGGCGTGTTTATACATTTCAAGCGCATTTCCAGTCTAGAAAAAAAGAAACATTTTGCGGAGACATACACATGTACATGTTAAGGTAAGGTAAGGGAATTTGACAGTGTTTAAGATGGCCGAACGTCTAAAGTCCAGGCTAATATTTGTCTCCATTTATATTTGCTGCAAATGGCTCCATCTAAGCTTCCATGTTAAGTCCACAGAATAGAATGGCGCCTTTGGATTTGCAATTATTTTGACATCACTGGTCTAGAAGGACTCAAAATTCTGTGTTGTCATCACATTTAACATACATTACCATTGAAACCATGCAAAGGAACCAGGTCTAATGGATGCTTAAGCCACCAGCAGAATCGGGGAATATAGGGATACAATATAATAAACCTTTCAGCACAAAGAGTAACAACGGTGTGATAGTTGGTAAATTGTCAGTTATGAAAACGTCACTTGTTTTCATACGCCAGTTATGGTTTTTGTACTGACTTCTTACGTAAACACTTAAATGGTAGCAAACTGCGCGCCCTTCAGAACCAAGGTTTACGGAGAATAACGTAAAAAATACACAGTGATGTTAGTTGCAATTTCTTTTTTATTGCAAAGTGTTTGAACTTAAAGTTTTGGTGAAATGAAGTTTTACGTGGTAGGCGAATCGGCGTAAGTTTTGCATGCCGGGAGATAGGGTGGTTTGTATATATTAGTTACGGTTCACAGGAAGAAAAAAGCGTCAATACCCATGGCTCATCGTTGTCAATGATCTAGATCGCCTTCGTCACTTACTCAGGAAAGGAGCTGATTTCAAAATTCAGGATCTAGTATGTCGTCCACAGGTCAAATGAAAGACCACTTCTATGTCAATATAAAACAAAAAATTTATGTTTCAGTTATCCTAAAAAAAAGAAACAATTTTTTAATGTTGGTTTTTGTAAAAAATTGTTTAAAAGGCTTGAAAACCAATTTTAGACTAGAGAACATTTGAAGTAAATTTGTGAACATACATTGAGGATACCTTGAGTATGAAGAACAGATTTGGTACCATTGCTGAACACTTTTACGGTTTATACCACAGTTTGGTTCATTTTACGAGAATACATTCCTGATGTGCTTTTAACTGAGGCAGATAGGACGTCAGTGACGGTCATTTACAATAAAGAGGCCCAGATAAATGCGCCGAACGGTGCAGCAAGTGTGCAGTAACAAACAGTTAATGATTTTTACACAGACTGTGTTACTGAAGTATGCCTGATTCAAATGCAATCACTTGCCACGCACATCATGTGGTAATACCAACCTTTGATTTTAGATGAATGTCCGCGCCCTGGAAATAAAAAAATCATCAATGTATATATGTAACTGGTAAGACAGGAATGGATTGAAGAATTTGTTATCTACATGACGAACATTCACAATGGACAGGACAGACAATACTACAAATAGCACTGAATTCTGTGAACATGTTACCTGACTGTCACCTGTTCCACAGAAACGACACAGTTGTTTATAGGGCGGTTCGTAAAAGTAATGTATCTTTTTACGATACTTATTTCCATTTGTTTTCATATAGAAACTGCATATAAAGATTTTTAAAAGTATGACAAAACGGTAGAATTTTTATCACCAATACATCAAAACAACTGTCGCAATTTCAGTATTTTATGCCAACTGGTAGTCTTGCAAAATCTGTAGCAAAGAGAATTTGAGAACATACAATCAAAATTCCCCGAGAGATTGACCAGCACAGTGTATTGAAAGATACAAGCAACAGAATTTATGTGGACCTAAGGCTGTACATTTCAACCTTGAGTACAGCCCCTGTTCATTTCAGTAGCCATTCTACCTTAAATTCACTACATTGTAAACCATTGAAACAAATGATATCAACAGCTTAGTTTTCGATGATTTGTCCAGTTAACATCCGTGACAAAACACCTAGACTCTAAACAGTTCTGAATGCTAGCATATTTATTTGCACAAGCAGACTTAGTCGATCTGTCGATTGGCCTCGATAGGACTATCGGTTATCGTAGACGCGTTGATGTTAGGTTTGCCATTCAAACTGTTTAAATTAGGTATACATGCCCGAACTGAAAAGCAACATTTTCTCTATTCGACCTTTCCAGACAGTCGTTTGTTGGAGAATCGCGGCAATGTAGAAGGCTCTGCCGGCTCAGGTTTAACTAACTCACTTTGTTACCTTCGCCCAGAGTACGATCGGTAACAGAGCAAGGCTAGTTTGTTACTTTTAACAAACACTCTCTTAAAAATGGTTAATAAAGTAAACTCTGTTGAAATTGAACAAATTAGTGTTTTCAGTGTGCTTTGCACAGTTTTCTTCGTGTTACCCAAATTTTAATTTACTACAAATGAAAGCCTGAATGTCATACATGGTCATTTCTCAGTTACGTTCTGATGTAGAGGATGCTGGACTCGATTAAAACTTTGTCAGATAAACATGAAAACATGAGGCCGCCTAATTGTACTCCTGATGCAGCTGGCCTCTCTGTAATGTTTATAGAGGACACACACTATAGTCTGGTTTGTATTCTGGAAAATGGTACAATTTTTCATTGGACTTTGTTTGTTCCGTCGCATGCTTAAGGATTGACTGTAATAGTTTGGGGATATAAACGAAAAAACCGCTGTGCACCGCTGTGCCAAATGTATCAATCCGCATGTTCGTGCCCGTTTCACTGTGTGATCATACTGAGGTAGGCGTGGCTGTTTAACAGCCTTAATTCCATCTAGGCTATCAGCAGAATATGTACTGCTGCCCCACATTTGTGAATGTGAATATAATACAGACGAAAGTAGATAAGTAGGTAATTCGGTTTGTCATTTTTCATCAACCTGTGGAGATGCTCAAAAAGAACTATATTACCACCACTATACCACACTAATCCTGCATCATCACTCAAAATATTTTCTTATATGTACACTACGGTGGTCAATATACGCCATTTTCCCTTTTTCCTTACTTTTGTAACTTTTTCTATCGTTTCCATCTGGGTGGAAACAGGTGAAAACCTTTTCACCCATCTGGAAACTCACGTGATCCAAGAAGCCTCGTTCTCGTTTCCATGGGCAGCCAAACTTTAGGACGGATTATTAATGGAAGATTAAATCATTTCGACTACAGATACAATTTTGGAGACACCCTATAGGGAGGTCGTGTGGAATTCCATGTGACTTGTCTCATCCACGCCATTCTCCGTCATGCTGAAGTTCCTACGTGTTGTAGTCCCTCATCATACTTGTCTTTCCAGACGGGGACTGCTCTTCGTCACATACCTACACCTCTAGTTGGGAACAACTCTAAATGTTTATCTGAAAACTTTGCTTTTCCCAGTGTACAATCAAACTTTAGATTCGCGACTTTACATTATATCCCAGCGGCCTTAAGGGTTCCTAACAAGGATAGGCATAATTAAAAAATTACAATGGAGTAGCATGTCTTCGCCAACCGTCAGTGTTCATTTAATTGTATTACATAACAGCTGAAACAACATATTGCTCTTAAGATTACCGTGATGGTTTCGTTGGTATGGACACATTAGATAGTCAATGTTGCTGACACGGTTGAACACCCTAAAATGGCACTCAGTTAATATATCTTCCCATAACGTGTGCACTTAGTTGTCGTTCTAGAAAACAAATCGAATGGTTCAAGTTAACTGTCGTCCGGAAAGGTTCAATCGACATTCCATAAGATCATCTTCCCCTGACAAATAAATATCATCGCTGCTCCTTTGTTCTGGGTAGACAAAGGGCTTTAGCCTGTTTATGTGGACAACACACTTTTGGCTCTGTCTTTTTGCTTTCAACTTCAAAAGTCACTGGCGAAATCTTCCAAACAGTCCCATATGGCTCTATCCATGGATGACGAAATGTCTTGCGTCGTCCCGGAGAAGGCTTGGGATTATGCACTCACACTTTATCGTCTTCCTGGAAGAGAGATTTATGAGAATGGACATCATGGTGGCTCTTCTGCTTCGGCTGAGCCAGGTGTATGTTGGCTGCCTCACGGTCTTCTCGTAGACAAACCATGACTTCAACTTTGTATTCGTCTGCGTCCTTTAAGACTGGTAACAAGGGTTCTCTACCATAGAGTAAGTAGAAAGGCGTTACATGAAAACTCTCTGTGCAAATGGTATGATACGATCCCAGCCAAGGCGATGGTTACTATCGTACATGAACAGCATTGTTGCCACCTATGATTAAAACTTTCCACGAGCCCATGTGTTTGATCATTGTGGCACATGAACAAGACCTCGTCGATAAGTGACCGTGGAACTATTAGCTGTTTCCGGGTATATTTTCTGCTTCTCCGTGAGCCTGGACTCCATAGGTGATACAAGGGACGATCCTCCAGTAAAGAGTCTCCCGACTCGGCAGCAAGTCTCCTAGCCTCTGTAGACGTTGCTGGTAGAATACCATTCGCTAGATACTTCACCATTGCAGACGTGAACGTATCCTTTCTTTGGGATGCACAAAATGCATCTCTCAAAATCCAACGACATAATCAGTTTGTTGCACTTGAGCAGCAGCATACGGTCAACGCGACAGGCCGTCAGCATTACCATGCTTTGCACCTGACCTGTGCTCGACCTTGAGGTCATATTCTTGGAGATCAAGTGACCATCTGACAAGTTTTCCAACGGGATTTTTCCGACTCATCAGCCATCTGAGTGGGGTGGGGTTCGTCACGATGCTGAATGAGCGACCGTAAAGATAATGACGGAACCTCTTTATACCCCAGAAGATGGTGAGAGCTTATTTCTTAATGGTTGCGTAATTCTGTTCTGCTTTCTTCAGATGCCGACTAGCACAGCCAATCGTTTGCCTTTTTTACACCATCAAGCTGAATACAACACCTAGTCTGTGATTGCTGGTGCTTGCGTAGAGCACAAATAGCAGAGAGAAATGCGGATAGTGTAAAATAGGTGTAGAGCAAAGAACGTCTCTGAGGTGGTAGTATGCATTTCCGCAGTCCTGACACCATGGGAATGTTACATCTTTCTTCAAGAGATTATGCAAAGGGAATGCAATGGACACAAAGTTACGTATATATTGTCGATAATACGACACAACGCCCAGAAGGCTACAGAGCTCAGTCACATTGGAAGGTCTTAATGGCACTTACTTTCTCCGCATCAGGTCGTATGCCATCAGCATCAACAACGTGACCTAGAAACTTAACACTTTGTCGACAGATTACACACTTCTCCAACTTTATCTTGAGATTTGCTTCACGGATAGGCTGAAGCACTTCACGGAGTCGAGAAACATGCTCTTCAAAGGTAACTGAGAAAATGATTATGTCGTCAATGTAAACCACACAGGTTTTCCAATTCAAATCAGCCAAGAGTAAGCCCATTTGGCGTTGGAAGGTGCTCGGTGCATTTATCAATCCAAAAGCTATAGCATTAAACTCGTAATGACCACAGTTGAGAACGCTGTTTCCCCGCTGTCATTTTTGGCTACCTCCACCTGCCAGCATCCCGAGAGTAAGTCTAGGATTGTGAAGTACTTAGTACTTTCAAAAGCCTGGGTCGTGCCGTCCACAAACGTTATTGGGTGCACCCATTTCTCAGTTTAAGGCTCGATAGTCGACACAAAAGCGACATGACTTATTTGACTTTTAACTCAACATAACAGGAGCTGACCAGGAACAAGTAGATTGGGCGATTACTCCATTATCCAGCATTTAATCTATTTCCCTCTTCAAACATATCTCCCTGGCCTGCTGGTACCCGGTATGGTCGAAGATTTATCGGGTCGTTCCCTTGGGCACTTATTTCATGTTGTGTCAAATTGGTTCTGCCTAGATCTGTATCCTTATCAACTAGAATGTCACCGTATTTATTTTCCCCACCCAACTTTCCATTTTAACTCCAAATTAGATCTAGTGAGATTAGTCTAATCACCAATTCACACCTTTTCTCCAGAGGGTTGACGGTTAGCTTTTGTTGTGGAGCCATCACGTCGACTTTGTACCTGAAATACACCCTCTCTGGTAGATTTTCCCACTTGCACAGGTTCAGGACTTGAATTAGCAATTATAACTGGAACACACGATTCTAACTGTTCACTGGTGGCCAGCACATCGCTAGATAAAGGCTGAACTGTGATAGAAGTTCTTCTCATGGTTCCACAACACCGAGCAGTCCATCCGGTAACTTACCAATATTTGCCCACATTGTGCGAGTGAGTGCTTGGGGTTTAACGTCGTACTCAACAATTTTTCAGTCATATGACGACGAGCCCACATTGTGACTTCTGATCGACCTGGGATTTGTACTGAATCTAACAGACAAACAGGCCGGCTGGTTCCTGTAAGATATCAGCATGTAGCATAGGTACAGTAACATTTAACCAAGTAACAGTGCATTTGTGGAAGTCTATCTACATTTTACCTTATTCCACAGTGGCAGTTCCAATGGGACAATCATAGGGAAATGCTTGAGCCACATAATACATGACAGACATCTGCTCGCCACCAAAATGATACAAGGTATAATTGATCCCCAAATAGCTGACACAACAGTTCTATTGTCATTGGGAAGCAAACTGCAATCGTGAAGGCATGAAGTTATTGCTTTACTTATGATACTCACACCAGAGCTTAAATCAACCAAAACAGTCACTAGGTTGATGTTGAGCTTGCCTGCAATACGTATACCATGATAAGAGCGGCCAACACCGCATGTTGCAACTTCAGCTCCAGTCTGGGAATTCTTACTACTGTCAGCAGTACAGTCAATATTTGTACTGTATACTTTACTTACAGTATCTCATCCAGTGTATGTCTCACCCGGATCTCCGGTCAAAGAACCATTTGTATTTACAGTGTAGTCATTTTTTACACTGTGCTCAGCTTGTACAGTGTTGATGTCATACGGGGCTTCAGACATTCTTATGACCACAGGGGTCGGATCACACCTAAGACCTTTAAAGAGGTAGGTGGAACTTCCTGGCCTGGCGTTCAGCAATAGGGAAAGTGCAACGACAGGTTGAACCGTATCAATATAATGGCTCTGGCGGGACGGCTTACTTGTCTTCGGTAAGGCGCCTCACTGAAGCAGCACTAGATAAAACATTGTTGGAAATCAATGTTGCAACAAAAAGGCACATTGCATACACTCTATGGACGCCTTCGTCGCCATATGAATGAAAAACTGTTAGGTACGACGTTTAACCCCAAGCGCTCACTTACTTGATGGACGAGAGTGCAGAGCGGTCACGCCTACTTCTGCCGACTCTCTAATATCAGGAGCAGAGTAAGGCTGCCCAGTGTTCAGATTATAGTTTGCCATACCAGTGAGGCAGTTATGACATTCTTCCCTTCTGGCTATGTGTAAAGCGTGATCAAAACATCAGTAGGCCTACGCGTTTAATTTCTAGACGTAGGTATGGAAGCCGGATGGAGACACCACGGCTTGCGGATCGCGGGCTGCCGCGCCAGGATGGTACAAATCGCACATGAATGGTACTGTGAGAACGGTGACCATCCTCGTCCCCTTGTTGCGGGTAGCGGCCAGCAGCACGAGGACGGAGCAAATCGCACGCGAACGTTACCTCCCTCGTGCCTTGGACCCCGACCCGTGGGGCGAGGGGGCGAAGAGACGAGGGCATTCACTAGTCGCTACCACGAGAATATATTAGTGTTCGTAATCTGGAGCGCCGTCCGCTAAGAGAAATTGACATGTTGTTGTTTGGGACATTCTTAAACCTTGCCTTAGACTTTTGAAATGGACAAACATGTAGAGACTGCCAATAAAAATTATACATGAACAGAGTTTTTAAATTACGTGTGAGTAGAAAATGCTTAGAAACTTGCTTGATTTACTTGATTGGTGTTTTACGCCGTACTCAAGAATATTTCACTTATACGACGGCGGCCAGCATTATGGTGGGAGGAAACCGGGCAGAGCCCGGGGGAAACCCACGACCATCCGAACGTTGCTAGCAGACCTTCCCATTTACGGCAGGAGAGGAAGCCAGCATGAGCTGGACTTGAACTTACAGCGACCGCATTGGTGAGAGACTCTAGGGTCATTGCGCTGCGCTAGCGCGCTAACAGACTGAGCCACGGAAGTCCCCCTTAGAAACTGTGTGTAAATATTTTTTAATACATGACCTTTGAAAAGTGCAAATATAGGTTGGGACAATATTACTGGAGGTCACATAAACACCATGGAAAATATCCAAAAGGACCCTCTGCGTGGCATCACTTGTTCAGACAAACGCGTTGTTTCTAACCCACTGTACGAAATATCAGGTTTCATACAATGGCGTATACGACGCTACAAACATCGCCTGCTATTCATTCAAAATCACATCAATGGTGCATCCAGCAATGTATTTGAAAATAAACAACCACCATCAACATATCAGCACAACCCGCACAAAATCAGAACAACAATCCACCAGAAAGTTTCCAAGAACAACCAGATTTCATAATCCTTTCTTTTTCACAAACTCTGCTGGGGAAGAACCATATTCAATTGTATAGTTCATGTAATACAATACCCTTCTCAGCTTGAATTTAATTCAAAACGATAGGACAGATACGTGAACACGAGTCTATCCATTAACCTGCAAAAGTGTGATTTCGACTTACATGAAGGACACGACTGATACGCCCTCAGACCGATGCGGTCACTGTGAGTTCAATTCCAGCTCCTGCTGGTGTCCTCTTCCGGTCGTACCGCTTCCTTGTGTCGCTCCCTGCCGGCAAAAGCACGAACTACCGTTCGTGCTTTTGCCGTTGGCGCGCGATTTGCATCGCGGGACAATATGTCCTCGTCTGGCTTCCATACCTAGCCCTTGAATAAAATGCTCCATTGCCAGGTAATTAAAATAGTCTTTCGGTAAATCAGAATGTGTCCGCCATGACAGTGTCAGTATTGCAGGACTGTAATCATCAACACATTAATCTGATAACTGCTGCCTTTCAAAAAAATCTGAGAAATAGCCCCTTTGTAACTCTTTTGGTCGAAATTTTTCAGCTCGTAGCTGTCAGACCGTGTAAAAATTCTGCTTGTTTTGGTCATCCATATCTTTGTGATAATCTGCTGCCCTGTCTCTCAGTTAGGCAGGTAGCAATTCGTTTTCTACAGAAGCCCGATCTGTTTAATTTCGCAACCCTTTGAAATTCTTTTAGGCCAGGACTATACATGTATATTTTTCGCCGACGCCACGTGAAATTTAGACGGATCTACAAAAGGTCTGCCTGACTTAATAAGATTTTCTTCTTGACCTGATAGCGGAAACGACAGATCAATATCTTGGTTGCCATCCACTCTTCTAACTTTGCGTTTTCGTCTAGACATGGTGCTCATCTCAAATTATATCGTCAGTTGACAGTCTCTTTCACAATTACATGCATTTATGTAAACACAGGTGAAAGTTAGCTCACCATCATACTTACGCATTTCATAGCTTGCAAGTGAGGGTATGATTGTTCGGTATACATCGAATGCTGTTAGCATACCCTTTCAGGTGGTCATTTTCGGGTCTGTTCAACAGTTGGGCTCAAGCGGTTCGATTTACGTTGAACGCAAAAACTGGACCCTTCATCAGCCTAAGACCACTTTACTCGCCGTTTTGCGTTTTGCAACTGGTTTTAAGGTTTTTAGTGTTGTACAGATTCCTCCTGTGGGTTTGATCGATGTCGTTTCAACCTTGATCCGACGTCTGACACCACCTGTGATGGCCAAGTAATAAAGTAATTAATTTGATAAAGTAAATTTTAAAGCAAAACAATTTATAATCTTTTAACCTTTGTATTCAGCATCAACCCGGGTTTACATCTTGCCACTGACTGCCCTAAATTCCTGTTTGCATATACGTTAAATGTTAAACCAACATTTAAACAACAGGAGGGTCAAAACGGAGGAGGTTCTAGACGGGGACTGCTAGCCGTCACACTATCATTTGCTGGCGACCATTCGCCTTTCAGCAGAGTATTCAAAAGTAACACATTTAACATCGATGATTTACTCCGGATAATCCACCTTGATTCATCTACAGAACTACTTGTCAGCGTAAGTTAAATTCTGTGAAGTACGGCTCCAAACAGCAATCAAATAAATAGATGCGCATGTTCTCAAAGTGCAACTGTAGGCAAAGTGGATGCAAATGAATGCAAACGTCTTTTACCGTCATCAGCGTTTTCATTCACACGCTTAATGCGTTGAAGAATTGACTTATATTCATTTAACAGCTGTAATGTTTCCTTTGAACTTACTTTTAATAGAGTTAAATTCTTATGGTATAGTGTTTCAACCTTGTTTAGTGCACATGTATTAAAGATTAGACATCGAAGCTAAGGTGGCACAGATTCTAAAATATTTGAAAACCACGTCATAATGGTTATGTTATTGCTACACTCTACAGAAAGGACAGACTCCTTTACTGTTAGCACTTTACTGTTAGCATTTATGAGGTAAATCGAGTGTGGTTATAGCGGTTATAACATAAATAAATCGGAGAGCTGTGATTCCTTTACTCTCTAAACTAACAAGCACTAAAGTAAATAGAGATATCAAGCCTTTGTCGATCTTAACGATAATTAGACCTGGAAAATATTTAAGTATATGACACTGTATTGGGAAAAAACGCATGAGCTTTAAAAACTGATCTTAATGCACCGATAGGTTATGCAACTAAACAGGTTTCATGTAATACATCAAGTGTGGCAGTTATTTTTAATAGCAGAACTAGACAGCACGACGTTATGACTTTATGAAAGCCTTGCCTATGATATCGCATTATTTTGATACAGGCATCCGGCTCTACTCAGTCACGTGACCCGCGAGTTTGCCGTTTTTTATGCATGTGTGGTTTGACGTACTGCGTGTCTAGAGTGTTTAGTGAGTAGATTGATCCATGATACTGCGTAATGGTGTAGTTTGACTCATTGTAATAACTATAGACTGTTTTTCATCGGATGTTAAGAACAAACTTGTGGGCATTTTCCGTCTGCTGGTAGAATAAGGCGCCAATGTCAATGTACAGACCACGGTATATGAGTAATTCTTAAGGCCACATGTACAGCGGGATCAGCCATGCCTTAGGACTTCATTGCGATTATATTTACACATGTGTTTTATTTCACAATACCTATTCAGTCGTACTTGATAAGGCTCGTAAGCAACCTGCGGATGGTCGTGGGTTTCTCCCCGGCTCTCCCCGGTTTCATCGTACCGTAATGTTGACCGGCGTCGTATAAGTGAAATATGCTGTAGTGTGGCGCAAATCTCCAATCAAATAAACCAATACTAATTAATGTTACACGGATTTTGACAGAAAAGCAATGTGAAAATAATGCATTTTTGTGACAAATGCAGATGTAATAATGTATACGTGGTGTACAGATAGAATTAAGGGCGATGCTGAAGGCGTCCGGTGATTATCAATGTAATCAACGGCCTTTTATTCAAAGAGCAAGTTGTTTTTACATAATTTAATCTATGATCTCGTTAAAAAAGTAATATTTACTTGGTTCATAATGAACGTAGAATTAAAGAGTGAAAATATAATAAACCATGTGTTGCAAATGCTACTTTGTACCCCTCGTAACACCGGACATCCACGATGCCAAAAATGTACTTCCCACAAACTCTTGTCAATTTCGTTCCCACAGGATGGAGTGGCGCCCTTAGATCTGGCACTGAAGAACTATGATGTGGAACTCGTTCGTCTATTGGTGAAGAATGGGGCCACGGGTAATGTTCAGAATGAGGTACGTTGTACATCTTCTAGGGAAAAGACAACGTTCATACCGACTATCTGATCAGTTTACCAAGTTTACATGTTGAAGTGAGTGTTTTCTTAAGCTGAAAGCATTTCTTGTTGTTTCCTTCAGACTGATGTCACCTCAAGGGAAATTTCATATTCCAAGTATGGAGCTCTAGCAGTTGGTTTAGTCTGTGTTTGGGTGTTCCTTGTGTGTCTTGTACACAGTAAGTACTGGACTTTTATACGTCATACATGTATCCAGTAAAGCAGCCAGTTAGCATGCCACTCAGTGTGTATAGTGCCTTACTAAATACTATCACACATGGGGCGGGCATAAAGTTAATAAATAAATGTACAATGCATAAATGTACAGAAACACCTGTAAAAACCCGAAGAATAAGCTTACATTCAGTGCAAGGTTGCATATATCAGTACAGTACCAGATCATTCATTTTGTATACTTGTGCATTGTGAAGTCATCAGTTCACCTCGATGATATTCATTGATAATTTTATCCCAGGTTAAGCCTTGTCTGAAAGGTTGAAGTGTTCCACATTCAATATAAGCTGTGTTTTTGTTTTGTCTTTTGTTATTCAGACATTAGTCCCTTGACAGTTTTGGTAAACCCCAGAGTTGACATTCAGCTTCCTAGGCCTAACGTTACTTTGCCATGCAACATTACAACACAAAACCCCAATGCCACATATGCTGTGATATGGCGCTCCCAGAAGATGAACAGCCGCAGAGTACTCAGTAGTCCGTCAAGAGGTCAACCCTACATAGCCCCAGAGTTTAATAACACGGCTTTTCTGGGAGACGAATGTTCCTTGGTTCTCCTTGACCCTAAACCAGAATATAGTGACAACTACTCCGTTACTGTTGTTGTACTCGAGGAACAAGCCTTGGTTGAGGCTCAAGTTTTCCTGAATGTTTGGCCCCCAGTGTCGGGTGAGTATATCACCGATAAACACATCAGTGTGCTATTTTTCACTTGAGAGTACCAATTGCTCGTGAAAGCTGCGGTAATTAAAAATACAGCTAGAGTTTGATACCTGGGAGAGTTCATATGTCTGAGGCGCCGCATGCTTATTCCTCCTTAGCAGTCATTTGTTCTGTGTTCTGTTCTAAATGAAAACATAATGGATTTTTTAAAACAGTCTACGCTTGGAAAACTGCAAATAGCATTTTTGTAACGTTACAGTATTTCTCACGCAAAGCAAACAGCAGTGTCCACGGTAAAAACTGTTGGATTATTCTACATTGCAGAAAATTGTGACTTTTATTTCTACTTCTGTGTTTTGCTGTTCATGTTGATTTCAATTTCATTCACTAGTGACTCCTGAAATCAAAACAGTGAACGGCACCGATAATGACAAAGTGACAAGCCCATATCCTTCATATAGAGGTGAGTTATAAACAGAAAAAGAATGATACTGAAAATAAAAATATTAATATAATCATTTGAATGAAGTTTCATTCCGATTGAAATAATGGTATTTTATTTTGATTGGTTTGCCAGCAGCACATGACTTCCCTTGGATGGCCATTGATTCCTATAAACAACATAATATGTTGTAGGCTTCGACCAGAGATCTCGGGATCATAAACTGGCGCTTGCAGCAAGTTATTCCACAACAGATAACTGGAGGTTATTTTAGTGATAAGCAGATAAAAGCCCAGTGCTTTGTGTCAAATATTTTAGAGTGCTAAGTGTGATGTGGTGGAAATCTTGCTTTTGTAAGGAATGTGTGTTCATTGACAGACGTAAGTTCAGCTAAATATATATCATCCTTACTAATAGCTCCTTTCCTATTAAATTTACCTCCAGACTCAGAAGAGATCAAGCCATGGTGGGTCTTTATTCCAGTGGTCAGTGTGCTCTTGTTGGTTTGTACTGGCCTTGTTTACGGTAGGATCAAAAGGTAAATTGATCGTCTTAGTGATACTTCACGGGTGTGTAAGCCATTTTCAAAAGGTTTATCGATCAAAGACGTTCTTTTACTGGACAGAGACAATGCTAACCTTTTCTCATCACCGACGTGACTGTGACGTAATCTTTTCACACCGTTTGTGCTAGGTGAATACAGAATAAATGTAACGCCTTGCTTGTTAAAAGCTATATTGTCATAAGCATTTAAACCCAAATAATCTCGGTAACCAAATCTGTTTTGCATATATTATACTGCAATTTAGGAATGAGGAATTTTTTTTTTCCAAATAAATTTCAGAAGACGACAAAATTGGGAAAATGTACAGAGTGTTGATGAAACGCCTGAAACCGTAAGTAAATTTGTAACATGTATGGATATGTATGTTCTTATGCATAAATGTTTCAGGTAGTTAGTTGATATAAAACGGAACCCAGTTGCCTTAGTTGTTGGCAGGGATGAATCTACAAAGCATTTGATTTATTTTAAAGGAAAAATAAGAACAAAAATAAAGTCTACATGATCGCCGTAGTCATGGAGACATAGTTTAGTATAGTGCTCAAGAGCCCATTTTCTATAGGCTTCAAAACTGTTCTTAAAATTTGACTATATATGCAAAGGTGTAAACCAATATACACGTTACTTGCACCTTTGTTCTGTACAGTAAGCCAATTTTCTGGAATGTGTAAGACTGTTATCTCAGTACCCAACCTCCCAAAGTTTACCATCATCTTGGCCATCTTGTTCAAATGTCATGGAAACCTAATCGTTACATGTTGATGCACATAGCTGACACAAAATATGGAGGTTTTGGCCAAAGTTTGATGAGGAATATTTGGAACGTTGCTGGAAAGTACAGCTGACTGGCTAAATTCAATCTCTTGATAGGCATTGTGTATATGTGTAAATGTGTATGTTGCAAGCAGGTTTATTCATTAAGAACAGCAGGTGCATAAATGCACGCTAACCCCCTGTGTGGAACACATACATGCTTGTAGTTTGCTGAAATACACGGTATAGAAAGTACCCAAATATTGAGACCTTGCCAATGAGCCTACTTTTAAGTGGTCACTTTTCCCTATCTTGGTTTACATGTTTATAGTGCTGACTTATGGGAGTGATAATGTTTTATGTTTATATGTAGTATGCTCAAACATCGACACATTTGTGTGATTAAATATAGGGATCATCTGTGTTTTACATTACAGCGTGTTCCATTGTGTGAAAACCCATTGCCACACTCCGGCCCTGTGGTACAGTCACCAGCGACAATTCCCAGTTGTAACCACGTGTGATGTGTCAGGACTAAAATAGTCCTTATGGAGGATATAATGTATCAACTAAATATCTGTGTCTTCTGAAACAAAGGGCAGGCATGTGAATACGGCTGATTGAAGATTTTTGTATGTGATATTAACCAAGTTTAGTAGAAGTGTAATTGGAAAACTAAATCGTTACAGTTTTCTAATCTCCTAGCTTAATCGAGTGTGCTAAGTTCGCCATGTCTATTTTTTTCTAAACTAGACATTTTACCGTACATATGGATTTTACCGCGTACTTTATCGTTTATTTCTTTTATTGTGTTTGATGACACCAAAATCCATGATAAGAGCTTTGTGTCTGATACGTGTGTAAATATTGAATTGCCTTAACATGTTAATCTTTTGACTTCAAGTTTTATGTCTCAAACTGAACCTTTCCAGCTGACGAAGGAAAACTCTAGTTTCTTGTAGTTTCTTCACTGGCTCTCAAGATAGTGGATAAAGCTCCACAAACTGAGCCCAGAAAAGGAGGCGGTACAAACGTCGTGCTGACACCGGGTCAACCAATCATGTTTCCTTGCTTTGACCTATCAGTGCTTAGAGCAAAGAGAGTCAACAACACGTACCATTTTTTAAAGCCTTTGGTATGACCCGCGCCACGTTATATCCCAGTTATAATTCACTTAGTCCAGTTCCTACAAGATAATGTCTTCCATCGTAAAACTGAGAATTCAGTTCTTGTCAAAGATGACTTAGTTGAACTTGACAATGTGTCGAAGCAGTCTGCTGATTTTATTTAGTGGACAAGACCCGGCTGTTCAAAATACACCTAATAAGTGTATTAAGTCATGTAATATAGTTACGATTTTAACAGAACACAGCATCCAATACAGCTGTACAGAGAAAAAATGCCACAACATCAGATTTAGTTCGTATTTAATATAATGTTTTTTTTGTGTCATGATACGAGCTTGAAGTACTGATTTGAAGATAAATGTGGTATAAAATCACTTTTAAACGACCTGGTCAGGGTATTCTTGTGTATAATGTGACTTCTTTTCATGTCATAACCCTTCCATTTCTTTTTCTCTGGTTTACGCAATTGTTTTTAGTGATATTAGGTACAAGTACGGTGACACGAGTACCTACTGGTATTCATCAAATGGCCGCCAGTATCACTTGGTTTTGAGGCCGTGGAAGTACTGAAGCTACTGAACGTGTAGCCCACCCTGAGGAGGCCCGGGTATGAGGCCATGATGGTGAACCCCATTGTCATCCAAATGATGAATATGGTGTATATATGGTGTTGAATTCTCATATTTGCTGGTTATTTTTTTCAATTCAGGTATGGATTGGCTATTTACAATGTATTTTTTTTTAAATTGTCGATTGGTTTATTTTAAAAGACTGGGTATTCATTTTGTGGTTTAAGAGAACAGGCGTTTGGTGCTACTGTGTACGTACAATGTACATGTAATTCAGTGGAGTGAGATAGTCTAGAATACGGCCTAAAACACCAATCAAATAAATAAATAAATACATTAATGGAAGAAATCTGCTGTGTACGCACAACGTACATGTAATTCAATGGAGTGAAATGGAGTTAAAAAAACTGTTTTAAAAAGGATGTCGGTATCAGATGACATGTCTAGGCTTGGAACGGGTTTTCTCGTTTAATTCTTGTGAATCAAGATGTAAATGTAAACTTCTCATTAAATGCTAGTTGCTAATCTTGACCAGATTTTTTCTTTAAGCTGCAAAACAAGCTCTTGTGATAAGCCTCTTGCTATTTCTGCAGTACATGTATACAGTAAAGTGTAGTGGAACTAATCAACATGGGGATAGTTCTCAAACAGTAAAGTGTAGTAGAACTAATCAACATGGGAGTAGTGCTCAAACAGTAAAGTGTAGTAGAACTAATTAACATGGGCATAGAGCTCAAACAGTAAAGTGTAGTAGAACTAATTAACACGGGGATAGCGCTCAAACAGTAAAGTGCAGTAGAACTAATCCACATGGGCATAGAGCTAAAACAGTAAAGTGTAGTAGAACTAATCCACATGGGGTTAGTGCTCAAACAGTAAAGTGTAGTAGAACTAATTAACATGGGGATGGTTCTCAAACAGGAAAGTGTAGTAGAACTAATCAACATGGGAGTAGTGCTCAAACAGTAAAGTGCAGTAGAACTAATTAACATGGGCATAGAGCTCAAACAGTAAAGTGTAGTAGAACTAATCCACATGGGGTTAGTGCTCAAACAGTAAAGTGTAGTAGAACTAACTAACATGGGCATAAAGCTCAAACAGTAAAGTGTAGTAGAACTAATTAACACGGGGATAGCGCTCAAACAGTAAAGTGCAGTAGAACTAATCCACATGGGCATAGAGCTAAAACAGTAAAGTGTAGTAGAACTAATCCACATGGGGTTAGTGCTCAAACAGTAAAGTGTAGTAGAACTAATTAACATGGGGATTGTTCTCAAACAGTAAAGTGTAGTAGAAATAATCAACATGGGAGTAGTGCTTAAACAGTAAAGTGCAGTAGAACTAATTAACATGGACATAGAACTCAAACAGTAAAGTGTAGTAGAATTAATCCACATGGGGTTAGTGCTCAAACAGTAAAGTGTAGTAGAACTAATTAACATGGGCATAGAGCTCAAACAGTAAAGTGTAGTAGAACTAATCCACATGGGGTTAGTGCTCAAACAGTAAAGTGTAGTAGAACTAATTAACATGGGGATAGTTCTCAAACAGTAAAGTGTAGTAGAATTAACCAACATGGGAGTTGTGCTCAAACAGTAAAGTGCAGTAGAACTAATCCCTATCTGGATAGTGCTCAAACAGTAAAGTGTAGTAGAACTAACCAACATGGGAGTTGTGCTCAAACAGTAAAGTGTAGTAGAACTAATCCTTATGGGGACAGTGCCCAAACTGGTTGATGGTTTTTTTCCTCTAAGCATCTAGCATCACACTGAAATTGCACACTCATTTGTTTAAGCTAGAGTTCCGCGAAGGCCAGTTTACAATCGCCCAATTCAGTTTGTGCTCAGAACATATGTTGTAAACTGAAATCTTTCACATGTGTGTATTTTATAGACGCTGTGCAATGAAATAATGCTTTTTTATGTATAACCTTTATTTGTATCAGACGTGTGTAACACATGCTTGTCATAAAATATATTGATATTCATTGTTTATGAAAGGTGGTGTACATTCATGATAAGGAGATTTAATCTGAACATAGCTGTGTCTTGAGATTTGTCTGTGTTACATAGTGTCTTCTCGTCATTTAAATTGTGAATTTTATTATAACGCTCAGAGCATTGTACTTTGTTAATTGTTTAGTTGTGCCAATGTATAGCCTTGTCATAAGTGCTAATCTTACATATTACAGGTTATATTTCGTTCCACAATTATATCGTATATTGCATATATGTCGTCAACACCAGATGAACAACAGGCCTTACTGGTTTGGCCCGTCTTACCATATGCGGGAATGGCTCCTCGTTAGATATATTAGCGCCAACACAATACCGTTATCGTCCTTGTACCTGCTTTTGTTTTTCGTTGGATTTTTTCTCTGAATCGTGGTGATTTTAAGTACAACTAATCAGTTATGCCATGAGACGAATAGACATTCTCTCCATAGATATTTTTACGTCGTGATTTTTAACTTTAAGTTTTGGTTATAAAATGCTTATTACGATTTTAATTTTGTATAAATTTAGTTTCCATGTCATGCTTTCAATTCTAATCTTTGTACATGTTTTTAAAGGAGAGTTTTCGTGACTGTGTCATAAATGTTTATTTTCTATCGTATGCATCTTACATAGTTTATAATTACTTTGATAAATATCGAAATTTATCTGTGGTAAAATATTTTGTGAATACAAATGGTGCAGCTATGAGTGAGCAGGATTCTATGTTTATAATCAGCAATGCTTGGGATTAATTTTTAATTTAATATATTGGTAATGGGCAGACTCATGCACGGTACGAGTCGTGTGTATGTATATTCTTACATCGTATAAAAGTTGTTGGCTTTTCAGTATTTTATGAATAAAATTTTAATCCAATAAAGATTTTTCCTTTTTTATTCTTTTCGGAAAGGTTAGTTATTGAGTGATTTGTTATTCGTCCAGAATAAAGGAGCCAGGAATCTCTGAACAAATTCCTCACTGTGAATTCAAGTCCAGCTCATGTTGGCTTCCTCGCCAGTTTTACGTGGGAACGTCTTCCAGCAACCTGAAGATAGTCGTGGATATCTTCCGGGCCAGTTTTCTCCTATCCTAATGCTTTAAATAGTTTAAAGTGCTAATTATGACGTGGTGGAAATCTTGCTCTTGTGAGGAATTTGTGCTCTTTGACGGACTTAAACAGCTTGTAGATTAGCGAGATTCAGGCAGTCTTACTTCCAGACGTAAGTTCAGCTAAATATAAACCATCCTTACTAATAGCTCATTTCCTATTAAATTTACCTCTACACCCAGAAGAGTTCAAGCCATGGTGGGTCATTGTTCCTGTGATCATTGTGCTCTTGGTGGTTTCTACTGGCCTTGCTCACTGCAGGATCAAAAGGGAAGGTGACAATCTCAGTCATACTTCTTGGCTGTGGAAGCCCATTCGATCAAAAAAAAAAAAAGAAAGCTTATTCGATCTTAGGCGTGCTTTGACTGGACAGTGACAATTTTAACCTTCTCTCATCACCGACGTGACTGTGACGTCATCTTTCACATCGTTTGTGTCAGGTGAATACAGAATAAATGTAACGACTTTCTTGTGGGAGAAGAACCAGAAGTTTTGTTATGTACCGTTGAGGGAAAGTGTCTGCCATTACTTCGTTATTTTCATCACGATTTACTAAAAATCATTAGTTTTCACAAACATAGAATTAGGTTGATCAAAATAGTAGGAGCGTAATAGTAATAATTGCAATAATAATAGTTATAACCTACAGTGTGATAAGCAGTTAAACTCAAATATCATGCTGGCTTCCTCTCCTGCCGTAAGTGGGAAGGCCTGCCAGCAACGGATGGTCGTGTGTTTCACCTGGGCTCTGCTGGCCGCCGTCGTATAAGTGCTAGTTATAACCTACTTTGTCATAAGCAGTTAAACCCAAATAATAAATCTCATTTGCATAAATTATACTGCAATTTAGGAATGAGGGATTTTCTTTCCAAATAATTTTCGGACAACGACTCAGTCGGGAAAATGTACACATTGTTGATGAAATGCCTGAAACCGTAAGTAAATTTGTAATATTTATGGATATGTATGTTCTCATGTATAAATGTTTTAATGAGTTCAGTAGTTCGCTTTAGTCATGCAGACATAATTTGGTAAAGTACTTAAGAATTCATTTTCAATAGCCTTCAAAAATATTTTTAAAATTCGACTATGTTGACAAAGGTGTAGACCAATATGCACGTTACCTGCACCCTTGTGTTGGATGCATAAGCATTAATATGCACTTCTTATTTCTGTACGAAGCCGATTTTCTAAAATGTGTAAAACTATTATCTGACTAACCAAGCTCGAAACGTTTATTAAATTCTTGGGTATCTTGTTTAAAGGTCTTCAGCAACCTGTGGATGGTCGTGGGTTTCCCCCGGGCTCTGCCCAGTTTCCGCCCAGCGTAATGCTTGCCGCCATTGTATAAGTAAAATATTTTTGAGTACGGCGTAAAACACCAATCAAATAAATAAGTAAATAAATCTTGCTCAAATATCATGGAAACCCAAGCGTTATATGTTAATACAAATAGCTGACACAAAATATGGAGGTTTTGACCAAAGTTTGATGAGGAATATTTGTAATGTTTCTGGAAAGTACAGCTGACTGGCTAAATTCAATCTCTTGATAGGCATTGTGTATATGTGTAAGTATGTATGTTGCAAGCAGGTTTATTCATTAAGAACAGCAGGTGCATAAATGCACGCTAACCCTCTGTGTGGAACACATACATGCTTGTAGTTTGCTGAAATACACGGTATAGAAAGTACGCAAATATTAACATCTTGCATATGAGCATACTTTTAAGTGGCCACTTTCCCCTATCTTGGTTTACATGTTTATAGTGGTGGTTTATGAGACTGATAATGTCTGTTTTATTTTTACATATAATATGTGCAACCATCAACAGATTTGTGTGATTAAGTGAAGGGATATTTGTGTTTTACATTACAGCTTGTTCCGTTGTTTGAAAACCCATTGCCAGACTTGGACCATGTCGTGCTGCCACCAGCGACAATTCCCAGTTGTAACCACGTGTGATGTGTCAGGACTAAAACAGTCTTAATGGAGGATATAATGTATCAACTAAATATCCATGTATTCTGAAACAACGGGTAGACATGTTCTCGGAACGGGACACCTATTGTAATCGTTCTGTTTTTTATTATTATTAGTATTATTATTATTATTTATAAGCAAGCCACACGACGTAGCTTGACGTCCTGATCATGAATATGTTCTGATTCCTTTCCGGCGACGTATAGTTTTTTCGCAAATTGCGATTAAAATGCGAAAAAGCGTATTTTCCACCATATTTGGAGGTCTGGTGAGAGAAAACCGTCCTAACTGTAAAGCTGAAATTCATTGAGTGCAAAACGCTACAAATGTATTCTATGTGTGCTGAAAATCGTTGATCTGTGTCACGTTTTCAAATAATGCCCAACGGCAGATTTACCACATTTGGCACATTTACATATACAAGCTATGTAGTGTAATACAATGGCTGCGAACAGTAGGTCTCATATATATGTTCTCCGAATTATTTGGCTTGCACTGCAGTACCGATTGGCTCAACCAGTTTTTCTTGTGTATGTATTTCCAAAAGTTAGCTTTGTTTTGCGCAGACCTTGTCTTCTTTACTATAAGCTAACAAGACCACGTTGATTGACAGATATCGACATGTGTCGTGGTCCAGGTGTTGGCTTTTTGACAACGGCCAAGCTATCAGTAGAGCAATCAGTCTGTGCATGGCAGGTCGTGGATTGAGATGTGGAAGTATAAACTTGCTGTTATACTGATCGTGTATTTTTGGGTCCTCGATCGGATCTGGGATCCCGGCCTAGGATCTGCTGTTCGCGAATCCATTCTAGTTGTATATTAACCCACTTTGATAGAAGTGTAGATGGAATACCCAATCGGTACAGTTTGACAGACTAAGCTATATTAATCGTCTGCGGAGTCGGTCATGTTTATGCTTTTCTAAACTGGACATTTTACCGTACATATGGATTTTACCGCGTATTTTATCTTTTATTTCCGTTATTGTGTATGATGAAAATAAAGTCCGTGATAGGAATTTTGTGTCCGACAATCCTGGTATAATTTACACAATTCTTACGCGTCTACTGTTTAACTATGCCTTAACATGTTAATCTTTTGACTTCAAGTTTTGTATCGCAAACGAAAACTGTTGTTTCTTCGTTCAACTAGCTTTCACGATAGCAGATAAAGCTCCACAGACTGGGCCCTGAAAACGGTTAGCGGTACAAACGTCATGCTGACACCGGGTCAACCAATCATGTTTCCTTGCTCTCACCTGACAGTGCTGAGAGCCAAGAGAGGCAGTAACAAGTACCATTTTTAAAGCCTTTTGTATGACCCAACCAGCCCTATATACCAGTTATACCTCACAAAAACCAATGCCGGTTCTTACTTCTTACGAAACTGTTAAACATGAAAAAAGGAAGAAAATTCACGAAGTGCAGTCCTTACATGGCTTCGACCGAAAAACTCAGAGTTAAGTTCTTCGCGCCTTTAATGACTTTAACATCATTTCATAGTTTATCTACGATTTCGGGCTCCAGTATTTCAAGTCAGACGGAGGCTGGTCTGGCCACCAGGTGTCGCCTATGACTATAGCTTAGGGGAATCCCCAATATTGCCATGGGCCACATTAAAGCAAAAAAAATAGTTAAACATGTTAAATGGTAAGTAAATCTTTATTCTGTAATGATCGCACTTACCAATTAGACTAACCCATCAGCAGTTTGCCACCACAGCCCCAGAAATAATGCATAAGCGTACGTCACTCATCACGATCGTCATTTCATTGAAACAACAACAACATACACAGTTTACGACAATGTATATTAGACTACAAGAATGCAGAATATCGGATTGAATGGATTTGCTCCATTAGTTCTCGTGGATGGAACACATAGTGACTTCATACATCGTACATATATGTAAGTTAGGCACAAGTACATGACTTAGCAGCCCTTTAACGAAGTGTGGTTTAAATATGAAATGATCAGTCGATAATGAGACTAATCAAGGAGATAGTAACTATGAGTGAGTGAGAGCTGGGGGTTAAACGTCGTACTTAACAATTTTTTAGTCATTTGACGACGAAGGAATCCTTAGAGTGCATGCAATGTGCCTCCTTGTTGTAGGACGGATTTCCACCGCTCTTTTATCAAGTTGCTTCACCAAAGGCAAGTAAGCCACACCGCCCGAGCCATTTTACTGATATGGGTCAACCAGTCGGTGCACTATCCCCTTCTGAACGCCTAGTGAGGAAGGTACAACTTCCTCTTTTAAGGTCTTTGGTGTGACCCGACCAAGGATAATAACTATGGAAATAAGTATGGAAATTTTAAAACCACCGTTTTAAAAATTTTCTAAAATTTCTAATTTAATTAAATTTTAAAAAAGGCAAACATGATTAAATTTCTGTCCAGAAATCAAACATAATACTGACAGAAGTTATCTTCCCATTGGATGTATTGGATGTATCCCAAATGGCAATCGTGAATGTGAACAATGCGTGTTGGTCAGGTTTATCTCAAATCATTACTGCAAAGTTATTAGGCAAGTTTTATGCACATTAGAGATGATCTTGTAAAATGGCCTATACGCCGGACTTGAGCCTTCTAACGAAGCCATTCCATCTATATTGAGCGGATTCCCACTGGGGACACCCATCTGCTACCCCCGGACGAAATTTCCAATCACCCATGGCGTGTCCAAGAAAGTTTCCTGGCTTTTTGTGGTGTGACGACGCCAACGACGACAACAAGTCTAGCGTTTCTTGTTGATAATCCTGAATTGTTCTTAGCCTGATGATGAGTGTCGGATCCAACCCACTTTCAATTCTCTTACTTCTCCTCTCTTTTGCTTGGCCAGGAGGTGAGGTGGGAGAGGGGAAGGTCGATGTTTTTTTCCGATAGTAAGGAGTTTAGCAAGCGCTTCTTTATTTCCTCCAGAAGCAGCTCATCCCGGATGTTTAGTCACATCATGGAAGGTTGATTGGTTGTGTGGCATTTCGGCCAACATTTGGTCGATGCGTTTTCATCCGTAGTAGTTATCTTGTTGAAAGAGTATATAACTTACAGTGATTCTCTCATTGGGTGTTTGATATGCATTGGCCCTGTTTTTAGGGCACACTGAATTATTCTAAAATCATTTGAAATCGCTGCTTCACTCTTCTCTCAATAGCTATATGCCTGGATCGAGTTTTATCTGTACCACACTCCCGACAAAGCTGTATGTCACTCTGAACACCCTTACGGCAAGATCTACACGGTACTGAAAACTTACGGCCTTGACGCATCTTCGGCAGGTGGGCGTTGCAGTGTTTTCCGCGGAAGCTTTTTTTACAGAGTGCTCTGTCATCGAGGATCGTGTGATAGCTGGCAAATGGTCACACGTAACACGTTATAGCAGTTTGAGACCCAGGGCTGGCCCTGTGGCCTAGATTATTTGAACGTATACACACGGCTTTAAGTTGTAAGCTTAAATACGCAGCAAACAACTGACATCAAAGGGTAAATGGCCGCAGAAAAAAAAAACATGATTGGGAAAACTTCAGTATTGAAATGATAAACATGATTTATCCTTTAGGATACTGTTTCCAATGTCGAACAAAAATCCGTGATCGGGAACTATTTTAGATGCTGGACCTTGGTTCAGTTTTACCATATTGCCTGAATGACAGACCGGTCTCGGTTGCAGTCATTATCAGGCGACCACATGAATCGTAGGCAATCACAATCCAGTTTTGGACCCATCGTCTTGTAAGAATGTCACCCGTCACATACTATAGCGGATTTTTATAACCCGTAGAGATCAAGAATATAAGCTATACTCTGTTCTCTGTTTATCACCAGTTAATCTATATCGACCCTGAGGTAAAAGTCTTTTGGTGGCGTAAGAGACCGATATTTACCTCGGGTATCTGGAGACTCCACTACATGTGGATTTACTCTCAATACTCCATCCAGTTGTTTGATGCTGTTATTCCATTTATAACACCAAATACATCATCAGTCTGCATTGTTCCAATATAGCTCTTGGAGAAAAACTCAGTCTTGGGACTTATATCAGTGATCCAGCAAAAATAGCATAATAGAAGGTGCAAAGATTTGTTTTTCAGTTCGAGCAGTAAACAGTGAAAATCACTTATTCACATGTATACAATCAAATCATCAAATATTCCACCAGCATAATCCATACCGTTTGTGTGAGTTTCAGGGGGATTAACTCTGGCCGACTTCCTGACAAGGCTGTACCCGGTGATCAGTCTTTCGCAATTTAAAAATATTTCGACAGGTATATGTGCTGGAATTTCTACCTATTTCGTCCGGAAATAAATATCTTAATGGCTTCTACTAGAGGTAAGATCATTGAAACTCCAGCAACTTATAACTGTTTCATAATCTATGAGTTCTAAACCAAAAATGAGTACATTTTTATACCAGAATTCTGCGACAATCGGTCACTGATATTTGACTGCTGTTGTTGTAATCAATGGTCAACAACACATGCTCGTATCAAAAATAACCCCATGAAATTTTTCTTATTTTTCATTTTTGTAAACAATAAAATGTCAGACAGGCATTAAACGCTTACATTTTCTGTCTCAGTCCACTCAAATGTTTCTGTGAATAATCAGTTCTGTCAGGGTTTTAGAACTCGACATATGCAAATATTCCGCACAGTCCGGCAACCACAGCTTACATTTCCAGTGTACATTTAACACCAGTCAGTCAGATTACATGTACTTCCAAGTAACATCAGTTAATCTGATATACATAACAGAATGTCCATGTATTGTCGTCACAATACCAAACCCTGCCGTAGTCCATTACCAGCTCTCTATTTGGTACCAACTCGGCAAATCTCTTGCTGATGAGGTAGGCTATGGAGACTTTGTAGCACTCTATAGTTTCTGGATTCTCTCCATTTTCGATCTTAGGCCTCTCAATCATTGTTTGACTTGCCTGTCATCTGGTGCCATGGGACTGTCGGCCTTAATTTTTGCCCTTCTTTGGTCGGCTCAATGTTACGGGGAAGAATTAGTTTAGCCGCACTACTTTAATAAAAGATGGCAGACCACATTTATACCTTGTATACAAGGAGTGGAATCCATGGAATGAAAACTACAATACCACAAGATAAATTGCGTGTTACCAAGGGGCAGATGGCCCCTAAATCTTACCTGAAAGACGAATAGACGGAAGGAAATTAGTTTAGCCGCATTACTTATTTTAATGGAAGATGGCGGACGTTGTATACAAGGAATGGTATCCATGGAATGAAAACTACAATAGAAGATAAATTGCGTGTAACCGAGGGGCAGATGGCCTCTAGATCTTACCTGAAAGACGAATAGACGGAAGGAAATTAGTTTAGCGGCATTACTTATATTAATGGAAGATGGCGGACGTTGTATACAAGGAATGGAATCCATGGAATGAAAACTACAATACGACAAGAGAAATTGCGTGTTACCCTGGGGCAGATGGCCTCTAAATCTTACCTGAAAGACGAATAGACGGAAGGAAATTAGTTTAGCGGCATTACTTATTTTAATGGAAGATGACGGACGTTGTATACAAGGAATGGAATCCATGGAATGAAAACTACAGTACCACAAGATAAATTGCGTGTTACCCAGGGGCAGATGGCCCCTAAATCTTACCTGAAAGACGAATAGACAGAAGGAAATTAGTTTAGCCGCAATCGTCTAACTTTCGGTGAAGACCACTTGCCTTCCGTCATTATCCTGTGGATATCTGTTCCGTCACACGTGTAAAGCTTTGGTATTAACTCAGCAACGGGTAGTCGTGAGGTTTCTCCCGGCCGGGTTTCCTCCCACCATATATCCTGGCTGTCGATATATAAGTAAAACAGTATGGGGGAAAGACCAGTCGAATAAAGGAGTAAATAAATAAAACTGTCACTAAAAGCCAGTTTCCTCCACCCATAGCACTGGCTGTATAACTGAAACTTTCTTCAGTATGGCGTTAAGCTACAATCAAACAAATGAGTACGTTCTCACGAGAAGATAGTGTAACTTTCTCGAGCGGATCACCCGCTTCCATAACCAGCCTGAAACCAGCCTACGACAGAAACTGTTGGCAAATATCCATATATGCCATTCAGTTCACTTTCATGTATTTACTACCAGTACGTAGAGCGTCCGCTTCAGGAGCGGTAGGTTCAAGGTAAATCCTGGGTCGATTCACACCTAAGACCTTAAAGGTGGAATTTGTAATTTCCTCGGCTTGGCGTTCAGCATGAAAGGGATAGCGCAACGACTGGTTGGCCCGTATCAGTATAATGGCTCGGGAGAGCCTGCTGACTTGGCTTCAGTAAGACGTCTCAGTGAAGCCGCACAAAATAAAAAAGCGGTGAAAATCCGTCCTGCAACAAGGATTCACATTACAAGCACTCTAAGGATATTTTTGTCGTCATATGACTGAAAAATTGTAAAGTACGACGTTAAACCCCAAGCACTCACTCACTCACTCACTCATTCCTGTGTTGACTAGGAATAATTCAATTCATTGACTTTCGCTTAATATGAGAATAGTACCTGTTTTACTTATGGTGTTTAAATATTTCTAAAGTTTGGAAAAGGTATGTTGCGATCGTCTTCATTAATCCAAGAACTTCATTATATACTTTGAACATTAACATGTGCACAGATGACGCTGGCATAAATGTAGTTCATGGAATGTAAATACTTGTGGCCATAACGAGTCATAATGCGACCTGATTTATGCAGATTTTTACAAACTGTAACACAAACAGTAACACGTTTATAACAAGCCTGATATATAGGAAAAGAGCTACTCTAAACATTCGACTGTTTTTACACTGATTGATTTTCTTACCAGATAAATCCGGTATAACCTGTTCAAAATCGGCACTCCTGTCCCACGTACATGCACATCCCTGGGTCAAGGGTATAGGCCAAGCTCTGATCGATTCGGTGTCAACAAACTGTTTGACGATATAATGTGTCATGCTCGGTGTCTTAGGTATTGCGTTCGAATGAGGTAGCATGTATAGAAATATTGACCACTTTCACAAAACTTCGTAAATCAATCTTTCGTAACTTTTTCCTCTTATGACATGTCTTAGACCTAGATAACATCGTTTGCAACAAAAAAAACATATGACTTACGATGTTTTGTCAAAGTGGCCCTATATCTGTATTGTCGCCAGACAGCTTCTTGGAGATAACTATTGATGTATACATGTGTGCCCGAAACACGATTGAAAGTTATAATGCTAAATGTTAAATGTGATGTGAACATAGTATTTTGGGTACTGTGGACTAGCGATGTGTAATGATTTGCAACTATCATCCCTGCATTTGTTTACTTAATTCTGTTAAAACAAAATGCTAAGGGGCATGTATTTTGTTACGTTTTTTCTGGATTGGTGTTTTCCGGCGTTCTCAAGAATATTTCACTTATACGACGGCGGCCAGCGTTACGCTGGAAGAGAGTCTGGCAGAACGCGAGGAAATTTCCTCTTATTACACTGTTGTCATGTCACTTATACGACGGCGGTCAGCATTACGCTGGAAGACAGTCTGGCAGAGCCCGGGGAAATTTCCCCTTATTACACTGTTGTCATGTCACTTATACGACGGAGGCCAACATTATGGTGGAAGAAGGTCTCACAGAACCCGGGGGAATTTCCCCTTATTACACTGTTGTCATGTCACTTGTACGACGGTGGCCAACATTATGGTGGGTGAAAGTCTGACAGAGCCTGAGGAAATGTTTCCTTGTTACACTGCTGTCATGTCACTTATACGACAGCGGCCAGCATTATGGTGGGAGATAGTCTGGCAGAGCCCGAGGAAATTTCCCCTTATTACACTGTTGTCATGTCACTTAAACGAGGCCGGCCAGCAATGTGGTGGGAGAAAGTCTGGCAAAACCCGGGGGAATTTCCCCTTATTACACTGTTGTCATGCCACTTATACGATGGAGGCTAGCATTATGGTTGGAGAAGGTGTGGCAGAACCCGGGGAAATTGCCCCTTATTACACTGTTGTCATGACACTTATACGATGGCGGCCAGCATTATGGTGGATGAAAGTCTGGCAGAGCCCGGGGAAATTTCCCCTTATTACACTGTTGTCTTGTCACTGTTCTTGTTTACTTTTACATGTTTACTGTCGCTTAAACCGATATGTTCAATGCTCTTCTCAAGATAAATCATGCTGAAACTATAATTTTACTTTTTTTCTTGGTGTTTTACGCCAAACTCAACACTTATACGACGGCAGCCAGCGTAATGGTGGGAGGAAACTGGGCTGATGGGAAACACACACGACCACCTGTGGGTCGGTGAAATGTTCTAAAATTATTTTTAAAAATCTACACCCCTTATCAACAAAAAAATAGCAAACAATCGTCGGTACCTATCTGCTCAATTCGTGACGCCATTTTGCCATGTTATAGCTGTCTAGAGTGACGTCACAAACCCTAGGACCTCTCCCGTACCACTGTTATTAAACAATGTGACAATGAGAAAATACAAACAAAAACGGCTGATACCCAACCAAAGAGCATCAGCTCTGTTCCGTATTTAAAGAGCCGATATTTCTTTTAGTTTGGCACACGATCAGGGCGATGTTCGTGGACGCGAGCGTCGTGTTTTAGCGGTCCTGCTCGTCCTCGTCCTGCATAGGTGTAAGCATTAGGCCTAGCTAGCTGTATCAACATCAGGGAATTTACCCAACATTGCAGAACCTTCTTGTTATAACACAATCTTACATTCAGATTTTAATTTCTGATAATTAATCTAAGGAAAAATAATGCAAAGTCACGATATTTTTTCCCTCAATGACCCTCTGGAGGCGGTTTACTTGCTAGCTCCTGCCCAACATGTACACAACCGTTCTCAGATCCCTGCTTATAAGTGTGTGGTCCAAAATGTACCAGTTAAACACTTAAACTAACCGCAAAATTCAATTTGTCGCTTCGTTATCTGTCTATCTACTGTAGGAAACCACACTGACAATAGAGAGGTAATTCGGTTTTTGACGCAATAGCCACGTGACACTTTTCAGCGCTAGTGATTGGCCAAGTTCATATGGGCTTCTACAACATGGTTACTCGGAGTGAATTGTTCGCCAGTGTCATATCCCAATGTTGAACTTCATCTTCTCGACTTTCGAAACATTCAGGAAACTTTTACATATTTTTCTATGGAAACTGTGCTATATCATATTTTCTATGTATATGCAGTAGCAGATTTTATGTTCACTTTAATTACGACCATCTTTGGTAAAGTTTTCCTTCTCTTAATGGTTACTTTCATAATGATTGACAGCAGTCCCGGAGAATATTTAAATGCTCTTGTCCTTTGCCGGCTATTTTATTTAGAATGAGGCCACGTGATAAGCCTTTCTTACGGTGGCCCGTGGAGTCAAATAAAGCTTGATAACGCAAATAAGAATGTTGTATTTCAACCGAGATTTACATTTATTTAACGATTGTATTGTATCCATAAAAATACTGACCATAATTTGCGAAATTTACCAAAAAAAAATGTGGGAAACGAAGGCACACAATGGCACACTATCTGTTGATTTTACCCAATGGGAGGCACAAATGTTACTCCATTACATTCGTCTGAAGAAGAAAAGAAATAGAATATCACAACACATGATGTAATTAAAATGCGGTAGTATTTTTTTCTTTATCCCGTGGAATTGGTGATGATCATGATGTTAGCAATATACTGTTTGCCATTCCTAAAAGGAATATTTCTGTAAGAACCAGCACAGCTAGTAAAAAAAAAAAGATCTACCAAAACGTCTTAATGACCACAACATAATTTGCAACAGCCATGGAACATTTACCGCATGATTTATTCAATTATTTCACTTATGCTAAAGCACGGGAGGAAACCCACGACCACCCGCAGGTTGCTGGAGGACTTTCCCACGTTCGACCGAGGAAGAATCCAGCTTGAGTTGCACTTGAACTCACAGCGACTGCATTGGAGACAGGCTCCTGGGTCAATGCGCCGCGCTGGAGTTTATTAGAGGACAGTATATGTACAAGTAAAATTTCCCTTACACCGATGAAATTTCCCTCACACCGATGAAATTTCCCTCACACCGGTGAAATTTCTCTCACACCGATGAAATTTCCCTCACACCAGTTTGTAGCTGTGGGGTATAAACATGGCGTGCCTCAGTAGACAAAGCTCAAGTGTCTCATCCACCCAGCTGAGATATAAACCTCACTATACAGGTATTCATGCTCCTGGTAGGTGGGCTTGACACAATAGTCACTACATGTATAATGGCATTATGCCGACCGTTACTAAAATGTAACAGTTTAAAGGTTGTGAGGAACTGCTGAATTTGAACTTGGATCTCATGACCCGGAAAGGAGTACTGTGCTAACTGAGGTTAGGAGAATATTCCGCAAGCCACTGCTAGTGTAAACACCGGAAAGCTGCTCCCCTTGCTACACGGGGTCAAGCTGTACTTGTACATATCAAACTGTATATTGTACATATCAAGCTGTGCATGCACATATCAATCCCACATGTACATATCAAGCTGTACATGTATACATCAAGCTGTACATACACATATCAAGCTGTGCATATACATATTAGGCTGTGCATGTACACATCAAGGTGTCCATGTTTATATCAAGCTGTACATGTACATATCAAGCTGTACATGTACAAATTAAGCTGTACATGTACATATCAAGCTGTACATGTACATATATTAAGCTGTACATGTACACATCAAGCTGTACGTGTACATATCAAGCTGTACATGCACACATTAGGCTGTGCATGTACACATCAAGGTGTCCATGTTTATATCAAGCTGTACATGTACATATCAAGCTGTACATGTACAAATTAAGCTGTACATGTACATATCAAGCTGTAAATGCACATATCAAGCTGTACGTGTACACCTCAAACTGTACATGCACATATCAAGCTGTACGTGTACATATCAAGCTGTACGTGTACATATCAATCTGTACATCTACATATCAAGCTGTGCATGTACATATCAAGGCGTACATGTACATATTAATCTGTAAATGCACATATCAAGCAGTACATGTACGTATAAGCTGTACACGCACATACACATCAAGCTGTATATGTGCATATCAAGCTGTACATGTACATACCAAGTTGTACAAGCACATAACACCCCAACTTCTCCCTGCAATATACAGAAGATCGTCAAATTTATCGCAAAATCTCCTTGAAATACCTTGAAATACAAATGACATTCCATTAAAGTAAAATATCAGTTTATCAATGATTTCTATGTACCATTTACCGGGACAACTTACTCAGAGTATAGTTCTTGTTCTGGCATTGTGTGTACTTGGACTGCGGTAACCCCGCCCACTTTTCATCCTCTATCCACGCTCCGTGCCATGGCATACAGCTACACGTTCCAGACTTGCACCCCACTCCGATGCCGCAATTATTGGATTTGTTGCAAAGGTCACCGAGTGCAACCTGGGCGGTACTTACACACCAAAACAAGTCTATCGTGGAGAGAAAATTGACCTCGCACTCACAGGTGTGATTGGCAGAGCAGATGGAATGCCTCGGCAAACAGCCCTTCGTTTTGTTACACGGGCCACCAATAACACTGGCTGGAGGTGAACAAAACAGAATTGAATTCCTTAGTCACATAGGCGATTTATTGCTCGAAGGTTTTGTTTGTACTTCTTTGCCGTCATGCGGTATATATTTACTTCATTACCTATGTAAGATATTCTATCCCGCTGTTAACTGAGGGCCGTGTGCAAATATACACATGATGTAGAGATGACCATTGTAACAAGCAACACGCCGGCCGAAACATTGTTCCTGCACTAATAATACCAGTTCATGCTGTTTATTTTTACAAATACAAGGATTTGAGTTTGTTTGTTTTTTAGATTTGCTTTTATGATTTATATACAAGTAAACTATTTTACATGTTTTTACATGTTCAACGCATTCTTGGAATTTGAGTTGGTACAAAATAAGGTTGAGCGGTACCTGACTACACTACAAACGCCGGTATATAGCGGTTCAAAGCCCTTAGTCAACCAAACATCTGCCTGGGTAAAACCACCGCCTTTGGCCAGTGACTTCAAAAACCTACTGAATTCAAGACTTTTATGTATCAATTAATAAAAAAGTGCAAAGGTCGTGAGACATGTTTTCCAGATACCACTACCCGACTCATCACACTGAAGCCAGTGACCCTATCTTTGTTCAAGATTTCTCTACAAAAATTTCCTGTGTGACAGAAGAAAGTGACTGTCGCCAGTAATGTTGGTCTCGTTCACACTGTGAGAGGTATAGCAGTGTGCCCGAGAACTGCAGTAGTTGAAATATTTTACGTGACGTATATGGCACTGTGGCAGAAAACTGGAGTTTTTGACACTACGACAGGAAACTAAAGAATGTTCTGTATTTTGACATTGAAAAAGTGGATAAAATTCTATTCTTCTAACGCGGGGATATTCTCTTCTTGGTTAATCGATGCTATTCTTCTAACACGGGATATTACCGACTTGGCCAAAAGATGCCATTCTTCTAACACGGGATATTCCCGACTTGGCCAAAAGATGATATTCTTCTAACGCGGGGATATTCCCGACTTGGCCAAAAGATTCATTCTTCTAACGCTGGGATATTCCCGACTTGGCTAATCGATGCAATTCTTCTGACATTGGGATATTCCCAACAAGGCCAATACATGCTATTCTTCTAACAGGAGAATATTCCCGACTTGACCAAAAGATGCCGTTCTTCTAACACGGGATATTCCCGACTTGGCCAAAAGATGCCATTCTTCTAACGCGGGGATATTCCCGACTTGGCCAAAAGATTCATTCTTCTAACGCTGGGATATTCCCGACTTGGCTAATCGATGCAATTCTTCTGACATTGGGATATTCCCAACATGGCCAATACATGCTATTCTTCTAACAGGAGGATATTCCCGACTTGGCCAATCGATGCTATTCTTCTAACGCTGGGATATTCCCGACTTGGCCAATAGATGCTATTCTTGTAACGCGGAGATATTCCTGACTTGGCCAATAGATGCCATTCTTCTAACGCGGGGACATTCCCGACTTGGCCAATATTTGAAATAATAATTTATCATTGGCTACTAAATCTGGAAAATTCCTTTTTTCTACTACGCAGCTGATCTGGTCATATGACTCAGTTTTAAGATTTGAATTAGCTCAATTGTATACCTCAGATATTTTTCATCAGTGGGCCCAAATATTTTTCTTAGTGCATACACAGGGAAGTAAATGAAAAGATTCTTCAAATATGTCAGTGTTTTTAGGTGTTTATAGGTGGGCAGCGCTGTGTCCCTGACGCTCACTTCACCTCAAGAATTTCCGAAATACATGTATATGAAGGGCAGTTCGGTATATGGGATGGAGAAACAGGGGTGCATGGAGCTTTCAAATTGGCAAATCATGATTTGCCCAAAAAGCAACAGGTAAAAGAAAAGTTCCCTTCTTGCTTATATCTTCTACAAGGAATAGCTGTTTTAAAACACGAATAATACAGGGCATAAGATACTCGTGGACGACCTACAAGTAACGACTGACATCATCGTTATCTGTGTATGACGTCACGCTTGTCAAATCTTGGTCGCACTGTCTGCTCGTTTATTTTACGAGTCGTGCATTTCTTATTTCCGAGTTTCCGAGTCAATATTTTATAGATTTAATCTGTTTGAATGTGAAATAAACAAATTCAGAAATTAAGCCGAGAAAACGTGATTTGTCAGCTGCATGCATTTTATGCATATGACAGTGTGCTTTCGTGCCGCGGTTTTCAAGCTCAGTCCATGCTGTAGTCCTGTAAACAGCCCTCTGCTATGCGTTGTTCTTGGTCTATGTCATCGATGACTTCATGAAAATACAGCATTGATCTTATTTACTTGGTGGGCGCAACTCATGTGATTCGAGTAGCTTAACAAGTTTCCAACGCAACGACACAAGTCTGCCTGGCTTGAGCGCACAAGTCGTACTCTTATCTCGTTGACGAGTGTCTTAACCTCTACTGACTTTACTGTGCACAGCTATGTGCCACAGTTCAATAGCAAAGTTATTTTTTCCTTGAAAAGGAGCGAGTTGGTTTTTCTTCCCCTACATGGCAAAGACATTCAACTAGCAGTGTAAATCAGGTAAATCAACCATCTTTGTGAATAAAAAGTGGTTGGTAAATGTCTACATATTTCACTGGTATGTCCATTGTTCGAATTTGTTAATGTTTGTCTTATTTAAAAGAAGACAGCAAACAAAATATAAAAACTTATCCCTACCTCAATACGTGGATTCCCTCCGTTACGAGTGAGACATCCACTTGGCGCCTGGGTCAGATTATACACTTTTCTCTTACCAACATTTGTTTATTTTACCACGGCCAAAGTTAAGGTCAGGGGCGGAGTTGGGACAGTGAACGACATAGTATAACACATGCATGTCATGGTTGTCAAGGAGTGAACGAGTGAGTGCTTGGGATTTAACGTCGTGCCTTTTTTGACAGTCATATGACGACGAAGTAGACGTTAGAGTGACTCAAAATCTTCATCACTGCAATTATATTTACCTATGCCTGCTAAAGCCATGGTACTAGGGACGTATGCGTTGCTACTTTTTTAGGCATTTACATGGACAGTTAGAATAAAACCTTAACCGTGGTAAACCAAAAATTGGCCTAATTTTACCCTTTAAGAGCGAATACTTGCCAAGTGTAACATTTCGCAAAATAAGTCGGTGGTGCTGTGAAAGCAAAACAAATAACACTGCCGTAACTGCTGTAAGATCTCTTTGGCTGAAATGTAAGGAAAAGAAATGGAACAAGAAAAAAATTTATTCAAACAATATATCACTAGAATAAAAATGTGAATGAGGTTTATAATGAAATATAAAACTGCAAGATAGTTATGACCACACGGTAAACAGCGGCACTATTTCAGCTTTATCGCGGCACCGTATGTTATTTTTCAAGACTCATTAATTTAGGCCTAATACTTTTTTTAAATAAAACCACATTTCTGAGTGAAATCTTGGGTATCAACATTTGGTATATATATATATATATATAACGTAATATACAGAGAGAGTTTTATGTGTAACAATTTCTTATTGGTCTCCTTGCGAGATCAAAGTTTCCCTGCAAAAGTTGATATTCCGGATTATCACCTCTATAACATGCTAGCACAAAAAATACGAATTTCAGTGCTAGCATTAATATATTAGACACCGACAACAAATTTTAACTCTGACACAGACATTTCAACTCAGCGACGGTAACCTTACCTCTGACATAAATATACATGTATAGATGTATACTATCCAAAAAAGAAACGCATAGGTGTTTTGTTTTATTTTAAAATGAAATAAATACATTTTGTCTTCATTTCATGAGCAAAATGTGTTTTAATACTGTTAATAATAACAGTTAGCACACATTTTATTCCTCAAAACATTTCTTGGTTGAAAATGTTGAGTTTGGAGGCCGTTTTTGGAAGAAGTAAAAAATACAGCACCACACTGCATCACGTGCAGTCTTACACGCCGAACTTACGCATGGAAAGCATGCAGTGTGTGACTATAAAACCGCAACGTCGGGCCGGAAATCGGAGTCTTTCAAGTGGTGTTTTCAAGCTGATTCAACATGCCACGTCTTGACACTGTCACAAGAAATATTGCCATTGGAAGACTTCAAGCTGGAGAGTCCCAATCGTCCATTTCTAGGCGTCTACACGTCAGCCAGAGCACGATTTCACGGCTTGCTGCCCGCTACAACAATACTGGGACAACAAATGACCGTCGGCGTTCAGGTCGACCACGTGTCACTACAGCAGCCCAAGATCGCTACATAAGGGTCCTCCATTTGCGTGACCGTTGTGCTACAGCTGAAAGCACAGCAGCCAGCATACCGGGACTGAGGAGGATATCAGGTCAGACAGTGCGGAACAGGCTGAGGGAACATGGACTGAGAGCCAGGAGGCCCTATGTTGGGATCGTGCTGCGTCCTCACCATCGCGCCAATCGCCTCCGATGGTGTAACAACGTGACTGCATGGAACCTACGCAACTGGCGACGCATTTGGTTCAGTGATGAGTCCAGATTCCTATTGCAGAGACGTGATGGTAGAAACCGGGTTTACAGACGTGCTCACGAACGTTATGCCCCTAACTGCGTACGCCAAGTGGACAGATTTGGTGGAGTGAGTGTGATGATGTGGGCAGCAATATCGTATACTGGTCGTACAAATCTTGTCCACGTTCAGGGAAATCTTACGGCCGTACGCTACCGAGACACCATCCTGCAGCCACACCTCTTACCTGTTATTGACGTTCAGCGGGAGTTGTTCCAGCAGGACAACGCCAGACCGCACACGGCACGTGTCACAAGGGACTTCCTCGCCGAAAACAATGTAAATGTGCTACCCTGGCCGTCCCGTTCCCCGGATCTTAACCCAATTGAGCATCTGTGTGATGAACTTGATCGACGTCTACGCCAACGCCAACCTCAACCCCAAACGCTTCAAGAGCAAGTTGCATGTTTGCAGGAGGAGTGGCAGAACATTCCCTAGGCCTCTATCCAGCGTCTCATCCAGTCCATGACAAGGCGTGTCAGAATTGTTATTCGTGCCCGTGGTGGTCACAACAGATACTGACATTCCACTCAAGTGGGAGACTCATTGTGAGTGTCTTACCTTAAGCTGATGGCCTTGTTGTCTAGATATGGACCCTTCCTTAATCTGTGTAAAAAAATATTTGCAGAATAGCAATTCTTATTTAGTTATGCTTAATTGAAAAAACTGCATCACCTCCGCAAAAAACCGGGTTATGCGTTTCTTTTTTTGGATAGTATATTTGCACTGGACACTAACAAAACATGTCAGGACTAGAAACAGAAATTTCAACAATGCCACTGATATGAGATGAAATATTCAGCAAGGATATGAAAATTTTATTACCACGGTCAGTTGTTCGAAGGTGTATTAGCTAATGCTGGTATTGAGTCATATTTTATATTTAAATTTTTGGCCTAACTCAGCAGCCATAGCAGTTATTGAAAGAGCAACAGCAGCAGTTTTATCACTGACACTGATATTTTAGGAATCACACCAATATGTTAACAGTAATATGGACATTGATGACAGCAGTATAGCACGGTAATTGTGGCACTAACACCATAAGTTACGGAATAACACCGTGACATAGCAGCAGTGATACCGTGACGTTAGCACTAACACCATGACATTATAACACTAATACCATGACGTTAGCACTAACACCATGATATTATAGCACTAATACCGTGGCGTTAGCATTAATATTTTGACACTGGCACTAACACCTTGACGTTAGCACTAACTCCATGACAAAAGCACTGACACAGTGACGTTATTGCACTAACATCGTGACGTTAGCACTATAACACCATTCAGTAATGATGTTAACATCATAACCTTAAAATAATTATTACTGTATCATTAGTAAGGTCTTTGAAAAATCTGACAACAAGGCGAATTGACATGATACATCTGAAGACATCGTCTGCCATTTCTACAACGGATTAACACTGATTTGTCGTTTCTTGTACATACGTGTGTATTTAAGTCACTACATAATATCGGTAACATTTATATGTATAAATATGGATAAGTATATGGAGTAATAAAGAAGATATATGTATATATGTCATTTTTGTCTTGTTCATCGAGTGAGACAGATGTATAGTATATATTATAGATGCGGAAATAATTAGGCCTCTCATAATGGGGACAGAATAAGTCACTTATCGCTTTCAAGTCTACATCAGTACGCCGCAGCACAATCGGTCATTGAGGAAGACATATATGCGCACACCACAACATTGCAGGCTTTTTGTGCACTTATCTAAGTTTTTAATTTAAAATATTTCTTAAATTTTAATGTGTCACAAAACTTTACCTAAAATACATGAAATGTGCTGAGTTATCCAAACTGAAGACGATTTCAGTCCTTTCTAATTTAGCCACGTGGGCTTTGTTTGTAACGCTAGCCGGGCATGCGTGCTCGACATGGGTACCAGGGCCCACATTTAGGAAACGTCTAAAGACTCGTGTCTAACATTCCAACAAAACTGCAATTAAAACGTCTTGCTCTAGAAAGTTGAAAATGTGTACACTGATTCTGTATAGCAACACGATGTTAAAACCACAGACTGAAAAGAAAGACTATATTTTGAAATAACGTATTCCTAAGATAAATATTATTATTATTATTATTCCAAAAATAATGTACAACAGTTTATGTAAAGCTTTTCATAAATAATTAACGTCATATTGTGTGGTTTTCAGTCAGTTGATTTTTTTAAGGTGACCAGCAATCATCCGTGACCAGAGAGCGTGGTAAGGATTCCGTCAGCGAAAAGACGATTTGGCAGCAGCTATCTGTGCGTATATACTTATCATCATGTAGTGCATTTATTGTACCCTGTGGTAATGAAGATGACACAGAAAATGTCCGTTTTTAAAAAAAAACCGTGAAATTTGAAACCGATTTGGCCAGAAAAACGCGTGTTCCTTTCAACCAATGAATGCATATACTGATTAGATAATTTGTTCAGTAAAAGATATACAACATATAAAAGGCAATAATGAAAATTGTCAGGAGACAATCTCTAAGTAAGTTGTTACTTAACGATTAGATATATGTATAATCCACGGCCAATTTTAAAAACGTTTTGACGTTGTTGTTGCTGCGTTGTCAAAAATGAAATCATATGAAAAGCTGATAGAGTTTGGTCATGTTAGATATACAACTACAAACTTGATAGCATGCGAAATGTTTTTCGACACGCCTAGTTCTCTATGGTGCCCTGTAAATCCACAGTAGATCAAAGAACTGGCATTTTTGATATTTCTGTTTTGCACAGAAAAAAACGGTAAAGAGTAGAATGAATTACCGTGGCCTAACACCGTCCTGAAGTGTTTCACATTCCTACAAGATCTCACCAAAAATTAATAAAGTAACCTTTTTGAGTGGAATAGCGACTCGTGTCCAAGTGGTCTTGTTAATTTTCTCTTGTAGTCCATGAATGACACGCTAGCCCACAAACTGTAATAGCATAGACAAAGATGCACAACGCATCCAACTTTACGTATGTCATACGGGAAAAGTTAGCCATATATATATATATATACATCCACTTAGGCTCTATATATCAACATTGTCTTGTGTGCGTCAGAATAAACGGTACATGATGGGATCGACAATGAATACCTCACCACAATTTGTAGATTAGCATTTTGGCAACATGAACTGGCCCTGCCACAAGCACACACAGTAGGCCTATATGGGCACACACCTAATGATTCTATCTGACAAAACTGCTAAGCATGACGCCAAAACCCAAGGATACATACATACACGCACGCATACATACCTTACCAAATTTACACAACAATGTTTTGCATGAATCGAGAGTGGCAGGTCAAAAATAACATGTGTACTGACTGCGTTGTAAAAGGTCAAAGGGGAAATAGCCCAAGACTCTCCACTCACGTAATATTACTGCCACGAGTAGACAAGCTTTACCAGTGTATCCTTAGCGACATACCTGGGGCAGTTTGGGCTTAGTCGGACCTATAAGCCTATCCAGATATCGTCAACAGCACTGTTTCAGGTGACATGATAGAATCATCCTATACTCACAAGGAATAAGGATAATTTATATATTTGTCAAGTTTTGATATACACAGTTTTCTTGCTGACATTGTTGAAAGGGGGAAAAAAATGCGTGAAAACATTCTTTGGTGCTGAAAACAAAGTGAAAAAACCAAAGGCTAACATAAAATTCAACACCAATGAGTTATCTCCATTTCCATTACGCCTGTTTTGAATCTGGGAAACTGTTGTTGTAGAAAATGTAAGGGAAAAGTTCCGGATACGATATTGTGGAATTTTTCCATGTTTTATCGCCTCTGAAGATCGCCGTGTCCCAGGTCTGAGGTCGAGGAATCCTAATACTGTGCTTATCGTCGTTAGAATCATCGTCCATAAGTCTCCGCCCGAAAACGCGAAAAAAGGTATATCAGCAAAGTCGACATACTGTTTTTACTGATTTTGTTATTTACTTATTTATTTATTTTTTTTGTTCTTTAATTGTTCATTTCATTATTTGACTCTTGCGAAAACACAAGAGATAAATGTTATCTTGTTGATGAATTCGCGCGAGTTTGTTGTCGTCTACGTTGATGATTTTCTGGCCTGAACACCTGTGTAAACCACCTGCTTTAAAATGGTGTCGTCTAAGTCTGGAGTGTTGTGACGCAGGTATGTTCCGAAGCGTGCGTCTTGATTTTAGACCGGTTGAGGTTCAACGGAAAATCCCAAGGATGAATGTTCGAATGAGCAGATGGCCACCCGAGCCTCGTCGACCGCTTATTGTCACCAAGGCAATAAGACATAAGCAATGATTTCATACAAAAAGGGCGGAATGTTAAATGAAGACCATTGCCATAGCACTAATGTAACATCAAAAGGGAATATGCGATAACCAACTTCTTTTGGGAGTGACATCGTAATACCAGAACAATGGGTCACAATGGTAAAATAACGGCAATGGGAATGAGGTTAGGCGAAATGAAATAAACCACTTCTTCTTGGGGAGTCAGATACAAATATTACAAAACAAAAGATAAAAATTGTGTCCTCAACACAACTGAGGTTGAGGATAACACAGAAAATGAAGTCATCCATCTCATCGTACCATAAATGGACACACATAGCACAGTGGAGGTATATGGTTTAACGCCACCTCCACAATAATCCACCCATATTGTGGCGACTGTTAAAAAGGACACTTGTAAGGGGACTGGGAATGGAGTTTAGCAACACTATATACAAGATTGAGACTCTAGCACTGAACAAATTAAGACAATAAGAAGAAAACTAAAAGCTACCTTCTTCTCCGAGAGCAACACCACATTACAGTGATCACAACGACAATGGCGATAAAGAAGGCGCAAGCCACTGCACTAAGTATAGCGATTCTCTCTGAAAAACAAAAATAGACCAATATAAATATGTACTGTATTTTGTAAACAATATTTCATATTATTATACCTCATAGAGTGATTCATGATTTCCATTTGTCAAGGCAGTCACGTGATGTTCGGAAAAACATGACGTACAACGATCTTACGAACAAACAAAATATAGGGCTTTCGGCGACATATAGTGATTTTTGTGACAGTGAATTTTCTGACACAGTGATTTTTGTGACACACTTTCTGTAAATAAATGTGAGCGTTTGTTTTCGTTTGAACATCCCATTGATCGTTTTTTTTATTTGATGCATTTGATTGTTTTTATACGGTTCTTCAAAATTATTTCACTTGAAAGAGGGCGGCTAGAATTATCGTAGAAAATCGATCAGAGCTCGGGGAAAACACACTACCACCCGCAGGTTGGTGGCAGACCTTCTCACTTAAAATAGAAACCTATGTGTTTTTCTATGATGTGGGCCTTATTATGTAGCCCTCCTGTCTCTTACTAATCAGTCAGGGCTAGAACATTCAGACCTGCGTCCTTCTTTCTTCCTGGTTGACAGTCAATGAAAAGGTTTCAAAACGCGTACTGACGACAACTGATCGTTCCTTTACCATTGATGTCACTTGGGGGGTATGTCAAGGAATTATCTTTGTCCTTCCTCTATATTTAGAAACACTGACCAACGTCAAATAAGTAGTACGATGTTAATTTCCTAATGTAAATCACTTTGAAAGATAAATAAGGCTGTAATACCTGTAGAGAAACTCACAGACGTAAGCTGATGTAAGACTGCACTTAACACTTAACACATTCGACCAGAGTGCAATAGGCTAATTTTATGTGTAATTTGAGAACATAATACATTGTACTATGAAAAGTGAAGTGTGTTGTTTTGGCAGGAACGCTAATGTAGAAGTTATAAAAATAATAAAATAACCTGCCCAGATCATATAATATCCATCTTCCTCTCCGGCCGTACGTGGGAAGGTCTGACAGCAACCTGCCGATGGTCATGGGTTTCCCCCGGTCTGCATTGTTTCCTCCAACTATAATGCTGGCGGTCGTCATAAAGGTGAAATATTCTTCACTACGGTGTGAAATTTCTATTAAATAGATAAATAAAGAATATTCATTTAATATACAAAAGACGTAGCCTACACTATAAAATTGACTTTGAGCTTGTTGAGGATTTATTGTAATTTAGACCAGATGCTGCTTGACGCAATGCAATTGGTTTGTCGCCACGTGACGTACATTCACCAAGCATCCTACAGCGTTGCAACATAGGTACACTTACATGACTTTTCGTGAAACTGAAGTCGAGTGCACCTGCGAGTGCTGGCTTGTGAGAATTTAGAGGTGATATACGGGGATTGCACTGGGTACATAGCGTACAAGCTAATTGATTGTTGTTGTTGTCAGTGGTAATGATAATATTGACTATTATGGTCGTGCCATCGTTGTCATTGTAATTTTCCTGTTTGCCTTCATGTTTACCTTTTGGACACGTAATGGCTAAAATGTTCCCAGCGTTGCGCTAAACAATAATAATGCATTAACGTATTCAATCAATCATTCATTAATTCATTCATTCACTCATATTTAGGCCCATCTCTGCCTTTTAATGAGTCTGGACCCGATAGCACAGACCTTAAAAGAGGAAGTTGTAACTTCCTCGCTTGGCGTTTAGCATGAAGAGGATAGTGCAACGACTGGTTGACCCGTATCAGTATAATGGCTCGGGCGGAGCGGCTTACTTGCCTTCGGTAAGACGCCTCATTGAAGCAGCAGTAGATAAAAGGACAGTGGAAATCCGCCCTGCAACAAGGAGGTACATTACATGCACTCTAAGGATTCCTTCGTCGTCATATTACTGAAAAATTGTTAAGTAGGACGTTAAACCCCAAGCGCTCACTCACTCCTTTTATGAACAATGCTGTACTGTTACAGCGTTTCATGCTGGTATAGATCTGTGCTTAAATTGCCGTCAGATTCCTAACTTGAACTTTTCTTTAAGTCCATGGACATGTGTGCATCGAAATGGCTGATGATGATAGTACAAATTATTGTCATCTCTTCGGGTTTGTATTTATTTTTATTTACTATATTTAAAAAAGCAAATTATAAAACCAGCTGATTTATTACCAAGTACATGTAATTAACCAACATCTTCTGTCTGCATACTGAGGTCAAAATGAATCTCCGTAGTCAACTATTTGACTACAGACTGCAATACAGTGGGATTTGAACCCAGACCTCCCCTGTCCACAGAAAGCTTGGACTGTAAAGATATACTGGATAATCACCACACCCGCAGCACATCCAAGGGCAGCACTGTTTGCTTGTAACATCAGCATGCCAAAGATTTTTCGTAAACCAGGAATCAAAGCTACATGTATTGTTTTAATCATGAAGGAATCATGCCCCGAAAAAGGATCTTGCCTAAAGGTGTTACTTATTTATTTATTTTATTGGTGTTTTACACCATAATCGAGAATATTTCTCCTATACGACGGCGAGGAGTATTATGGTAGGACAAAACCATAATGACATGTTACCTCTTCTATAGGACTTGAGATCTTGTATATCCTGTGTAAAAGCGTAAAGTCTGTGTGGGCTTCACTCTCTCCTCACCCGTGTCGGCCATTTTGTATGTTTACAATGAGCGAGTGTATGTTAATATACGGTTCTGAACTCAGCTCATTTTTAAGGTTACTAGTTGTTTTAGCATGTTCTGAATTTTTGTAAGATGCTCCAGTAGAATTATTACCGAGTATAATTTTCCACTTTGTTAATAGCAGTTTTATATGTAAGCAAGGAATGTTTGAGGACTTTTTTTGCCTGACATTTACCTACACTCTCCCAGCGCAGTGCTTGGAGTCGGGGGGGGGGGGGGGGGGATTCAACTGTGTTTTTTATTAGTTGGGTAATATTGCTCCTGAGAATATATTGTTAAGTACACAAAATCGCCTTGGTCATGCTGATCGAAAGAATTCTTACCACGACCTGCACTTGACACTGCGTGATGTGGAAGTGGGAATAGCCATACCCCAAACTGTTCGATCCCTTGATAGCTTTTTTGCCAGTTTTCCTTATCCAATGTGCATATTTGGTGCTTTGTAAACTTCAAGAAAAACGCTTTCACATAAGCACAAAAAGCTCTTAGGGGAGTTTTGACGTAGGCAAACGGTAAACATCTAACTATGTAATAATACATCCTTTAGTGGATACCACTATATTGGTTTCTGAAAGTTGTGTCATCTCCCACCACACTCAATACATCAGAACACATGTTGTGTTTGGGTGATACGTCAGCGAAAGTGAAGTATATGGAAAATCCACATGGACTGTCATTGTCTTTGTGCCAGATTAAAGAAGTATGTGTTACAGCCAATGCTAACTTATGTTAATTGATCTTGTGGTATTCTCTGTGCTGGATCAGTGTGTTGGTTTCGGATATAGCTATTGACACTCCAGCTTATAACTGACTGATGACCTGTATTTAACTGAGTGAGTGCTTGGGGTTTAGCGTCGTACTCAACAATTTTTCAGTCATATGACGACGAAAGAGAATCCTTAGGGTGCATGTACGTGTAATGTGCCTCTTTGTTGCAGAGACGGATTTCCACCGCTCTTTTATCTAGTGCTGCTTCAATGAGACGACTTACCGAAGGCAAGTAAGCCGTACTGCCCGAGCCATTACACTGATACGGGTCAACCAGTCAACTATTCCCTTCATGCTGAACGCCAAGCGAGGAAATTACAACTTCTCAGGTGTGACTCGATCAAGGATTGATCCTGGATCTACCGGTCCTGAAGCGGACGCTCTACCAACTGTGCTATCCGTGCCGGTATGTATGATTGGTGTTCACAGTACCATCTCTTCCCTTTTCAGGGACCGGTCCCGATAGCTCAGTTGGCAGAGGGTCCACTTCCGGAACGGTAGATCCACGGTCAATCCTGGGTTGAGTCACGCCTAAGACTTTAAAACAGGAAGTTGTAACTTTCTCACGTTCAACATGAAAGGGATAGTGCACCGACTGTTTGGCCGTATCAGTATAATGGCATCTTATACTTGCCTTCGTTAAGTCGTCTCAGTGAGGCAGCACTAGATAAAAGAGCGGCCGAAATCCGTCCTGCAACAAGGAGGCACATTACATGCACTCTAAGGATTCCTTCATCGTCATATTACTTAAAAATTGTTATGTGCGACGTTAAGCACTCACTCACTCCCTTTTCAGGAATATTCATTTCAGGGATCAATTGAATATGGGTCACGACGTGTTCTACACTGATTGGTGGCCGCTGGAAAGCTGGTTTGACGAGACTACTTTGTTTTCCCGTGCCTGCCACATAGGAAGGGGAAGAAGCCGAACTTCAAGGGCGTGTATTGGGCTCTGCAAGAACTGTGTTACAGATATTTTATCAACTGTGTATATATTGAGATTCCGTGTGTTACCTCCAGTTTAAAGATATCAGAAATTCGGTGAGTTTTACCTCTTCCTAAATTGTATATCTGAAGAACAGCAAAACGGACTTGTACAGTTCCCAGATTTCAACCCTATTAAAAACAATGATTTAATACACTCTGCACTTTATTCTGTCCAAATGTGAGCTATGTAGTCGTCCTGTTTGCGGAAGGGTCCAATTTTTAGAAAGTACTAGGTTAGCTGGCAGCCATTTTGGCCTGTCAACATTCAGTTTTAGGGCTGACCCTGAATGGCATTATGCAGTTATGCTTAAGGTCGATTACTGGCGGTGACGTGTGGCCCGTGGTACACAAGGCTGGGACAACCCAACCAGGGATCGCTGTTTGTTTCTTTGCTTACTTGTATACTTTGTTTACCACGCTTGCCTGCCTGAACCAAATATAAACACTTGTATATAAGCGACAGATGTATATTTTATGGATGAAGTGACTGCATGTTGTATTAACGCCACACACAGCAGACATTACAGCCTTCCCAAAGATCACGGATAATTGAGGGTGTAACTTGACACACTTAGCCAGTTAGGACAGCCCCATGCAGGTCCGCTGATACATTAGCCAATGCTGTCCGTGTGAAGTTTTAACAGACACTAACCTACTTCTACAGGGGACAGCTTACATATCTCCTGTCCAGGCTGGTAGGTTGTCTTTATATTGTACCGCTACGATGGTGCCAGCCCTGTATCTGTCTAGACATGTATGTCACATTTCTGGTGCGCAACCAAGTCAGCACTTACAGTTTAAACATTATGTGTTTTATCAGTCTTAATCCCACGATACAGCAGCATTATTGTAGTCTGTACTCCTGTGGTTCCTCACAATAACACAAAACACTGGAAGCTAAAAGAGGTTGACCTGGTACAAGTTTTTTTCAGATAGAGAAACTTTAGACATTCGCCCCGATTATCATATTATGTCTGGTTCTCTTCACTACCACTGTAGTCCAGACATTTGACTCGATTATCATACAGGGTGATGCTTCCTTCACTATCGCTATAGTCCAGATGTTTGACCCAATTATCTTATACCTGAAGTCCCACCATTTCTGTTATAGGTGTTAGCTAATTGGCTGGTCTTACCTTTAAATCAGCAGCACTGATTGTTTCACACAACAATCTGATCTTCATGGATGGAGCTTTTATTAAGATCAAACCAACCAGCCACACTGGCTTGACCAGATGTTTGTCAAAAAAAATGTCCGGTACATGATAAATGCTAGAATCGTCAAATCTCTAACTAAGCAGTTATTTCTACTCGGGGAAGCGAGGCGCTCAAACTCCCATATACCATATGTATTGTAAAGCCACTTCAGCAATAGCGACAAAAAAATACTGTACCCCATATGTTTTTGAAAGAGAGAAACAGGCACTGAACTGCAGATGGAGACTGTGTGCTGTGTTGAAATTTTATATTTTCGTAAATGGGAGGACCTGTATTTGTACCAGTCTAAGTAATTAGCTGGTTTTATTTCAGTGAAAAACCAAGTGTGTAATGGCTGAAGGCAAGGAAAATCCTGAAGAGGTTCTCACATGTCCGATTTGTGTGGAAACATTCCGGAAACCAGTAATGTTACCTTGTCAGCACAGTTTTTGTAGAGAGTGTATTGGTGTGTATGCTGACAAATCTAAACCTGGACAGACAGATGAGGTCTCCTGTAGCACGGGGAGTGAGGGTGCTGACCAGCTGATCTCATGCCCTGTATGTCGGACACCAACCAGTCTGGGGAGAGAAGGTGTAGCTGGTCTGCCTTCCAACTTTCATCTGGCTGCAATAGTGGAGAGGTTCTCTTCTGCCGTGAAGATTGAGGATGACACCCCATATTGTTCTCTGTGTGATGATGATAATCAGACTAAAGCTGTCAAGTTTTGTACCGATTGTTGTTTTCTGTATTGTAAAGACTGTCTGGCTTCTTGTCATCCCATGAGGGGGGCTATGAAACGTCACCGGCTGATTTCGTCCCTGGAGTACCTCTCACAGGAAACCTCACAGCGACAGACCAGCGACAGGGATGAACAATCAACTCAGCAAGCGTCATGTCCAAGACATGGTGAGCCATTCTGCTTGTACTGTGTACCGTGCCGGATGGTGATCTGTATGGGGTGTGTGGTTGACCATCCGAAACACGCTATGCAAGATATACCATCTGCAGCTGAGAATGACAAGGTAATGCGAAAAAGCCATTCTTATATCAGCCAACAACCAAAATGGATGTTCTGGGTCATTAATTGTAACGTCAATTCCCAATACAACGATTAATACGAAAAACTAAAAAATTGTGTAAGTTTAAAATTACTTTGGAATCATGCAAAGAGAAATAGTAAACAGTTTTCAATGGTGTTAGAAAGACGCAAGGATGTTCTACGCGAATGACTTAAATCACAATCTAAATCGTGCACCACTCGAGTATATAGGTCTATAGTCAATGTAAATATGTCATGATTTGGAACTATATATTGACCCATAGTTTGTAGTGAAGAAAGGGGCTTTTTGGTCTTGTACTGTAGTGAGTCACTTGAAAAGTAGATTTTGTAATGTAGCATCTTTTCCATTACAGCCAGCTGTGTTGAACAAGACTTGCGAACTGGAGAAAGTGCTACAAGAAAACTAAAGAATCACTGTCAGGAGTTTCGAGGCTGCACAATAAGATACAGGTTGGTATTTTTGATGACCTGGTCAACATGTGATTTATTGCACTCGTTGACTCATTTTGCATATGTAATTTATTGCTATCATTCACAAATTCAGGAAACATACAGCTGTTAATTATGTACCAACAACTCCAATAGATACATCATTGCCGATCATACACTGTCATAATATCTATATTGTATATACGTACTCCACATATGTGATGGGGACTGGCCCTGATAGCACAGTTGGTGGAGTGTCCGCTTAGATCCAGGGCCAAACCTGGGTGAAGTAACACCTAAGACTTACTCCCTTGGTGTTCAGCTTGAAGGGGATAATGCAACGACTGGTTGACCCGTATCAGTATAATGGTTCAGGCGGGCCGGCTTACCTGCCTTCGGTAAGGCGTCTCACTGAAGCAACTAGATAAAAGAGCTGTGGAAATCTGTCCTGCAACAAGGAGGCACATTACATGCACTCTAAGGATATCTTCATCGTCATATGACTGAAAAATTGTTTAGTACGACCTTAAACCCCAAGCACTCGCTCACCCATAGGTGATGGTGCGACACCTGGGATTAATAGACGTCTCTTAATCCAAGGGTGACACTCTTGGTGTTTGAACCAAACCACTGGTGATCACAGCATAAGGGCGGCACCATCTCACCCTGCACGGACCACCAGTTGTGATATTGAACCAACAACGTTTCTGAGTCGAAATATGAACCCCGAAAGACTGAAGTGAAATCCCCTCCAGCCAGGAAGTACATTGTAGATACAGTTGTGTATAATCTCTTGAACACACCTGTAATGGTGAGGATGAGATAATAAACATTCTTTCTGTTTGTCAGGAAACTCAGGAACTTCACACTCAAGAGGTTGAAAGGGCTTATTGTGCAGCCTTGGAAGCCTTACAAGCCTGGAAACAACAGTCCTTAGATGGCATAAAAACCCGCTATTCACAGTGGAGTGTGGAGTGTAGTGCTATACTCAAACATTTCCAGCTACAGGCCCAGGAAATGGAGAGGATGGTACAGGCTTCCAAGGATTTAGTAGCGTCAATGGACGTCAAGTTTTTACAGGTAAGTCAGTCATGCACAACCTCTAACATTGGTTCAGCTACCTGAACTCCAGTTAAATACTTTTCAACTAACCACACAGGATAACCTGTCAATAATTTTTCAGCTTCAGAGAACATATATAGTTTTCTTACATGTATGGGCTGTAGATATCTTGGCTCTGACCGCTCATTTGTAAACAAATGTGATATGTATGTTGAGTATGTACACAGAGGCATCTCATTTACCTCAATAATGTGATTATTGAACCTGTGACCAGCCTCATACAGTGACACTAATGAACAGTGATGAGGTGTTCAAACCCATCTCATGTTGCCAGATCTAGTTTTAGCTCCAGGGTTTAACTGCTTCACTTAGTTCAGTGGTTCTCTCCGGTCGCCCTCTATTGTTCTATCCATAAACGTAACCGCTCTGCGATTAGACTAATAAACAACTCCACGATCCTATCTATGTAATATTAAAAAAAGAGTACGTTGTTTGATGTTTTTCGAAATGACGTGTGAATACGAATAGTAATAAAGTCCTTATCAGTGTTTGAAACAATAAATTAACCAATGTACAAACCGTATATAGACAACCATATCTCAGTTGATGTCCCCCCAGGCTCTGCCCAGTTTCCTTCAACCACAATGCTGAACGCCGTCATATAAGAGAAATATGTTGATCACGACATAAAACACCAATCAAACAAACCATCATGTCGTGGCTCAGTATGTTGTCCAAATTTTCAGTCATCTGGATGATATCGACTGCTTCCTGATCAGAAAGTTCAGACCCATAAGCGATAAGCCATTAACACACGGCTACTTTCACAAGCTTGTAACACACAACATATGATAGCGTTTACTATGTTTGAGGTATTTGTTTTTGTGCAGTTTTGAACATCATCTTCACTTTATGAACAAGTATATTTCATTTAAACCTAAATTTTGCTATAGGCTATTGTTTTCATAAACATGCCGTAAAATAACCATAAAACAGCCGTAACAAATTACAACTAACAGGAAGACCAGAATTAAACCATTTTTTCATTATGCTGATATCATTGGTTTATATCTCTCTTTAGAACACTTCTACCCTGATCTTCTGATTTATAGGCTTTGCACAGCTGTTACGCGAAGGGGAGATAACTGTAGTGTCTTTCACTATTATAAAACTTTCTGCCAAAACAATTGTGAAATTGATAAAGGATTGCTTCTCTGACAGTAGCATAGAATTAAATCCTTATCTCAAGGTAGGATTTATACAGCCACTAACTTCAAGTTGTTTACTCTTTTACTTGTACTTGGTGGAATAAATGGTTTCATTTTCAACAAAGATTGGGTGATCGGGAAATCTTTGGGCCATAGAATTTATTACACTGGAATTTGGAGCTGATTTTGACTGTGTGATTTACTAGGAAGTGGTCTAATTGTTAAAGGGAAGAGCCAATGGCCCCTGTGTACTATAGGGGATGTAAGACATTTCAATTTTAACTGTGTCCTTGTTACATTTTGTGGTGAAAGTATAGCTTAATTATTTTTAAACCTGGGACAGATATTAGTAGTGTTGAAAGTAGAATATTACATTGCTTTACCAGCCATTTGGAAAAGTAAAGATACGTGTATGTTGTCCATTAGATGGTCTAACCATGTGAGAGAAAAGAAACTCAATATTTCTGCTAGGATTACAAATATATTGGCTAAAATGAGCAAACCAGGTGACCCAGAGTTTAGAACCAATAGAGTAGGTAAAGAATCTGTTTCAGTTTTTATGATTGCATGATTTTATACGATGCTCAATTCTGTTTCTTGACAGGGTTCCACGGACTTCACCAAAATGTATGTATAAATGTGTTATACGTCTCTAAGTTTGTTATACATGTGCACATGACAGTTGTCAGCAGATGTGTTTCTGTAACACTGAGTAACAGCTCTGTAGTTGTCCAAAACATGACCCAAGTGTAAAATATATCTAGTGTTCAAACATACATTTCTTTAGACAAATCAGACCTAACCTGCTAGGTACATCATGACATTTTCATAACTGTGTGATACACAGGATTACCACACAACTGTGTTTCTTTGTTTTCTGTCCTCTTTTCACAGAATTGATGACCAACTGAATGAGATAAGAGCCGATCTGGAGAAACATGAGGTCAGCAGACAAAAGCTTCTAGATTCTCTACAACATGACCAAGTTGTTCCTAGACAGGTGACTGTAAAAGAAACAGTGCAAGAACGTCAGGACTTAGAAGCAGCAGTCGGTGGACCAATGTCACCCCTGTGTGTTACAAGTAGGTTCTTATATGTATAAAAGGTGTACAATAGGGTGTGGACATAAACGACTTTAGGGTTTACACTAGGATGTGCATCAAAGACACAAACATAAAGTGGAGAAGGGACAGAGTTGTGCGTGTGCAAAACACATGGCAGACTGTGTTAAGAAGAAAACAAACCAAAATGAGCTGTAATACAGCAGGGGGCACCCAAAAAAATGAACAGTATACTAAGAGTAACAAAGGTGAGAAGAGTTTACGAAAAGCATAGATAGTTTGAGGTCTACATTAGGGTGTGAACAAAACACAAACTGATGTCGGACTTATGATAGGGTGTAGGCAAAAGACACAAACTAATGCGGTGTAGAATAAAGTGTACACAGACGACACAAACTAATGTCAGGCATGCATTAGGGTGTGCAAAAAAGATACAAACTCATGTGAAGCATGCATTAGTGTGTGCAAAAAAGATACAAACTCATGTGAGGCATGCATTAGGGTGTGCAAAAAAGATACAAACTTATGTGAGGCATGCATTAGGGTGTGCAAAAAGGATACAAACTCATGTGAAGCATGCATTAGTGTGTGCAAAAAAGATACAAACTCACGTGAAGCATGCATTAGTGTGTGCAAAAAAGATACAAACTCATGTGAGACATGCATTAGGGTGTGCAAAAAAGATACAAACTGAAGTGAAGCATGCATTAGGGTGTGCAAAGCAGATACAAACTAATGTGAGGCATGCATTAGTGTGTGCAAAAAAGATACAAACTCATGTGAGGCATGCATTAGGGTGTGCAAAAAAGATCCAAACTAATGTGAGGCATGTATTAGGGTGTGCAAAAAGGATACAAACTCATGTGAGGCATGCATTAGGGTGTGCAAAAAAGATACAAACTCATGTGAGGCATGCATTAGGGTGTGCAAAAAAGATACAAACTGAACTGAAGCATGCATTTGGGTGTGCAAAAAAGATACAAACTAATGTGAGGCATGCATTAGTGTGTGCAAAAAAGATACAAACTCATGTGAGGCATGCATTAGGGTGTGCAAAAAAGATCCAAACTAATGTGAGGCATGTATTAGGGTGTGCAAAAAGGATACAAACTCATGTGAAGCATGCATTAGGGTGTGCAAAAAAGATACAAACTCATGTGAGGCATGCATTAGGGTGTGCAAAAAAGATACAAACTCATGTGAGGCATGCATTAGGGTGTGCAAAAAAGATACAAACTGAACTGAAGCATGCATTTGGGTGTGCAAAAAAGATACAAACTAATGTCAGGCATGCATTAGGGTGTGCAAAAAAGATACAAACTCATGTGAAGCATGCATTAGTGTGTGCAAAAAAGATACAAACTCATGTGAGGCATGCATTAGGGTGTGCAAAAAAGATACAAACTTATGTGAGGCATGCATTAGGGTGTGCAAAAAGGATACAAACTCATGTGAAGCATGCATTAGTGTGTGCAAAAAAGATACAAACTCACGTGAAGCATGCATTAGTGTGTGCAAAAAAGATACAAACTCATGTGAGACATGCATTAGGGTGTGCTAAAAAGATACAAACTGAAGTGAAGCATGCATTAGGGTGTGCAAAGCAGATACAAACTAATGTGAGGCATGCATTAGTGTGTGCAAAAAAGATACAAACTCATGTGAGGCATGCATTAGGGTGTGCAAAAAAGATCCAAACTAATGTGAGGCATGTATTAGGGTGTGCAAAAAGGATACAAACTCATGTGAAGCATGCATTAGGGTGTGCAAAAAAGATACAAACTCATGTGAGGCATGCATTAGGGTGTGCAAAAAAGATACAAACTCATGTGAGGCATGCATTAGGGTGTGCAAAAAAGATACAAACTGAACTGAAGCATGCATTTGGGTGTGCAAAAAAGATACAAACTCATGCGAGGCATGCATTAGGGTGTGCAAAAAGGATACAAACTCATGTGAAGCATGCATTAGGGTGTGCACAAATATAAATTTATGTCCAGCATTAATTAAAGTGTCTACAACAGACACAAACTAATATGAGGTATACAGTAAGTTATGCCCAAAAAGTGATATTAACATTTTTGCTGACGACACGTCACTATTGGAAGAGATCAATAATTTAAGTGACTCACAGGCTAAACTAAATCGAGATCTTGATCGTTTGTCAAAATGGGCAAGTCAATGGGTTATTAACTTTAAAGCTCTTAAGTCTGTTTACTTGTTTATATCTTTAAAATGTAACCCTTGCAATCCTAATTTAATGTAAAGAGCATTCGGTCCCACAAACACCCCGGCATCATTCTGCAATATAATGGTAAGTAAAACAAACACATTCGAGCTGTAGTAAAGAAATCAAACAGGACATTAAGCATTTTCTACAGAGCAAAGAAAACTGTCTCCAGAAAATGTCTCGTCACTCTCTCCCAAAGCTTATTAAGGTCGTCAATCAAATATGGCAATGTTCTGTACGACAACTCTAGCCTTAAATCGTCAAACTCTCTTGAAGCTATCCAAAGATGCCTGGCATTTCTCTGTACTAGAGGATAACGTCAGACATCATACAATAGTTTAATAAATGAACTCTAATGGGAATCTTTACATAATGGATGTCGATGCCATAGAATTCTTCCATAAAATTGTAAATGGACTCTCCCTTATCTAAAAAGGATATTAAATGGCAGAAATATCACTGATACAAACACATACAACCTTTGAAACAGGGACAATGTTCGACATTTTAAAATTTGCATTCAATTATTTTCCTCCTCTTTCTTCCCCAAAACTCTCAAAGATTGGGACATTTTTACTGTCTTATATTTGCAATGCCTCAGTTGGAATAACAAAGCAATTTCTGTTTTTCAAGAAAAATAAAGAACTCACTCAACTGTACGACATGTTCGATTCGTACCACTCTGTTATTCAATGCCGAATGAGAATGGGACTTGGCGCTCTGAATGCTGATCTTTTTAAGTACAATTTAAGCACTGTTTGCATGTGCCCAAATTTTAATCATTTATGTGAAAATTTAATTCATTATTTCTTTGAATGCCCCTAATGTGCCACTCAAAGACTGCATATGCTCGAACAAATTACATCAACAATATCTCCAAGCGTAAACTACTCAATATTGATTCTTTCGTGTTTAAAACATGTCGGTAATATAGTATTATTTGGATCCGATGATCTAAAACCTGACGAAAACAAAATTGTCTTAAAAACTATGCATAAATTTTTTGCAGAATCAAAGAGATGGGTAACATGGAAATTTGTTTCTTATATTAAATGATAATGATAAATATTATTTCAGTAAGTAGTCATTATGTCCTTGCATTATAGCCTCATTTTATTACATATGGTATAATTCATTCTTTTGTAATGTACATACTTTTGTTGTTGCATATATTACATACATATGTGTATAGTCTATTCGGTCTATTATCTGTCTATATCATTACTTTTATTTACGTTTGTAACCAATTCCTTGTTGTGTCCTAAATTTATGTTATATGTTGTCTAGGAGACCCCCGTGTGGCATTACATTGCAAATACACAAATTAATGTGGGGTATATACTAGGGTGTGTACAGAGAGCACAAACTATTGTAGGACATACAGTAGGGTGTGCCCAAAAGATACAAACTGATGTGAGGTATACAAAGGGGTGGGCACAGAAAACACAAACTGATGTGAGATATACAATAGGGTGTGCACAGAAAACAGAAACTAATGTGAGGTATACAATAGGGTGTGCGCAGAAAACAGAAACTGATGTGAGGTATACAATAGGGTGTGCACAGAAAACAGAAACTAATTTGAGGTAAACAATAGGGTGTGCACAGAGAACAGAAACTAATGTGAGGTATACAATAGGGTGTGTACAGAGCGCACAAACTATTGTGAGGCATACAGGAGGGTGTGCCCAAAAGACACAAACTGATGTGAGGTATACAATAGGGTGTGCACAGAAAACACAAACTGATGTGAGGTATACAATAGGGTGTGCACAGAAAACACAAACTGATGTGAGGTATACAATAGGGTGTGCACAGAAAACACAAACTAATGTGAGGTATACAGTAGGGTGTGCACAGAAAACAGAAACTAATGTGAGGTATACAGTAGGGTGTGCACAGAAAACAGAAACTGATGTGAGGTATATAGCAGGGTGTGTACAGTTAGAACAGGGCAGTAGGTAGTGTACCCCTAGGTGTCCGGGTGATATATACATCATGTGTACAAATCAGCACGTGCACTGTTAGAACAGGACACATGGCAGGGTACCTCTCACTCTCTGGGTGATATATACATCATGTGTACAAATCAGCAAGTGCACTGTTAGAACAGGACACATGGCAGGGTACCTCTCACTCTCTGGGTGATATATACATCATGTGTACAAATCAGCAAGTGCACTGTTAGAACAGGACACATGGTAGGGTACCTCTCACTGTCTGGGTGATATATACATCATGTGTACAAATCAGCAAGTGCACTGTTAGAACAGGACACATGGCTGGGTGCCTCTCACTCTCTGGGTGATATATACATCATGTGTACAAATCAGCAAGTGCACTGTTAGAACAGGACACATGGTAGGGTACCTCTCACTGTCTGGGTGATATATACATCATGTGTACAAATCAGCAAGTGCACTGTTAGAACAGGACACATGACAGGGCACCTCTCACTGTCTGGGTGATATATACATCATGTGTACAAATCAGCAAGTGCACTGTTAGAACAGGACACATGGCAGGGTACCTCTCACTGTCTGGGTGATATATACATCATGTGTACAAATCAGCAAGTGCACTGTTAAAACAGGACACATGACAGGATACCTCTCACTGTCTGGGTGATATATACATCATGTGTACAAATCAGCAAGTGCACTGTTAGAACAGGACACATGGCAGGGTACTGCATGTTTGCAAATCAGCAGGTGTACTGTTAATACGGATAACATATTGTTCCCCTGAGTGCAGGGCAAAAAAGATACAAACCAATGTGAGGCATTCAACAGGGTGTGCAAAAAGGATACAAACTAATGTGAGGTATGCAATAGGGTGAGCAAAACCGATGAAAATTATTTTGAGGTATACAGTACGATGTGCACATAGGATATAAACTAATGTGAGGTATACAGTAGGGTGTGCACGGAAGACGCACACTAATGTGAGGTACATGTATATGAGAGGCTGTTCCTAGAAGACACAAACTAATGTGAGGTATACAGTAGGATGTGCACAGAAGACAAACTAATATGAGACAGATGGAAGTCTTCCCATCAGTGTCTGGGTGATATTTACCTCCTGCACAAATCAACAAGTGCAATGTTAGAACAGAACACATGGCAGGGCACCCTCAGTGTCTGGATGATATTTACCTCATGTTTGCAAATCAGCAGGTGTAGTGTTAATACAGAACAGATAACATATTGTACCCTTGAGTGAGATTTACCTCATGAGTGTGGGTGTACTGTTAGAAGAGGATAGATAACACAGTGTACCCCTCTGTAAAATAAAAAGAAAGTAACTCCGAATATTGAAGTGATAATATAAGTCTGTGTTTCTATCACTATGTTTGTGCCATCATCGGGAAATATATATGGTAAAGAATACATGGGCTTATATACATGTAGGTGCGTAGGTATACAATGCATGCATGTATAAAGACAAAACAAAGTGTGGTAAGTTAGAAGAAAGGCAGGAATGGTTGAGCCTGAATTACATAATGTTAAGCTGGTATTGCATGAAAAACTGAAGAAAAGAGAATAAAATGTAGAGTTGAAGCTAGAATTTCAAAAACAGGGTGGTTGGGTGGAGGGTAGTGAATATAATATATATAAAACAGATACTGGTGAAAACAAGACATGTTTTATTATTATTAAAGTGTAGAGATTCCAATAAGTGGGAAGGTCCACTAGCAACCTGTGGATGGTCGTGGGTTTCCCCCGGGCTCTGCCCGGTTTCCTCCCACCATAATGCTGGCCGCCGTCGTATAAGTGAAATATTCTTGTGTACGGCGTAAAACACCAATCAAATAAATAAATAAATAAGTAGAGACTCCATGTAGGCCTATGTAGGTCTACATATTAATAATTGTTGATCTACATTTATCTCCTCACTTGATATACGTTTGATTTTTTTAAATTTTGAAATATTTAACTCTTTTTAAAAATCTACTGCAGAAAATTTAAGCTAATACTTCTTTATTACTAATAATTGTGATAAATAAAATAGCCTTTGGGGGTATTGTGGCAAAGAAAGTAAGTTGTGTGTGGCGAGTTACCTCCCTTACTACACAGACCGCTTTGGCAGGGTCTTGCGCCACGAATGCCAGCAGGCTTACTACAGCTTCATAGTGACTTTTCTGTTCAAATGTGCCATGACTGACAACTAAAACCCAGTGTCGGATTGAGGAAGGTATTGTTCTTGTTGTAGGTGATAAGTTTCAAACAAATTAGAGCACTAAAAATCTGTATTTTAACCCAGTACTTGGCCTATGTCGTACCCGTCATTTAGTGATGGATCCAGTTCTTGGCGAAGCTCAACTCTTTCGAACCGTCTGAAAATGACAGAAATTTTTGTATAAATTACATTCTTGTCACAGCAATATGTGTGATTTTATTCCAAGAGAGTGTGTTCAGAAAGTAAAACCACGATATGTGTACAGGTATTTACAGCTCTGTCTTACAGCGTGTGTTTATGGTTTGCTGTTGTTTATGATACTTCTGTTGTGTTTTTGCAGAGCCCACGCTGAGATTCACAGAGACAGACGACAGGAAGCTGAGAATCACTGACAGCGGCTGTGTGGTAAAGGGTGAGGGCTTGTTCGGGAGGTGGATGAGAGCTGTGACAGGCGGGCGTTACCAGACGGGCAGGTACTACTGGGAGGTACACATCACCTGTTCACATGACTGTTACTGTGATGTAGGAGTCACACAGGAGAGCTGTGGTGTGAGGGGGAGGACAAACCCTGGCCGTAACTCCTGGTACATTGGGATGGAGTACCGTGGTGATGAGGTCAGGTGTTATCGTCACAGTGGTGGTGAGGTCAAACCTGGCTATCTACAGTACAGACGTTACACACGACCTCATCACCTGGGTGTGTACCTGGACTGTGATAACCAAACACTGACAGTCCTGGACTGTGACAACAACCAGGTAATGTACACTGTCAGTGATGTTATCGTCACAGAGCCTCTCGTGCCATCGGTTGAGTTTTGTGTCTTGTCTGGACCTGTGTCTGCTCGTCTGGTAACGGGTGACTCTGCAACTCTGCCTCCAGTTCTCTGTGATATGATAAACACTTCCTGACCATGGGGTAATTATTCATTACATCTTTTCCTTCCTATTATATTTTGTTGAAATAGACTTTGATTAGGTTTTTTTTTAAAACAAACTGACCAATTTGCGCATAGATGTTTTAGTTAATGTGAGCAGTGTGGCTAATTCAGTATGTATAGCTTCTTCTGCAAAGTGGTCAGTGATCTGTCACAAGCTTACAGCTTGGTGTAGTTATACACAGTCTGTCTGACTTGTCCTGAACATCATTGTCAGTTTTCTTGAAAATATATTTATATAATGACTGGGTAGTTTTTTTTTTTGTAATGGTGACTTGTAAATCAGCATAATCAGGAGTGTCCCTGAGCAAAACAGGTCACAATGCATATAGTCAACATTGTACATGTAGTAATTCTTGTTGTATTATGTAACTTTAGTCCCGAAGAAAAAGAGATATATCCCTTACTGTTTTAGGTTAGATGCGAGCATTAATTTTCCGCAATAATTCTGTAGCAAATCTTCAACTTCTGCAATATGTATATATATATATATATATATATATATACCCTAAACTTTCGGTGGTGCCATACCTCCACATGTAGCTTGCACTTTTGTCGACAACACTCTCAGCTACCATATTTTTTAGCTGTGGTAGTGAAGTCATAACATTTGTTACCTTAGTAACCTCTGAGATGTGGGTAATGGTTGTAATGGTTGGGGATAACCCAGGGCCTTATCTGTCCTCAGAAAGGCAGTGGGTGGAATCACCGGTGAAGGGCACCTCATTGTTGAATATTTTGATATATCTGCCATCCCGGATGACACAGGAGAGCTGTGGTGTGAGTGAGGACACAGACCCTGGCCGTAACTCCTGGTACATTAGGATGGAGTACCGTGGTGATAAGGTCAAGTGTTATAGTCTCCGTGCTGGTGAGATCAAACCTGGCTATCAACAGTACAGACGTTACACACGACCTCATCACCTGGGTGTGTACCTGGACTGTGATAACCAAACACTGACAGTCCTGGACTGTGATGACCACACACTGACAGTCCTGGACTGTGACAACAACCAGGTAATGTGCACTGTCAGTGATGTTATCGTCACAGAGCCTCTCGTGCCATGGGTTGAGTTTGGTGTCGTGTCTGGATCTGGACCTGTGTCTGCTCGTCTGGTAACGGGTGACTCTGCAACTCTGCCGCCTGTTCTCTGTGATATGATAAGCACTTCCTGACCATTGGGTAATTATTCATTACATCTTTTCCATCATATTATAATTTGTTTCAAATAGAGTGGTTAATTATGTCTCTTGGAACAAATTTTTGCGTATAAATTTTAGTTAATGTCAGCAGTGTGGATAATTCAGTAATTTGTCACAAGCTTACAGTTTGGTGTAGTTGTACACAGTCTGTCTGACTTGTCCTGAACATCAGTGTCAGGTTTTTTCCAGACAAAATACATGTAGATAATGGCTGGGTAGTTTTAGTAATGGAGATTTGTGAGAAAGTGGCTGAGGGTATAAAGGATTATTTTTCTTACCATGATCGGGCCGGTATGTCATAACTCAGGGGTGGTTTCAGATTAAATCGTCAAAAAAGATCAGATCAGATTGATGTTGTTGTTGCAGCATGTTACACAAGACAATTCTATTTTGAATGATACTAGCGATGTTTTTTGAGAGAAATAAACCATAATTTGTAATGGGTTTGAGAGTGATTAACTGGTTGAAAGGTATTACATAACTAGCGACAACAAAGAAAAAGATCACATGGATGAGTACAGGTAGAGCTTTTGGCACCTGACCTCAAATGCAGATTGGGCTAGAACAGGTTGGTTGGATAAGCTACATGTAGTCATCTAGGTTGTGTTATGTAACTTGGATGTAAGTTTTGGATAAAAATGAGAGAAAAACATAACCTGTGGGCCGTTTTTAAATTAATACTGTCTCTTTTGAGTGCAATCCAACCAGCCCTCCAATAAAGGTCCCCACTTGAAAGGGTGTTTTTCTTAGAAGTTTCATTACCCAGAATGTACAAGAATTCCCTGTGGACCGACCCTATTTTGTCTCCATGATGAGGTTAATCCCATGCTGAACAAGGACTGTTTTTAGGATGCTGTTGTCAGCTGTAAGTTTCTTGTTTTCTATATATTTCTCTATTTTTCAACTTAGTTTATTCAAACATTGGCATTCTTAACACTTTGTCGTGATCTGTGCATAGTTTGTGTATCTCACAAGTTAACAAGAGCAAACATTTTAAGCTGTTTATCAGATTTTTATCTTCAGTCTAAACACAGTGACATTTTAGTGGACTATTTGTGTTTATTGAATACATCTACCACATTACTTTGTAAACATCTGACATGTTTTCTATAATAAACACTTATGTCTTAGTCACTAAACAGTTTTTTATGAATAAATACCAGTTGGCATTAATCCATACTGTAATAAAAATGTGTTTAAAAACAGTTATTTTTAATTTGTACTGTAAATCATTAACCTTTTTAGCCACTAAAAGTGTTTACTGGAATCTTTGCATATATTTAATATGAAATCATGCTAAAATGATTTGTTTGTGTCAGTGAAGATGAAAGCTTCATAAAACTGTGCCAATTATTTATCTACACTGTGTAGTTCTCTAACAATATTTCCAATTATCGGTTAAAGAGGTGGCCGAAGAGGTTGAAGAGTTTATAGTAAGCTATATGAGGAAGGTTGAAAAAATTAGGGTAAGCGATATGAGGAAGGTTGAACAATTAGGATAAGAAATTTAAGGAAGGATACCACAGATATATATTATGGATATAACCTTTTTTCCTTTAAATGACTTTTACTTGTAAGTGCTGTGATATGACAAGTGACATGTATTATTTTATTCACCGTGGTGTAAGCATTACTCCCACATTGTGATATTTTCTAATAAATAGTTTCTAAATACGTGTATATACATTGATTATGTTGCGGTTTATTCAGAATTTAGTTTGTCTTTTTTTTTCTTGCTTGCATATGCTTAGCTTGATGAAGTGATTAAAGTATCATTGTTACATCGCTTTTCATTTGTTTTTTAAATTGAAACCCTGTCCACACTTTTTCTTTATAAAAGTAATCAATTTCTCTTCTACATGTATTAACGTTGACTCTCTTTTATTGCATGCATGTATGAATAACTACAACATGAGCTGCCTCCTTGTTATGTTTAATTAACTTCACCCAGAGCTGCAGACCTACACATGCTTAATCCTCTCTTTATGTTTAACCTTCAAGACCAGCTTTGGTCTCCAACTTGATGTGCAGCTCAAATCATGTATCCGAAGGGCTTCTGTTGTCATCTGTGAGTTTGTCTGGGTGTTTTTGAATTCCCATACATGTATTTTCAGTAAAACATAACAGTGTGTCTATGTAAAATCAGCTGGCAAATCATCTTTGATTTCTGTGATCTCTGAACTTTGCAAATATGAAAGTCTGGCTTGTAGCTGATTTACTTTAGGAAGTGGCTTCATCCCCAGTACTGTTTCTATGACAACCTGTGGTCAAGATCATGACGTCATGGCACTATTTCATCAGCTTGCTGTTATTTTGACGTCAGTTGTTGTTGTATTTATGTATGATTCGGTAATAATTTGCCATTCTCTGCCTTTTGTGTTCCAACTTCTGAAACATATGCTTTAAAAAACTAAGTGATTGTGTAATGTGTAGTCGTTTGGTTGAATTACAGTGTCAATAAAATGTAGTAATACAAACGAAAATCATGCACAGTATGTCGCATTTTTACACAGAGTTATACCTATAACAATTTCACAATGAACATTTTCAAATTACCTGATAGGTCTCTTCTCAGTAGTGCTGGTTTCCTCTCTGTCTGTTAACTTGTCGGTAGATTATTTGATGTGTATCTTTTCAGGTGTGATGGGTTTCCTCTCTGTGATACCTTGTCCGTGTGTTACGTAATGTGTATCTTTTCAGGTGTGATGGGTTTTTTGTCTGTCTGATACCTTATGCGAATATTACCTGATGTGTAGTGGGTTTCCTGTCTCTGTGACACTTGGTCCACACATGACCTGATGTGTATCTTCTCAGGGGACCTGGTTTTCCCCTGTTCCAAATACCGGGTTCACACACTACATGGTGTGTAACTGCTCGGGAGGGCTGATTTTGCCCTCTCTCTAATACCGGGCCCACACTCTACATGGTGTGTTACTGTAACTTCTTGAGGGCTGGTTTTCCCCTCTGTAATACAGGGTCCACACATTACATGATGTGTAACTTCTCACGAAGGATGGTTTTCCTCTCTCTATTAGCTTTACGCATATTGAAGGCTGAGTTTTATATATATATATATATATATATATATATATATATATATATATATATATATATATGAATTTCTTACGCAATTTAAAATTGCAGTAATTCACAGTTCGTCAATATCGATTTATTTATTTATTTGATTGATGTTTTACGCCGTACTCAAGAATATTTCAGTTATAAGATGGCGGCCAGCATTATGGTGGGAGGAAATCGGGCAGAGCCCGGGGGAAATCCACGACCATTCGCAGATTGCTGCAGGACCTTCCCAGGACATAAGTGTTTTTGGCTGAAAAATGCGTTACGGTTTGGCCAAGAGTAATAATTACCCTAACAAATGGGGTTTGTGTCTGTTACATTCCATGACACCTGATGGGGCACCATATTAAATCATACTACATTGATGCCTTTTCAAATGTTTCGTGGTATTTGCACAATGTACAAGCCATTTTTAAAACCTTCAGTAATCTCTAAGGAATGGATACACATCAAAACAGGTTAGATTACCACCTAAAGGATTTAGGAAACGTTTCGTTATTATTTCTTAATGTACGTAGTATATGACGCGGCATTGTAGATAAATCTACAGAAAGTTATACAGCTCTCTTCTTGGGACCTAAAAATGACAACAGTTTTCGTAACGACCCAGCGGTCTGCCTGCTGTTTTGTCGTCAACGGTGATATCTGTCAAAACAACTTCGTTCATTTCCGAATATTTCCGATCACTGGGGCCGAATAGAAAGGTTATTATAACACATGTAATAGGCCACTAAAATTATTTTTCTCTCATTTTTGGCATACCTGACTTCATGTGCCTTAAAAACTATACATTTACCCTGATATAGCACCACTCCATGCATCCTAAGTAGGCCTAGGTGTCATCTGCTGGACGAAATATTACCCTGTTTCAGGATCGCAACTTAGGGAGACATGCTACAACACGGGAGAGTGCCCTGCCCGTTCAGTGTGCAAGGCCCACTCGTGTGAAATGTTCATATGTCAGTGTGAAGTCGGCTACTTTCAGTTCAATTCACACACCAGTGTGTGCAGCAAAGGTGAGTGTGGAGAGCACAAGGTGATAGTTTCTACATGATATTACAGCTGACATCCAGGCCCTTATCAATTTATCCCAGTTAGGGTTTTATTCGGACTAGTCATGTATGCGCATGTGTTTAAGAAGCAGCGTAGAAGCCAGCCTTGCACCATAACTTAGGCAGAATTTTGTAATAGACTGCAGCAATGTAAGTTGCAATTTATTGAACAAATTCTCGAAATATTGTTTTTAAAGAAAAAAAATTGGTTTCACTATATCCTGGTGAGTTACATGCAGACCGACGTCACGTTGGCCGACGTCACGTTGAGATATATACATCTTATTTTCTTGGCCCTGTTCTAATTGCTCGTCATCTCGCAGCGTCACGGGTGGGAGAGGGTGGGGGGTATATTTTGCAACCTGGTCGACTCTGGTTGGATCCTACAATGTTGAAATCATAGCACTTTTTTTTTTAATTGACTAGTGTTGAACGCCGTGTTCAGCAAGTTTCTGGTAGAATTATTGATATGCGTTCATTAATTCACTTTGAAGGCCCAGTAACTGAGGCAAGGAAACAGGTCGCTAGGCGCATTCTTGATGTGCCTTACATTTTACTGAACTGTACACTTTATTTGTGGGCTTCTGTCTGGCTTTAACCAAAGTTTAACTCTCATCCACTTCATCATATGTCTAAAAAATTGCACATCTCCACAAACAGAAGACAAACCGACAAATCAAGGTAAAGCAAATTATCATGTAATGGTTATCATATAATTTACTTGTAACAGTCTTGTTTCCTAACCCAATAAAGCCTTACTGTGCTATAAATCATATATACCGTGCATCTGAGCCAACAGCGCTACATAGTGACGACGACATGTTACAAAGTGGTTTTGTTTAACTGGTGTTTTACACTAAAGAAAAAAAAACATTTCACTTACATGAATTGGGATCTCTACGGGAGCTGATTTTTTTTATAAATCTGTGAACACTAGAACAAATTGTCGTTTATAATTACAGAGACAAAAACTGTACACCAATGGAACTTCAATGTACTCTCAATAAGTGTAAAGAAATAATGTACTCTCAACAAAAACGCAATTTTTACTCTCAACGCAATTTTTATATTGTTTTCTCTCATTATTAAATAACGCCTTAACTCAACAATGTGGGTAAGTATTAATTTCAAATTCAGCCACTTGATTTGAGGAAAAGAAATAAATCAGTATACAAATAAATCACTGGGGGGGGGGGGGGGGGGGAGCGCATGTTTCATAAAAGGTCATTTTAACAAAGCATTTTTGGTTTGTGCACTTATATTTTTGTTGAGTGGGGATTTATCAGCCTGCGTTGAATTAAGGTATCAACAAACAATTCTTTTTATCTGTATTTTATTTCAGTTTCATTGGTAGGTGAAAAGTGCTCAGCCAATGAAACCTGTCTGCCAATCAACACAGTGTGTAATTCCACATCCGGTGTCTGCGAATGCAAAACTGGCTTTACCCCGAGCGGAGACGGATTTAAATGTAAAGACGACTCGATCGGCAAACAACCGGACCTTAGTGACAGCTGCACTTCTGGTCTTCAGTGTGACTTCTTCTCGGTGTGTCGAAATGGCACGTGTCAATGTAGAAGCGGATTTACCATGTGGACGCTGGAAGAAAAATGGTTGCTCTACCCACGCCCAAACTTTTTGTCTTGCAAGACCCCGGATCTGGCACTGGGTGGGATTATTATCTCTCCATTGTTTCGGTATATTTTACTAATCAAGTAATCAGGTACCAACTGCTGTCCTATGAAAATAATACATCGAGTTTTACCTTAGTTATTGTAACTCGTTGTGAATATACTTCTTTTCACTATATCAGCTCTTATTTTACTTACTATTTGTTGAAATCTTAGTGCTCGTGGGGCCTGTAAGATGCCACCTTTAAAACATTTATATGAACAGTTAGAATAAAGCCCTAACTGAGGTAAATTGACAACGTCCCAGAATTCACTGTTTATGCGCGTGAGCATTTGCAAGGTATCACACTGTCGTTGCTACTTGGGTGACTATGTAGTCTACGTTCACTGAAGATCAGTTGTCTATAGGTTTATACTTATAGTGTACTTATGTATGTTTTATTTTTATTTGATTGTTTGTGTTCAACGTGGTTTTGGGAATAAGTCTTGCGTTTATTGACCCGGAACATTCATTTTAAATGAATTTTTACGAATGTTTTGACACATTGATTCACTTTGGAAAGCTTCTCGGCAACTTGCCAAATGCACTCTCATTACTTCTACCTCAGGACTTGGCCGCCATCATATCATTCAGTGAACATTTATTCAGTGCAGTTGAACAAAACCAACGTCAGTTAGAAAAATGACGAATATGATATAATAAATGACTTACAGCATAGAGAGTAAAACTAGGGAAGCCATGGCAGTGTGATAATTGGCAAATGGTCACATGTAACCGGTGAAATTCGGCCACCTATCAATTTCCCGCAGTTGAGGTTAATTATAACTGTCTACGTAGATGCATAAGTAGTAGTTAGATTACACGCCAATCCCACCCCCCACCCCTCGTCTCCTCGACCCCCTACACCATGGCTTATGCAGAATTAGGTAAATAGAATGCAGTGAAATTATCATACAATCACCTTCTGATTTATTAAGTTACAGGATTTAATAATTTTATTACAGATAATATGAATTATTTTGCAGATATGTGTAATGGTGTTAAAGTATCCAGCCCCCAGACGCCTCATCATCAAACTCCGACAGAGCTTCACCCAACCAGTATGTTGACTGTACAGGGTTAACTGAGATTAACTGACTGAGTCCTGATCAGTCAGTACGATATTGTATGGCTTGTTCCTGGTTGGGTTAACACTAGCCCTAGATTGCTCAACACCTTCACTAACATTACGGAGTAAACCTATAGAATGTTCTATTTGATTAGTCTGCAGTAGCACGAGATTTCTGCCAACTCACACCTCGGACACTTTTCTCGCGCCTCCTGTAAAAATACAGCCAACACAAATACACGTGCTTCAATCGCAGCAGCATTGGTGACAATAGGAGATTAACCACGCCCATGTCACCGTTTGCTCCGTCTGACGTTTGTCTCCCACTTGTCTTCCGTCAGCATGATGTGTACACTGGTACGACACGCGTGGGAAAGATCGTTAACAACTTCCCAACAGTTTGTGGTTTCCTCCACGCATTAAACAATCACAATCGTACATGTGATCATTTTTCTTAAAGTGAGCAAAAAGTCTGCGACTATGTATATATAGAAAGAAGTATAGAGCACGCAGTTATCACAGAAAATATGCAAAAAGTTCTATAAAGATTTGAGAGCCGAGAAGATGAAGTTCAGTAAAATGGCGTCACTAAGTGAGTGACTAGGTACTGAGAATTATTTGCTAATTATTTTCTTGATAAGCGGTGTAGAATTTTTGAAATGTTTTAAGAACACTGCAGAAAAGAACACTTAAAAAAGACAAGAAAGAATGAGCGCGCGATTACGTAAGACATGATAGAGGATGTGACAATAACAATAATCGCATGCATCTTGCCTTGAACCCTCTAATAGCCTTCCACTTTATTCTGTTAAACCTACAGCGTATGATACAGGTATGATGTAATTATGACGTAAAATATGCTTTTGTTGTTTTAGCGATGCCAACCGATTTCAACGTGACGGAATCCCCAAATGCGACAAAACCGGGTACAGTGGAAACGCAGGCGCCCTCCGCAGTACCTGTTTTTATTCCAAAAACACCTACATTCCACGCTCAGCCTTGACTCTTTGAAAAGTGTCCATTCCTGTCTAACGTGACCTTGAAATGACGTTGTGATTTTAGACACGCAGAGAGTTCCACGCACAAATTATTAACTGCAGTTTTCTGTGAATAATTTCCTTACTGTGCGTTTTACAAACGCGTATATGAACAAGATGGGAAATGTGTATGTACTAGAGCAGATGTACCAAGAAGATAACTTGTTGTGTGGGAATATTTAAAGGGAGGAGTTACGTCCCTTTCCTGCTTGAAAATGTAAAAATGATCGTCTTTTATCAACAGAACAAGAAATCCACCCTTTGCCTGTCCGTCATTATGGTGGAAGTGATTGAATTGTCATACATAGCATTGCCTCAGTGAAACAGTACTATCAAAAAAAAGACAAAAATTTCTGACACGACGTAAACATGCAGACAGACTGTTTATTATTCAGTCGATTAATTCATCATTTCTGTAAATCAGCAAAAATAATCTTTCAAACACTCAAATCTACTTGAATTCTTGTTTATTCATGCGATGATTTGCACCTTAATTTATGTACAGTATTTTAATTTATATAGTATAGAAAATAGTACAGCAAGAAGGGAGTTATTTTAGAAGGTCATTCACTCCTAGCTTTGTATTTTGATTCAGTTTTGTTGGATCGCCGACGAGTGTACACTGAAGTATGAAGTCCTGCTCTGATTGACATTACGGGTTTTGTGGAGCAAATGTTGTTCCGTTACAACTGTCTGTAACACAGAGTAAATATGTGTAATTAGTGCAAAGGTAAAACAGCATGATTTCCTCAACACGTAGGAGTAATTTTTAGGATTCGATAACGGTTTTTACCGTTACTTTCACTGCGCTCCCTTCGAGTCCATAGGGCGTCAACGGCGCTCGTGCGGCCGTTAGCGCAGTGCCGGGTTCCTTGGAGACCGCTTCACTTCCATCCCTATGTAGTGCATATACATTTTACACCATACAGGTGAGAGAGTACGTCAGGAACTTGCCAAAGACAAGTGCTTTACCGATGGCACTCGGATTTCCCCCAACAAAAACACTCTCTGTTATCGTCTAAGTCTAGGCTCTAGATGACTTAGAATGCAAAAACATTCGAAGCGTGATGGCTGGTATCTGTAAAAAGGTACACAACATAGTTTGCCTAAAGTCGCGTTTCCCTAAGGGTAACCGACGTCACATGAATGAACTATTGTTAAGTGCGACGGTAAACTCAGCCACACATATACATACATTCATTCCACGACTTGATATTAACTTTCGCATTGTATGATCACGGATTTATTCTATGTTGGCTGACAGCGTTCATTCTTGACCGTGACCTTAGCGACACCGCGGAGAGCGCGGTTTTAAGAAAACCACCTCCTTCTCAGGGTGACGGGCGCAAACCCGCGTATTCCGCGTCTTTGGCGCGGGCCTCTGAGGGGTCACTAAGATAGCAGTAAAAAACGCCACGATATTATGGTGTTCTGTTCCGAAAAGACTTTTGCATAATAATGATTTCATCTGTTTGTGTACTTACTCAGAGTATTATTAGTGTTTTCACACTGACTGAACCTTGACGCCGGAATTCCGAACCACTTCTCTTCTTTGCCCCAAGGGGCGTGCCATTTGACGCATGCGCATTTGCCGGATTGACAGTCCGCTGCTATCCTACACTTATCTCCCGTGGTACAACTGTCGCCGAGTGCTTTGTAACCGGTCCCAATGCACCAAAAATTGTCTGATGTGGCTCTGGAATTTGCATCGCACTCGCACACGTTCTTCGAGTTACACACGGAGTGCCTTGGCAGACAGTCTCTGGTTTTGTTGCAAGGTTCTCCGATGATACTGGCTAAAGACAAGCTGATAGTAATAATCGTTACAGTGCCGACAAAGATTAAAATACCACCGGTATTCTTTTCTTGCTGAACAGAAGTTTTTTTTGTTTTCCATAAAATGGTCCGTACAGTAAAACGTGAATAGAAAGATGTATCCGAACTGTGTAGCCTGTAGGAAATATTTTCCTGCCCGTTAAAAAATATAGTCTATGTATAAGATTTCTGAAAAGAACAGAATATTAATCGTTGCTACACCCAATACCACTAACTTTGTCAGATCAGTATTATGTCCAAAATGGCAAAATGTATGATATATTTATTGAACCACTTAGTGTTAGTTGATCTGTGAAAGGAGAAAACCACAGTCCCGCGAGTAAACAAACAACATTTACCTGACAAACTTCCAGACTCAAAGCAGCTGTCCATAAGCTGAATCCCTGCCGCAAAACGTCTTTGGTCAAACTTCGATTGATTTCTTCAATAAAATACACTACAACAAAAAAAAAAAAAAAAAAAAAAAAAAAAAAAAAAAACATTCTCACAAATGTTCAGCTGAGCATTGGTTATGTATCCTACATCACACTGACAAACCATCCCGTCACATCGATGTGGTGGACATACAGATCGAAGATCAGCGCATTTTGTAACATTTGTACATTTTTGACCAAGCAGTACGGGAGGTACTGTTGTCGTTGTTGTTCCACCGGCTGTAGTGTTGGGGTGAACTGTGGAAGCCGATAACAACGTAGACTGTGTTGACGTGGTGGATGACGCTGATTTGCTTGTCGAAATCGAGGGTGGATTAAATGTTGTACTACTGCAAACTACTAGTCGGGATATTTTCAAAATTCAAAAATCAGTACAATTTAAAATATTAGATCAGATCTATAATGTGGAAGACTCAAACCTCTCACCATTTTGATAAAACAATAAATTTAAAAACAAATAACAATCTAATGGGACACCCCTCGGACGTGCTACACAGAAGGTTCTAATCGCAGTAAAACACACTGTTTCCCTCTGTGACGTTGCAGTGCTCGTGCACTTCATATGCCAATTATTGGACAGTAATAGAAGAAAGAACACAAAAGTTTTGGGTCGTTTTGTTACAAGCGTGAGGGAGTTTTACGAGTTCCCAATTTAATGTTCTTAAAATAGAATCACATGACCAAATCCTGTCAAGGAATAACGTGTGTCAATCTGCCATTTCTTAGAGCGGATTTTAATTTCACCATTTCTCATTCAACAGAATTTGCTTGAGATTCGATGATATTGTGCAATATACTACCATCATTAGGGAGATTGGTAATATCAACGTAGATGAAGATTTACTCGCACATTGGGGTAAAATCTTCCCTGGACACTTATGGCTTATTAGATCAAAATGTCGCTGCCGCAATAGACAAATCAACCGTTGGCAGATAGGGAGGCGAGTTCAATTCCCATCCTCCCTTATTTGTTTCGATGCTTTTGAAGTTCCTGAAGACAGGACGCGACAACTACAGCCACCATTATATATACAACTTCCGAGAAAAAAATAACATTCATTAATCTACCGACTAATAGTCCCGGCGACGTGTCGCCAAATAGGAATCAAACAGAAATCAAACCGATTTACTATTGAAACCCAATGCCCCTGGGTGGCGTGTCACCAGCGTATTGCTTCAGTGTGCATTGATTTTAATGTTTTAAGATTGGATATCTCGCTACGCAGAGTTTAAACCCTTCAACAGAGAGAACAGTAATATTTTTTACAATATGTTTCAGAAGCATTTATAATCAATCATTTAATTCAACCCCTATAACCGAAGAGTTCTCAAAGTGAAAATGTTTCCTGGTGCAATGTTTCCTTAACGTATGACGTTGAGGATGGCAATTATGCTGTAATTACCTCAAAATGTTGCTCGAACGATCTGCGTCATTTGTGGTTATACCTCAGGAGTGGGTGACTGCATGTGTTCGTATGTGTAACATCACACCATGTAGATATGAGAGGACATTTTTGGTTGCGATACTTATTATCCTTCAGTTTTAATATTCCACATTTTTTGTTACACTTCAGGAAAGACTCCCTGTATCATTTTACCTTACCCATAATGTAGTGGTTTCAACACTTTTGTAGCTGTTAGAGCAGGGATGTTTTTCAGATAACTGCCTAAATATAGTTGAGTTCTAACCAGTTCGCAAACCTTACAACCAACGTGTATGCACCTGTGAAACACGTTATTGTGTATTGTTATTGTATTTCACGAAATAAACAGACAAACAAGCCATTCTCACAAAAAGGATGAAGACGAAAACTATATTGAGAGACACCTCGTTTAGGTCTGAGTCATTTTACTCCCAAAATTACTTACACGTTGGAAGATTTGTCTAAATCGTGTATTATGCTCACCTTTGTCACATTGCATTGTTTGAGCGTTCGGCCTGTATCCCATGTTACACTGACAAGTGGATACCAAACAGTGATCAGGCTTGCACACTGTGTTTGGAACTGCACATTCGCTGTCATCCTGACACTTCTCATCCAGGGAGGTGCCTAAAATGAATAAATCACGAATGTTACACACTTGGACAAACTTTGATAGGATCAGCTCTTTTCATGTTGGAGGTGAATTATCGAAATTTTTCAGTCAGATATGATCACGTGCAGATATAAACGTGTTATGCAATAGACAATATTGTAATTAGTCATGGCAATATTATTCGTATATTATAATAGGACTTTGTACGACTGTTAATGCATGTAATTATGCACAAATTTAATTTCCTCCAAAACATTCACAGCATTTTATTCACACATTTAAATAACAAATAGCTTGTGTTGATATAAATAAAAAAAAACGTAATCTTTGTCATGGACATACTCCTTACAGAACAGAGTCGCTCTTTAGTGTTAGCGGTGATAAAAGAGGGGCATAGGGAGTGCGTTTTGTGTGTTTTCAACTACCTTTTGCTTCCCTCATTCCATACACCCACCCTTTTATGCCATTGCAGACACAGTGCTCTATTAAACTTTGGTTGTTGTGTGTGCAGAGATTAAGGAACAATTCAAACAGTTAACGTTAACACATGTTCACCTGCATTTCATTGTAGCGTAGGAACAATCAACAATAAAAATCATACCAAAAGTTTAATCTCCGGGCCAGTTTTTATCAGTAGACCTGTTTTTTCCTGAATGAAGCACTCCTCTGTTGATTTATATGTCCTCACCTATCAAGAACTTGACAGGCTAACCCATTAATTGGCCAGGCAGTTAAACGTATAGGTTAGCACATGATTACCGAGGGCTACACAGCATTGCATCGAAGCGTAGCACATGACTAATGAGGACTACACAACATTGCATCCAAGGGTAGCACATGATTGATGAGGACAACACAACATTGCATCCAGGGGTAGCACATGATTGATGAGGACAACACAACATTGCATCGAGGCGTAGCAAAGGATTTATAAGGACAACACACCATTGAGGGTGCATTGAGGGGAAACCGATGATTGACGAGGACTACAAAACATTGCATTGAGGTGAAACGCAGATACAATGTTGTATTGTCAAGGCCTATCAAAATCAATCAGTCCTAGACTTCACAGAACTTTCGAAGAGCATGGGTACTATTTAAAAATCCTGTTCATAAAAGTTCACTTGAGCAAGTAACCCACAACTGATGTGTTACCCAGGTTTCTGTAACAATAATCAGATTAACAGATAAATTAACGGATTAACTCAACAACTAAGTCCATAAATCATTAACTATTTAAAAATAATTTAAATAGTAAACGCATGACCTACCTTGAATACAAAGTGTTCCGGAGACTAGGAAGAGGATCACAAGTAACCAAGGTTTCATTCTGACCTGTCCTTGAAACAAAAAACTATTTGCTAAAATTTATAATAATTTATTCATCATGTTAATGACGTTCAAAGTGACACGGTAAATGTGTTTAGCAACAATGTACCTATATAGTAAACCCATAAAACAGCGCGATTGCTAAACATGTTCCCGAATAACATCATAAAGAAGCCAGTAAATGTAAATGTATGTGAAGGAAGACATATTTTTCTCCAAAGCAGCCTGGACAAAGACAATTTTCCTTTGAAGACACGTATGGGCGCATAAAACGTTGACATGGGTGAAAGTGCAATAAAATCTCTGCATTTATTGGGAGTTCTTTTTCAATAAGATTTAATAATAGTATTTATTATGTTACTTACAGAATTTTATTCTTTACCGGTCGATCATGTTGAATGCTAAAATCTCTGATGGAATAGCCCGAGTATCAGTCTTTTATGTAAAATTTTCTTTACATAAAAGTGAAATGACAGACTGAAAACAGTAGACTGAAAGTGGTTTATTGAGCCCACACATATACTTTTGGGAGTTCAATTGATTTTAGAAAGGTGCTTTGAGAGGTGTGATAGACAACGGGGAAAATGTAAATTCTAGCACCAAAGGTAATATCTCATGACATTTATTTGCCTCCTAAATGTTCTTTTGTGGTTAAATTTTTAGGCCATTTAAGGTATTCTGCAATTTGAACAATGGCAATGGGCCAGACATGATACTGGTAACACCTGGGGCGATTTATTAGATAAGTAAAAGTAAAATTAAGACATGGAAGCCGTTCTACAGTGGTAGATTTATCACACATTTTGATAAAATGAAAAATTACTTTATAAGACGTTGCGCAAATTACAAAAAAAATATATCTTGGAGTCTCAGTTAATTATATAATAAGGTCAATTTAAAAGGGTGGTTTGTATTGTTTACGAAGCAAAGAAATTTTAGCAGCCTACATTTTGTTTATATTTCGTGTACGCTATTAGCTGAATATTCAGTTGAACTGTACATTTATCAACAGTTCATATGCTTAGCTGTGTAGTTCTTTTATTTACACCCGTTATTAAAATGAGTTAAGGTAGATTAGCTCAGGTATGTAAACGTTCGTGTCATTACCTTACCTGTAATCTACAAGTCCGAAAACTGCAATGTCAAAGCAAACCTTGCATCAGATTTTTTTGACTTTCCATCAAGAATACTCGTAATTGAAGTTACACTAAGATGAAGGACTAAATTATTGTGTAATACCCTTTGCAGAGTTTAAATGTCTACTTTGAAGTTAAGACAAAAAAAATATTCTGAAGTGTATGTATGACGAAATATTTGTTCAAACTTTTACAACCTGTTAAATTGCATTTAAAACTCTGGATACTTGAGTGACCTTTTCTGACCTTATTGTGACCGGTGACGTCACATAGGCTTTTTGCCGTTTGATAAAAGTACTCTGCTAAACTACTATATTAACTTTCACAGACATACTTGTATGGAGCCATAAAGGCTTTGACTGAATGGACCCTAAAGCTAAAAATTTTCTTAATGGATATATCATTCGTTGATGAATCCAGAACTATGCAAATGGAACAGTCAGGCATCATCATTGTTTTGATGATGACTCTAAATCCTTGATATCACAAGAAGATTAGATTCGAGGAACATCCTACAACGAACGGTGGACATCAGGCAACAGAATTTGAACATGGACAAATTACAAAAATGTAACATGACTGCTAGTTTAGTAATATTTTCACCATGACAAAGACTTGACTCTATCATCCAAAGGTACTTGTGATTAACCTGTACCTATCACTTGTAGATTTTCTAGGGATACACTAACTACCGCCAACCCCCTTGGCTCTTTAATTAAAGCCACCATGCAAATCTTATGACACTTCAAATGAAGGTGCAAGATGTTGATAAATGAGAGAGTGAATGTATCTCTGAAAGAATCAAAAGTCTTGCGATTTCCTTTGTTGTTTGGAGACATGGAAAGACTCCTACTGTGTGCCATTTGGAATTTGTCATGTGGATATTTAGACCGGAAGTCAACAGCTAATTGTTAGCACAACCACAATAGAATGCCCTAAAATTTTAGAAAACATAAATTTTATGTCTTGTGTCGCTTTATGGCTGCAAGGAAAACTGCTGATGCAGTCCTTCTCGCCCCCTGATGCTCACCCCTCTTCCAACCCAGATAGGGCTAAAATGTCAACAAATGTCTTTGCACTTAGATTTGAAAAGATTAGCTTGAAGTAGTTAAGGAAGTATTGCTAAAGGTAAGGGCTCTGTTCCTGAGTAAATTGTGGGGAGGGAGGGGGGCAATACATGAAATTTTGGACTTTGGCTCATGGACTGTGTATACCGGTGATAAATTTTATGACCTACAGCTAATTAATTGTGTATGCATGGTTTGTGAGGAATCGGTTCCTGCCGTAGGGTTGTATAGGTTTCTTTCCCTGCCCGGCTTCCTTTACGCCCACGACCATCCGCAGGTTGACCATCATGTACACTGTATTAAAGTGAACTATTCTGGAGTAAGCCTACATGTATGTAAAAGGATTTTTCTCGTATGTAATCATCAAATAGTGTTAGGTTGCTTCATAAATATCTCACTCCGGCTGTGCGTGAGAAACTTTGACAGCAACCTGCGGATGGTCGTGGGTTTCTGCCGGGTTTTCTCCCACTATAATATTGGCGCCGCCGTATAAGTGAAATATTCTTTAGTATGGCGTAAAACACCAATCAAATAGATAAATAAATAAAATGAATGTCTTCCATAAAATAAAAATTAAACCGCAGCATCAAAGAGGCTATACCAGAGATTTTTCGCTAAAACAAAAAAAATTCGATCAACGCAAATCCAGTCGAAGTTTTGCTGTTTTAAAACTATTTCTATATCACTATCATAAAATCTGTGAACAACACTGGCCAGTTTTGTTCTTTTCACTCTCTTCCTAACTGAAGATTTAACTGAAAGTAACGTTTAAGTGCGGAACAAATCAGGCCTGAATCACTGTACATCGCAACGTATGCTTTTTAAGCTGATGCCTTAAGCCAAAATAGTTTTCAAGTATACCTGGTGGCGGGCGGTGGTTTCTTCCACCCATAAAGCTTACCACTGCATATCAGTTAAATATTCTTGGGCATGACGCTAAACACTGATGCTATATGAAATAAATAAATAAATGATAAAATAAAAAAAAAGAAATTAATATATAAAAATGTAAATAGAAATTTTAAATTTCATGCACAGATATCTAAAACTTAGCTGATCAGAGGTTTGAAAATAAGCTCTGGGTACAAACGACTATAACTCCGTCTGGTTTACAAGCCACTGCAAGAAAAATAAAGTGCAAAGCAATTTATATCATGTCGATTTAATGTTTATCTTTGTAATTTGACAAGTTACATAGGATTGTTGGCACGACTGACATAGTTTGTACACACCATAGTGAGCATAAGTATCTACAAGTGCATACCAGCGTCCCTAAGAAGTGATTTTTTATATTTGCGTTGTGAGTTTTAACAGTGTTTGTTCCATTAATGTTTATGACGGAAGAGACATGTGTGCAGAGATAAGAATGGGACTTCTTTTCTTACCTTCGTTGTTCTTGTACAAATACACACAGGCTACAAACAGTACACTATCAACACAAACAAGGTCTAAAGTCTTATGTTTTCATGTTGCGTGGCTTAGCACCCAGCCCTGTGAATACAGAAAGATAAGAATATGACATAATACCCTTTATTATATCTGGTATAAGTTTCTCTGCCTTTCATTGGATGAAATCAAGTGATATAACGTCCAGCAGCCATTGAATTTACATCCAGTAACGTCGTCAACGTCGTCACGCAAAACCGTTTGCGACATTACTTGTTCCATCTTCCATCCTGTCAGTGGATGTAATCAAGTCACGTAACTTTCAGCAAGGATTGACTTTACATCCAGTGACGTCGTCAACGTCGTCACGCAAAACCGTTTGCGACATTACTGATTCTATCTCGCATCCTGTCAGGTGTGTAATATATTCAGGTATATGTACATTCTTCCCGGTGCTTAAAGCATGGCGGAAATCAGCGCGTTCTCAAATCTATACGATTAAAATGTGTTTTAAAACACAAAAGTTTTAAGTTACAGAATTCAACATTGTGATATTCCCGCTCCCCACGGAGGATGTGAAATGACAAATCATTATATATGTTCCAATCTTGAGTATGTGTAAAATTTTCAATAGTCTTTAAAAATACACATATACTCTATAGATTGAGGGACTGCTATCACGTGGAAACCCCCACTCCGTTATTCTTGCTTACAACTAGAGCAACGTAACTCTATTTGGGAGTGAGTTGGGTTTAACGTCATTGACTAGGAGTAACTCAGTTTATTGACTTTTGTTAAATGTCAGACTTGTACCTGTGCTACTTATAGTGTTGAAATAATTCAGAAGTTCGGAAAAGGTATGTTGCGATCCGCATTATAAATCTTAAGAACTTCTTTACATACTTTAAACATTAACATGTGCACAGATGACGCTGGCATACATGCAGTTTATGAAAAGTAAATACTTGGGTCATAACGTGTCATAATGCGACCTGCTTTATACAGATTTTTACAAACTTTAACACAAACAGTAACACGTGCACAACAAGTCTGATATATAGGAAAAGAGTTACTCCAAAATCATAAAAAATTCTACTGTGTTTTGCCCTGATTAATTTGTTAGCCAAAAAAAAAAATTAGGTATAACCTGTTTAAAATCGACACACCTTCCCGACTAACGTATAGGCCAAGCTCTGGTCGATCTGGTGTCAATAAACTGTTTGACGAGGTATTGTGTCATGTTCGGTGTCTTAGGTATTGCGTTCGAGCGAAGTAGCATGTAAAAGAATATTGGCCACTTGAACAAAACTTCGTAAATCACTCCTTTTTTCTTAAATAACGTACCTTTTGGAAGTAGAACCCAGATAACGTCTTTGACGATAAAAATATGGCTTACAAAGTTTTGTAACAGTGCATTTGTGACCGAAATACCATTGAATACCATAATGCGGGACAGGGGATGGCTCAGGCGTTCCCCCGGCGCTGTGCCCAGTTTTCTCTCACCATGATGTTGGCCACCGTCATATACGTGAAGTATCCGTGAGTACATCATAAAACATCGATCATATAGATAAATAAATATTGAGCGGGTAGACATCTCTGTGGCTTTTGTGTTAATGTGATTATATGTTAAATGTGATGTGAACACAATATTTTGGGTATTGTGGACTAGTGATGTGTAATGATTTGCAGTTATCAACATTGCACTTCCTTACTTAATTCTGTTTAAACCAAGGTGCCAATGGGCGTGTATTGTGTTACTTATTAGCCAGATACATACTTACTTAGAATAAAACCTGATGTAAACAGACAGTTAGCCGAATTTCACCGCTAATGCTTGTGGACATTTTCCCACTGTCATTTGTTTATTTTTTCATTGGTGTTTTATTTATTTATTTATTTGAGTAATGTTTTCGCTGAACTCAAGAATATTTCACTTATACAACGGGGGCCAGCATTATAGTGGGAGAAAGTCTTTCAGAACCCGGGGAAATTTCCCATCATTGCCGCTTAAACTGATATGTTCAATGCTGATCTCAAGACAAATCATTTTGAAACTATAATTTTTTTAGTGATTTATTGATTTATTTATTGATGTTTTGCGCCGTACTCAACTTCACTTATATAACGGCGGCAAGCGTAATGGTGGGAGGAAACCGAGGAGAGCACGGGATAAACACGCTCACCCATCCGTAGGTTATTGAAATGTTCTAAGAGTATTTTCCAGAAATATTCTAAAAATATTATCTAGAGCTATCTAGAGTGACATCAATAAACAAAGAGCTCTCCCCTACCATCGGCATTAAAAGATTTAAAAATGAGAAAATACAAACAAAAACGCCTGGTATTCAAGCAAAGAGTATCAGCTCTGTTTCGTGTTCAAAGAACTGGTGTTTCTGTTGGTTTGGCGCTCGGTCAGGGCAATGTCCGTGGACACAAGCATCGTATTTTAGCGGTCCGGCTCGTCCTCGTCCTGCATGGGTGTAAGCATTTGACCCAGCTTGCTGTACCAACTTGAGGGAATTTACCGAACATAGAAGGGCTTTCTGATTGATAACAGGCCCTTTCATTTAGATTTTGGGAAGGCACTTTCGTAATAAATCATCTGACCTTGCTACGGAAAAATAATGCAAAGTCATTTTTTGTTCAAGCACTGACCCTACCGAGGCAGTTTCCTTGCCAGCTTCCCTGACAAGTCTCCTGACCAACATGTACGCATTGTGACACGGGCAGCCGTTCTCAGTTCCCTTTTCATAAATGTGCAGTCCAAAATGCACAAGTTTAACACTTTAACTAACCGCAAAATCCGATTTATTGCATCGTTATCTGTCTATCCACTATAAGAAACCACACTGACAATCGAGAGGTAATAGGGTTTTTGACGCAACAGCCACGTGACACTTTGCCACTCTAGTCATTGGCCAAGTTTATAAGGCCTTCTACAACATGGCCACTCGGAGAGAATTGTTCGTTAGTGCCATAACCCCGTTGCTGAACTTCATCCTCTCGACTTTCAAAAATTTCTAGACTGCTTTATATACTTTTCTCGGATAACTCTGTCGTATGTCATTTTTTCTACCGGCACGGATAGAACAGTTGGTAGAGCGTCCGCTTCGGGACCGGTAGATCCAGGATCAATCCTTGATCGAGTCACACCTAAGACTTTAAAAGAGGAAGTTGTAACTTCCTCGCTTGGCGTTCAGCATGAAGGGGATAGTGTAACGACTGGTTGACCCGTATAATGGCTCTGGCGAGGCGGCTTACTTGCCTTCGGTAAGTCGTCTCAGTGAAGCAGCACTAAATAAAAGAGCAGTGGAAATCCGTCCTGCAACAAGGAGGCACATTACACGTACATGCACCCTAATGATTCTTTCGTCGTTTCATATGACTAAAAACTTGTTGAGTACGACGTTAAACCCCAAGCACTCACTCACTCACTCATTTTTTTCTATGTATATACAATAGCGGACTTTATGTTCACTTTAATTACGACCATCTTTGGTAGAATTATTCTTGCCTGAATGGTTACTTTCATAATGATTGACAGCACTCCCGGAGAGTATTTAAATGCTCTTGTCCGTTGCCTGCTATTTTACTCAGAATGTGACCACGTGATAAGCCTTTCTTACGGTGCCCCGTGGAGTCAAATAAAGCTTGATAACGCCAATAAGAAAGTTGTATTTCAACCGAGATTTTCATTTAACGGTTGTATTGTATTCATAAAATTCATGACCAGAATTTGTAAAATTTACCAAAAAAAATGTGGGAAACGAAGGCACACAATGGCACAGTATGGTGATTTTACCCAATGGGAGGCACAAATATTACTCCGTTACATTCGCCTGAAGAAGAAAAGAAATAGAATATCACAACACATGATGTAATTAAAATGCGGTGGTATTTTTTTCTTTATCCCGTGGAATTGGTGATGATCATGATGTTAGCAATATACTGTTTGCCATAAAAAAAGATCTACCAAAATGTCTTAATGACCACAACATAATTTGCAACAGCCATGGAACATTTACCGCATGAGTTATTTAATTATTTCACTTATGCTAAAGCACGGGAGGAAACCCACGACCACCTGCAGGTTGCTGGAAGACTTTCCCACGTACGACAGAGGAAGAATCCAGCGTGAGTTGCACTTGAACTCACAGCGACTGCATTGGGGACAGGCTCCTGGGTCAATGCGCCGCGCTGGAGTTTATTGGAGGACAGTATATGTACAAGTAAAATTTCCCTTACACCGATGAAATTTCCCTCACACCGGTGAAATTTCTCTCACACCGATGAAATTTCCCTCACACCAGTTTGTAGCTGTGGGGTATAAACATGGCGTGCCTCAGTAGACAAAGCTCAAGTGTCTCATCCACCCAGCTGAGATATAAACCTCACTATACAGGTATTCACGCTCCTGGTAGGTGGGCTTGACACAATAGTCACTACATGTATAATGGCATTATGCCGACCGTTACTAAAATGTAACAGTTTAAAGGTTGTGAGGAACTGCTGAATTTGAACTTGGATCTCATGATCCAGAAAGGAGTACTGTGCTAACTGAGGTTAGGAGAATATTCCGCAAGCCACTGCTAGTGTAAACACCGGAAAGCTGCTCCCCTTGCTACACGGGGTCAAGCTGTACTTGTACATATCAAACTGTATATTGTACATATCAAGCTGTGCATGCAGATTTCAAGCCCACATGTACATGTCAAGCTGTACATGTATATATCAAGCTGTACATACACATATCAAGCTGTGCATATACATATTAGTCTGTGCATGTACACATCAAGCTGTCCATGTTTATATCAAGCTGTACATGTACATATCAAGCTGTACATGTACATATATTAAGCTGTACATGTACATATCAAGCTGTAAATGTACACATCAAGCTGTACATGGACATATTAGGCTGTGCATGTACACATCAATCTGCACATGTACATATCAAGCTGTAAATGCACATATCAAGCTGTACGTGTACACCTCAAACTGTACATGCACATATCAAGCTGTACGTGTACATATCAAGCTGTACGTGTACATATCAATCTGTACGTGTACATATCAAGCTGTGCATGTACATATCAAGGTGTACATGTACATATCAATCTGTAAATGCACATATCAAGCAGTACATGTACGTATTAAGCTCTACACGCACGTACACATCAAGCTGTACATGTGCATATCAAGCTGTACATGTACATACCAAGTTGTACAAGCACATAACACCCCAACTCCTCCCTGCAATATACAGAAGATCGTCAAATTTATCGCAAAATCTCCTTGAAATACCTTGAAATACAAATGACATTCCATTAAAGTAAAGTATCAGTTTATCAATGATTTCTATGTACCATTTACCGGGACAACTTACTGAGAGTATAGTTCTTGTTCTGGCATTGTGTGTACTTGGACTGCGGTAACCCCGCCCACTTTTCATCCTCTGTCCACGCTCCATGCCATAGCTTACAGCTACACGTTCCAGACTTGCACTCCGCTCCGATGCCGCAATTATTGGATTTGTTGCAAAGGTCACCGAGTGCAACTTGGGCGGTACTTACACACCAAAACAAGTCTGTAGTGGAGAGAAAATTGATCTCGCACTCACAGGTGTGGTTGGCAGAGCAGATGGAATGCCTGGGCAAACAGTCCTTCGTTTTGTTACACGGGTCACCAATAACACTGGCTGGAGGTGAACAAAATAAAATTGAATTCCTTAGTCACATAGGTGATTTATTGCTCGAAGGTTTTGTTTGTACTTCTTTGCCATCATGCGGTATATATTTACTTCATTACCTATGTAAGATATTCCATCCCGCTGTTAACTGAGGGCCGTGTGCAAATATACACATGATGTAGAGATGACCATTGATACAAGCAACACGCCGGCCGAAACATTGTTCCTGCACTAATAATACCAGTTCATGTTGTTTATTTCTACAAATACAAGGATTTGAGTTTGTTTGCTTGTTAGATTTGCTTTTATGATTTATATACAAGTTATACATGTAAACTATTTTACATGTTTTAACATGTTCAACGCATTCTTGGAATTTGAGTTAGTACAAAATAAGGTTGAGCGGTACCGGACTACACTACAAACGCCGGTGTGTAGCGGTTCAAAGCCCTTAGTCAACCAAACATCTGCCTGGGTAAAACCACCGCCTTTGGCCAGTGACTTCAAAAACCTACTGAATTCAAGACTTTTATGTATCAATTAATAAAAAAGTGCAAAGGTCGTGAGACATGTCTTCCAGATACCACTACCCGACTCATCACACTGAAGCCAGTGACCTTATCTTTGTTCAAGATTTCTCTACAAAAATTTCCTGTGTGACAGAAGAAAGTGACTGTTGACAGTTGATCTTGTTCACAGTTTGAGAGGTATAGCAGTGTGCCCGAGAACTGCAGTCGTTGAAATATTTTACGTGACGTATATGGCACTGTGGCAGAAAACTGGAGTTTTTGACACTAGGACAGGAAACTAAAGAATGTTCTGTATTTTGACATTGAAAAAGTGGATAAAATGCTATTCTTCTAACGCGGGGATATTCTCTTCTTGGTTAATCAATGCTATTTTTCCAACGCAGGGATATTCCCGACTTGGCCAAAAGATGCCATTCTTCTAACAAGAGGATATTCCCGACATGGCTAAAAGATGCTATCCTTCTGACAAGGGGATATTCCCAACATGGCCAATAAATGCTATTCTTCTAACAAGAGGATATTCCCGACTTGGCTAATAGATGCTATCCTTCTAACGCCGGGATTTTCCCGACTTGGCCAATCGATGCTATTCTTTTAACGCGGGGATATTCCCAATTTGGCCAATAGATGCCATTCTTCTAACGCGGGGACATTCCCGACTTGGCCAATATTTGAAATAATAATTTATCATTGGCTACTAAATCTGGAAAATTCATTTTTTCTACTGGCCAAAAAGAGTATAAAAAACTCTCGGTTCCGTTCCAAGCAATGAAAGGAGACACCAAAATAGTCCACGGCAATTAGCGTTCACAGTTATGTAAGATGACAGTGAACATACCTTTCTCACACATGTCTGTTTGGCGGTTGATGACATAGTGTACATTACACTGGCATATCTTCCAGTCACATCGGTGGGGTCGGCAGGAGGAGTTTGGGTCCGAGCAGTCGGCGTTACTCGTGCACTGCTGGCTCACAGGCGCAGCTGAAGGCGGTAAAATACGACATTCATTAATAAGTCATATCAACATTTCGGGAGTCTTGCGAGTTCGCGGAGGCTTGGGTGTAATTAGGTGGAGGGCTATCGCAAACCATCGCGTCCATAATACTTGATTTTGCCGTAGTTGTTAAACGGAAAAAAAACTTCTAGCATGGTCGAGTCTGTTCGTCCTTGAAATTATGTTCTGTCAGCAAAGCACAATGACTGAGGAGCCGCCTACCAATGTGGTTGTTGTGAGTTTAAGTCCAGCTCATGCTGGCATCCTCTCAGGCCGTTCGTTGGAAGGACGGCCAGCAAAATCTGCGGATGGTTATTGGTCTTACCCGGCTCTGCCCGGTTTCCTTCCACCATAATGCTGGCCAGAGTCGTATAAGTGAAATATTCTTGAGTATTGTGTAAAAAAAAACCAATCAAATAAATCAATAAATTAGCCCAAATGGCAATTCCAGTCGAAGAAGGTATACAATTTGGCCTTATATGTAAACTGACTACTGTTTGGAAGAGTAGTATGGATATGACATGCGCACTTAAAAACGCAGTTTGGTTTATAGGGTGTTAAATGACTGAATTTCAAGAAATGCACGATACCAGATAACAACGATCAATGGTTTCACTGCTTTTAGAGATACTGAAAATAGTCTATACTGTGTAGACATACCCAAAGATTCTGCAAAAACGAGGCCTAGTACAAGCAACTCTTGTAGCGGGCGGCCCATTGACATTGTTTCTGGAAAAGAGAAAATGTTTTGTTTTACAGTTGCAACACGATGACACGCATTCTTACTGGTACAATGTATTTGCTTCCAAATTGATGTAAACATTTTAGTGAAGTGTTGAAATATGTATTTTCAGGTGCTGGTTTTATGTACCAGGGCTATGGCATTAAACGATGTTCCTCAAGCCTAAGTCAGAATTTAAACACTCATACACAGTTCATGTCAACAAAACACTGAAATATAATCCGCTGACAGGCCATTAAACACTGCCCAGCCCCTGAAAGGTCTTTTTCCCAGGCTCTGCCCGGTTTCCGCCCAGAGTAATGCTGGCCGCCACCATACATGTGAACTATTCTTGAGTAAGGCGTAAAACACTAATAAATAAATAAATAAATTACTTAATTAATGAAACACTGGTATGAACTGATATACAAACAAATTGAACTGTGGACTTACAGATTTATTTCCTCTAGGATTTCACAGTTGCTATCAATAAAGCAGTCCGTACCTGCTCTGAGAGAGAAGTCTGAGTCAAGTGGCTAAAAAATCTGAGTTATGTAACTGAGTTAACTAAGTGAGTCAACAATATAACCAGATGAGTTTTCACTACGCCGCTGATCTGGTCATATGACTCAGTTTTCAGATTTGCATTAGCTCAATTGTGTAACTCAGATTTTTTTCATCAGTGGGCCCAAATATTTTTCTTAGTGCATACACAGGGAAGTAAATGAAAAGATTCTTTAAATATGTCAGTGTTTTTAGGTGTTTATAGGTGACCAGCGTTGTGCCCCTGACGCTCACTTCACCTCAAGAATTTCCCACATACATGTATATGAAGGGCAGTCCGGTATATGGGATGGAGAAACAGGGGTGCATGGAGCTTTCAAATTGGCAAATCATGATTTGCCCAAAATGCAACCGGTAAAAGAAAAGTTCCCTTCTTGCTTATATCTTCCACAAGGAATAGCTGTTTTAAAACACGAATAATACAGGGCATAAGATACTCGTGGACGACCTACAAGTAACGACTGACATCATCGTTATCTGTGTATGACGTCACGCTTGTCAAATCTTGGTCGCACCATCTGCTCGTTTTTTTACGAGCTGTGCATTTCTTATTTCCGAGTTTCCGAGTCTATATTTTATAGATTTAATCTGTTTGAATGTGAAATAAACAAATTCAGAAATTAAGCCGAGAAAACGTGATTTGTCAGCTGCATGCATTTTATGCATATGACAGTGTGCTTTCGTGCCGCAGTTTTCAAGCTCAGTCCATGCTGTAATCCTGTAAACAGCCCTCTGCTATGCGTTTTTCTTGGTCTATGTCATCGATGACTTCATGAAAATACAGCATTGATCTTATTTACTTGGTGGGCGCAACTCATGTGATTCGAGTAGCTTAACAAGTTTCCAGCGCAACGACACGAGTCCGCCTGGCTCGCGTGCACGTCGTACTCGTATCCCGTTGACGAGTATCTTAACCTCTATTGACTTTACTGTGCACAGCTATGTGCCACAGTTCAATAGCAAAGTTATTTTTTCCTTGAAAAGGAGCGAATTGGTTTTTCTTCCCCTACATGGCAAAGACATTCAACTGGCAGTGTAAATCAGGTAAATCAACCATCTTTGTGAATAAAAAGTGGCTGGTTAATGTCTACATATTTCACTGGTATGTTCATTGTTCGAATTTGTTAATGTTTGTCCTATTTAAAAGAAGACGGCAAGCAAAATATAAAAACTTATCCCTACCTCAATACGTGGATTCCCTCCGTTACGAGTGAGACATGCACTTAGCGCTTGGGTCAGATTATACAATTTTCTCTTACCAACATTTGTTTATTTTACCACGGACAAAGTTAAGGTCAAGGGCGGAGCTGGGACAGTGAACGACATAGTATAACACATGCATGTCATGGTTGTCAAGGAGTGAACGAGTGCTTGGGATTTAACGTCGTGCCTTTTTTGACAGTCATAAGACGACGAAGTAGTCGTTAGAATGGCTTAAACCTTCATCACTGCAATTATATTTACCTATGCCTGCTAAAGCCATGGTGCTAGGGACGTATGCGTTGCTACTTTTTTAGGCATTTACATGGACAGTTAGAATAAAACCTTAACCGTGGTAAACCAAAAATTGGCCTAATTTTTCCCTTTAAGAGCGAATACTTGCCGAGTGTAACATTTCGCAAAATATGTCGGTGGTGCTGTAAAAACAATCAAATAACACTGCCGTGACTGCTGTAAGATCTCTTTGGCTGAAATGTAAGGAAAAGAAATGGAACAAGAAAAAAATTTATTCAAACAATATCACTAGAATAAAAATGTAAATGAGGTTTATAATGAAATATAAAACAGCAAGATAGTTATGACCACACGGTAAAAAGCAGCACTATTTCAGCTTTATCGCGGCACCGTATGTTATTTTTTAAGACTCATTAATTTAGACCTAATACTTTTTTTAAACAAAACCACACTTCTGAGTGAAACACACGGGTACTCGTACAGTGAAAACTTGGGTATCAACATTCGGTATATATATAACGTAATATACAGAGAGAGTTTTATGTGTAACAATTTCTTATTGGTCTCCTCGCGGCATCAAAGTTTCCCTGCAAAAGTTGATATTCCGGACTATCATCTCTATAACATGCTAGCACAAAAAATACGAATTTTAGTACTAGCATTAATATATTAGCACTGGACACCGACAACAAATTTTTAACTCTGACACAGACAGTTCAACTCAGCGACGGTAATCTTACCTCTGACATAAATATACATGTATGTATTTGCACTGGACACTATCAAAACATGTCAGGACTAGAAACAGAAATTTCAAAAATGCCACTGATATTAGATGAAATATTCAGCAAGGATATGAAAATTTTATTACCAGGGTCAGTTGTTCGAAAGTGTATTAGCTAATTCTGGTATTGAGTCATATTTTATATTTAAATTTTTGGCCTAACTCAGCAGCCATAGCAGTTATTGAAAGAGCAACAGCAGCAGTTTTATCACTGACACTGATATTTTAGGAATCACACCAAAATGTTAACAGTAATATGGACATCGATTACAGCAGTATAGCACGGTAATTGTGGCACTAACACCATAAGTTACGCAATAACACCGTGACATAGCAGCAGTGATACCGTGACGTTAGCACTAACACCATGACATTATAACACTAATACCATGACGTTAGCACTAACACCTTGATATTATAGCACTAATACCGTGGCGTTAGCATTAATACTGTGACACTGGCACTAACACCTTGACGTTAGCACTAACTCCATGACAAAAGCACTGACACAGTGACGTTATTGCACTAACATCGTGACGTTAGCACTATAACACCATTCAGTAATGATGTTAACATCATAACCTTAAAATAATTATTACTGTATCATTATTAAGGTCTTTGAAATATCTGACAACAAGGCGAATTGACATGATACATCTGAAGACATCGTCTGCCACTTCTACAACGGATTAACACTGATTTGACGTTTCTTGTACATAAGTGTGTATTTAAGTCACTACATAATATCGGTAACATTTATATGTATAAATATGGATAAGTATATGGAGTAATAAAGAAGATATATGTATATATGTCATTTTTGTCTTGTTCATCGAGTGAGACAGATGTATAGTATATATTATAGATGCGGAAATAATTAGGCCTCTCATAATGGGAACAGAATAAGTCACTTATCGCTTTCAAGTCTACATCAGTACGCCGCAGCACAATCGGTTATTGAGGAAGACATATATGCGCACACCACAACATTGCAGGCTTTTTGTGCACTTATCTAAGTTTTTAATTTAAAATATTTCTTACATTTTAATGTGTCACAAAACTTTACCTAAAATACATGAAATGTGCTGAGTTATCCAAACTGAAGACGATTTCAATCCTTTCTAATTTAGCCACGTGGGCTTTGTTTGTAACGCTAGCCGGGCATGCGTGCTCGACATGGGTACCAGGGCCCACATTTAGGAAACGTCTAAAGACTCGTGTCTAACATTCCAACAAAACTGCAATTAAAACGTCTTGCTCTAGAAAGTTGAAAATGTGTACACTGATTCTGTATAGCAACACGATGTTAAAACCACAGACTGAACAGAAAGACTATATTTTGAAATAACGTATTCCTAAGATAAATATTATTATTATTCCAAAAATAATGTACAACAGTTTATGTAAAGCTTTTCATAAATAATTAACGTCATATTGTGTGGTTTTCAGTCAGTTGATTTTTTTAAGGTGACCAGCAATCATCCGTGACCAGAGAGCGTGGTAAGGATTCCGTCAGCGAAAAGACGATTTGGCAGCAGCTATCTGTGCGTATATACTTATCGTGTAGTGCATTTATTGTACCCTGTGGTAATGAAGATGACACAGAAAATGTCCGTTTTTAAAAAAAAACCGTGAAATTTGAAACCGATTTGGCCAGAAAAACGCGTGTTCCTTTCAACCAATGAATGCATATACTGATTAGATAATTTGTTCAGTAAAAGATATACAACATATAAAAGGCAATAATGAAAATTGTCAGGAGACAATCTCTAAGTAAGTTGTTACTTAACGATTAGATATATGTATAATCCACGGCCAATTTTAAAAACGTTTTGACGTTGTTGTTGCTGCGTTGTCAAAAATGAAATCATATGAAAAGCTGATAGAGTTTGGTCATGTTAGATATACAGCTACAAACTTGATAGCATGCGAAATGTTTTTCGACACGCCTAGTTCTCTATGGTGCCCTGTAAATCCACAGTAGATCAAAGAACTGGCATTTTTGATATTTCTGTTTTGCACAGAAAAAAACGGTAAAGAGTAGAATGAATTACCGTGGCCTAACACCGTCCTGAAGTGTTTCACATTCCTACAAGATCTCACCAAAAATCAATAAAGTGACCTTTTTGAGTGGAATAGCGACTCGTGTCCAAGTGGTCTTGTTAATTTTCTCTTGTAGTCCATGAATGATACGCTAACCCACAAACTGTAATCGCATAGACAAAGATGCACAACGCATCCAACTTTACGTATGTCATACGGGAAAAGTTAGCCATATATATATATATATATACATCCACTTAGGCTCTATATATCAACATTGTCTTGTGTGCGTCAGAATAAACGGTACATGATGGGATCGACAATGAATACCTCACCACAATTTGTAGATTAGCATTTTGGCAACATGAACTGGCCCTGCCACAAGCACACACAGTAGGCCTATATGGGCACACACCTAATGATTCTATCTGACAAAACTGCTAAGCATGACGCCAAAACCCAAGGATACATACATACACGCACGCATACATACCTTACCAAATTTACACAACAATGTTTTGCATGAATCGAGAGTGGCAGGTCAAAAATAACATGTGTACTGACTGCGTTGTAAAAGGTCAAAGGGGAAATAGCCCAAGACTCTTGTTACGGTATTGAAAACGGCAACAGAAAACAGACTCAGTGACTCAATATTTCAATGTAAACAATGCTTTATATATAAAATGAGACGTACAGTTTAACAGACAGTTCAACAAAAACAACATAAAAAAAACATACACATCAGTATTACCGGTCTTTACAAGTTTCCAGTTCACCTTTGCATCCCAAGGAATGTATTCCAGGAAATCCAACGTAAAGACCATGGGATAAACACACAGTTCACACAAGTCACAAATTGTCCCAGTCAGGTACTTCGCCAGGTTAGCGAACACGAACACAGTACACAGGTTACACAGAACTGGAACAGTCAGGCCTTTGAATGACGTCACACCCGCAGAGCACAACACAGGGTAAACACAGACATGGAGGTATAATCCACTTTTAGAACAGTCAGCTCCCGCAGAAACTCACAAACGAGCCGTTCAGAGACGTAGAGTAATGTCACCTTGTGGCAGAACGAACGTCCTTTGCAAAACTGAAAACTTCAGTTTAGAGTCCTTGACGACCTTGTCGGTCAGGTGAGGTCAGCGTGTTAAACAAATTACACAGTCCACACTGTATAATCATAATAAAGATCCGAACACCAATAAACGTGACTTCCGCAGAAATTCACATAAACCAGACATCAGTACTACTGTGGTACACAAACGGTGCCGGCATAAAAAACTGTCCTCCCAAATGAAACTGGCATCACCAGCTCATATCAAAATAATGGACTCGATACGAGAGCGTCTCACACTCTCCTGGCTCCCAGTGGATGCAGCAAAAAATCCTCCTCTCTGCGCAGAAAACACGGCTTATATACGCTCCAGGTGGATTCAACTATTCTTAGACACAGAATTAACAGCCAATGAACAGCCAGTTAAATAAACAGAGCATTGAACAAGGTGCTTTCGGCCAGGTCCGCGCTGTACATATATAACAGGGCCTGTTATGCTTATAACATATAACACAAAGGTCCGCAGACTAAAAGTACATGAAAACGTTAAATAGTCATACATAACACTCTCCACTCACGTAATATTACTGCCACGAGTAGACAAGCTTTACCAGTGTATCCTTAGCGACATACCTGGGGCAGTTTTGGCTAAGTCGGACCTATAAGCCTATCCAGATATCGTCAACAGCAATGTTTCAGGTGACATGATAGAATCATCCTATACTCACAAGGAATAAGGATAATTCATATATTTGTCAAGTTTTGATATACACAGTTTTCTTGCTGACATTGTTGAAAGGGGGAAAAAAAACGCGTGAAAACATTCTTTGGTGCTGAAAACAAAGGGAAAAAACCAAAGGCTAACATAAAATTCAACACCAATGAGTTATCTCCATTTCCATTACGCCTGTTTTGAATCTGGGAAACTGTTGTTGTAGAAAATGTAAGGGAAAAGTTCCGGATACGATATTGTGGAATTTTTCCATGTTTTATCGCCTCTGAAGATCGCCGTGTCCCAGATCTGAGGTCGAGAAATCCTCCGCCCGAAAACGCGAAAAAAGGTATATCAGCAAAGTCGACATACTGTTTTTACTGATTTTGTTATTTACTTATTTATTTATTTTTTTTGTTCTTTAATTGTTCATTTCATTATTTGACTCTTGCGAAAACACAAGAGATAAATGTTATCTTGTTGATGAATTCGCGCGAGTTTGTTGTCGTCTACGTTGATGATTTTCTGGCCTGAACACCTGTGTAAACCACCTGCTTTAAAATGGTGTCGTCTAAGGCTGGAGTGTTGTGACGCAGGTATGTTCCGAAGCGTGCGAATGAGCGTTCGAATGAGCAGATGGCCACCCGAGCCTCGTCGACCGCTTATTGTCACCAAGGCAATAAGACATAAGCAATGATTTCATACAAAAAGGGCGGAATGTTAAATGAAGACCATTGCCATAGCACTAATGTAACATCAAAAGGGAATATGCGATAACCAACTTCTTTTGGGAGTGACATCGTAATACCAGAAAAATGGGTCACAATGGTAAAATAACGGCAATGGGAATGAGGTTAGGCGAAATGAAATAAACCACTTCTTGGGGAGTCAGATACAAATATTACAAAACAAAAGATAAAAATTGTGTCCTCAACACAACTGAGGTTGAGGATAACACAGAAAATGAAGTCATCCATCTCATCGTACCATAAATGGACACACATAGCACAGTGGAGGTATATGGTTTAACGCCACCTCCGCAATAATCCACCCATATTGTGGCGACTGTTAAAAAGGACACTTGTAAGGGACTGGGAATGGAGTTTAGCAACACTATATACAAGATTGAGACTCTAGCACTGAACAAATTAGGACAATAAGAAGAAAACTAAAAGATACCTTCTTCTCCGAGAGCGACACCACATTACAGTGATCACAACGACAATGGCGATAAAGAAGGCGCAAGCCACTGCACTAAGTATAGCGATTCTCTCTGAAAAACAAAAATAGACCAATATAAATATGTACTGTATTTTGTAAACAATATTTCATATTATTATACCTGATAGAGTGATTCATGATTTCCATTTGTCAAGGCAGTCACGTGATGTTCGGAAAAACATGACGTACAACGATCTTACGAACAAACAAAATATAGGGCTTTCGGCGACATATAGTGATTTTTGTGACAGTGAATTTTCTGACATAGTGATTTTTGTGACACACTTTCTGTAAATAAATGTGAGCGTTTGTTTTCGTTTGAACATCCCATTGATCGTTTTTTTTATTTGATGCATTTGATTGTTTTTATACGGTTCTTCAAAATTATTTCACTTGAAAGAGGGCGGCTAGAATTATCGTAGAAAATCGATCAGAGCTCGGGGAAAACACACTACCACCCGCAGGTTGGTGGCAGACCTTCTCACTTAAAATAGAAACCTATGTGTTTTTCTATGATGTGGGCCTTATTATGTAGCCCTCCTGTCTCTTACTAATCAGTCAGGGCTAGAACATTCAGACTTGCGTCCTTCTTTCTTCCTGGTTGACAGCCAATGAAAAGGTTTCAAAACGCGTACTGACGACAACTGATCGTTCCTTTACCATTGATGTCACGTGGGCGGGGGGTATGTCAAGGAATTATCTTTGTCCTTCCTCTATATTTAGAAACACTGACCAACGTCAAATAAGTAGTACGATGTTAATTTCCTAATGTAAATCACTTTGAAAGATAAATAAGGCTGTAATACCTGTAGAGAAACTCACAGACGTAAGCTGCACTTAACACTTAACACATTCGACCAGAGTGCAATAGGCTAATTTTATGTGTAATTTGAGAACATAATACATAGTACTATGAAAAGTGAAGTGTGTTGTTTTGGCAGGAGCGCTAATGTAGAAGTTATAAAAATAATAAAATAACCTGCCCAGATCATATAATATCCATCTTCCTCTCCGGCCGTACGTGGGAAGGTCTGACAGCAACCTGCCGATGGTCATGGGTTTCCCCCGGTCTGCATTGTTTCCTCCAACTATAATGCTGGCGGTCGTCATAAAGGTGAAATATTCTTCACTACGGTGTGAAATTTCTATTAAATAGATAAATAAAGAATATTCATTTAATATACAAAAGACGTAGCCTACACTATAAAATTGACTTTGAGCTTGTTGAGGATTTATTGTAATTTAGACCAGATGCTGCTTGACGCAATGCAATTGGTTTGTCGCCACGTGACGTACATTCACCAAGCATCCTACAGCGTTGCAACATAGGTACACTTACATGACTTTTCGTGAAACTGAAGTCGAGTGCACCTGCGAGTGCTGGCTTGTGAGAATTTAGAGGTGATATACGGGGATTGCACTGGGTACATAGCGTACAAGCTAATTGATTGTTGTTGTTGTCAGTGGTAATGATAATATTGACTATAATGGTCGTGCCATCGTTGTCATTGTAATTTTCCTGTTTGCCTTCATGTTTACCTTTTGGACACGTAATGGCTAAAATGTTCCCAGCGTTGCTCTAAACAATAATAATGCATTAACGTATTCAATCAATCATTCATTAATTCATTCATTCACTCATATTTAGGCCCATCTCTGCCTTTTAATGAGTCTGGACCCGATAGCACAGACCTTAAAAGAGGAAGTTGTAACTTCCTCGCTTGGCGTTTAGGATGAAGAGGATAGTGCAACGACTGGTTGACCCGTATCAGTATAATGGCTCGGGCGGAGCGGCTTACTTGCCTTCGGTAAGACGCCTCATTGAAGCAGCAGTAGATAAAAGGACAGTGGAAATCCGCCCTGCAACAAGGAGGTACATTACATGCACTCTAAGGATTCCTTCGTCGTCATATGACTGAAAAATTGTTAAGTAAGACGTTAAACCCCAAGCGCTCACTCACTCGCTCACTCCTTTTAAGAACAATGCTGTACTGTTACAGCGTTTCATGCTGGTATAGATCTGTGCTTAAATTGCCGTCAGATTCCTAACTTGAACTTTTCTTTAAGTCCATGGACATGTGTGCATCGAAATGGCTGATGATGATAGTACAAATTATTGTCATCTCTTCGGGTTTGTATTTATTTTTATTTACTATATTTAAAAAAGCAAATTATAAAACCAACTGATTTATTACCAAGTACATGTAATTAACCAATATCTTCTGTCTGCATACTTAGGTCAAAATGAATCTCCGTAGTCAACTATTTGACTACAGACTGCAATACAGTTGGATTTGAACCCAGACCTTCCCTGTCCACAGAAAGCTTGGACTGTAAAGATATACTGGATAAGCACCACAGCCGCAGCACATCCGAGGGCAGCACTGTTTGCTTGTAACATCAGCATGCCAAAGATTTTTCGTAAACCAGGAATCAAAGCTACATGTATTGTTTTAATCATGAAGGAATCATGCCCCGAAAAAGGATCTTGCCTAAAGGTGTTACTTATTTATTTATTTTATTGGTGTTTTACACCATAATCGAGAATATTTCTCCTATACGACGGCGAGGAGTATTATGGTAGGACAAAACCATAATGACATGTTACCTCTTCTATAGGACTTGACATCTTGTATATCCTGTGTAAAAGCGTAAAGTCTGTGTGGGCTTCACTCTCTCCTCACCCGTGTCGGCCATTTTGTTTGTTTACAATGAGCGAGTGTATGTTAATATACGGTTCTGAACTCAGCTCATTTTTCAGGTTACTAGTTGTTTTAGCATGTTCTGAATTTTTGTAAGATGCTCCAGTAGAATTATTACCGAGTATAATTTTTCACTTTGTTAATAGCAGTTTTTTATGTAAGCAAGGAATGTTTGAGGACTTTTTTTGCCTGACATTTACCTACACTCTCCCAGCGCAGTGCTTGGAGTCGGGGGGGGGGGGGGGGGGATTCAACTGTGTTTTTTATTAGTTGGGTAATATTGCTCCTGAGAATATATTGTTAAGTACACAAAATCGCCTTGGTCATGCTGATCGAAAGAATTCTTACCACGACCTGCACTTGACACTGCGTGATGTGGAAGTGGGAATAGCCATACCCCAAACTGTTCGATCCCTTGATAGCTTTTTTGCCAGTTTTCCTTATCCAATGTGCATATTTGGTGCTTTGTAAACTTCAAGAAAAACGCTTTCACATAAGCACAAAAAGCTCTTAGGGGAGTTTTGACGTAGGCAAACGGTAAACATCTAACTATGTAATAATACATCCTTTAGTGGATACCACCATATTGGTTTCTGAAAGTTGTGTCATCTCCCACCACACTCAATACATCAGAACACATGTTGTGTTTGGGTGATACGTCAGCGAAAGTGAAGTATATGGAAAATCCTGTCATTGTCTTTGTGCCAGATTAAACAAGTATGTGTTACAGCCAATGCTAACTTATGTTAATTGATCTTGTGGTATTCTCTGTGCTGGATCAGTGTGTTGGTTTCGGATATAACTATTGACACTCCAGCTTATAACTGACTGATGACCTGTATTTAACTGAGTGAGTGCTTGGGGTTTAGCGTCGTACTCAACAATTTTTCAGTCATATGACGACGAAAGAATCCTTAGGGTGCATGTACGTGTAATGTGCCTCTTTGTTGCAGGACGGATTTCCACCGCTCTTTTATCTAGTGCTGCTTCAATGAGACGACTTACCGAAGGCAAGTAAGCCGTACTGCCCGAGCCATTACACTGATACGGGTCAACCAGTCAACTATTCCCTTCATGCTGAACGCCAAGCGAGGAAGTTGCAACTTCTTAGGTGTGACTCGATCAAGGATTGATCCTGGATCTACCGGTCCCGAAGCGGACGCTCTAACAACTGTGCTATCCGTGCCGGTATGTATGATTGGTGTTCACAGTACCATCTCTTCCCTTTTCAGGGACCGGTCCCGATAGCTCAGTTGGCAGAGGGTCCACTTCGGGAACGGTAGATCCACGGTCAATCCTGGGTTGAGTCACACCTAAGACTTTAAAACAGGAAGTTGTAACTTTCTCACGTTCAACATGAAAGGGATAGTGCACCGACTGTTTGGCCGTATCAGTATAATGGCATCTTATACTTGCCTTCGTTAAGTCGTCTCAGTGAAGCAGCACTAGATAAAAGAGCGGCCGAAATCCGTCCTGCAACAAGGAGGCACATTACATGCGCTCTAAGGATTCCTTCATCGTCATATTACTGAAAAATTGTTATGTGCGACGTTAAGCACTCACTCACTCCCTTTTCAGGAATATTCATTTCTGGGATCAATTGAATATGGGTCACGACGTGTTCTACACTGATTGGTGGCCGCTGGAAAGCTGGTTTGACGAGACTACTTTGTTTTTCCGTGCCTGCCACATAGGAAGGGGAAGAAGCCGAACTTCAAGGGCGTGTATTGGGCTCTGCAGGAACTGTGTTACAGATATTTTATCAACTGTGTATATATTGAGATTCCGTGTGTTACCTCCAGTTTAAAGATATCAGAAATTCGGTGAGTTTTACCTCTTCCTAAATTGTATATCTGAAGAACAGCAAAACGGACTTGTACAGTTCCCAAATTTCAACCCTATTAAAAACAATGATTTAATACACTCTGCACTTTATTCTGTCCAAATGTGAGCTATGTAGTCGTCCTGTTTGCGGAAGGGTCCAATTTTTAGAAAGTACTAGGTTAGCTGGCAGCCATTTTGGCCTGTCAACATTCAGTTGTAGGGCTGACCCTGAATGGCATTATGCAGAGTTACGCTGTAGGTCGATTACTGGTAGTGACGTGTGGCCCGTGGTACACAAGGCTGGGACAACCCAACCAGGGATCGCTGTTTGTTTCTTTGCTTACTTGTATACTTTGTTTACCACGCTTGCCTGCCTGAACCAAATATAAACACTTGTATATAAGCGACAGATGTATATTTTATGGATGAAGTGACTGCATGTTGTATTAACGCCACACACAGCAGACATTACAGCCTTCCCAAAGATCACGGATAATTGAGGGTGTAACTTGACACACTTAGCCAGTTAGGACAGCCCCATGCAGGTCCGCTGATACATTAGCCAATGCTGTCCGTGTGAAGTTTTAACAGACACTAACCTACTTCTACAGCGGACAGCTTAGGTATCTCCTGTCCAGGCTGGTAGGTTGTCTTTATATTGTACCGCTACGATGGTGCCAGCCTTGTATCAGTCTAGACATGTACAGTATGTCACATTTCTGGTGCGCAACCAAGTCAGCACTTACAGTTTAAACATTGTGTGTTTTATCAGTCTTAATCCCACGATACAGCAGCATTATTGTAGTCTGTACTCCTGTGTTTCCTCACAATAACACAAAACACTGGAAGCTAAAGGAGGTTGACCTGTTACAAGTTTTTTCAGATAGAGAAACTTTAGACATTCGCCCCGATTATCATATAATGCCTGGTTCTCTTCACTACCACTGTAGTCCAGACATTTGACTCGATTATCACACAGGGTGATGCTTCCTTTACTATCGCTATAGTCCAGATGTTTGACCCAATTATCTTATACCTGAAGTCCCACCATTTCTGTTATAGGTGTTAGCTAATTGGCTGGTCTTACCTTTAAATCAGCAGCACTGATTGTTTCACACAACAATTTGATATTCATGGATGGAGCTTTTATATAGATCAAACACGTCCGTCCAAACTGGCTTGACCAGATGTTTGTCAAAAAAAATGTCCGGTACATGATAAATGCTAGAATCGTCAAATGTCTAACTAAGCAGTTATTTCTACTCGGGGAAGCGAGGCGCTCAAACTCCCATATACCATATGTATTGTAAAGCCACTTCAGCAATAGCGACAAAAAAATACTGTACCCCATATGTTTTTGAAAGAGAGAAACAGGCACTGAACTGCAGATGGAGACTGTGTGCTGTGTTGAAATTTTATATTTTCGTAAATGGGAGGACCTGTATTTGTACCAGTCTAAGTAATTAGCTGGTTTTATTTCAGTGAAAAACCAAGTGTGTAATGGCTGAAAGCAAGGAAAATCCTGAAGAGGTTCTCACATGTCCGATTTGTGTGGAAACATTCCGGAAACCAGTAATGTTACCTTGTCAGCACAGTTTTTGTAGAGAGTGTATTGGTGTGTATGCTGACAAATCTAAACCTGGACAGACAGATGAGGTCTCCTGTAGCACGGGGAGTGAGGGTGCTGACCAGCTGATCTCATGCCCTGTATGTCGGACACCAACCAGTCTGGGGAGAGAAGGTGTAGCTGGTCTGCCTTCCAACTTTCATCTGGCTGAAATAGTGGAGAGGTTCTCTTCTGCCGTGAAGATTGAGGATGACACCCCATATTGTTCTCTGTGTGATGATGATAATCAGACTAAAGCTGTCAAGTTTTGTACCGATTGTTGTTTTCTGTATTGTAAAGACTGTCTGGCTTCTTGTCATCCCATGAGGGGGGCTATGAAACGTCACCGGCTGATTTCGTCCCTGGAGTACCTCTCACAGGAAACCTCACAGCGACAGACCAGCGACAGGGATGAACAATCAAATCAGCAAGCGTCATGTGCAAGACATGGTGAGCCATTCTGCTTGTACTGTGTACCGTGCCGGATGGTGATCTGTATGGGGTGTGTGGTTGACCATCCGAAACACGCTATGCAAGATATACCATCTGCAGCTGAGAATGACAAGGTAATGCGAAAAAGCCATTCTTATATCAGCCAACAACCAAAATGGATGTTCTGGGTCATTAATTGTAACGTCAATTCCCAATACAACGATTAATACGAAAAACTAAAAAATTGTGTAAGTTTAAAATTACTTTGGAATCATGCAAAGAGAAATAGTAAACAGTTTTCAATGATGTTAGAAAGACGCAAGGATGTTCTACGCGAATGACTTAAATCACAATCTAAATCGTGCACCACTCTAGTATATAGGTCTACAGTCAATGTAAATATGTCATGATTTGGAACTATATATTGACCCATAGTTTGTAGTGAGGAAAGGGGCTTTTTGGTCTTGTACTGTAGTGAGTCACTTGAAAAGTAGATTTTGTAATGTAGCATCTTTTCCATTACAGCCAGCTGTGTTGAACAAGACTTGCGAACTGGAGAAAGTGCTACAAGAAACTAAAGAATCACTGTCAGGAGTTTCGAGGCTGCACAATAAGATACAGGTTGGTATTTTTGATGACCTGGTCAACATGTGATTTATTGCACTCGTTGACTCATTTTGCATATGTAATTTATTGCTATCATTCACAAATTCAGGAAACATACAGCTGTTAATTATGTACCAACAACTCCAATAGATACACCATTGCCGATCATACACTGTCATAATATCTATATTGTATATACGTACTCCACATATGTGATGGGGACTGGCCCCGATAGTACAGTTGGTGGAGTGTCCGCTTAGATCCAGGGTCAAACCTGGGTGAAGTAACACCTAAGACTTACTCCCTTGGTGTTCAGCTTGAAGGGGATAATGCAACGACTGGTTGACCCGTATCAGTATAATGGTTCAGGCGGGCCGGCTTACCTGCCTTCGGTAAGGCGTCTCACTGAAGCAACTAGATAAAAGAGCTGTGGAAATCTGTCCTGCAACAAGGAGGCACATTACATGCACTCTAAGGATATCTTCATCGTCATATGACTGAAAAATTGTTTAGTACGACCTTAAACCCCAAGCACTCGCTCACCCATAGGTGATGGTGCGACACCTGGGATTAATAGACGTCTCTTAATCCAAGGGTGACACTCTTGGTGTTTGAACCAAACCACTGGTGATCACAGCATAAGGGCGGCACCATCTCACCCTGCACGGACCACCAGTTGTGATATTGAACCAACAACGTTTCTGAGTCGAAATATGAACCCCGAAAGACTGAAGTGAAATCCCCTCCAGCCAGGAAGTACATTGTAGATACAGTTGTGTATAATCTCTTGAACACACCTGTAATGGTGAGGATGAGATAATAAACATTCTTTCTGTTTGTCAGGAAACTCAGGAACTTCACACTGAAGAGGTTGAAAGGGCTTATTGTGCAGCCTTGGAAGCCTTACAAGCCTGGAAACAACAGTCCTTAGATGGCATAAAAACCCGCTATTCACAGTGGAGTGTGGAGTGTAGTGCTATACTCAAACATTTCCAGCTACAGGCCCAGGAAATGGAGAGGATGGTACAGGCTTCCAAGGATTTAGTAGCGTCAATGGACGTCAAGTTTTTACAGGTAAGTCAGTCATGCACAATCTCTAACATTGGTTCAGCTACCTGAACTCCAGTTAAATACTTTTCAACTAACCACACAGGATAACCTGTCAATAATTTTTCAGCTTCAGAGAACATATATAGTTTTCTTACATGTATGGGCTGTAGATATCTTGGCTCTGACCGCTCATTTGTAAACAAATGTGATATGTATGTTGAGTATGTACACAGAGGCATCTCATTTACCTCAACAATGTGATTATTGAACCTGTGACCAGCCTCATACAGTGACACTAATGAACAGTGATGAGGTGTTCAAACCCATCTCATGTTGCCAGATCTAGTTTTAGCTCCAGGGTTTAACTGCTTCACTTAGTTCATTGGTTCTCTCCGGTCGCCCTCTATTGTTCTATCCATAAATGTAACCGCTCTGCGATTAGACTAATAAACAACTCCACGATCCTATCTATGTAATATTAAAAAAAGAGTACGTTGTTTGATGTTTTTCGAAATGACGTGTGAATACGAATAGTAATAAAGTCCTTATCAGTGTTTGAAACAATAAATTAACCAATGTACAAACCGTATATAGACAACCATATCTCAGTTGATGTCCCCCCAGGCTCTGCCCAGTTTCCTTCAACCACAATGCTGAACGCCGTCATATAAGAGAAATATGTTGAGCACGACGTAAAACACCAATCAAACAAACCATCATGTCGTGGCTCAGTATGTTGTCCAAATTTTCAGTCATCTGGATGATATCGACTGCTTCCTGATCAGAAAGTTCAGACCCATAGGCGATAAGCCATTAACACACGGCTACTTTCACAAGCTTGTAACACACAACATATGATAGCGTTTACTATGTTTGAGGTATTTGTTTTTGTGCAGTTTTGAACATCATCTTCACTTTATGAACAAGTATATTTCATTTAAACCTAAATTTTGTTATAGGCTATTGTTTTCATAAACATGCCGTAAAATAACCATAAAACAGCCGTAACAAATTACAACTAACAGGAAGACCAGAATTAAACCATTTTTTCATTATGCTGATATCATTGGTTTATATCTCTCTTTAGAACACTTCTACCCTGATCTTCTGATTTATAGGCTTTGCACAGCTGTTACGCGAAGGGGAGATAACTGTAGTGTCTTTCACTATTATAAAACTTTCTGCCAAAACAATTGTGAAATTGATAAAGGATTGCTTCTCTGACAGTAGCATAGAATTAAATCCTTATCTCAAGGTAGGATTTATACAGCCACTAACTTCAAGTTGTTTACTCTTTTACTTGTACTTGGTGGAATAAATGGTTTCATTTTCAACAAAGATTGGGTGATCGGGAAATCTTTGGGCCATAGAATTTATTACACTGGAATTTAGAGCTGATTTTGACTGTGTGATTTACTAGGAAGTGGTCTAATTGTTAAAGGGAAGAGCCAATGGCCCCTGTGTACTATAGGGGATGTAAGACATTTCAATTTTAACTGCGTCCTTGTTACATGTTGTGGTGAAAGTATAGCTTAATTATTTTTAAACCTGGGACAGATATTAGTAGTGTTGAAAGTAGAATATTACATTGCTTTACCAGCCATTTGGAAAAGTAAAGATACGTGTATGTTGTCCATTAGATGGTCTAACCATGTGAGAGAAAAGAAACTCAATATTTCTGCTAGGATTACAAATATATTGGCTAAAATGAGCAAACCAGGTGACCCAGAGTTTAGAACCAATAGAGTAGGTAAAGAATCTGTTTCAGTTTTTATGATTGCATGATTTTATACGATGCTCAATTCTGTTTCTTGACAGGGTTCCACGGACTTCACCAAAATGTATGTATAAATGTGTTATACGTCTCTAAGTTTGTTATACATGTGCACATGACAGTTGTCAGCAGATGTGTTTCTGTAACACTGAGTAACAGCTCTGTAGTTGTCCAAAACATGACCCAAGTGTAAAATATATCTAGTGTTCAAACATACATTTCTTTAGACAAATCAGACCTAACCTGCTAGGTACATCATGACATTTTCATAACTGTGTGATACACAGGATTACCACACAACTGTGTTTCTTTGTTTTCTGTCCTCTTTTCACAGAATTGATGACCAACTGAATGAGATAAGAGCCGATCTGGAGAAACATGAGGTCAGCAGACAAAAGCTTCTAGATTCTCTACAACATGACCAAGTTGTTCCTAGACAGGTGACTGTAAAAGAAACAGTGCAAGAACGTCAGGACTTAGAAGCAGCAGTCGGTGGACCAATGTCACCCCTGTGTGTTACAAGTAGGTTCTTATATGTATAAAAGGTGTACAATAGGGTGTGGACATAAACGACTTTAGGGTTTACACTAGGATGTGCATCAAAGACACAAACATAAAGTGGAGAAGGGACAGAGTTGTGCGTGTGCAAAACACATGGCAGACTGTGTTAAGAAGAAAACAAACCAAAATGAGCTGTAATACAGCAGGGGGCACCCAAAAAATGAACAGTATACTAAGAGTAACAAAGGTGAGAAGAGTTTACGAAAAGCATAGATAGTTTGAGGTCTACATTAGGGTGTGAACAAAACACAAACTGATGTCGGACTTATGATAGGGTGTAGGCAAAAGACACAAACTAATGCGGTGTAGAATAAAGTGTACACAGACGACACAAACTAATGTCAGGCATGCATTAGGGTGTGCAAAAAAGATACAAACTCATGTGAAGCATGCATTAGTGTGTGCAAAAAAGATACAAACTCATGTGAGGCATGCATTAGGGTGTGCAAAAAAGATACAAACTTATGTGAGGCATGCATTAGGGTGTGCAAAAAGGATACAAACTCATGTGAAGCATGCATTAGTGTGTGCAAAAAAGATACAAACTCACGTGAAGCATGCATTAGTGTGTGCAAAAAAGATACAAACTCATGTGAGACATGCATTAGGGTGTGCAAAAAAGATACAAACTGAAGTGAAGCATGCATTAGGGTGTGCAAAGCAGATACAAACTAATGTGAGGCATGCATTAGTGTGTGCAAAAAAGATACAAACTCATGTGAGGCATGCATTAGGGTGTGCAAAAAAGATCCAAACTAATGTGAGGCATGTATTAGGGTGTGCAAAAAGGATACAAACTCATGTGAAGCATGCATTAGGGTGTGCAAAAAAGATACAAACTCATGTGAGGCATGCATTAGGGTGTGCAAAAAAGATACAAACTCATGTGAGGCATGCATTAGGGTGTGCAAAAAAGATACAAACTGAAGTGAAGCATGCATTTGGGTGTGCAAAAAAGATACAAACTAATGTGAGGCATGCATTAGTGTGTGCAAAAAAGATACAAACTCATGTGAGGCATGCATTAGGGTGTGCAAAAAAGATCCAAACTAATGTGAGGCATGTATTAGGGTGTGCAAAAAGGATACAAACTCATGTGAAGCATGCATTAGGGTGTGCAAAAAAGATACAAACTCATGTGAGGCATGCATTAGGGTGTGCAAAAAAGATACAAACTCATGTGAGGCATGCATTAGGGTGTGCAAAAAAGATACAAACTGAACTGAAGCATGCATTTGGGTGTGCAAAAAAGATACAAACTAATGTCAGGCATGCATTAGGGTGTGCAAAAAAGATACAAACTCATGTGAAGCATGCATTAGGGTGTGCAAAAAAGATACAAACTCATGTGAGGCATGCATTAGGGTGTGCAAAAAAGATACAAACTTTTGTGAGGCATGCATTAGGGTGTGCAAAAAGGATACAAACTCATGTGAAGCATGCATTAGTGTGTGCAAAAAAGATACAAACTCACGTGAAGCATGCATTAGTGTGTGCAAAAAAGATACAAACTCATGTGAGACATGCATTAGGGTGTGCTAAAAAGATACAAACTGAAGTGAAGCATGCATTAGGGTGTGCAAAGCAGATACAAACTAATGTGAGGCATGCATTAGTGTGTGCAAAAAAGATACAAACTCATGTGAGGCATGCATTAGGGTGTGCAAAAAAGATCCAAACTAATGTGAGGCATGTATTAGGGTGTGCAAAAAGGATACAAACTCATGTGAAGCATGCATTAGGGTGTGCAAAAAAGATACAAACTCATGTGAGGCATGCATTAGGGTGTGCAAAAAAGATACAAACTCATGTGAGGCATGCATTAGGGTGTGCAAAAAAGATACAAACTGAAGTGAAGCATGCATTTGGGTGTGCAAAAAAGATACAAACTCATGCGAGGCATGCATTAGGGTGTGCAAAAAGGATACAAACTCATGTGAAGCATGCATTAGGGTGTGCACAAATATAAATTTATGTCCAGCATTAATTAAAGTGTCTACAACAGACACAAACTAATATGAGGTATACAGTAAGTTATGCCCAAAAAGTGATATTAACATTTTTGCTGACGACACGTCACTATTGGAAGAGATCAATAATTTAAGTGACTCACAGGCTAAACTAAATCGAGATCTTGATCGTTTGTCAAAATGGGCAAGTCAATGGGTTATTAACTTTAAAGCTCTTAAGTCTGTTTACTTGTTTATATCTTTAAAATGTAACCCTTGCAATCCTAATTTAATGTAAAGAGCATTCGGTCCCACAAACACCCCGGCATCATTCTGCAATATAATGGTAAGTAAAACAAACACATTCGAGCTGTAGTAAAGAAATCAAACAGGACATTAAGCATTTTCTACAGAGCAAAGAAAACTGTCTCCAGAAAATGTCTCGTCACTCTCTCCCAAAGCTTATTAAGGTCGTCAATCAAATATGGCAATGTTCTGTACGACAACTCTAGCCTTAAATCGTCAAACTCTCTTGAAGCTATCCAAAGATGCCTGGCATTTCTCTGTACTAGAGGATAACGTCAGACATCATACAATAGTTTAATAAATGAACTCTAATGGGAATCTTTACATAATGGATGTCGATGCCATAGAATTCTTCCATAAAATTGTAAATGGACTCTCCCTTATCTAAAAAGGATATTAAATGGCAGAAATATCACTGATACAAACACATACAACCTTTGAAACAGGGACAATGTTCGACATTTTAAAATTTGCATTCAATTATTTTCCTCCTCTTTCTTCCCCAAAACTCTCAAAGATTGGGACATTTTTACTGTCTTATATTTGCAATGCCTCAGTTGGAATAACAAAGCAATTTCTGTTTTTCAAGAAAAATAAAGAACTCACTCAACTGTACGACATGTTCGATTCGTACCACTCTGTTATTCAATGCCGAATGAGAATGGGACTTGGCGCTCTGAATGCTGATCTTTTTAAGTACAATTTAAGCACTGTTTGCATGTGCCCAAATTTTAATCATTTATGTGAAAATTTAATTCATTATTTCTTTGAATGCCCCTAATGTGCCACTCAAAGACTGCATATGCTCGAACAAATTACATCAACAATATCTCCAAGCGTAAACTACTCAATATTGATTCTTTCGTGTTTAAAACATGTCGGTAATATAGTATTATTTGGATCCGATGATCTAAAACCTGACGAAAACAAAATTGTCTTAAAAACTATGCATAAATTTTTTGCAGAATCAAAGAGATTTTAAATCGATGGGTAACATGGAAATTTGTTTCTTATATTAAATGATAATGATAAATATTATTTCAGTAAGTAGTCATTATGTCCTTGCATTATAGCCTCATTTTATTACATATGGTATAATTCATTCTTTTGTAATGTACATACTTTTGTTGTTGCATATATTACATACATATGTGTATAGTCTATTCGGTCTATTATCTGTCTATATCATTACTTTTATTTACGTTTGTAACCAATTCCTTGTTGTGTCCTAAATTTATGTTATATGTTGTCGTGGAGACCCCCGTGTGGCATTACATTGCAAAGACACAAATTAATGTGGGGTATATACTAGGGTGTGTACAGAGAGCACAAACTATTGTGGGACATACAGTAGGGTGTGCCCAAAAGATACAAACTGATGTGAGGTATACAATAGGCTGTGCACAGAAAACACAAACTGATGTGAGGTATACAATAGGGTGTGCACAGAAAACAGAAACTAATGTGAGGTATACAATAGGGTGTGCGCAGAAAACAGAAACTGATGTGAGGTATACAATAGGGTGTGCACAGAAAATAGAAACTAATTTGAGGTAAACAATAGGGTGTGCACAGAAAACAGAAACTAATGTGAGGTATACAATAGGGTGTGTACAGAGAGCACAAACTATTGTGAGGCATACAGGAGGGTGTGCCCAAAAGACACAAACTGATGTGAGGTATACAATAGGTGTGCACAGAAAACACAAACTAATGTGAGGTATACAATAGGGTGTGCACAGAAAACACAAACTGATGTGAGGTATACAATAGGGTGTGCACAGAAAACAGAAACTAATGTGAGGTATACAGTATTGTGTGCACAGAAAACAGAAACTAATGTGAGGTATACAGTAGGGTGTGCACAGAAAACAGAAACTGATGTGAGGTATATAGCAGGGTGTGTACAGTTAGAACAGGGCAGTAGGTAGTGTACCCCTCGGTGTCTGGGTGATATATACATCATTTGTACAAATCAGCAAGTGCACTGTTAGAACAGGACACATGGCAGGGTACCTCTCACTCTCTGGGTGATATATACATCATGTATACAAATCAACAAGTGCACTGTTAGAACAGGACACATGGCAGGGTACCTCTCACTGTCTGGGTGATATATACATCATGTGTACAAATCAGCAAGTGCACTGTTAGAACAGGACACATGACAGGGCACCTCTCACTGTCTGGGTGATATATACATCATGTGTACAAATCAGCAAGTGGACTGTTAGAACAGGACACATGGCAGGGTACGTCTCACTCTCTGGGTGATATATACATCATGTGTACAAATCAGCAAGTGCACTGTTAGAACAGGACACATGACAGTATACCTCTCACTGTCTGGGTGATATATACATCATGTGTACAAATCAGCAAGTGCACTGTTAGAACAGGACACATGGCAGGGTACCTCTCACTCTCTGGGTGATATATACATCATGTGTACAAATCAGCAAGTGCACTGTTAGAACAGGACACATGGCAGGGTACCTCTCACTCTCTGGGTGATATATACATCATGTGTACAAATCAGCAAGTGCACTGTTAGAACAGGACACATGGCAGGGTACCTCTCACTCTCTGGGTGATATATACATCATGTGTACAAATCAGCAAGTGCACTGTTAGAACAGGACACATGGCAGGGTACCTCTCACTCTCTGGGTGATATATACATCATGTGTACAAATCAGCAAGTGCACTGTTAGAACAGGACACATGGCAGGGTACCTCTCACTGTCTGGGTGATATATACACCATGTGTACAAATCAGCAAGTGCACTGTTAGAACAGGACACATGGCAGGGTACCTCTCACTGTCTGGGTGATATATACATCATGTGTACAAATCAGCAAGTGCACTGTTAAAACAGGACACATGGCAGGATACCTCTCACTGTCTGTTTGATATATACATCATGTGTACAAATCAGCAAGTGCACTGTTAAAACAGGACACATGGCAGGGTACCTCTCACTCTCTGGGTGATATATACATCATGTGTACAAATCAGCAAGTGCACTGTTAGAACAGGACACATGGCAGGGTACCTCTCACTCTCTGGGTGATATATACATCATGTGTACAAATCAGCAAGTGCACTGTTAGAACAGGACACATGACAGGGCACCTCTCACTGTCTGGGTGATATATACATCATGTGTACAAATCAGCAAGTGCACTGTTAGGACAGGACACATGGCAGGGTACGTCTCACTCTTTGGGTGATATATACATCATGTGTACAAATCAGCAAGTGCACTATTAGAACAGGACACATGACAGGATACCTCTCACTCTCTGGGTGATATATACATCATGTGTACAAATCAGCAAGTGCACTGTTAGAACAGGACACATGGCAGGGTACCTCTCACTCTCTGGGTGATATATACATCATGTGTACAAATCAGCAAGTGCACTGTTAGAACAGAACACATGACAGGGCACCTCTCACTGTCTGGGTGATATATACATCATGTGTACAAATCAGCAAGTGCACTGTTAGAACAGGACACATGGCAGGGTACGTCTCACTGTCTGGGTGATATATACATCATGTGTACAAATCAGCAAGTGCACTGTTAGAAGAGGACACATGGCAGGATACCTCTCACTGTCTGGGTGATATATACATCATGTGTACAAATCAGCAAATGCACTGTTAAAACAGGACACATGGCAGGGTACCTCTCACTCTCTGGGTGATATATACATCATGTGTACAAATCAGCAAGTGCACTGTTAGAACAGGACACATGGCAGGGTACCTCTCACTCTCTGGGTGATATATACATCATGTGTACAAATCAGCAAGTGCACTGTTAGAACAGGACACATGACAGGGCACCTCTCACTGTCTGGGTGATATATACATCATGTGTACAAATCAGCAAGTGCACTGTTAGAACAGGACACATGGCAGGGTACGTCTCACTCTCTGGGTGATATATACATCATGTGTACAAATCAGCAAGTGCACTGTTAGAACAGGACACATGACAGGGTACGTCTCACTGTCTGGGTGATATATACATCATGTGTACAAATCAGCAAGTGCACTGTTAAAACAGGACACATGGCAGGATACCTCTCACTGTCTGTTTGATATATACATCATGTGTACAAATCAGCAAGTGCACTGTTAAAACAGGACACATGGCAGGGTACCTCTCACTCTCTGGGTGATATATACATCATGTGTACAAATCAGCAAGTGCACTGTTAGAACAGGACACATGGCAGCGTACCTCTCACTCTCTGGGTGATATATACATCATGTGTACAAATCAGCAAGTGCACTGTTAGAACAGGACACATGACAGGGCACCTCTCACTGTCTGGGTGATATATACATCATGTGTACAAATCAGCAAGTGCACTGTTAGGACAGGACACATGGCAGGGTACGTCTCACTCTTTGGGTGATATATACATCATGTGTACAAATCAGCAAGTGCACTATTAGAACAGGACACATGACAGGATACCTCTCACTCTCTGGGTGATATATACATCATGTGTACAAATCAGCAAGTGCACTGTTAGAACAGGACACATGGCAGGGTACCTCTCACTGTCTGGGTGATATATACATCATGTGTACAAATCAGGAAGTGCACTGTTAGAACAGGACACATGACAGGGCACCTCTCACTGTCTGGGTGATATATACATCATGTGTACAAATCAGCAAGTGCACTGTTAGAACAGGACACATGGCAGGGTACGTCTCACTGTCTGGGTGATATATACATCATGTGTACAAATCAGCAAGTGCACTGTTAGAAGAGGACACATGGCAGGATACCTCTCACTGTCTGGGTGATATATACATCATGTGTACAAATCAGCAAGTGCACTGTTAAAACAGGACACATGGCAGGGTACCTCTCACTCTCTGGGTGATATATACATCATGTGTACAAATCAGCAAGTGCACTGTTAGAACAGGACACATGGCAGGGTACCTCTCACTCTCTGGGTGATATATACATCATGTGTACAAATCAGCAAGTGCACTGTTAGAACAGGACACATGACAGGGCACCTCTCACTGTCTGGGTGATATATACATCATGTGTACAAATCAGCAAGTGCACTGTTAGAACAGGACACATGGCAGGGCACGTCTCACTCTCTGGGTGATATATACATCATGTGTACAAATCAGCAAGTGCACTGTTAGAACAGGACACATGACAGGGTACGTCTCACTGTCTGGGTGATATATACATCATGTGTACAAATCAGCAAGTGCACTGTTAAAACAGGACACATGGCAGGATACCTCTCACTGTCTGTTTGATATATACATCATGTGTACAAATCAGCAAGTGCACTGTTAAAACAGGACACATGACAGGGTACCTCTCACTCTCTGGGTGATATATACATCATGTGTACAAATCAGCAAGTGCACTGTTAGAACAGGACACATGGCAGGGTACCTCTCACTCTCTGGGTGATATATACATCATGTGTACAAATCAGCAAGTGCACTGTTAGAACAGGACACATGGCAGGGTACCTCTCACTCTCTGGGTGATATATACATCATGTGTACAAATCAGCAAGTGCACTGTTAGAACAGGACACATGACAGGGCACCTCTCACTCTCTATGGGTGATATATACATCATGTGTACAAATCAGCAAGTGCACTGTTAGAACAGGACACATGGCAGGGTACCTCTCACTGTCTGGGTGATATATACATCATGTGTACAAATCAGCAAGTGCACTGTTAGAAGAGGACACATGGCAGGGTACCTCTCACTGTCTGGGTGATATATACATCATGTGTACAAATCAGCAAGTGCACTGTTAGAAGAGGACACATGGCAGGGTACCTCTCACTGTCTGGGTGATATATACATCATGTGTACAAATCAGCAAGTGCACTGTTAGAACAGGACACATGACAGGGTACCTCTCACTCTCTGGGTGATATATACATCATGTGTACAAATCAGCAAGTGCACTGTTAGAACAGGACACATGACAGGATACCTCTCACTGTCTGGGTGATATATACATCATGTGTACAAATCAGCAAGTGCACTGTTAGAACAGGACACATGGTAGGGCACCTCTCACTGTCTGTTTGATATATACATCATGTGTACAAATCAGCAAGTGCACTGTTAAAACAGGACACATGGCAGGGTACCTCTCACTCTCTGGGTGATATATACATCATGTGTACAAATCAGCAAGTGCACTGTTAGAACAGGACACATGGCAGGATACCTCTCACTCTCTATGGGTGATATATACATCATGTGTACAAATCAGCAAGTGCACTGTTAGAACAGGACACATGGCAGGGTACCTCTCACTCTCTATGGGTGATATATACATCATGTGTACAAATCAGCAAGTGCACTGTTAGAACAGGACACATGGCAGGGTACCTCTCACTGTCTGTTTGATATATACATCATGTGTACAAATCAGCAAGTGCACTGTTAAAACAGGACACATGGCAGGGTACCTCTCACTCTCTGGGTGATATATACATCATGTGTACAAATCAGCAAGTGCACTGTTAGAACAGGACACATGGCAGGGTACCTCTCACTCTCTATGGGTGATATATACATCATGTGTACAAATCAGCAAGTGCACTGTTAGAACAGGACACATGACAGGGCACCTCTCACTGTCTGGGTGATATATACATCATGTGTACAAATCAGCAAGTGCACTGTTAGAACAGGACACATGGCAGGGTACGTCTCACTGTCTGGGTGATATATACATCATGTGTACAAATCAGCAAGTGCACTGTTAAAACAGGACACATGGCAGGGTATCTCTCACTCTCTGGGTGATATATACATCATGTGTACAAATCAGCAAGTGCACTGTTAGAACAGGACACATGGCAGGGCACCTCTCACTGTCTGGGTGATATATACATCATGTGTACAAATCAGCAAGTGCACTGTTAGAACAGGACACATGGCAGGGTACCTCTCACTCTCTGGGTGATATATACATCATGTGTACAAATCAGCAAGTGCACTGTTAGAACAGGACACATGGCAGGGTACCTCTCACTCTCTGGGTGATATATACATCATGTGTACAAATCAGCAAGTGCACTGTTAGAACAGGACACATGACAGGGCACCTCTCACTGTCTGGGTGATATATACATCATGTGTACAAATCAGCAAGTGCACTGTTAGAACAGGACACATGGCAGGGTACTGCATGTTTGCAAATCAGCAGGTGTACTGTTAATACGGATAACATATTGTTCCCCTGAGTGCAGGGCAAAAAAGATACAAACTAATGTGAGACATTCAACAGGTTGTGCAAAAAGGATACAAACTAATGTGAGTTATGCAATAGGGAGAGCAAAACCGATAAAAATTAATTTGAGGTATACAGTACGATGTGCACATAGGATATAAACTAATGTGAGGTATACAGTAGGGTGTGCACGGAAGACGCACACTAATGTGAGGTACATGTATATGAGAGGATGTTCCCAGAAGACACAAACTAATGTGAGGTATACAGTAGGATGTGCACAGAAGACAAACTAATATGAGACAGATGGAAGTCTTCCATCAGTGTCTGGGTGATATTTACCTCGTGCACAAATCAACAAGTGCAATGTTAGAACAGAACACATGGCAGGGCACCCTCAGTGTCTGGATGATATTTACCTCATGTTTGCAAATCAGCAGGTGTAGTGTTAATACAGAACAGATAACATATTGTACCCTTGAGTGAGATTTACCTCATGAGTGTGGGTGTACTGTTAGAAGAGGATAGATAACACAGTGTACCCCTCTGTAAAATAAAAAGAAAGTAACTCCGAATATTGAAGTGATAATATAAGTCTGTGTTTCTATCACTATGTTTGTGCCATCATCAGGAAATATATATGGTAAAGAATACATAGGCTTATATACATGTAGGTGCGTAGGTATACAATGCATGCATGTATAAAGACAAAACAAAGTGTGGTAAGTTAGAAGAAAGGCAGGAATGGTTGAGCCTGAATTACATAATGTTAAGCTGGTATTGCATGAAAAACTGAAGAAAAGAGAATAAAATGTAGAGTTGAAGCTAGAATTTCAAAAACAGGGTGGTTGGGTGGAGGGTAGTGAATATAATATATATAAAACAAATACTGGTGAAAACAAGACATGTTTTATTATTATTAAAGTGTAGAGATTCCAATAAGTGGGAAGGTCCACTAGCAACCTGCGGATGGTCGTGAGTTTCCCCCGGGCTCTGCCCGGTTTCCTCCCACCATAATGCTGGCCGCCGTCGTATAAGTGAAATATTCTTGTGTACGGCGTAAAACACCAATCAAATAAATAAATAAATAAGTAGAGATTCCATGTATGTAGGTCTATATATTAATAATTGTTGATCTACATTTATCTCCTCAGTTGATATACGTTTGATTTTTTTAAATTTTGAAATATTTAACTCTTTTTAAAAATCTGCTGCAGAAAATTTAAGCTAATACTTCTTTATTACTAATAATTGTGATAAATAAAATAGCCTTTGGGGGTATTGTGGCAAGAAAGTAAGTTGTGTGTGGCGAGTTACCTCCCTTACTACACAGACCGCTTTGGCAGGGTCTTGCGCCACGAATGCCAGCAGGCTTACTACAGCTTCATAGTGACTTTTCTGTTCAAATGTGCCATGACTGACAACTAAAACCCAGTGTCGGATTGAGGAAGGTATTGTTCTTGTTGTAGGTGATAAGTTTCAAACAAATTAGAGCACTAAAAATCTGTATTTTAACCCAGTACTTGGCCTATGTCGTACCCGTCATTTAGTGATGGATCCAGTTCTTGTCGAAGCTCAACTCTTTCGAACCGTCTGAAAATGACAGAAATTTTTGTATAAATTACATTCTTGTCACAGCAATATGTGTGATTTTATTCCAAGAGAGTGTGTTCAGAAAGTAAAACCACGATATGTGTACAGGTATTTACAGCTCTGTCTTACAGCGTGTGTTTATGGTTTGCTGTTGTTTATGATACTTCTTTTGTGTTTTTGCAGAGCCGACTCTGAGATTCACAGAGACAGACGACAGAAAGCTGAGAATCACTGACAGCGGCTGTGTGGTAAAGGGTGGGGACTTGTACAGGGGGTGGTGGAGGAGAGCTGTGACAGACGGGCGTTACCAGACGGGCAGGTACTACTGGGAGATACACATCACCCGTTCACATGACTGTAACTGTCATGTAGGAGTGACACAGGAGAGCTGTGGTGTGAGGGGGATGACAAACCCTGGCCGTAACTCCTGGTACATTAAGATGGTGTACAGTGGTGATGTGGTCAGGTGTTATAGTCACCGTGGTGGTGGTGAGATCAAACCTGACTATCAACAGTGGAGACGTTACACACGACCTCATCACCTGGGTGTGTACCTGGACTGTGATGAGCACACACTGACAGTCCTGGACTGTGACAACAACCAGGTAATGTGCACTGTCAGTGATGTTATCGTCACAGAGCCTCTCGTGCCATCGGTTGGGTTTGTCGGGTATGGATCTGTGTCTGTGTCTGCGTCTGCTCGTCTGGTAACGGGTGACTCTGTGACTCTGCCTCCAGTTCTCTGTGATATGATAAGCACTTCCTGACCATTGGGTAATTATTCATTACATCTTTTCCATCATATTATAATTTGTTTCAAATAGAGTGGTTAATTATGTCTCTTGGAACAAATTTTTGCGTATAAATTTTAGTTAATGTGGTTAATTCAGTAATTTGTCACAAGCTTACAGCTTGGTGTAGTTGTACACAGTCTGTCTGACTTGTCCTGAACATCAGTGTCAGGTTTTTTCCAGACAAAATACATGTAGATAATGGCTGGGTAGTTTTAGTTTTAGTAATGGAGATTTGTGAGAAAGTGGCTGAGGGTATAAAGGATTATTTTTCTTACCATGATCGGGCCGGTATGTCATAACTCAGGGGTGGTTTCAGATTAAGTCGTCAAAAAAGATCAGATCAGATTGATGTTGTTGTTGCAGCATGTTACACAAGACAATTCTATTTTGAATGATACTAGCAATGTTTTTTGAGAGAAATAAACCATAGTTTGTAATGGGTTTGAGAGTGATTAACTGGCTGAAATGGTATTACATAACTAGCGACATCAAAGAAAAAGATCACATGGATGAGTACAGGTAGAGCTTTTGGCACCTGACCTCAAATGCAGATTGGGCTAGAACAGGTTGGTTGGATAAGCTACATGTAGTCATCTAGGTTGTGTTATGTAACTTGGATGTAAGTTTTGGATAAAAATGAGAGAAAAACATAACCTGTGGGCCATTTTTAAATTAATACTGTCTCTTTTGAGTGCAATCCAACCAGCCCTCCAATAAAGGACCCCACTTGAAAGGGTGTTTTTCTTAGAAGTTTCATTACCCAGAATGTACAAGAATTCCCTGTGGACCGACCCTATTTTGTCTCCATGATGAGGTTAATCCCATGCTGAACAAGGACTGTTTTTAGGATGCTGTTGTCAGTTGTAAGTTTCTCGTTTTCTGTATATTTCTCTATTTTTCAACTAAGTTTATTCAAAGATTGGCGTTCTTAACACTTTGTCATGATCTGTGCATAGTTTGTGTATCTCACAAGTTAACAATAGCAAACATTTAAGCTGTTTATCAGATTTTTATCTTCAGTCTAAACACAGTGACATTTTAGTGGACTATTTGTGTTTATTGAATACATCTACCACATTACTATGTAAACATCTGACATGTTTTCTATAATAAACACTTAGGTCTTAGTCACTAAACAGTTTTTTATGAATAAATACCAGTTGGCATTAATCTATACTGTAATAAAAATGTTGTTTAAAAACAGTTATTTTTAATGTATACTGTAAATCGTTAACCTTTTTAGCCACTAAAAGTGTTTACTGGAATCTGTGCATATATTTAATAGGAAATCATGCTAAAATGATTTATTTGTGTCAGTGAAGATGTAAGCTTCATAAAACTGTGCCAATTATTTTATCTACACTCTGTAGTTCTCTAACAATAATTTCCAATTATTGGTTAAAGAGGTGGCCGAAGAGGTTGAAGAGTTTATAGTAAGCTATATGAGGAAGGTTGAAAAAATTAGGGTAAGCGATGTGAGGAAGGTTGAACAATTAGGATAAGAAATATAAGGAAGGATACACAGATATATATTATGGATATAACCTTTTTTCCTTTAAATGACTTTTACATGTAAGTGCTGTGATATGACAAGTGACATGTATTATTGTATTCACCGTGGTGTAAGCATTACGCCCCACATTGTGATATTTTTTAATAAATAGTTTCTAAATACGTGTATATACATTGATTATGTTGCGGTTTATTCAGAATACAGTTTGTCTTTTTTTTTCTTGCTTGCATATGCTTAGCTTGATGAAGTGATTAAAGTATCATTGTTACATCGCTTTTCATTTGTTTTTTAAATTGAGACCCTGTTCACACTTTTTTTTTATAAAAGTAATCAATTTTTCTTGTACATGTATTAACGTTGACTCTCTTTTATTGCATACATGTATAAATAACTACAACATGAGCTGCCTCCTTGTTATGTTTAATTAACTTCACCCAGAGCTGCAGACCTACACATGCTTAATCCTCTCTTTAGGTTTAACCTTCAAAACCAGCTTTGGTCTCCAACTTGATGTGCAGCTCAAGTCATGTATCCAAACAACTTCTGTTCTCATCTGTGACTTTGTCTGGGTGTTTTTTGAGTTCCCATACATGTATTTTCAGTAAAACACAACAATGTGTCAGTGTAAAATAAGCTGGCAAATCATCTTTGATTTCTGTGATCTCTGAACTTTGCAAATATGAAAGTCTGGCTTGTAGCTGATTTACCTTAGGAAGTGGCTTCATCCCCAGTACTGTTGCTATGACAACCTGTGGTCAAGATTATGAGGTCACTGCACCATTTCATCAGCTTGCTGTTATTTTAATGTCAGTTTTTGTTGTATTCATGTATGATTCGGTGATATTGTGCCATTCTCTGCCTTTTGTGTTCCAACTTCTGAGACATATGCTTAATAAAAATAAGTGATTGTGTAATGTGTAGTCGTTTGAATGGTTGAATAAAAGTGTCAATAAAATGTAGTAATACAAACGTAAATCATGCACAGTATGTCGCATTTTTACACAGAGTTATACGTATACCAATTTCACAATCAACATGTTCAAGTTACCTGATGGGTATCTTCTCAGTAGTGCTGGTTTCCTCTCTGTCTGTTAACTTGTCGGTAGAGTATTTGATGTGTATCTTTTCAATTGTGATGGGTTTCCTCTCTGTGATACCTTATCCGTGTGTTACGTGATATGTATCCCGTATATCAGGTGTGATGGGTTTCCTGTCTGATACCTTGTGCGTATATTTACCTGATGTGTATCTTCTCAGCTGTGATGGGTTTTCTGTCCGATACCTTGTGCAAATATTTACATGTACCTGATGTGTATCTTCTCAGTTGTGATGGGTTTCCTGACTCTGACACTTGGTCCACATATAACCTGATGTGTATCTCTATAGGTGCGGTAGGTTTCCTCCCTGTGATACCTTGTCCGTATGTTACGTAATGTGTTTCTTCAGCTGTTTCAGGGTTTCCTGACTGTCTGATATCTTGTGCGAATATTACATGATGTGTAGTGGGTTTCCTGTCTTTCTGACACGTGGTCCACACATGACCTGGTGTGGATCTTTTCAGGGGAGCTGGTTTTCCCCTAATACCTGGTCCACACACTACATGGTGTGTAACTTCTCGGGAGGGCTGGTTTTCCCCTCTGTAATACAGGGGTCCACACATTACATGATGTGTAACTTCTCAGGAGGGCTGGTTTTGCTCTCTCTCTAAAATAGATTCCACACACTAGCTGATGTGTAACTTTTCACGAGGTATGGTTTTCCTCTCTCTATTAGCTTTACGCGTATTGAAGGCTGAGTTTTATATTCCCTGATATAAAGAACGCCAAGTCCAGCTCATGCCGGCTTCCGCTCCGGTCGTACATGTGGGCGGAACGGTCTACAGCAACCTGTGGATGGTCGTATCAATGAAACATTATTGAGTGCGGCGTAATACACCAACCAAATAAATGTGTATAAAGAAGGTTCCTTATTAACTCTCCATCGGTGAGGTTCTAAAAGCACCAAGGCTAGGTTTCAAACTCCTGTGATGGGCAGGACCCAACATTTTAACTGACGATTTCCTGGCGGAAACGTAACTGATAGACCCACAGTGCATGTACTGCATAGCTTCCTATGTGCGGGGAAGGGATGAATTTAGTTAATCCACGACTTTTTCCTTGTGTAGGATGACATGATTTCTTGATGGAATGAAGACATGAAGACATGACGAGCGCCATATCATGGACTTCGTTCCACTCTCGGCCCACGAGACTCATGTGTAAGGCCGTATGGACAGCCTTGCTCCTGTCTTCAACCAAAATAGTGTAGAAATTTTGAGTGTTCCGTACTCCATGTGTTTAGTTTACCACACCTGGAGCCTGTATAAGTATTTCGTTACCCTCCTCCACCTTCCCACACACACATACACCACCACCCCACCTCATTACCCCATCTAGTTGGATATAGCACGTTTTGATGAACTTCTAACGGGCTTATTTTTTGTGGTAAAGACATTATATTCAAGAAAAACTTGACTTTTTGTGTTCGACCATTCCTGAATGTGAGACATTCCAATGAATCCATGTCTTTTGAGTCTGGCTGCGACTTTAGGTCAACTTTGCCAATTGTTTTCTTAAGGGCGGAGAATTAATTCCGGCACGCCGGTTTCCCGCACACCCATAGACCGGACCGACGTGCTGTGAGTGATCAGTTCTTATGTACGATGTTTAAACACTAATCAAATAAATGCTATGAATAGATTAACATGGTTATTGGTGGCAACACGCATATGAAAAGGAAAATATAGTGTGACAAACTTGAGGTTGTTCAAAAGGTTAAATTCGTTACTGCTGTCAAATCAGCTTGCGTTATTCTGTAATGTTTGTATATTTTTAAGGATACTTTTGTTTAAAAAGTGTTATTTTTTGGTTCTTTTTCAGTTATGATGTTAGCCTTTGCTCTTTCTTTATTTTCCATCAGTGTGCATTTATGGGACTGACGGTTCCTTTTTGGGTTTTTTTTTCACTCGATTTGACATTTTATCGACATCATTTTACACTAAAAAAATAAATAAACTTAAATTTAACAGAAAGTCTGGTGTCTGAATTATGCTAAAATGTATTCTGCCATTGCAGCGGATAATTCTGTTCAATTTAACACACATATTCTATTAATTCAACATACATACCCTATTTCACTAAAAAGAAATTACGTTGATAGAATATGACAGAATATTATGTTATAACAACAAAATACATTTCTGATAAAGTTAACAGATTAATTTTTTGAGTGCGCCGAACCCCTGCGGTTTCCTCGTTTTCTGCCACACGTATAACTAACGGCCATCTTTTGAGTGAATGCAGCGATAGAAATAACTGATACAAGAAATAAGAATATTGTACATCGTATTAACCGTGAAAACACACCAATTCCACGTATACAGTCGTTTTGCAGGAGCTACACGTGGATCTGCTTGGGGAACTTTTCGAAAACTGCATTTGAGCATTGGACAAGCTGTTTCCATACTTTTCTCTGATTGAACGACGAGAGACATTTGTTCGTATATCGATCGTCTCCGTTGTCAGCTGTCCCATTATCAGTGACAACCTATTTATCTAAGTAAAGATACTGCAGGTAAATAATCATGTCTTAGAGTATCCTCTACTTTCCTGTAGCACTGACTATTTTTATAATCATATATGATTTATATGGTTCATATGTAGTAAATCTCTACAAATATGCCACGCTCTATACCCAGGCACAAAATCATGTCTCTAGTTGACATAAGTACCCATAAACAAAACTAGGCATATCATATATATCAGATCACAGAGAGCTGTAGCGTAGGCGTATGACCGATGACATATGGTTGGAGGGCATATGTTAAGATTATATAAAAGGTTCAAAACGTTATGCGTATTTAAAGCTACTTTCAAATACGTCTTGCATTCAAATAGTAATGGGTTGTTTCGATAAACATTTATGACTGTACCAAATATCTTTTCAAAATTTTGACATTTCAAATATAGCTTTTCTTTGTTCTTTAGCCAATATAAATATTTGGCCCGTCAAAGGCCGGGTGAAATCAATCTCGTTACCGCTTTTCGCTCTCCTAAGATCCTGTCCTTTGAACTTGATCATGACTTAAAGCAACGTGTGAGTGTTTTATAGTTCTAGGCTACAAAAACGTCTTTAGGTTAAGTCCTCGACATTTTGCGGTCCGACGCTGCCTGTTGGCGGGGAATCCCCGTATTTGTCATCTTGTGATAGAACTCTCTTAAAACTTCATTGTTATATTTAACACTGTGACGATCACGAGGAGTGACTGCACTTATAACAGTTACATGTATCTGACCAGTTTTATTAAGTGCTAATGTTTCTACACTTTTCAAGGGTGTACATATTTCTACTCCATTAAAAGTGAAAAAAGAATTAACTCTGTTTCAAGTGTTTGTTTACAATGTTGATTAACCAACTTTTAATGGATTTATTTATTTGATTTATTTGATTGGCATTTTACGCCGTACTCAAGAATATTTCACTTATACGACGGCGACCAGCATTATGGTAGGTGGAAACCGAGCACAACCCGGGGTAAACCCACGACCGTCCGCAGGTTTCTGTCAGACCTTCCCTCGTACGGCAGGAGAGGAAGACTTTTAATGGAGATGGAATGTGAAAACTTTGACACTCTTATAAAAAGTGTCCTGACAATTCTCATAAATTCAGTCCCTCCTCGCACATGATCTTTACTATGTTAACTTTAATATTTTGGCTTTAAGAGTAAAAGGTCATCATACGTAACACTACCTTCGCTTCACATTAAAGACATTCACTGACGACTGACATCATAGGTTCAAATCCAGCATTCGTTGAATTAGCAGCAACTTAAAGACAGGTATTCGTATCTACCAGCCGTCAACAAAGATGGGCGTCTCGGATCAATAGTCACAAGGGCAGTTCCCAAACAGACGTTTAACACGTGCCAACAAAACAACTAAGAAAGTATATGAAGTACGAGAATGGTAATGGAATGGTTTAAGGGAGTTGTTTTCTTTACCCATAAATATGCGCGACGACCTCAGCAGAAGGGGAGTGCTATTAATGTGATTGCGTGTTAAACGTCATGACAACACAGTATTTTGAGTATTTCTAGCCCAGTGACGTCTAATATATTGCTATTAAATTCACTGCATTTTTTCTACCTAATTCTGCTTAAGCCATGGTGCTAGGAGGCGTGTAGATTGCTACTATTTATACATTTACTTGAACAGTTAAAATAAAACCCTGACTGAGACAACTTGATAAGAGGTGGTGTTTCACTGGTTACCTGTGACGATTTGCCGGCTATACCGTTGTCGTCGCTGCTCTGGTTTTACTCTCCATGTTGTACGTCTTTAATTATATAGAGTATAAAAAAATTATCAAATAGGAAAATATGACTGTATTATAAATATAGGAGAAATCTCAGGTAGACCTGGTGAAGAGTGTTGACTTCCAGAGTGCTTTATCTATTGAAAAAGAAAACCGGTTAAGAAATTCAGGTTAGATTGTTTGGAGGTTTATTTCACTTATAAAAAGACGATCAGCATTATGGCGGGAGGAAGGCAGACAGAACCCTGGAAAACCCACGATTACGCTGACAAAACTTCCCACGCAGGACAAGAGAGGAAGATAAAGAAATAAGAAGTAAGATAGTTTTAACGTTCATTTTATCAATGAACAGCACACATATGCTCAGATTCAGCAAGAATGCGGATAAATTTTTTTGTCAAAAAATCATTTCAATTTGTTTCCATGGAAACAGAAATTGGACCATATTAACCCTTAACATAACGCGTGATCTCGTAAGCGTGTTATAAATCGACTTCTGATTCAAACAAATCAACAATCAGAAGTATGTGAACTTGGCAACACATGAAATAGAGCAAATCTCGCGTTATTTATATTAATTAGTTTATTTGATTGGGGTTTTACGCTGTGCATATGAATGTTTCACTTGTACGACAGCGGCTGGCAATACGGTGGGAGGAAACCGGACTCTATCCTGGAGAAACCCTCGACCATCCGCAGGTTGCCACAGGACCTCCCCACGTCCCGGAGATTTTGTAAACAGGACGGTGGGGTAAACGCTGGAGTACATTTAAAGTCACCTTGAAATCTAAATACGTTTCAACGGCATAGCCTTTATATGATTTTACCGACACAGAGGGTACAGATGGAATACGTACCAATGAGAAAGCAACCAGATATTGGTCGATGCCTGACCGTGTGGACACACCCGAAAGACGTGACGTGCAGTCTGGGAACTGGAGAGACCACTTTTCTGAATGACGCCAGTATCTCTGCCATCGATAAACAGTGCAAAACATAAAGTTGTAACAGTGTAGTACCAGTGCTGTGACGATGGCAGGTTTAAGAGCTAAGAACATGTTACTCTTCGTTGTGGTGTTTTCTGTGATTTTATGTAGCACATGGGTATCAGGTAAGACCATTTCACAAGCTGTTTTTAAAATAAATAATTTACCCGTTCGAAAAAAAAACTGCATTATTTTAAAGTTTGCCATTTGACTGGTGAACGTATTCACGATATGGTGTACAACAACAGATCGAATGAAGCGAACGAAGAGCGTTTGAAAACGTAGTTTACAAACATGACGTTGCATTAAACATAAGTGTTTTGGCTGAAAAAAGCGTCACGGTTTAGCCAAAAGTAATAATTACCCTAACAAATGGGGTTTGTATCTGTTACATTCCATGACACCTGATGGGGCACCATGTTAAATCACACCACATTGATGCCTTTTCAAATGTTTCGTGGTATTTGCACAATGTACAAGCCATTTTTAAAACCTTCAGTAATCTCTAAGGAATGGATACACATCAAAACAGGTTAGATTACCACCTAAAGGATTCAGGAAACGTTTCGTTATTATTTCTTAATGTACGTAGTATATGACGCGGCCTTGTAGATAAATCTACAGAAAGTTTATCAGCTCTCTTCTTGCGGCCCAAAAATGACAACAGTTTTCGTAACGAACCAGCGGTCTGCCTGCTGTTTTGTCGTCAACGCTGATATCTGTCAAAACAACTTCGTTTATTTCCGAATATTTCCGATCATTGACGCCGAATAGAAAGGTTATGATAACACATATAATAGGCCACTAAAATTATTTTTCTCTCATTTTTGGCATACCTGACTTCATGTGCCTTAAAACTATACATTTACCCTTATATAGCACCATTCCATGCATCCTAAGTAGGTGTCATCTGCTGGACGAAATATTACCCTGTTTCAGGTTCGAAATTTAGGGAGACATGCTACAACACGGGAGAGTGCCCTGCCCATTCAGTGTGGAAGGCCCACTCGTGTGAAATGTTCATATGTCAGTGTGGAGTCGGCTACTTTCAGTTCAATTCACACAGCAGTGTGTGCAGCAAAGGTGTGGAGAGCACAAGGTGATAGTTTCTACATGATATTACAGCTGACATCCAGGCCCTTATCAATTTATCCCAGTTAGGGTTTTATTCGAACTAGTCATGTATGCGCATGTGTTTAAGAAGCAGCGTAGAAGCCAGCCTTGCACCATAACTTAGGCAGAATTTTGTAATAGACTGCAGCAATGTAAGTTGCAATTTATTGGAACAAATTCTCGAAATATTGTTTTTAAAGAAAAAAAATTGGTTTCACTATATCCTGGTGAGTTACATGCAGACCGACGTCACGTTGGCCGACGTCACGTTGAGATATATACATCTTATTTTCTTGGCCCTGTTCTAATTGCTCGTCATCTCGCAGCGTCATGGGTGGGAGAGGGGGGGGGGGGTATATTTTGCAACCTGGTCGACACTGGTTGGATCCTACAATGTTGAAATCATAGCACTTTTTTTTTTTAATTGACTAGTGTTGAGCGCCTTGTTCAGCAAGTTTCTGGTAGAATTATTGATATAGATAGATAGATAGATAGAGCTTTATTTCAGACTGAAATGTCCATATAAAAAAAAAAGATAAACACACACACACACAAAGAAAAAAAAAAAAAAAAAACTATATACACATAACATTGGCGACATATACCGACTTTACATCAGTATAGTAAAACTGCCCACCTCTCCTGAAGCCGAGATGTTATACTGGCGTTACTATTCAGGAGTTTTATTACGATGGAATTGTCAGTAAACATAAGTCTCCGTCTGAAACAATACACTGACCTGCGCAGTAATTCACCAAGGACGGTACACCATTAATGCAGAACATAAAACTGGCACTACAATCGCGCCTGAAACACATTAACCATCTAAATGCATTATTGTAAGTGACCCGTAATGAGCTTATAACCTTTTTCAGAAAAGTACACCAAAGCTGACAACAGTATATATTGCAACAAAAACTACGAAAAAGTTGTACTTTAACAAGCTGAGTACAAGAACTAAACTTACGTATCAACATGTTGGCTCTAATACAGAGCTTTCTTTTCTGAGACAGAATGTCCGCATCATCAGACAAATTGTCAGTAATAATGTGCCCAAGGTAAGTATACGATTGGACATAAGATAACAATCTTTCATTAAGGTACAAAGGCGGGGGATTGAAATCTTTATACGTTCTAGGTTTAATAACCAAACACACAGTCTTACGGGTATTAAAAATTATGTCATGGGAAAGAGCATACTCTTCACATACTTTAAAGAGAGCTTGCATTGCTTTTGCAGACGGGCAGATTATACACATATCATCGGCGTAGACAAGGTGATTGATGAATATACCTCCAACATTACATCCAACACAACTATCGGACAGAGCAACGTCCAGTTCATGGAGGTATAGGTTAAACAGAGTAGGTGATAAAATCCCCTCTTGCCTAACTCCGTTTATGATACGGAAAGGGCTCGATATGGACGATCCCCATTTAATACTGAACTCTTGGGTATTAAACCATACTTCGAGAAACTTTATAATACATGGAGGTACATTACGATCAATCAGTTTTTGCAGTAAGCACCAGTGATTTACGCGATCGAAAGCCTTACTGGCATCAAGGAAACAAACAAAAACAGGGCTGCCATTAGAGCAATAGTAGTTGATAGCTTCTTTTAACACAGAAATGCATTGATCGGTGGATCTATTAGCTTTAAAACCAAACTGAAAATCTGAGGTGTCGAAGAAGTTAAGACATTATTTTAAGAAATAAGGCCTTCGATAAGTTTCGAGATAGTAGTAGCGACAGCAATAGGTCGATAATTGTCGGAGGAAGTTATATTTCCAGACTTACTCTTAATTACTGGCGAAATGTAAACATCAGTAAGTTCCTTGGGGAGACAAGAATGCGCCATAAGTGCATTAATACAGAGTGTGAGATGATGTGCAACTTCAGGACCACCATACTTTAGGTGCTCAGAGCTCAAACTGTCAGGCCCACTACATTTACCCAGTTTTAAAGTCTTAATTTCACCTCTTCCACAGTAGTAAATCTATGGAATGGAGCATCATTACATTCAGTCAAATACTCAAGTACTTTATCCTTAGCTCTGGTATTTCTGACTGAGTTAAGAATAGATTCATATTTATCTTTCCACAGAGATGCTATGTTGGCTTCACCATGAGTGTCATCAATACTGTTAGGTAGAGACATATTCTTAGCATTGGTGTTATTCACCTCTTTCCAGAATTCCTCCGAGTTGCATTGGAAGAGAGTTTGGACCATTTTGTCGGCTCGAATTGATGACTCATTTATCCTACAGGCCCTAACAGCATACTTAAATTTACGCCGAGTCATTTGCATGTAATTACAGATTTCACCACTTCTAGGGCTGCCATGCTCTTTCCAAAGAAGGAAAGCTACACGTGCATGAGCATGAAGGTCACTAACTAGATCATTCCAACCAGGAATATTGTATCGAGTAGAAGACTTATTTTTTGCAACGGTTTCATAACCAGCTTGACGCAGAGCGGTGACAATACTGTGATAATACTGAGATAACTCTTCAGAATGTGTTTTACATTTAGGTTGCATGCAATTCAGAGCCTCAGATGGAATTGTTATAGATCTCATTTTGAGTTTAGTCACAGAAGTATACCTAGCAATATCATTTCCATTAAGATTACTCCAATCAATGAACAGGCGAGTTGGATTGGAGCTGGAAGTAGAGAGGCGGGGTAAATTTTGCCAAGAAATGTTAATAGACAGTGGTTTATGGTCAGAAGTAACAAAATCATACAACACATTAATATTGTTTACAGAATCACTAACATGCTGGGAACAGAGGCAGTGATCTAACCACGAGGTGGTCAGGTGGGCATCACAGACATAAGTAAACGTAGAGTGCGGGAGAAGATTTAAGTCATAATTATATAGTCCTGTGTCAGTACAGAAATCTTTCAGCTCTTTTCCAAATGAAGCATTTGGGTCTGCATTCCAGTCTCCCATGACCACAACGTTGGGAATGTCAGATTCTTCAATAATAGACTTTATCTTAGCTAGATAATCATTAAATATGTCAATATTATCTGTACAATCCGTAGGCATGTATATATTAATTATCAATAGTTTACTTGAGTCAGACTCTAAACGAAGGCCAAGCAGCCTATTGTCATGGAAGCCAACAATACTAGCTAAGCTTCCCAGCGACTTTTTCCAGAGGACAGCAATACCACCAAAGGGACGCCCAGGAGTTAGAAGGGTTTCGTCAATGGACGAGACACCATAGCCACAAAAGTCATTGTGTATGGCATTCAGTAAATCATGTTCCGAGTTTCTGAGCCAAGTTTCTTGAAGAACACATACATCACTAAGGTCACATAGTTGTTTAACTTCCTGTATAGAGGTCTTAAGTGACCTACAGTTGAAAGAGGTTACAGTTAATGACATGTTGAAAGTCAAATTGAGATAAGGCACAAGCAGAAATTAATAAATACCATAACTGGGACGCAAAAAAGTACATTCACTAATAGTCATTCTGTAACATCACATGGTCACGTGCATATCGCTGTGTAGAACCGTTGGTGGTGTAATGGTCACCTTCCCTAAATCTTCGCTTGGACCATGTTGCATCCGAGTCGCGGCGGCTATAGAATTTTCGAACCAGTACTTCATCGGGCCAAAAGCTAGAACGTTATAACATATTCGAAACTTTACCCGTTACTCGTATCCAAAACGATGCATATGTGTCATATTTAGTATCCAGTATAACACATGCTTGTGATAAAATATAAAAAATGTATTGATTTTCAATGTTGATGAAATGTGGTGTACATTCATGATAAGGAGTTTTTATCTGAACATAGCTGTGTCTTGGATTTGTTTGAGTTCTCTGTGTTACATACTGTCTTCTCGTCATTTAAATTGTGAATTTGATGATAGCGCTCAGAGTATTGTACTTTGTTAATTGTTTAGTTGTGCCAATGTATAACCTTGTCATAAATGTTAATCTTACATATTACAGTTGATAATTTGTTTCACAATTATATCGTATATTATATATATGTCGATAACGCCGTATGAATAACAGGCTTCACATCTTTCGCCCGAGTGACCATATGCGGGAATGGTTCCTCGTTAGATATATTAACGCCAACACTATATCGCTATCGTCCATGTACCTGCCTTTGTTTATCATTGGATTTTCCCTCAGAATCGTTCTAATTTTAAGTACAACTAATCAGTTATGCTGGCTTCCTCTCCGGCCGTACGTGGGAAGGTTTTGCAGCAGCCTGCGGATGGTCGTGGGTTTCCCCCGGGCTCTGCTCGGTTTCCTCCCACCATAATGCTAGCCGCCGTCGTATAAGTGAAATATTCTTGAGTACGGCGTAAAACACTAATAAAATAAATAAATCAATCAATCAATGAGTTACACAATCAGTTACACAATGAGATGAATATATTTCTCTCCACAGATATTTTCACTGCATGATTTTTAATTTTAAATTGTGGTGATACTGTGCTTATTACGATTTTATTTTTGTATGAATTTAGTTTTTATGTCATGCTTTAAATTTTAATCATTGCACATGTTTTATAAGAGTTTTTGTTACTGTGTCGTGCATAGTTTATATCGCAAAGTATCTGTGGTAAATTATTTAGTGAATACAAATAGTCCAGATATGACTGAGCAGGATTCACATTTTATTTAGATACCAGTCTAGTTTTCGGACATAAGAATTTGGACATCACCGTCTTCTAAATGGAAATACAAAAGGATGTTTATTTTCTTTTTTTAATTAAATATATTGGTAATGAGTAGACTCATGCATGGTACGCGTCGTGTGTCTGAATGTTACATCGTATGAAAGTTATTGGCTGTTCAACATTTCATGAATAAAATTTTATTCCAATAAAGATTTTTGTTTTCTTTTCGGACAGGTTAGTTGTTGATTTAGAGGTTATTCGTAATTTGCAGTAAAAAGGAGCCAGGAATCTCCGACCAAAGTGGTCTCTGTGAGTCCAGCTCATGCCGGCTTCCTCTCCAGTGTCACGCGGCTTCCTCTCCAGTGTTGCGTACAAGCAACCTGCCGATAGTCGTGGGTCTCCTCCTGGCTCTGCCCAGTTTCCTCTCATCATAATGCTGGTCGGCATCGTGTTAGTAAAATATTTTAGAGTACATGTATACCGTGTAAAGCTTCAATCAAATAAATATTGACTCATTTCCTGACATATGCAGCCTTCCAAGCAACAAGCATTCGAACACGCGACCTAATGTGGCCTATACCATGAAAAGCTCAGTGAAAACATAAAAGACCCATTTGTCTTGGACAGTGTGTAAGGTATGACCTTCTCTCAGAAAATAGTCTTACAAGGTGACATTGCCCAGTCGAGAGATGTGTGCCAGCTGGCGGTTCGTATAGTGGACCACCTGAGCCCTGTGTGTCACAGCTATGCGTTACGTTTTACGCCAATCATGGTCATCGCCATCGAACTTTTGCCAGGACAACAATTCCTTGCTCCGGTATTCCACTGTATCGTATTAAGGTCGCATCTGGGGGTTCCATACCACTCGTGTACCTCCCGTAAACCACGAAGGGGCGTTCCAAATCTATCTTCGCACGCCCCGTTCCCAAAAGTACCTAAAGTATTAGTTTAAAAGAGGAATATGTAAGAGACAATGTATAAAAACCAAATGAAGCTGGTAGTGTGTAAAGGATGGAGCAGTCATCTGCGTTGTATGATGCTAGGGAAAATGTGGATATTATATGTATACCATCCAATTCAAGTTTCCAACTCGTTGTCCATAAATATTTTCCACATCAATTACAAATATAATTTACATCTGAGAGCGAAAGGTATTGTATTGCTATGGAATGGTGTCGGTCAACTTCATTCAACGTTAACTGAACATCATGAAAACATGTTTTCCACCCCAGAGCACAATAAAAAGATATCTTACCATACCATACAATACACTGACTATTAGCAGACATTACAACCTACCATTAGACTAGGTGATAAGTGACTTAAATTTAAAAAAAAGACAAAAAGCAGTTTAACAATCTGGAACTGTTCGGTTTGGTGAAAGAACGCCCTCGAAACAATCACGTCTGATCTACCAATATAGCTGGGATATCCGACTACCAATTTCGTTCGACGTAGAGACAGCAAATACTCCCAGTCTGAGTGTATCGCTACACTTACTTAAGGCTAGAGTGTATGACTAGTTCAAGGTACAATGAAAGGAAAATATAGCAATGGCTTTCTCTATAATACAGGGTCTAACATTACACGAGGCCACCTCTGATTCAGTTGTTTTACCGACTGATTACCTTATCGTACAGGTGACATGAACCGTCTCTGCTTGACAATTTCCAAACATTTTGATCACGTCTTCCTATGTGGTTATTGTATACGGTTGTGAAAGACAGCAAAGAAAACCTACTATGTCACAGCGCCGGAACTGGCTTGAAGCCTACGAGAAAGCAGGAACCTGACATGGGCAAATTTCGTTTTTGAAGCCAAGTGCAAAGTTCGTATCTGATGTCTTCGTAATGGACAAAACCTTCTAACTGTTAAAGAAGGTATATTAATAGATCTGTTGACCCCTGTCCTTATTGACACCCTACACTATTTTAACATGCACTAATTCCCCCGCTCTTACCACTATGCCTCATCTTATAGAATGTTATATCACCTCCTTCAATTAAGAACAGAAACAACTTACCAAACACAAAGGTGTGAACGACACAATAGTACGTGTGCATATTGATACACAACCATTTGAAAGAAGTCACAGAAACGTGGCTCAACTGCCATTCACAAGAAAAGTGGCTCAACTGCCATTTACAAGAAAAATGTTCCTTAACTGTGCACAGGTCCAGGTTCGCGACATTCCTTACCTTCACTTGCTCTATTATGTCCACTCCAAGTACACATATGCATGCATGCATGTGATGGTTTTATCAAGCTCATATCACTGATTACGGTTAATATATGTACATTTGTTTACATTTTATGCGATGCTTATCACATGGGATGTGCATGGAAACGCAGGTTATCAATAATAGCACTAGCTACAGCGGTTACAGGCGGGACACAGGGTCTGGCACTTAAGGTTTACCACTTTTTGTTCACAAGGCTAGAGCAGCCGGGACAGGAGAAACACAGGGCGATGAGGTGTCTGGCACTTCAAGGTTTAATGGTTTAAATACGTATAGATGTTATTTAGAAAGTGAATTAAATAACAGTGTTATCGTTAACAATCTATAAGTATTTGAATGCAAGAACACATCCACGGCCCTGATAAACCTACATGTAGCTGGAGTTGTGTGAGCTAATTCCAAAACTACAATAACCTCAACAGCACACGCCAACCACCTGTCAGCTAACCCTCAACAATGTATAAATAAAAACATAATTTAACATACACTGTATCCAGTCACTATATGTATGTACAAAGTTTAAGCTATTTATGTACATGCTATTATTCCTGATCAACAGTAAGTAACAACTAAACATACGGATAATTAAAAATGAAGAGAAGTCTAATATACACAAACATACACAGCAGGTATGCCAAACGGGTATCATTTCTGGCACACTAAAACATGTCACCTTGTTGTTCCACATCTGCTACAAATGTAAATGAACATATAGAGCTTAACTTTACAGCTGTTGTGAGTATTTGTCGTACAACTTACCACCTAAAACATTGTCTGGTAACTTTATTATCACCTTGTACATTACGTGATAATTACCCCGTACAAAACTGTATCAAAACTTAATTACCATCTAAACATTGTCCGCATACCTTTTCACCACATTCAACATTATATAATAACTACCTCACAAAACACTGTGTCAAAACTTAATTACCATCTAAACCATTGTCTGATAACTTAATAAACACCTATAACATTATGTGATAACTTACCACCTACGCCAGTGTGATCTTTCACATAACTTTATTGGCTGTTGTATAATAGATAATATATACAAAATATCAATCAAAAAGCAATAGCAAAAAACCCCCACAAAAGTATCTTCTCATTGTGAAATAATTTCTTAACCCTAAGGTCTTGTTGTTTACCCACATCAACATCATCTGATATACTTTTCCAATGTGACACAAAGTACCCATAAAACTTTAACATTCCAATTAAATATACTATTTACATGTAAATACAGTAAAAAATACTAAGAACAATAAAATTTATTTCACTTAACATGAAATGCTGTGGCCATCTCAAAGTACAGATGACAGTTTGTATAAAGGTAAACTAGCTGTTTTTGACAAGCAGGATGATGTTTCTAAGCCATTCATGTTAAGCAAAACTGGGTGAAATCTTCAAACGTGACCGTCATGGACACTACATACAATATAAACACTCAAAAAAATGTATCATAAAACTAAGTAACTTGGATGACTCCAGGCAAATTCTGTGACACCACAAACACAAAACACCCTAATCAGGACACATTGTAGTTTCAAGAGGTTTTAAATGTGACTGACATCATACTTGTAACTGTGTTTTAAAGCTGAACAAGTCTTTCAACCATGTTGGAGGTTAGACTGTCAGCTGTGCTCCCTTATCATGACTATGGTGGTCAATAAACTAGTTACCATGTATGGTACCATTCTAATAAATGCAGAAAAATTTTTGCCTGAAACCAAGAAAACAGCCCCCCAAAAATATATATATACGGCAAACTCTCTAATACCAACAGTTGCACCAAAAACTATGCATGCACAATCAAAAACACTTCATTTCAAAGATAATGTATTATTTGATTGGTGTTTGACAGCAGTACTTAGAAAGACATTTATAACAAAAAAAAATAACACAGATCAACAAAAAGTCAGCCAGAACATGCACTTGGAAAAGAAGCAATTTTCCTTTCCATCACAAATTTGTAAATGAAGCACATATTCTAAACTAATCATGTGGTAAACAGCAAACAAATTGTTGTTTTGTGAAGCATCAAATGGTTTATCATTTCTTTCTCTTCCAGAGACGAGGCCTTTGTTTTCTTCCTGCCTGAGCTGCTGGGACTGAGCGGGCTGGCAGTGGCACTACTCAGGTCATCTGGGCTGTTAAAACCTTTCTCTATAGCAGCTGGGTTTAGCCTGGCAACTTTATTAACTCTGAAGAAAAGGGAAAAAAATCTTATACAAAATCAAGACTCGCAAGTTACTTCACCTAAAGCTATTATTGTTACAAAATGGGTAAAGTTTGATGAAATCTTAATATTCGTCCCAAATGAAAGTTTTTGAATTGGTGATTAAATGGAGGGTCAACTACATATACGTTCTGTCTGAACTATTGGCGTATACATGTACAGTTCCAGTGATCTCGTCATTTTTACGTCACCGTTTAATGTTTCGTAGGATTGAGCTCGTTAGAGTTCACAGGTAACCAATATCCGCCACCTGGTTTATACACATCATTGGTCGAGCAGTTTCTCTCATCTCTTATAATATATACCAACTTCCATCTCTCACAATACCGAAACTCTGAGCACAGTCTGATGTTTAACACTATATCCCTCTTGCAGGCTGTTATATCTATTTCCCAAAATAGTTAATGTAAAAATAACTCCAAACCTAATCAAATCTACACAATGAAAACAAAATCACACAGGGTATACGTGCAACTTTTTGATATTTCAAAACAAACTGGAACAAGTAGATTAGTAAGCCATGAAACTTTGGGCCAAAGAACAGTGTGAGGGTGAGAGGTACATTTGTCGTAGGATAGAACAAAGCAAGGAGAGGTCAAAGTTTATGTTGTTTCAAAGTCTCATACAACATCACAAGTACTAAACGGTAGTTTTTTCCTATGGAGAATGCTTAAGTGATAGTGTATTAATGCTTTAGAAACTCCAAGGGCGGGTCTGCACATCTTCACCATTTCAATAAGCACATTCACATGTTAAGGCATATTATTTTGCAGTATACTGGTTTAGTATATCTATTATAATTGGAAAAAAAATCTTTTTTTTAATTCATCCAATTATGTGTTCACAAAATATATTGATTAACCTGTATAATCACAAAACAAATAATGTATCTGTTAAACAGATGCAAACATCCCCATAATACAATAATACATGTTTTAAGTAAAAGCAGCCATTTTAAAAGGCAACAAAAAGAGCAACAGGAGCAATGACAGTCACAGAAACCAGTGAAGATAAGGAGCGGCAAACTCGGAGAATGGATCTCTTAACTGTGGAAAACTTTGCTATTGCCAGGCAACTCTAAAATGATACCATTTTCCAGTCCATCAAAAGGCAACAAAGGACTTTTTCACATTAATGTAGTTTAAAGATCCATTCATTGTGGCAACAATCAACCAAATAAAAAACAAACAAATAATGAACAACATAAAATATTGACGACACAGTTTGGGTGTCATCGTTGTGTGCTACGTGTCTGACTTCAGGTCATGACCATGGTGACAGTGCAGCAGAGGTCATCACCTTGGTGGCACAGAGGCTGAGGAAGGGGTGGAAGGGGTGGAGACTGAGGAATATTTTTGACGACGTTCATTGTATCTGTGTTTCCGTGGTAACAAAGGTGAATTAAGCAAAGCATGTAATCATGCGCATTGGTGAAGAATGAATAACAAGAGGAGGACGTGGTAAGACTTTTGGACGAAGAGTAATGTGGCTTAATTCAGGATATGATTGGTATGACGGGAATGGGAAATTTGGGACTGTTGGCAAATTTAAAATGTGGCAATTAGAATTATTACACGAGTTTTACCCAGGTCTGTTTCAAATTTAGTTTGGATACCAGAGATAATTGCCAAACATGATCAGTCATAACCAGATCAGCATTTTTCATCTATCCTCATAGGTTGAATACGATCATATCACACAAGGTAAATAAGCAGTAATAAAATAAGTGTCAGAAGAAACATTGTACCAACAATACAGCCAATGCCTCTGGCATTCTAAGGTTTAACGTGGCAAATTACTCCGGCGCTAAAGTGTCCATATGCTGGGCTTAGAGTAAGTGAAGATGTGTAAGCGACAAGAGTGAACAAACCACTGCTACCTGCTCTAGGTAATAACACTGACACATTTCTTCACAGCAACAATTTCCACCATCAACACCTAACTTTAACATGTTTATAAGAATTTATTTTCCCAAATGTGAAATGTACACGTAAGCTTAAACACATGTAGAACAAAACAAAACAAGAAAAAAAAATCGCTGAGGATCTACAACTAAGTCTGCTCACTCTCTGACTTGGTCATACACAAACGCATACGCCATAGACACCAGCGTCTCTAACTCTGCAAGTGTTTTCACAATTTTCAACTTGGAGCAAAACTTGGAGCTGAAAGGGGAGATAATTTGTTGAGTACCCTTATGCGGTGCATGATAAAGGGGGAGACAACTACACGTACGTCCTGATACGGTAGTGAATTATCTGGTAGTACATTTGATGCTGATGGACAGATGAATGGAGGGAATCAGACTGCAGCCGAGGAAGCTATTGATAAAGAGGTGGAGTGTGATTACCTTCTCTACCAAAATTCAAATATTTACAATATCTGAATACAATTACATGGTTAAGGAGGTATTCACTCACTCAGGTACAGACAATTTTTCTGTCACATACAAATAAAAAATGAAGTGAACGTTGAGAGAAACACATACAGTGTATAGTACATGTATATATTTAACTTACCAGTTGAAGTTTTATATTTTCATATTAGTTTTACAACTGCACAACTACTAGAATAATTTTTAAAAAAACTTTCAAGGTTGAGGTGATGAGAATTTGCTTCTGTCATATTGCAAAATTCATTTCATGCCATGGATTTAATATGGAAAGATTTCAAGTAGTTAAGAATTGGTGCAGTGTTACATGGCGCCCATACCTGAAGAAAGGCTTGCTCATCATGATAATGGCCTTTATCATCATGGTGGGGTGGTCAGTAACAAGCCTTTTATGCTCTTCTTCAGTCTGAAATGACATTTGTTTATTGTTTATTTATGTATCTGGGTGGTTTTTTCTTTGGCATACTCATTTTTCATTTATTTGATATGATGTCACTGATACTCTCGGTTTCACTACAGAATAGCATGGAATCTGATGTCTTAAAACCATTTTACTGTTTGAAAAAATACTAAAAAAACTAAATTAAACCATTTGCATGGACAATGTTTTAAATCTTTGCTTTGAAACAGACATTCATATACCAGCTGTCAAGTAACAAGGACGTTCCTGGTCAATAATCACAAGACCAATTCCATAAACGACGAAAAACACAAACCACCAAGGAACAAAAATAGGATTGAATCCTGCAAAACAAAGCAGAAAAAGAAAAAAAGTATACTCTAGGTCCTGAGCGAAATTCGTATTCAAATCGTGTACCATGCTAGAATGTCAGTTGCTGATAACGGAATATGTGTCTCATTTGCACATTGATTGCAACTGTTCACATATCCAACATGGCGATCTAATTCACTACAATGAATATACAGCTCCTTAAGAACTGGGATAATCGGAATTAGACAGAATCATGAAGCAGAGCGAAAGAAATTCTGGATGCTCTATCCATATTTTACTTAAAAGAGAATTATACTCATTGTAAAATTTAAGAAATTCGAAGTGAAGGTGTTTGATGAATGTCTTTCATCCAGTATTTACTTCATTTTACTGTTTTCTATGTCTTTTAAACAATTCTAAAAGGTCTAATTTAGGTGAAGATAGCCATCGCTTTAACTTCTGAGCACCAGAGAGAAACCTAAAATCCTTTCAAGCAAATCAGTCATCTATGATTTTAGCCTACCTCCTGGCAATCATCTGATGGCATCGTTTCAGTCAACTAAAGCTGGGCACCTGTCGTCGAGGCGTAGCTCCGTGGAAATACACGATCAGGTAGTTTTCTGCCACCAGCAGCTCCAGTGTGCCGATCACATAACTGAAACACGATAACAACTGAAGACCGGCAATAACCAGCGGTTGAGTACGACGGGACTGACAGTTCTTATGTTTTCATGATACTGGCTGAACGGGAAAGTTGAACATGTTACAACGTCACTAGCACAAATCAGTGGTGATGTATCATCAACAACAGGTGTGTTCTCATACTCTATCTCTGGGAACCAACAACAACATGGAGGGTGCTGGGATTTGGTGCAGAAAAAAGACACTGGTACAGACAGATTTCAACTGGTGTCAGAATACGATGTCTGCTAAACATACAAGAGTGAGTGAGTGCTTGGGGTTTAACGTTGTACTTAACAATTTTTCAGTCATATGATGACGAAGGAATCATGTAATGTAATCTGCCTCCTTGTTGCAGGACGGATTTTCACAGCTCTTTTATATAGATTTGTTTGCCTTATTTATTAGTGTCTTTTGCTAATGTTTTACTCAATAAATATTTCACTTATATGATGTTGGCCACAAATACGCTGGGAGGCAATCAAACAGAGCTCGCTGGAAAGCCACGACCATCTGCAGATTGCTGGAAGGCCTTCCGAGGTACATGTAGAGAAAAAACAAGGATGAGCTCGACTCGAACTCACAATGAACACATTAATAATAGGCCTCCAGAGTCACGATTCTGCACTAGCACGACTAGCACTAGCATGGAAGCTCGGACTTGTTTGACAGCCTTCGAGCCAACAAATATAAGTGTAAATCTTGCAGGTACTCACAAAAATAGGTTTTCCATGACATAGCTGTAATCTTTTCGACTCCTCTCTGGGAAGTAGCAACCAGAGAACACAATCATCGCATTAGGACTTTCTCCATAGTAGCCTAACAATAAAAACAAGGGTACCATGAACAAATACATTGTCTTCTTGTTTTTAAAAGGAAAGACATTACCAAACTAAATGTATAGATAGGCACAGATAAAGTATCTCACGTAAAGTTTTAAAAGCATAACTTCTTATTTTTGTGATGCACAAACGAGACATCGCAGCTCAAAGTAAGCAAAAATCACAGACTTTCAGACAATCAAAAGCGGCGTCATATTTCTTTTTTAACTAGTCCTGAGCTGGTTATTTCTGTAAATCTAGGACACAGCTCCTTCTGCATAGGACACCCCAGCACTATTGTGCCTTTTAACCATATGTACGTGGGATACCAGTATGAGGAACAGAACACTGTGTTGTGTGTTCCGGGATTTCTGGGAGTGTTTTGCCTTTTAACCATATATACGTGGGGCACCAGTACGAGTGTTCCGGGCTGCTCTATCACACAGCACACCCCATGGCCTCGTAAGAGTTCCTGATTAAAAGTTGATTTACAGACGTACCAAAGGTAATAAAAGTGGCTAAGGCTTTTGGTCTGTTTCCACCCCTTTTCTTCAATAACTCTAATTACTGTATATATTTACACTATTTGTTGTCTTTTCTGAAAAAATCTGAAAAAGTCCCATAAGACAACACGTAAAACGTCTGTAAAAAATGTACAGATATGTCTGAACTAGAATTAACTGCCTGCAGATACTGCACATTAACTTGAGTTTGGAAAGGTGGGAAATTACATGTAGGGGAGCACTATAAACAAAGTTACGTCTGACTACGAGGCTACAGAATCACTGAGTTGTCTCCCTTTTATGTTGTGTACATGTATAAAACATATATTCACTACTTAACGCCTTCCTGTTTCAGGAACACAAACCAACAAGGTTTCTATTTGTTTTTGACATAACAAATTACACATATGGCTCCTCCAACAGAAATACATCATAAATTTATGCAGATATTTCCAGAAGAAACTGTAAATTTAAATGAGAGAACCCTGCTTTACTTACCTCCATGTACGAGAACTCACTTGCACGGCTCCACAACGGTCATGCCAATCGTGAATTGCTGATCTCCGATCGTGACCTTCCGTCATTTCTTCTGGTCATCCGACTCCTCCTCTGCAGTGTATTTTGGGATAGCTTCTGCAGCTGGACTTACAACAGGTGTATCATCTAGAAAATAAACAGCTATAAATGTCCGCTGAAGTCAAAGTAGGCCCTACACGTATAAAACAAACACAAAATAAGAAACATTTCCGTTTGTGTCATTCTGTTCTTCTGGTTTTGATTTGTTTTTTTTTATACAAAGTCCAAATGTGTGTTGAATTTCAATTGGGCAGGCAAATTTATACCTAATTGGTTGAAATGGCTTGATTTTTTTCTGAATTTGAAAGCAGTGCCAAATTAAATGGCAGCAGGTTAACCAACAAACGTCTAGACTTATATTACAGTTACAGGTAACCAACAAATGTCTAGACTTGTAATACCGTTACAGGTAACAAACAAACGTCTACACTTATACTACAGTTGCAGGTAACCAACAAACGTCTAGACTTATATTACAGTTGCAGGTAACCAACAAACGTCTAGACCTATAATACAGTTGCAGGTAACCAACAAACGTCTAGACTTATATTACAGTTGTAGGTAACCAACAAATGTCTAGACTTATAATACAGTTACAGGTAACCCACAAACGTCTACATTTACATTAAAATTACAGGCAACCAACAAACGTCTACACTTATAATACAGTTGCAGGTAACCAACAAATGTCTAGACTTATAATACAGTTACAGGTAACTAACAAACGCCTACACTTATATTACAGTTAGATGTAACCAACAAGCGTCTAGACTTATAATACAGTTGCAGGTAACCAACAAACGTCTAGACCTATAATACAGTTGCAGGTAACCAACAAACGTCTAGACATATATTACAGTTACAGGACCCGTATCAGTATAATGGCTCGGGCGGTAAGTCGTCTCAGTGAAGCAGCACTAAATAAAAGAGCGGTGGAAATCCGTCCTGCAACAAGGAGGCACATTACACGTGCATGCACCCTAATGATTCCTTCGTCGTCATATGACTGAAAAATTGTTGAGTACGACGTTAAACCCCAATCACTCACTCTAGACTTATATTACAGTTGCAGGTAACAAACAAACGTCTAGACTTATAATACAGTTGCAGGTAACCCACAAACCTCTAGACTTATATTACAGTTGCAGAGAACCAACAAACGTCTAGGCCTATAATAAAGTTGCAGAGAACCAACAACCGTCTAGACGAATAATACAGTTGCAGGTAACCAACAAACATCTAGACTTATATTACAGTTACAGGTAACCAACAAATGTCTAGACTTATAATACAGTTACAGTCAACTGAAGCAGCATAATTAGATTCATACATACAGCCTCATTCAGGCGTCAGGCACAAATGTCAAAGTCAGCCGTCACTTTTGTCCCCTTAACCAGCAGGAGTCTCCCGAGTGGAATGAAGGTGTTTATGTAAACATTTAATACAGTTAATACATTATACCACCGACATAAGTAATTCTGAGGTTGTTTCTCACAACATGAGAGGTTGATTAGCATACAATGACTGAAAGACTGTAATAAATACAATGCTGCAAGTTATACTTAACATATTTTTAACATATACATGTACTTAATATATATTTAACATATACTTAACATGTACTTAACATGTATTTAACACATACTTAACAAGTAAACAAACATTGCTATTACTGTACACTTGTATATATTTCATCAACACAAAATTTACTTTAATACACATTTTTCTACAGAGTATAGATTTCTATATATCTGGGGCAAGTTTTTATAACATTCTTTCAGTCTTTTTATTATTAAGCTAGATGTACATGTTTTTGTACATTGTGTGTATCAAAGAAAAAAGTACAAAAACGCAGGTGTAATAGGTCAAAAGCTTAAAAACACCATAATTTTATATTAATATAAATTATAGACAAATGATAAACTCACAAGACAAACAATCAAATCAACAAACAAATTATAAAATCAACATACAAATAATAAAATCAAATGTTAAGAATGAAAAGAACAGAAAGTAAATACTGTAGAAGAAAAACTGCACCATATCAAATGTTTAATTTGATGGTCCGAGTATTGACATGTACTTGGTTGTTAAGTCACAACAGTGACCTTTTGATTTTGGTAGATGTTTGGTACTAAAAGATGAATGCTAGGCTCGTAGTTCATATAAAGCGTTTTCAATGTAGCAGCTTTTAAGTGTGCATACCTGGAAACTGTTAATTTTTTACAGAGTGACTTTCACACTCTCATTTATCTCTTAGCGGATGCCATGGATGTTTAACTAACATCTCTCTCCTTAATTAGATGTCTTAACTGCATGGTAACTTTATTACAGGACCCTGGGTGTTGGCAATCTCTGGTGCATTGTAAGGTTATGCTGTCTGGATCGAGGAGAAACTTTCTCTTTTCATCCGATTCATCCAACTCACATTGCAATGTGATTGTCTGTGGACGTTTTGACATTGGTGTAAATCTGACAAGCCCAGCACTTTCTGAAGGCGAACATTTCTCGTAAGACAGGTTTTCCATTGAATATTTTCATTAACTCCCGGTCTGTTTTCTATTCCTCCCCTGCCCTGCTCCTGGAGGAATGAATGAACGATTATGGCTTAATGCCGCTATTTTTGGAGAAGACTCTTTATTGTGTACAATCTAGGAGCTTCCAATGCACGACTGCAACATCAATGTCCGTCTTGTGAGGCAAAGATTCTTTGGTCTAGTTTTTGGATTGCTCTTCCAACTATGTTGCCATCTTCACCAAGCTGGGCAAAGTGATAGGAGGCTCGTTTGATTTTGTCCATTAGAGAACAACTACATCTGCATGATAATCCTGGAGACATCTTGTCTACTTTACTCCTAGGCTGGTGTGAGCGCACGATTTCATCTTTAAAGAGCGAATATGTCGCGATCAGAAATGGTTTGGATGGAACGTCCTGGATAGTTTGCGTATCCCTCGTAAGTCTTCCACAAGTTATAGTTCACAAGCACCCTGAATAGTAAAGTCAAGTCTTTTGGCATGGTGAAAATGATACTACAGTCAAGTCTTTTCTCACGGTGCAAATGCTATTGAACTAGCAGTCATGTTACATTTTTTTGCCAATTCCTGTTGCATGATGTCCACCGCTCAGCGTAGACTGTTCCACGAAGCTAATCTTCTCGCGATATCTAGGATTCAGAGTCATCATCATAATAATGAATGATGCTCCTTTTGCACAGTAGTGCCTTCATTAATGAATGACATATCCATTAAGAAATACGTTGCTTAAAACAAAAGAACGCATTTATACAAACAATACCTTGAATGAAAGAGCTATACAAACTATGAGAAATTTTTTTTTAATGTTGTAGTAAGAGAAAAAAAACGGCTTTCAACATCGGTATTTTCTACAAAATCCACCGATTCCAGGCACACTGATAGCCCCGCCATGTTTGAGGCTTGCCCTATCAAACGCATCGTTTCCACCTCTTGAATATTCATAGTGACGTCAAGGTGCTTAAGGTTTTACTCTTACCATATGATTAACGTGCTTTTTCCGCCTTAGCTAAATACGTATGTATATGGTGATAATCATGGATTTTAAGGTCTGTGAAAGCCAACCCTAACAAGGAAGAGTTTGGGATGTGCTAGAAGGCCACATCATGCCTACATGTATGGCGGTTGTCTACCAAACTGCGTCTGGAATGCCATGTCCTGAAGAGCTACTGGGCAAAGCTAAGCGTGATGACGTATGTAATCTGTTCAAATGGCGACGTAACGGAGACTTCTGAGCCATTTGATGTTTAACTATTAAATACTCAAACAATAAGCCCTGCTGACAGAAAATTTAGATATTTTATTGAACTTTAGGTGTAGCTCTTTCATTTAAAATATGAATTGTATAAATGTTTTCTTTTTTTAAGGGTCCATTCAGTTAGTCAATTTATGGCTCTATACAACTATGTATCTGCTACCAATATCATGTCTGGCCCATAGATAATAGGCTCGCCTGTAAGTTACAGTAAAATGGATAATTGAAGATTTTTGAATGGGTCGGCCTGTAGACAGTGCCAGCAGGATTTTGCATGAAGATCTAATGGGAAAAACACGTTTCATTCAAACCAATCGACCAAATTGCTAACTGTAAATATACTATTAATCGTTATTATGTTTTTATGAGTACTATGGGTAGGAAGGCACTATTACATTCATTCCATTTGCACATGTTACATACGATAGTAATCATAAATGGGCAGAGATCTCGTGCAAGATTTTATCATATCTTGACTCTGACTTTCTTCGCATCACATGTTAGTAATTTGAAACAGCGTTCATCGAGAAGGGTGAGTAACTGAAAATCTGGTCATGAACAGCAAGCCATCCACCTTGTTTGGTTGGGAAGGGTTGTGGGTGTTAGGTTTAATTGTCAGGTAAGAAACATGTCAGTAAGGTTTTGGTAGAAAGGTATGTTTTAGATTAGCGCAAGTTTGGACAAATTCAGGCTGTTATCAGAGGGAGTAGGGAAAGGGTGCAAGGCAAGTCTGTCTGACTAGAAACATACCCAGAGTCTGTCTTCTGGTCACAAGAACACAGTGACACCTCAGCAACAAGAATCAAAGTGAGCATCATAACGGGTTTCCTATGTGTGGTGATTTCCCTGTGTCGTGATCAAAAAAAAAATCATCCACCTTCAGCTGTTAAGTTTTGTTACGGTAGTGAAAACAGCAACAGAAAACAGACTCAGTGACTCAATATTACAATGTAAACAATGGCTTTATATATAAAATGAGACGTACAGTTTTACAGACAGTTCAACAACAACAACATAAAAAACATACACACCAGTATTACCGGTCTTTAAAAGTTTCCAGTTCACCTTTGCATCCCAAGGAACGAATTCCAGGAGATCCAACGTAAAGACCATGGGATAAACACACACTTCACACAAGTCACAAATTGTTCCAGACAGGTACTTCGCTAGGTTAGCGAACGCGAACACAGTACACAGGTTATACAGAACTGGAACAGTCAAGCCTTTGAATGACGTCACACCCGCAGAGCACAACACAGGGTAAATACAGGCATGGAGGTATAATCCACTTCAGATCAGTCACAGCTCCCGCAGAAGCTCACAAACGAGCCGTTCAGAGACGTAGAGTAATGTCACCTTGTGGCAGAACGAACGTCCTTTGCCAAAACTGAAAACTTCAGTTTAGAGTCCTTGACGACCTTGTCGGTCAGGTGAGGTCAGCGTGTTAAACAAATTACACAGTCCACACTGTATAATCATAATAAAGATCCGAACACCAATAAACGTGACTTCCGCAGAAATTCACATAAACCAGACATCAGTACTACTGTGGTACACAAACGGTGCCGGCATAAAAATCTGTCCTCCCAAATGAAACTGGCATCACCAGCTCATATCAAAATAATGGACTCGATACGAGAGCGTCTCACACTCTCCTGGCTCCCAGTGGATGCAGCAAAAATACCTCCACTCTGCACAGAAAACACGGCTTATATACGGTCCAGGTGGATTCAACTATTCTTAGACACAGAATTAACAGCCAATGAACAGCCAGTTAAATAAACAGAGCATTGAACAAGGTGCTTTCGGCCAGGTCCGAGCTGTACATATATAACAGGGCCTGTTATGCTTATAACATATAACACAAAGGTCCGCAGACTAACAGTACATGAAAACGTTAAATAGTCATACATAACAGTTTTCACAAAAAAAGCCATTTTTGTTCAGCGTAGTACATGTAGTTTTGTCCTGAGAAATACAGGTATATCAAGTCATTAAAGTTATAACTATAATTGGCTGTCTTTAAACTTTAGGCATTAGTTTTAATGCAATGGAATAAATTTCACATCATTGTTTTAACATATACATTGTAGTTACATGTATACTGTTACACCACTAACAGGGTTTTGATGTGTACTTGTACATGTATACATAATTACCTGTAAGCATCCATCTCCTCTACAACAATTACCAGCATAAAGTTTTATTAGGATTCTGACTAAGTTTTATATTTTATAATCTCACAAGGTAAACTGTCGAGAGGTTGATAAGGCGAAATATTTTGTTGTCTAGTGTATAAAAGTTAACTAGCTTTTATTGTGGACGTTTCTACAGCTTTCATTTTCATAGTTACTAAACATTTTGAACCGACATTTCCCAATCTTTTAAAACAGTGAAACTGTCTTTATTATCCACGATGGATTGTGATTTGACAGTTTTCATTCCATGATGGTATCAAATAATGGAGACAGACGCTGGATAAGTTCTTGACCAGACAGTCGCTGCTCAAACAGAAACCTACTTTCCCATTCACGCTCGGGAGCCATTCCAAAAGCGTCAGGTGTAATGACGTCCAGTATTTCTAGATCGTCATTTTCATCTAAGGGATCTGTGTCAACGCTACTGATAGAAGAGTCGTCATCGTCCCCGGGGCTCGTATCACAGTCTGACCCCTCTCCTGCCATCAAATCTATGTTTGGGTGAATTGTACGCTTAGTTTGAAGAGCTAGAGAGACTGAGGAGAAACTAAGTGTTGTAGGACGCGCTGAAATTAACAGAGCATACGGGTCACACGCTTATCTCCCTTTAATTCTCGGTCCATTTCTAATAAGCCTCAATGGCATTTCAGGCTAGGTACTATTACCATTTACAAATAGGCAACAAAAGAGCAGATGTGGCCAAATCAGAACCCATTGGTAGACAGATGCCTTGAACATGTTGAAATCTGAGGCTGAAGGTCCTTTCTTTAACCACTAAAGCGACAAAGTTTGAAAGAAATAAAGTAAGTAGTACTTTGTACTTAACAACAAATTGGCTACTTTAATGTACTAACCATGTCGTAGCTAGCTAGGTTGCAAAGGTCATCCACTCCATCGAGTAAGAAATTAGTACGCTGCTTTCTTGTACCGTGAAATTTCAAGGCATTTGGATTGAAAGAAAAATAAATTGATGCCGCCTGAGTTGCAACTATGGCTTTTAAAACGCTAACTCTCCAAGCTTTATACTAAAAAAAATTCCAGGCTTTACATAAAAAAACACCAAAAGAAAAGAAAGCATGGTGGCTCCCATGCCACCAAAAAACACCAAAAGAAAAGAAAGCATGGTGGCTCCCATGCCACCAAAAAACACCAAAAGAAAAGAAGCATGGTGGCTCCCTAGTTTAAGAGTAAAAACAATAATAGAGAAAGGGCAGAGCGATAGGTAACTAAAAACAAAACAAAACAAAAGCCTATTATCGGGCCTTTGTTCCAGTTTTATTATTTGGGGGGGGGGGGGGGGGGGCGTGGGTCAGTTGGTTAGCGCGCTAGCTCAGCGTAGTGACCCAGGAGTCTCTCACCAATGCGGTCGATGTGAGTTCAAGTCCAGCTGATGCTGCCTTCCTCCCCGCCCGTATGTGGGAAGGTCTGTCATCAACCTGCCGATGGTCGTGGGTTTCCATCCACCATAATGCTCGCCGCAGTCGTATAAGTGAAATACGTATAGCGTAAAACACCAATCTAATAAATAAGTATTATAAGGGTGTTCAAACCAATATATTCTGCATCTATGTTTATACTTTGAAGGACCAATTGTATATATACGTTCTGAAACCTTTCCAGCAGAAGAGTCTAAAGTCTTATAGTGAATTTTAATATGCATGACCCACCTGAATACAGTACATTTAAATACTTCATGTGTCATTTTCGTGAAAAGAATAAAGTTTTTCTGTGAAACGTGTAAAATTTAACAGACTATTTCAGAGAGCATTAAGCATACAGAGCTACATTTGTGTACGACAGTTACGTGTACGAGTAGGTGGGTTGGAAACAGCCAACCCTGACCTTTAACATTAGAGGTATGCAAATGGGGACTTCACGCTATTGGGGAAAATGTAAAGACCTATTATCTAAACTAGGCGTAGGATAGAGCTCACACGTTGTGTGGTGGATATAGTCCCGTGCAACAAAGATGTCATAACTCTCTTGAGATAGAATTTGATATTACTTATATGACATAATTTATACTTTGTGTCACACCGGACGACAACATATGAAGTGGTCTATTTTGTTCACGAAGATGGCAAACAAACCTATTTTATAATCTGCTGTACAACACCATGTACAGATTAACTGAGCTGGACATCCTGTACAAAGGAAGAGAAATGATTACCGGAGAGTTGTTGGAAAAGAGCAGGCTCTCACGTATTAAGATGAGGGATGAATTCATACATGTGTACTATGCTTAGTTTCTCCGCTGAATTGTGCCGTTATCTGAGTGTCATTCTCCATAAAAGCACCATATTTGGCGCAAGGCCCTATTGGCGCCTGTTATATGATGATAGCTGAGGAGCCTTCCACTGTGTGTAAAACATTCGTGTAAACACCAAAATTCAAGATGGCTAACGTAAATGATAAAGTGTCACATTTTTAAGACCCTGCGTCAAGGAAACCATGGTATTTGCCTAATTTGTAATATTGATCACTTAAATGTTACTTTGGACATTGTAGCAGTGCTAATAAATGTTAAAATACAAACAGTTGTTATTCCGATAACAGACAAATATCCAACCAACATCGACCTTCAGTTTTTCGGGGAATCATCGGTCAGAAATATAGTACAATTACAACACCCATCAGTCCTGCGGCTTTATGGTCTTTCTTTCAGCAGGTTCAGAGATACGGCAGTTTTATGTGTTACGTATATTAGGCTAATTAATTAACCAATTGATGTAGGTGTAGATTTGGAAAAAAGCAGAAAGCACATAGCTGACTGACAATGACGAAACGGGCTGGATCACAAAATTACCCCATAGCACTACAAGACTCCTCAAGGAAAAATCAGGTTACCTGTGGAATATTACACTGTCGTCGCTGTTCTAGTTTTCTCAAAAGACTTGTTTTTATGGCCGAGTTTAAATTGTCACGTCAGGACGAGGTGACACGTATTCCATATACCCTGACTGAGTCTATGGCGAGAACTAACAGACGCGATGATTCGGAGAAAACATAGACAATTCACGGAACAAATGTGGCTGAATTTATAATAAGAATAATGAGTGGGTAGCTGTAGGAATGTTAATCGTGTGTGTAAACCGGGATTCCTTGAGGTAGACACGTGTAAAAGGACAACTTTACTTGGTTACTTTCTGCCATTGGTTAATCCGTGATGTGGAACGTCTTCAGAAATACTGAGTATTCCGCCGATTGGGTAAACATTTATACATGTACCCAGTTATACCCATTCAAGTTAAGGAGACATGTCAGATTTTCCAAAACAATCCAAAGATTGTTATGATGGAAGTACCACACAGATGACAACTTGCCAACCATTAGGTTCACAACCCAACCTATACATTTATGTTCTACATTTACTTTCATTCGAATGTACTTGCTACCATTATTTTTTCAAATTTGGGCGAATTTGGAACTTCTTTGTACAAATCTGGTCTTTATTTTCTTACACTTTGATATAAAATTAGACATTTTCTAAAAGTTGTTATTTCCTAATTGGTATTCAGTTTTGAAGACAGAGAATGCATCTAGGAAAGTCTGTAAATACCTGTCAAATTGGTAAGTGCCGGAATCTTCTTAAAGGTAACATAATGATGTTAACAAATTAGTAACCAAAAAAAAAATTTGATAAACAAAGCTACATGTTCAATGGATTTCATTTTGCTACATTTTAACGAAATGTATCTTATGATCATTCTCTAAACATGACGTCTCCACAAAGTTATCGTAGACTGAACCGAGTTTAACTGATGCAATAGTCGTCACACTCAACTGAAGAATCCTCACGGGGTCCCAAAGTTTACTTACTGGCATGTTTCTTTGTTATCTGAAGATAATTACAGGTTATCCAGCAATAAGGCGGGCGTGTTCGGTTGGGATTAAATTAGGTTTGCACCTGACGGAAGACTTGAAAGATTAACGCTTGCGTGGGGGAGGAAAACTCAAGATCATGCAGCTAAACGTACTTGTGCAACGTTTCCATATGACACAAAAACATCGTTTTTTGCCACATACCTCCATATAAGTCAATTAATTAAGGTAAATATAAAATAACAGTATAATAGGTATAATAGTATATGTACCCATCCAGCGTCACGTGGGAAACATGTAAACACAATCATCTTACCGTCCTAAGCTCAAAATATAAATATTGCTTTCATTTTTGACATTTCTTGCCTACGAATTTCAATTCCATGTGCTTTGCCAGTGCAACACCCAACGTCGCTGCACCTGTACAAAAGCACAATGTTCGCGGAGTGTTGGTAAATAGTTGAGAGAAGACCTGCTTTTCCAGAAGACAGCTGTGTCTCAGAGATAGAGTTATGGTGTCCAGACGCACACAAATGTAAAGTCCAGGGGTTCTGACGCATAATATTTCGTCATGTACAGGGTGGATTATGTTGTACAATTTATTTTGTAATCTTTTCGTTTAGATCTGCCCGATTTCCCAATTTAAGAATAGGATGTCCCACTAGCAAATTGTCGTAAAACGATAGCAGTGGTTGAACAAACTCCTATTGCATTTTTCAAATATGTCTGCGTGAAGTTCAGGTGCGATTGGAAGACGTTTGCAGCTGAAGACAAAATGCCTTAGGATGAGCTTTTATTATATGGGGGTGGTGTGGATGGACTACTCCATGCGGGTCTGGTTTTACAGATTGGCAAAATTAATCCCATCATAAACGCTGAACAAGCTTTAGACTTGTATTCATGCATCAGTGATGACCTGTAGTAAAATTCCTTGTACAATCTGTTCGGCAAGGTACATAAATGACGGAAACGTCCACGTGAGCTCCTTTTAGCAAAAGTTCAACAAATATGTAAAATTCTCCATCCAAAATTTACCATTATTTTACTTTGCATTATGATATCTATTTACTTGCAATTTTGTGAGTCATCATGATGAAACGGGCAGGGCCACAAAAATACGACATACCACCATGGAACTATTCCAGAAAAAAAATCTACCTGTGTAATATTACACCGCCGTCACTGCTCTAGTTTTAATGTCCATGGAGTTGCTTTGATGACCGTGTTTCAAAGGTAGAAAGTGGCACGTATACTATATCACCTGATAGAACCCATGCCAAGGGCAAGGAAACGTAAATATCAAAGACAAAAAAACACAAATACAATTATTAGAATAAACACCGCTCTGCTTACTACAACATACTGAACAATGTGACATCTGGGTCATCTCGACACTCGGCATAATGATCTAGAGAACACAAAGACAATAAAAGGAATAAATACTGCTCTCCTTACTACAGAAGTTTGAACAATGTGACATCTAGGCCATCTTGAAACTTGCCATAATGATCTAGAGAACACAAAGATAATAAGCCGAATAAATACCGCTCTACTTACTACAGCAGACTGAACAATGTGACATCTGGGCCATCTGGAATCAGGCAATAATGATCTAGAGAACACAAAGACAATAAACGGAATAAATACTGCTCTACTTACTACAGCGGTCTGAACAATGTGACATCTGGAAGATCTGGACACTCGTCATAATGATCTAGAGAACACAAACACAATAAACGGAATGAATACTGCTCTACTTACTACAGCGGTCTGAACAATGTGACATTTGGAAGATCTGGACACTCGTCATAATGATCTAGAGAACACAAACACAATAAACGGAATAAATACTGCTCTACTTACTACAGCGGTCTGAACAATGTGACATCTGGAAGATCTGGACACTCGTCATAATGATCTAGAGAACACAAACACAATAAACGGAATGAATACTGCTCTACTTACTACAGCGGTCTGAACAATGTGACATCTGGAAGATCTGGACACTCGTCATTATGATCAAAAGAATACAAAGATAATCAACGGAATCAATACCGCTCTACTTATTACAGCTGACAGAACAATGTAACATCTGGGCCATGTGGACAATAACCATAATGATCAATATAACACCAAGACAAATAAAGAAAAGAATACCACTCTACTTGCTACAACGGACAGAACAATGTAACATCTGGGCCATCTGGACACAGGTCATAATGATCAAGAGAACACCAAGACAAATCAAGAAAAGAAAATCGCTCTACTTGCTACAACGGACAGAACAATGTGGCATCTGGGTCATCTGAAAAATCGCCAAAATGATCCAGAGAACACAAAAACAATAAATGGAATGAATATCGCTCTACTTACTACAGCTGACTGAACAATGTGACACCTGGGCCATCTTGACACTCGCCATAATGATCCAGAGAAAACAAAAACAATAAACAGAATGAATACCGCTCTACTAACTACAGCAAACTGAACAGTATGACATCTGGGTCATCTGGACATTTGCCACAATTATCCATAGAACACAAAGACAATAAACAGAATGAATACTGCTCTACTTACTATAGCAGACTAAACAATGTGACATCTGGGTCATCTGGACACTTGCCGTAATGATCCAGAGAATACAAAGCAATAAACAGAATGAATACCGCTCTACTTACTACAGCGGACTGAACAATGTGACATCTGGGCCATCTGGACTCAGGCAATAATGATCCAGAGAACACAAAAACAATTAACGGAATAAATACCGTTCTACTTACTACAGCAGACGGAACAATTTGACATCTGAGTCATCTGGACACTCGCCATAATGATCCAGAGAACAAAAAAACAATAAACGGAATGAATACTGCTCTACTTACTACAGCGGTCTGGACAATGTGACATGTTGAAGATCTGGACACTAGTCATAATGATCTAGAGAACACAGAGAAAATCAACGCAAAGAATACCGCTTTACTTATTACAGCGGACAGAACAATGTAAAATCTGGGTCATCTGGACACTCGCCATAATGATCCAGAGAACACAAAAACAATAAAGGGAATGAACACTGCTCTACTTACTACAACGGACTAAACAGTGTGGCATCTGGGTCATCTGGACACTCGCCATAATTATCCAGAGAACACAAAGACAACACACGAAATGAATACTGCTCTACTTAATACAGCAAACTGAACAGTGTGACATCTGCGTCATCTGGGACTCGCCACAGTGATCCATAGACCACAAGGATAATAAACGGAATGAATACAGCTCTACTTACTACAGCGGACAGAACATTGTAACATCTGAGTTATCTAGACACTCGCCATAATGATCTAGAGAACACAAAGACAATAAACGGAATGAATACCGCTCTACTTACTACAGCGGACTGAACAATGTGACATCTGGGTCATCTGGACGCTCGCCATAATCATCCAGAGAACACAAAAACAATAAATGAATATCGCTCTTCTTGCTACAGCAGACTGAAGAATGTGACATTTGGTCCATCTGGACATTCGTCATAATGATCCAGAGAATACAAAAACAATAAACAGAATGAATACCACTCTACTTACTACAGCGGACTAAACAATGTAACATCTGGGTCATCTGGACACTCGCCATAATCATCCAGAGAACACAAAAACAATAAACAGAATGAATACCGCTCTACTTATTACAGCAGACTGAACAATGTGACATCTGGGCCATCTGGAATCAGGCAATAATGATCCAGAGAACACAAAAACAATAAACAGAATGATTACCACTCTACTTACTACAGCGGACTAAACAATGTAACATCTGGGTCATCTGGACACTCGCCATAATCATCCAGAGAACACAAAAACAATAAATGAATACCGCTCTTCTTACTACAGCAGACGGAACAATTTGACATCTGAGTCAACTGGACACTCGCCATATTTATCCAGTGAACACAAAGACAACAAAACGGAATGAATACCGCTCTACTTACTACAGTGGACTGAACAATGTGACATCTGGGTCGTCTGGACATTCGCCACAATGATCCAGAGAACAAAAAAAAAACAATAAACGGAATGAATACTGCTCTACTTACTACAGTGGACTGAACATTGTGACATCTGGGTCATCTGGACACTAGCCATAATGATCCAGAGAACACAAAAACAATAAACCGAATAAATACCGTTCTACTTACTACAGCAGACGAAACAATTTGACATCTGAGTCATCTGGACACTCGCCATAATGATCCAGAGAACAAAAAAACAATAAACGGAATGAATACTGCATTACTTACTACAGCGGTCTGAACAATGTGACATCTTGAAGATCTGGACATTAGTCATAATGATCTAGAAAAACACAGAGATAATCAACGCAATGAATACAGCTTTACGTATTACAGCGGACAGAACAATGTAACATCTGGGTCATCCGGACACTCGCCATAATGATCCAGAGAACACAAAAACAATAAACGGAATGAATACTTCTCTACTTGCTACAGCAGACTGAACAGTGTGACATCTGAGCCATCTGAACACTCGCCATAATTATCCAGAGAAACACAAAGACAATAAACGGAATGAATGCTGCTCTACTTGCTACAGTGGACTGAACAGTGTGACATGTGGGCCATCTGGACACAGGCCATAATGGTCCAGAGAACACAAAAACAATCAACGGAATAAAAACCGCTCTACTTACTACAGCCGACTGAACAATGTAACATCTGGTCATCTGGACACAGGCCAAAATGATCCAGAGAACACAAAAACAATAAAAGGAATGAATACCGCTCTACTTACTACAGCGGACTTAATAATGTATCATCTGGGTCATCTGGACACTCGCCATAATGATCCAGAGAAGACAAAAACAATAAACGGAATGATACCGCTCTACTTTACTACAGCGGACTGAATAATGTAACATCTGGGTCATCTGGACACTCGCCATAATGATCCAGATAACACAAAAACAATAAACGGAATGAATTACAGCTCTACTTACTACAGCGGAACTGAACAATGTGACATGTGGGCCATCTGGACACAGGCCATAATGGTCCATTGAACACAAAAACAATAAACCCGAATGAATACCGCTCTACTTACTACAGCGGACTGAACAAAGTGACATCTGGGCCATCTGGACACAGGCCAAATTGATGCAGAGAACACAAAAACAATAAACGGAATGAATACCGCTCTACTTACTACAGCAGACTGAACAGTGTGACATCTGGGTCATCTGGCCCCTTGCCATAATGATCTAGAGAACACAAAGACAACACACGGAATGAATACCACTCTACTTGCTACAGTGGACTGAACAATGTTACACCTGGGCCATCTTGACACTCGCCATAATGATCCAGAGAAAACAAAAACAATAAACAGAATGAATACCGCTCTACTAACTACAGCAAACTGAACAGTATGACATCTGGGTCATCTGGACATTTGCCACAATTATCCATAGAACACAAAGACAATAAACAGAATGAATACTGCTCTACTTACTACAGTGGACAGAACAATGTGACATATAGGACATCTGAATACTCGTCATAATGATCCATAGAACACAAAGACAATGGACGGAATGAATACCGCTCTACTTATTACACAGACTGAACAGTGTGACATCTGGGTCATCTGGACACTCGCCATAATGATCCAGAGAACACAAAGACAATAAACGGAATGAATACTGCTCTACTTACTACAGCGGACTGAACAACGTGGCATCTGGGTCATCTGGACACTCGCCATAATGATCCAGAGAACATAAAAACAATAAGCGGAATGAATACTGCTCTACTTACTACAACGGACGGAACAATGTGACATCTGGAAGATCTGGACACTCGCCATAATGAACTAGAGAACACAAAAACAATAAACGAAATGAATACCGCTCTACTACTACAGGGACTGAACAATGTAACATGTAGGCCATTTGGATTTCTCCTTAAACCCTAAAGCACACACATAAGTTTTGTGGGAATGTGGAAAATCGAGCGCGCGCGCGTGTGTGTGGGTCGAAGCGGGGGATGGGGTGTGAGGTGGGGTGGGGGGGTTAGTTGGTTGTTTGGGGAGGTGTTGTTCTCTCCTGTAAAACACGACGATAGCCTGATATACATATGGTCCGGAGAAATTTGGAGACGATGCAATTTACTGTGCAATGTTTTTTTTCTGGCAAAAACACATGTAGGTTTCTGAATAGCAGCAATGAGTGGGTAACTGTAGTAATGTTAAATGTGTGTGTAAATTGAGATTCCTTAACTTAGACACCTGCAGAAAGATAACTTTTGTTGGTCACTTTGTGTCATTGGTATATCCGGGATGTGGAACTTCTTCAGAAACACTGAGTATTCCGCCGATTGGGTAATCATTTATACATGTACCCAGTTATATCCATTTAAATTTTAAGACACATCAGATTATCAAAATCAGTTCAAAGATTATGGTGTTGGGAGCACCATACAGTTGATAACTTGTCAATCATTAGGTTTACAACCGATCTTTTACATTTATCTCCTACATTTACTTTCATTTTAATGTACTTGCTTTAATTGTTTTTATTAAATTTATACGAAAATGGAACTCCTTGGTACAAAAATCTGTTCTTTATTTTCCTGCGCTTTGTTATGAAATTAGAAACTTTCTTAAAATTGTTATTTCCTACTTCGTATTCAGTTTTCCACATAGAGAATGTATCTACAAAGTTATCGTAGACTGAACTGAGTGTAACATGACAACTGATGCTATGGTCGTCACAATCAACTGAAGAACTCTCGCAGCACTGATGAACTTTTGTGGTCGACTGTGTCTGTAGATCCGTTCTGTAACACTAGCAATACATACCCTTGAGACCAAAGTTGTTTTATAGCCTCTGGTTTTTGTACATTTTCACTCATAGGTATGTGCTCCACTTGTCAAACTTTTCGTACGATGACTTGGCCGATAAAATTATGTTATCTCCCGGACAAGGTAAGTTCGAAAAAACAGTGGAAGAGATTTGGGGATATCTGTGTGATGATAGGTGGATACAATCTGAGAAGAGGATTTTTCATGTGGTTAAAATTGAAACTGATGGCAACAGTTCGCATTTATCTGTGCTATGCAGATATATGCTATGCTGCTTTCGGTATAATGCTCATTTTTCTGTTCATAGAGCCTCCGATTTAGACATACGGAAGGGCAGTTAGAGTTGTGGTGTATACATACGTATATGTCGTGCTTTAACACAAAACAACCAACCAGAACTGTGGATGATCCGATTTAAGCTCTCATATTACCACTCAGGCGCAGCGTACCCAATGCGTCGTTTTGATGATTGAATTCTGGCGAAAAATCAGCCAACACAGAGACGTTTCCTCCAACCATAATACTGGCCACCTTATTATAAATGAAATATTCTTAAGTACGGCTTAAACACCAATCAATTAAATAAATAAATATAATGTATATCGCCTTGAAATTACAGTGATTAGGCTTGTAGTAACTAGGGATTACTGGTCGTAAAGTCGTAAAGACTTCTGTTGGAATATCTCTTTATCCATGTTTTCGAGTTTTTGCATATGTGTATAGTATAGATTAAAATAATGTTGCTTGTAGCAACAGCTCTGGAAATGTCAGTCTGACATCATCAGATATTAGTAGAAACCTGAAGTCATATTTACTAAAATGATGGCACAGGTAGCGGGAGGCTTGAACTTTACCTGTGAAGGAGTACTGGTATACACATATTCTTTATCAGGGGGTGAGCGGAGGATTTCATAGTTAGCGGGTTCGCTGTTGTTTACACAGTAGATATATTACTATCTACTACATGTACTTGACATTGAGAAGAAAAAATCTAGGTTACGTAAAGCAAAGTGCGATGTCTACCTGCAGATGGTTAACCGGGGCATATTGAATTATATCACCAATTCGAATATATAAACAGTTGCAATGAAAATGCAACTAGGGCATGTGTTTTGATTACAGAGAACTCTTAGACTAGCATGATAGATGTTCACAAGTCGCACACTCATTTAATCCAGTTACCTAGAGAACTTCTTTGAGTCTTTATATCATCACTAATGCTGTTGACTGCTTCTCTTCTCGTGGAACCCTCCTAATTTCTTTCATTACAAGTACTTTCATGCGATTATTGGTCCAAGACGTCCAGTTCGGTTGACGTCTGGTACATGTATATGTAAACATGTATATTTCTGTTTAGGCTAAAGCTCGTTAGTTCGAAAGGCATAGACACAATGACGTGTTCAAAAACCATGGCAGGGGAGTGTTCCTCAAATTGTAGTAAGGAGATAAATACCTTCAAAAACATTGCACGGGGGTGTTCAAAACCAATACGGTGTTCAAAACTATAGTAGTTAGTCGTGGCAGTGAGATGTTGAATACCACTATGAACGTTAAAGGTATAGTCTGAGATTGATTGTTAAAACAAACGTGGACACACGGGTAAGCTGCACAATAGAAATAAATAAAATAAGCAAATCCGTTAGCTGTCCATAGGATGGCGTTTTTCGTTTTGGAAACGTCGTTTAAAGCAAATGTTTAAATCTGCTGAAATTGTTCCAGGCCTGTTACTACCAGGTATTAAATTCTAACGTTATGGCAGGCCAATACATTTCATACGTTTAAATCGTCAACTTCATATAATTAGTTTAAATGTTTGCCAAAATATATTGTCATGCTCGAGTTTCATTAAATTGCTTCATGTTGTATAACTCTGTACTACGTCCAAAGTATTTATTTATTTATTTTTTTTTTTTGATTGGTGTATTATACAGTACTCAAGAATATTTCACTTATACAACGGCAGCCAGCATTATGATGGGAAGACACCGGACAAATCCCCGACGAAACCGCAGGTTGCTACAAACCTTCCCTTTTTCGCCAGCATGGAGGAGGAGGCCAGCATGAGCTGTACTTGAACTCACAGAGACCGCGTTGGTGAGAGGTTCCTGGGTTATGTTGCTCTAGCGCGCTAACCAACTGAAAGCCCAATATAAGATAGCCCCAAACATCTACAGACTGTATTTATATGTAACCTGAAACGTAATTGAGAAAACGCTAATCTACTGAAAATTCCTGTGTGTGAAAGTCAGTCATGTATGAGCTTATTCGAGAACAGACTGGTGCTTTAAACACTTCTTTTGAAATTAATTTTTGTGATCGTTGATTTCGGTTGACAGCAGGTGAACGGAGAAAATTCTCTTTGTCAAACAGGAAGTCTATTATATTTATTTATTTATTTTTTTATTTTAGACATCATCATCAAAGTTATATAAAGTTATTTTTATATATATATATATATATATATATATATATATATATATATATATATATATATATATATATATATATATATATATATATCCATGAATAGCATAATGCATAATAAAAAAGAATGGAAAAGAAATTTGCAAAAGTTTCTGGATAGGCTCTTCCTTATATAATTCAGTATAACAGTTGGTTCCATATGAAATGCATCGAAGAGACAAACATAACATCCGATGACAGAATGGTTCTCAATAAATGCTTATTGCTAGAATGGATCCTCTCCTAGAATCTAAAGATAGCTTTCGGCAAAACCTCCCCACATGATGGGACATTATTAATGACAAACATCGCGCTAGCAATGGAGCTATTCTATAGTAAAGAAATCATCTGAAAGTATTGTTAACATGATTCGTAGCTTACAGAACATGGGTTCACAGTACACAGACCTTAAGTGACAACAGTAGACATGACAGCAGCCCGCCTTAAAAAGAATATTTTCACAGAGGCGGAACACACAGAAAATTTGCGCAGAGGCATGTTGGCCGGAATACCCAATTTCTTTCTCTGGGATTCAATATCACAATCGCCGGTAAACTCGCTGGTGAGAATATGACCCAAGTAAGTGTATGAGTGTGATGACACATAACTTAACACAAAGTGGTTTACAATCCTAGCCAGGCGGGGTGACAATCATACACTCACTCTTTTAGTACTGTAAATTATATCGTGATGGTCTGCGTACGAATAACAGCGACCAGGGAGTATTTGCAGAGAAGTTAGCCAAAGGACACACTAGAAACAGGTCGTCGGCACATAGCAAGTGATTAATAAAACAGCCTGCATTATTCCAACCAACACCGGCACCTGAGAGATTGATGTCAAGGTCATGCATGTATAGAGGAAAAAAATAAGGAGATAAAATCCCTCCCTGCTTGACACCATTACATGCTGAGAAAAATGATGACATGGACGATCCCCATTTGACAGCAAATGTCTGCACTATGTACTAGGCATACAATGATTTCACAATATACACAGGAACATTTCCGTCAAGCAACTTTTTTTTAAAGAGTCCGATGGTTGACCCTGTCAAATGCCTTACTGGTGTCTAAAAAGCATATACAAACTGGGTTGCCATGAACGTCCCTCAGTACATAAACACACTGACCAGTGGAATGGACATGTTTAAATCCAAATTAATAAGCAGAGCTATACAGATGGAATTCACATAGTTGTAGGAGGTTACATTCTAGTACTTTAGAGATAGCAGATCATTCCCCAGATTCCTTCCAATCAATGTGTGATAACGATATGATGACATCAAATCAGGTGACCAAGGTCCATACAACATTATCTCATTCACGCACATATACAGGTGAATATAGCGTCCGGGGCATATTTCAAATGTTCGGCACGAAGACCATTAAAACCTGAGGTTTTTTTTAGGTTTAAACTGAGACACAATAAAACGTAATGCATGATGTGTAATAAGATTCTTATTAGACGTTTCTGCCTGGGACAAAATGTTAAACACCTCGGTCATGTGACACATGCTAGATAGTAACGACACTCTTTGGATAATGACTTGTAGCTCAGCGTTGATCGAGTATCACAACTGAGAGTAATACATACAGGAAAATGATCACACGAAACAGTTTCGTATAAGACCTCAACAGATTGAACAGCCCTGTTTATATTGACACAGGAAACAAAATGATCTAACCATGAAGTTGTTAAGTGAGCGTCACGAACATAAGTGTGAGAACAGGTGGGCAAGAATTCAAAGTCTGAAATATGTAAGTTGAGCCAATCACAAAAAAGATTTAAGTTCATCACCTAATAAGGGTGAAGCATGCGCATTGCAGTCACCACCAATAAGAACATTAGGAATATCAGAATCTTTATTATTAGCACGTAACTCACTGAGACAGTCGATAAAACTGTCAAGATTATCATGACTCTCCGTCGGCAAATAAACACAAATAATTAACTTAAACAATTCATTAAATAATTAATAATAATAAATTAATTAGAATTAGATGTATTCGACACGAATCCCAGCAACACAGTCAACGAATTTATTCTTAGCAATGAACGACTTTCACCACAGAATAGCAATGCCCCCATGGGGTCTACTTTTCCAACGGTTGTATCATCCACTGTGGAAACGCCACGTCCATAGAAGTCAGCATTGCTAGAGTTTAGAATATCAATATTGCTGATTAGAAGCTGCATTTCTCGAAGTAAACACACGCCACTGATATCACAGAGATCTAATCACAGGTAATGCTGTATGTAGAGATACGTAAGTCCATGAATGTAACGTTAAACAGTCAGAGTTAATAGCCGAACTTATCTTCACCGTACCAAGGAGAACCATAATCATCACTATAATCCACGGACGTATGGTACATAGCCTTTTCTTTGTCTGGATCCCGCTGATGTGATTTGTAGAATTTACGCACAAGAACTTCTTCATACCAATATTTAGAGTTAAGTAATGACTCTGAAAGACGACACACTTAACCAAAATGAGGAATACGAGTTTTATTTGGTCTGAAGTTGTCAGTGCCAAACTGATGTTTGACGTATCCACGGATATCATCACACACTGCAGCAGAGTCAAGGCGGGTAATGAAAATCTCTACAGGGGGTAACTCTTGACACCTCGTAAAGGTGGATTAAGGGCCACCGTTGACCTGCCAACTAGGCGGGGACTGATTTTTGTATGTTTCAATGACACTACGCCGGCGTAAAAATTCGGCTGTAGGTTCATCCTATAGGTTCTCTTGGTGTTAGAAGACAGGACTTTGACGGCCATAATACGTTTGTTGGGATGTGCAGCGCTGACACCATGAGACTCCATTGAGTTCACAAGACGTGGTTTCGCTCTAGGGTATTGGTCATGCATAAGACTAGACAGGCAGTTAGAATCCTCAGGTTCAGCTGTTACCTGTGAATTAGAAACTTGGTTGCAGCTTGCAAGTTAAACGGTCCAACTTTTTGTTCACGGTCATTCGAGAATTCGTAAAGGCATCCACCTTTTCACTAAATTTGCACACGTCCTTTCTTCGGAGGAATATACTTGGATTATCGTGCACTAAACGTGAATTTGAAGTTGATCAGCATACACTGACGGATACATCTGTGCAGTGATACAACAATCGGCCACCTTGATTGAAAGAAATACACCAAAGAACAGGAACCACACGTGAACAAAAACTTATCAGTATAGACTTTGTTGTATGTGTTTAAGCCTTATTTCGTTGTTTGTAGCCCAATATAATGTTAAATCATGTTTGCTTGTGATGTTGTCGTATCACAGCTAATTATAGTTACGATATAAGCAGTATGTTTCATATGCACTTGCGGCACACGATGGCGTGGACCGTAAACAACGAGACTGTTATCAGAGCAGTGAAGAGTGTGAGAAAACGAGTTTCTAAATCGTGAATTCTCGGTACATGTAACCTATTGACTGAACTATGAACACTCGGTAAGATTATTCAACCAGGTCAATTGCCTTTAAATGTTAAATCCTACGTTACGTTATCAGTCACTTCCTGTTCTAAGGAATACTTCGTCGTCATATGACTGAAAAATTGTACGACATTAAATCCCAAGCACTCACTCACTGTTGTGTATTTTGCCATGTTGTACGCGCCATCGGACAAGTAAAATATTCTTGAGTACGGCGTGAAACACCAATAAATAAATAAACTATGCTGTACGTGTACGCCTGAAATAACATTTAATATCATTATAAAACTCTCTGTACAATGGAGTCCAAACCAGCCCATGTATTGATAAAATCCATACCTAACTGCTCCCGATATATGCATATATAATTGCCCACTGGACTAGTTACGTTGAGGTACATTTAATTCTCCCTGCCTTGCGCAGTCCAGGAATCCGGAGGATTTGTGTGTGTGTGTGTGTGTGTGTGTGTGTGTGTGTGTGTGTGTGTGTGTGTGTGTGTGTGTGTGTGTGTGTGTTCACCGTTGTGGGAGAGACAACAAGCCACACAGATTGTGTTCACTGATATAGGAGAGACAACAAGCCACACAATTCTGTTCACCGATATAGGAGAGACAACAAGCCACTCAGATTATGTACCATTCTCAAGCTTTGGAACAACTGCACGGAAATCCACTCTTCACGTATTGATTATCTTTACTTTATCTCCATTATTAGCGTCTGACAAAGTTGACATATGTACTTTTTAGTCATATTTATTGGTTTTCAACTACGTACTAAACCCGCTGATCCAGTCCATTATCGGCAAGGGTGTGGAATCTCCTTAAGCTGAAAATAATTCTGTTCTAAACTGCATACGGAATTTTATACAAATCAAATACAAAATGTATTAAATCGATTTCAGAATCGGGCCATTTCCAATTTCAAACCATTTGAAATTTAATCGCCTGTTTTAGATGTGAAAACTCTGGACTGTTCCTCTATGGAGTAAGGGGTTTAGGCTTCTTGTGAGTGAGTGCTTGGGGTTTACCGTCATAATTTTTCAGTCATATACTGATACGGGTCAACCAGTCGCTGCAGTATCCCCCTAATGCTGAACGCCAAGCGAGGAAGATACAACTTCCTCTTTTCAAATCTTAGGTGTGACTCGACCCAAGACTGACCCGATGGCTTTTTGTGTGTTTACATTTTATATAAATTGTGTCTAGTTATGTGTGTGGCTAATGCCTAAATTATATCTATCAAAATGAAAGTAAAATCTTGTTCTTTAAATGTGTTGATTTATAAAAGGTTTGGTTGATGGTATTTTATGAACAGTCATTATACTTACACTGCACCCATACATGTATTGGATATCAGTGTGAATTAATTAGCATTCTGTGCATGACTTGATTGTAATGTTTGGATGTTAACTCTGCAGCAGTGATAAACGCATTTCTATATTCTCAAGCTTCAATTACTGAACTACTGTCTAGTTTCATTGTGACATTTACAATATTTACAAATATTTGTTTATTGGTGCATGGTATTTAATTCATTTGGTGTGATGCAAATGTGTATACATTGTGTGTAGTTGTCTACATTTAGTCTTAATGTGTCTGTATCTATATATATTTTAGACCGCTGTCTTTATCCAATGAAGATAATACACTGTAAAATGACGGAGTTGTGTTATCTGTCGCGCATACCATAAAACTTTTATTAAATGTGCACAATTTACCTGAGCAATATCATATCATGTAAACAGTTCTGAAGTAATTGTAACTTCTACACGTATTTGTAAACTTGTAGTCCGCATATTACATATTGTTGTAAACAGCCAGTAGTAAACTACGTGAAACTGTGACCTAAATCTTTTGGATTTCGAGGAAATGCAATTACTAGTAAACGTACATAAGTAGGGTTAACCTGACCAGCGCGCCTGCTGGATATTGGCGGAGTTCAACATGATTCGATGTGGGGCGAAACCAGTTATCTAATCTGCTATCGACTTTACTCTAAACTCCAGTACTAACATAGTCACATTTGAAATTGTTGAAAAAAAAATCACTGTTATCCTGTGTCATGATGCAGCCTACATCAAACTAGGACACAATGCACTGACCATCGACTTCGTATTATATAGCTTGGCACAGAGTAAATAATTCCCTACACATGCTGTTTTTGATAACGTAACGATATTCAAGATAAAATAAAAAAAATCCTTTGAAATTTCGTTTGATTATATTGTATAGGATAAGCCCGAGTTTTTTTTTAAATGGGGCAAAATCTGTGTGTATTTTATCTGATCTATGTCAGGATATATGATATGGCATATGATGCTCATGACATTGTCCTTTAGCGTAATGTAGGTTGTGGCTAGCAAATGATAACACTGAATTTGACAAGTTTTTGAAATAGTCTTTCTTTACATTCGAGATCGATGTATTATAAAAAAACATCTGTAAGAAATTATTTAGTGTGTGCCAGGTTATATGCTATGGCATTTAATGGTCAATGGTTAGTCCTTTAGAGTCATTACGTTGTAGACTGGTACAGGAAAATAAATACTAGTTTTAATAATAAAAAAGAACATATGAAGAAAATTGTATTACTCTGTACCAGGCTATATAATATGGCTTTTAATGTCCAATATATTGTCCTCTGTAATGATGAAGGTTGTAGCCTGGCACAAGATAACACAGAATTCGTGTGAATTCTGTTATTGACGGGGAGATCGGTAAATTCTGGAGAAGAGCATACATGTATTCTGGAAGTAGTTTACTCTGTGCCAGGCTAAATTGTATGAGATCTAATGCTCAATACATTACCCTTTGTAATGATGTAGCTTGTAGACTGGCACAAGATAACACTGAATTCCTGTGAATTCTATTGTTGACGGGGAGATCGGTAAATTCTAGAGAAGAACATACATGTACTCTGGAAGTAGTTTACTCTGTGCCAGGCTAAATTGTATGAGATCTAATGCTCAATACATTACCCTTTGTAATGATGTAGGTTGTAGCCTGGCACAGGATAACACTGAATTCGTGTGAATTCTGTTATTGACGGGGAGATCGGTAAATTCTGGAGAAGAGCATACATGTATTCTGGAAGTAGTTTACTCTGTGCTAGGCTAAATTGTATGAGATCTAATGCTCAATGTATTACCCTTTGTAATGATGTAGGTTGTAGCCTGGCACAGGATAACACTGAATTCCTGTGAATTCTATTGTTGACGGGGAGATCGGTAAATTCTAGAGAAGAACATACATGTACTCTGGAAGTAGTTTACTCTGTGCCAGGCTAAATTGTATGAGATCTAATGCTCAATACATTACCCTTTGTAATGATGTAGGTTGTAGCCTGGCACAGGATAACACTGAATTCCTGTGAATTCTATTGTTGACGGGGAGATCGGTAAATTCTAGAGAAGAACATACATGTACTCTGGAAGTAGTTCACTCTGTGCCAGGCTAAATTGTATGACATCAAATACTCAATGCATGTATTCTAATGATGTAGGTTGTAGCCTGGCACAAGATAACACTGAAGTCATGTGAGGTTTTTTTCAATTTTATTGTTACCAAGGAGATTGTTATATTCATGGGAATAGTATAAACAGGAAGTAATTAACTTTGGGCAATGCTGTGTGAAATGGAATATCGTGTTTAGTACATGTTCACTGTCCTTTGTCATGATGTAGACTGTTTGCTGGCACAGAATTAAACTGAATGTTTGTGAATTTAAAATAAAAAAGTATATTTTAAATGCAGATTGGTATTTTCGAAAGAATTCTACACATAAAATAAATGATTCTGTGGCATTCTATATGATATGGAATTTAATGCTGAACACACTAATAGAGAACTGGGAACTGGGAATAAGGGACTAGAGACTGGAAATAGGGACAGATAACTGTTTTCTGTTTACGAACATGATTGCCAGAGGATAACCTCAAAGAAATCATGGGAATATCGGTGGTGACAGGACAAGATCGTAGCGTCTATGTCTACGTATGTAAGCTTACAGGACAAGAATATTCAAAAACTTTGACGGCAACATCAGTCTTACGTACACATTAGAGATGAAACTGATAAAGTAGTTCCAAAAGTATCTAAGTCGTAGCAAAACAGAGCAGTTCGGCACGTGTGTAGTTTGTGATAGGCTTATTTATATCAATGCAGTCAGTTAGATCTCAACATTGTTGGCAAAAGATTGAGATATTTATCGCACCGCCTTTGGCCCATGTTCAACGCCACATTTATGGGATAGCAGAAAGTACTAACCAGTTGAACAATTGTCGAAGTCTTGTCAGCTAGAAAGAATGTATTAAAAGCATTGAATGCTCTCTCAAATGATGATGGATACGATTTTTCCCGAACCCTCTAGCCTTTAAATCTTTATAAACAAAAACGATAAAATCCTCATCTAAACCATACATTAAAAGTCAGTCAGTGGTCTAATTACTTCGTAAACAACCTGAATAAGCGACAGGTTTTCTATTCATTTCATCATGGGTTAGTCAGTAAGACTAGTATCTAAACTGTGGACAGTCATTAAGACTAGTATCTAAACTGTGGACAGTCAGGAAGACTAGTATCTAAACTCTGGACAGTCAGGAAGACTATTATCTAAACTGTGGACAGTCAGGAAGACTAGTATCTAAACTGTGGACGGACAGTGAGACTATAATCGAAACTGTTTACAGTCAGAAAGACTATTTGTTAAATTGTGGACAGTCTGTAAGACTATACTCTAAACTGTGGACAGTCAGAAGGACTAGTATCTAAACTGTGGACAGTCAGGGAGACTAGTATCTAAACTGTGGACAGTCAGGGAGACTAGTATCTAAACTGTGGACAGTCAGTAAGACTGGTATCTAAACTGTGGACAGTCAGGAAGACTAGTTTCTAAACTGTGGACAGTCAGGAAGGCTAGTACCTGAACTGTGGACAGTCAGGAAGGCTAGTATCTAAACTGTGGACAGTCAGTAAGACTAATATCTAAACTGTGGACAGTCAGTAAGACTAATATCTAAACTGTGGACAGTCAGGAAGACTAGTATCTAAACTGTGGACAGGCAGGAAGACTAGTATCTAAACTGTGGACAGTCAGTAAGACTATTATCTTAACTGTGGACAGTCAGTTAGACTAGTATCTAAACTGTGGACAATCAGGAAGACTATTATTTAAACTGTGGACAGTCAGTAAGACTATTATCTTAACTGTGGACAGTCAGTAAGACTATTATTTAAATTGTGGACAGTCAGTAAGACTATTATCTAAACAGTGAACAGTCAGTAAGACTAATATCTAAACTGTGGACAGTCAGTTAGACTAGTATCTAAACTGTGGACAGTCAGGAAGACATTTATCTAAACGGTGGACAGTCAGGAAGACTAGTATCTAAATTGTGGACAGTCAGGAAGAAATTTATCTAAACAGTGGACGGTCAGTAAGACTAATATCCAAACTGTGGACATTCAGTAAGACATTTATCTAAACTGTGGACCGTCAGGAAGACTCGTATCTAAACTGCGGACAGTCAGTAGGACTAATATCTAAACTGTTGACCGTCAGTAAGACAAGTATATAAACGTTGGACAGTCAGGAAGACTAGTATCTAAACTGTGGTCCGTCAGTAAGAATTTTATCTAAACTGTGGACAGTCAGCGAGACTGATATCTGAACTGTGAACAGTCAATAAGACTTTCATCTAAACTGTGGACAGTCCATTATCCAAACTGTAAGGCTATTATATGAACTCTGGACAGTCAGTAAGACTATTATCTAAAATACAAACAGTCAGCAAAACTATTATCTAAACTGTAAACAGTCAATAAGACTATTATCTAAACTGTAGACAGTTAGTTTTCTAAACTGTGAACAGTAAGGCTATTATATTTACTGTGGACAGTCAGTAAGACTTTTGTCTAAACTGTAAACAGTGAGTAAGACTTTCATCTAAACTGTGCACAGTAAGTAGAACTGTTACCCGAAGTGTAAATAGTCAGTAGGGCTATTACAGTAGGACTATTACTTGAAGTTTAGATAGTCAGTAGGACTATTAGCTGCAGTGTAAATATTCAGACAGACTATTACATGAAGTGTAAATCGTCAGTAGGACTATTACCTGAAGTGTAAACAATCATTGGGTTTTGAACAATCAGCAGGACTACTTGTATTACATGATCAGTGAATAGTACGAAAGGGCAATGTGAGAATGGCATTACACTCACTGAGACTATTACATAAACTGTGAATATTTATACCAGTGTACAGTATAATGTGAGAACGATATTAAAGTCACTGAGACTATTACATGATCAGTGAATAGTATGGAAGGCTAACGTGAGAACGGTATTAGAGTCTCTAAGATTAATACATAAACTGTAAATGAACTGTCATTTAGACTATCGTGTTTTTTTTCTCTTTCACAAAAGGTTACACGACACATATCCTGTTAGATAAACAGTTCACAAATTACTTGTGAAGATTTGCAGCGCGCATACTATTTACATGTAGGACAGTAACCTACATATACCCAATGGTAAGGCCTGTATACATCCTATACCTTTCACGTGCGTTTCTGTTGTGCTATAGTTTTGTTACGACACAGAGCAGATCAGACGTACAAACCATTGATCACAGGTAGGTACATTCTACATTTGTGCAGACACTGCTCTAGTGTTAGTTGTGTGGCCTGTATGCATACATTGTATAGACCACGGGCAGTCACTTCAGACCTCAGGTGTGATCATTTACGATTTTTTATATCTTCGTCTTTACTTTTGTTCAACTCCTAAAACTTCGTGCTTTTATTTCCTAACTTGAAATAAACTTGGAAAACAAACTCCGAATTATTAGCTTCATTGAAATCATAATTTAACAAGCCGTCTTACATTGAGGCCAATACAATTTGCCATTTTGCTGTTAATGTATGTCATAGATTACAAGAATTTTAAGGAAAGTCCTAAAGCAATTCCATTCGAGGAAAAAGCTTCTTGGTCATTTCCAAAATTATACATCTTTAAAGCTTCCAAGAGTGTCAATAAGGCGGAAGTCATAAACTCGTAATCTCTCCAGGCAACAATGGTAAATTGTCTGCCGTGTTTCAGCCTTCATCAGCCATCACTATGTCATTATTATACGAGCGACAGTGGTCAGTCAACCTACCGTAAGAGAATCAGTACATTAAGTCGTGGGGCAAATATTTTAGAATACCAGGGCATAATGTAAAAGTGGACATTCATGGAATCTCTCGAGAAAAAATGCATGAAGACCTACTTGCTAGAGAATAATGGGATTATATTTGTGTGTGTTACAATTTTACCATTTGATTAGACAAACACATTTAATCTGATGATGCTAATCTTATAACCAGGCTACAATCAGAACGAATCACCTGGTAAATGTACTAGCATTAATTCAAAGACAAGCAGGAAGTAAAAGGTGGAGGGGTGGGGGGGTAAGTGTGATCAAATTGTGCTTTAGTCTGTAATGTTAGACTTTCTACGCATTGGTTTAACGACGCGATTTTATACATGTAGTTTCACGGCTTGCGCCTTGCCGTCGTGGTAACATCTATTACGTCGTGCACATCTTATGCGAAAAAAAACATTTCCGATCTGACGACGGAACACAAATAACACTCAAACGAGATCCGCATCGCCTTTATTTTCACACTAAATATTTCATCTACGCAAAATTTGTGTTTGTTTAATCTCTAAACAGCATTTAAAAAATGCTAACCAGTTCTTTTTGAACAAAATAGAATGTAAGCCTATCTTGTCCTTTTTAAGACTTAACGGCGTGACATCATTCGGTCAAACTCTGCGGAGTTGAGTACTCAGAAGTGCTGTGAATTATCGGCTTCGGGACAGCTTGCTTAAATCATGCTGCTATCTACGTGTATCGTATGTACGTGCTATCTATGGACTTTGTAAGGCAACGATTATGCCCACTACTGGAAAAGAGATTATGTAGTGTTCCAAGAGCTTCATATGACGGTGATTTATCCAACATCTTGGGTAATATATAAATGTAGATATTACAGTCCACGTTGTAATATTAGCTAATTTAGATTTTTCATGTTTTGAAACAATGCAGATGTAAGTATGGAGGTATACATAGATATATAACTCCATGGTGTTAGCAATCTGAGTAATATCGCAGTAAGGTGTGTTGCTGTTTGAAACATGCAGTAACCCATTGTACCCCAGAAAGTGTCGTCACAGAGTAGATCCCCCCTATTTTCACAGACCAGCCACATCTAGAACACGAATTTATAACATTTAGCATATGGCATTCAGTTGTAGAAGTAGATAAAAGATACATATCTATCTGTGTTTTTGCTATTTGAATCTCCAATTACGTGATGGCTATACAGACGTTAACACTGTATGAACATCGTTTTTTTGTGCATGGCGTCAGTTTCTCAGCAGCGTAATGACTGGTGTTAGTACATCTTTTCTTATTCAGGTCTTCAGTCAAGTCAGCAGCTTTCTAGGGTCGACTATGGTGCAATCTTGTTGTTCTCCATTAGACTCTCCAATAAGGGGTGTACTCCACTAAGACGAATATGCCAATCGTGCGTTATTCGTTATTCGGTTCTCCACTGCAAACTGTACTTGAATATGGTTTAAGTGGGTTATTGTCTTTTCCACTCTCCAATATCAAATTTACTTGATCTCGAACGTTTAATTGAATGTGCAGCTAGCACGTTATGTGTTCTTCGCTTCTCCAGTAATAACTTTTATAGAACACGGATATTAGTTAAACATGGTCTCGGCACATTCTTCGCTGTTTGGCTCTCCAGTAACAAGTTTTCTCTAATAAGCATCAACTTGATTGCAGTGCTAGCACATTTTTGCTATTTACTCTAATATATACATCTACTTGAATGTGGTGCTGGCACTTTCTCCGCTACTTGACTCTCCAATATCAGAGCTATTTACTTGAATTTAGACATCTACTTGAATGTAGTGCCAGGATGTTCTTCGCTACCTGACCCTCCAATATCAAAGCTATTTACTCGAATACAGACATGTAATAAAATGTGCTGGTAGCACGTTATTTTTTGCTCTGTTTTTGATAAAGTCTCCTACATTCGATATATCTCACTATTCACATGTAGTACGTTGTATATACATGTAGACATAAAACTGAAACTAATAATCGATGCACATTTTCCACAATGCCAGACATCGCTAAATAGGTTCCTGGAATAAGCCTTCGAAGTCGTGTCATGTGGCTTTTGTCAAGGGGAGGAAACACAGCACTCAGCCAGGCGAGTTCTTTTACTGGAAACAAAAACAATTTACTGTAAACCATAAAAGTTAGCCGCTCTTTGTCATAACATGCATGCGACTCACACATGATATGCGTGATATGTTCAGGCTACAACGTGCATACGCCACATAACAAAGAGTGGCTTCACCTGCTCAGATGGCCAAGAGCATCTTACAAAAAGGTGAAAACATAACATCTTCACTTAACATTTAATCAATGTATTTTGGTCGTTACAATACAACCCCTTGTAATAGGCATATATAACAAATGAATGCTTTGAGTTTAACGTCGTACCTAAAGAAGACAACACAATACTGCATTTAGCTTAAGGTTAATACCCAAAGAAGTGAAAGTTGCTCATGGGTAATCAACTGACGCATGTAGGCCCTGCACCTTGCATATCTACAAGACTTTTCATTTAACTCTAAGTTCCCTAAGTTTTAGTATATAGACAATATTGTTGCCACTTCCTTTTAGTCGAAAACATCTCAAAGCTCGAGAAGAAGGAAGCTTTCTTCATGTTTGTATTTCACATGCTTTTTCCTTCAATAAAAGCTGTTGTTAGCGCTGAAGAGTATCGTGTCATCGCTTTACTGCATCGTTCTGTCGATTCGCGCTGTCACTCCATCGCTGCTTTTCATCCTTTCATGTTTTTTTTTTGTTTTTTTTTTAACACTGAATTCGGTAAATTCTGTTATTAACGGGGGGATCGGTAAATTCTGGAGAAGAGCATACATGTATTCTGGAAGTAGTTTACTCTGTGCCAGGCTAAATTGTATGACATCAAATACTCAATACATTACCCTTTGTAATGATGTAGGTTGTAGCCTGGCACAGGATAACACTGAATTCCTGTGAATTCTGTTATTGACGGGGAGATCAGTAATTTCTAGAGAAGAGCATACATGTATTCTGGAAGTAGTTTACTCTGTGCCAGGCTAAATTGTATGACATCAAATACTCAATGCATGTATTCTAATGATGTAGGTTGTAGCCTGGCATAACATGACACTGAAGTCATATGTGATTTTTTCAGTTTTATTGTCACCAAGGAGATTGTTATATTTATGGGAATAGTATAAACAGGCAGTAATTAAATTTGGGCAATGCTGTGTGAAATGGAATATCGTGTTTAGTACATGTTCACTGTCCTTTGTAATGATGTAGACTGTTTGCTGGCGCAGGATTAAACTGAATGTTTGTGAATTTAAAATAAAAGAGTATTTTTTAAATGCAGATTGGTATTTTGAAAAGAAGTCTACACATGAAATAAATGATTCTGTGGCATTCTATATGATATGGGATTTAATGCTTTGATTTTAATGATTTTAATTTAATGATTTAAAGTGGGAAAAAGGACCTAGGGACTGAGAATAGGGACAGATAACTGTTTTCTGCTTACGAAGATGGTTCTCAGAGGAAGACCTCAAAGAAATCACTGGAATATCGGTGGCGACGGAACAAGATCGTAGCGTTTATGCCTACGTTTGTAAGCGTACAGGAAAAGAATATTCAAAAACTTCGACGGCAACATCGGTCTTACATGCAAATTGGAGATGAGACTGATAAGGGAGTTTCCAAAGTATCTAAGTCGTAGCAAAACAGAGCAGTTCGACACGTGTGTTGTGATAGGCTTATTTATATCAGCCCAGTCAGTTAGATCTCAACATTATTGGCAAAAGATGAGATCGATATTTATCGCACCGCCTTTGGCCCATGTTCAACGTTACATTTATGGGATACCAGAAAGTACTAACCAGTTGAACAATTGTCGAAGTCTTGTCAGCTAGAAATAATGTACTAAAAGAAATGAATGCTCTCTCAAACGATGATGGATACGATTTTTCCCTAACCTTATAGCCTTTAAAGCTTTATGAACAAAAACGATAAAATCCTCATCTAAACCATACATTAAAAGTCAGTTAGTGGTCTAATTACTTCGTAAACAACCTGGATAAGCGACAGGTTTTCTATTCATTTCATCATGGGTTAGTCAGTAAGACTATTCTCTAAACTGTGGACAGTCAGTAAGACTAATATCTCAACTGTGGACAGTCAGGAAGACTAGTATCTAAACTGTGGACAGTCAGGAAGACCGATATTCCAGTGATTTCTTTGATCTAAACTGTGGACATTCAGTTAGACTAGTATCTAGACTGTGGACAGTCAGTGAGACTATTATCTAAACTGTGGACAGTCAGTAAGACTAATATCTTAACTGTGGACATTCAGTTAGACCAGTATCTAAACTGTGGACAGTCAGGAAGACTAGTATCTGAACTGCGGACAGTCAGGAAGACTATTATCTTAAATGTGGACAGCCAGTTAGACTAGTATCTAAACTGTGGACAGTCAGGAAGACTAGTATCTAAACTGTGGACAGTCAGTAAGACTATTATCTCAAATGTGGACAGTCAGTTAGACTAGTATCTAAACTATGGTCAGTCAGCGAGACTATTATCTAAACTGTAAACAGTCAATAAGACTTTTATCTAAACTGTGGACAGTCTATTATCCAAACTGTAAACAGTAAGGCTATTATATGAACTGGGGACAGTCAGTAGGACTATTATCTAAACTCTGGACAGTCAGTAAGACTAGTATCTAAAATACAAACAGTCAGCAAAACTATTACCTAAACTGTAAACAGTCATTAAGGCTCTAATCTACATTGTAGAGAGTCATTTTTCTTAACTGTGAACAGTAAGGCTATTATTTTAACTGTGGACAGTCAGTAAGACTTTTGTCTAAACTGTAAACAGTGAGTAAGACTTTCATCTAAACTGTGCACAGTAAGTAGAACTATTACCCGAAGTGTAAATAGTCAGTAGGACTATTATATGAAGTGTAAATCGTCAGTAGGACTATTACAGTAGGACTATTACATAAAGTGTAAATAGTCAGGAGGACTATTACCTGCAGTGTAAATATTTAGACAGACTATCATGTTTTTCACAAACAGACAATGCTTACCTGAAACATAGATAAACAGTCTTAGTAAATAGTTCAAAAGTTACTTGTGAAGATATGCAGCGCGTTATCTATATTTACATGCAGGACAATACCCACAGCAGATCAGACGTACAAACCGGTTATTACAGGTAGATACATTCTGCATTGATGTAGACACTGGTCCAGTGTTAGTTCCGTGGCCTGTATGCATACATTGTATAGAACAGGGGCAGTCACTTCAGATCTCATGTGTGATTTTTTACTTCTTACATCTTCGTCTGTACTTTTGTTCAACTCCCAACACTTCGTGCTTTTATTTCTTAACCTCAAATGAACTTTGAAAACAAACTCAGTGCTCTGAATTATTAGCATCACTTAAATCATAATTTAACACGCCGTCTTACATGGATGCCAATCATCAGGTAGATGAACTAGCATTAATTCAATGACAAGCAGGAGGTAAGGGGCGAGAGGGGGGGGGGGGTGTTATCAAATTGTGCTTTAGCCTGTAGTGTTACACTTTTTATGCACTGGTTTAACTACCTTATTTTGTACATGTAGTTTCACTGCTTGCTCTTTGCTGTCGTGGTAACATCTATTACGTCGCTCAGGTCTTATGCAAAATAGAACATGTCCGATTTTAAGACCGAACACAAAAAACACTCAAGCGAGATCCACGACGCCATTATTTTCACACTAAATATTTCCTCTACAGAAAATTTATGTTTGTTTATCTCTAAACAACATTTAAAAAAAGCTAACCAGTTCGTATTGAACAAAATAGAATGCCGGTCTATCTTGTATTTTTTGAGACATAACCGCGTAACACCATTCGGTCAAACTCTGCGGGGTTGAGTAATTAGACCTGCTGTCAATCATGGGCTTCGGGACAGCCTGCTTAAATCATGCTGGGGGCCTCCGTGGCTCAGTTGGTTAGCGCGCTAGCGCAGCGTAATGACCCAGGAGTCTCTCACCAATGCGGTAGCTGTGAGTTCAAGTCCAGCTCATGCTGGCTTCCTCTCCGGCCGTATCTTCAGCAGCCTGCGGATGGTCGTGGGTTTCCCCCGGGCCCTGCCCGGTTTCCGCCCACCATAATGCTGGCCGCCGTTGTATAGGTGAAATATTCTTGAGTACGGCGTAAAACACCAATCAAAATAAATAAATAAATAAATCATGCTGCTACCTACGTGTATCGTATGTACGTGCTATCTATGGACTTTGTAAGGCAACGATTATACCCACTACTGGAAATGAGATGATGTACTGTGCCAAGAGCTTAATACCCAAAGAAGTGAAAGTTGCACATGGGTAATCAACTGACGCATGTAGGCGTTTTCATTTAACTCTTAGATGCTTTAGATTTAGTATATAGACAGTATTGTTGGCACTTCCCTTTAGTCGAAAACATCTCAAAGCTCGAGAAGAAGGAAAATTCCTTCATGTTTGTATTTCACATGCTTTTTCCTTCAATAAAAGCTGTTGTTAGCGCTGAAGAGTATCGTGTCATCGCTTTACTCCATCGTTCTGTCGATTCGCGCTGTCACTCCATCGCTGCCTTTCATCCTTTCATGTTTTTGTTTTTTTTTCCTACCGTTCTACCATTTGGTAATGAAACGATAGCACGATGATGGCTTTAACTGGCTTACATAAGAATGTAATTTCATGAGTGCTCGCAGTCTCTATCGTCAGGCTTATCTTCTCGGCGAATGTTGTTGTATGTTCAGATAACGAAATTTATCAGCATATGCCTTTTTGGAAACTGTATTCATTATGTTTCTGAATTTTGTTTATCATTACGTAGGTTGGAACGTTGGGTTCGGTAACGGTCATCGACAGGGACTTTGTAGATACCCGCATTTTCTCTCTTTGTGGAGCATTGGTGACAACAAACGGTTGTCCTCGCATAGTCCGTTGTCTGTCTAACGTTTGAAGACCACTTGTCTTCCACAAATGTGTTAAATTTGTTGAGTCAATTCACTGAGATCTCTCTGCGGACAGAAAAGGAGGGAGCTGGTTGGTTTACAAACAAGGTTATTTTTGTATAATATCCTCATTGGATGTGAGCTATTGGACGATGACGTTCAGTTGTAGGGATTTCGTGCGGCAATTAGTCCAGTTGGGTGCAAGCGTCAACGCCCAGAATAAGGTAAAGAATGTATGGTTCAGGCTTACAGACTGGTTATGTAACCGTTGCTACAATTGACCAATGATGTAGGCCTACCCTAAGATAAATAGGTCGCTGTCCGAGCTTACTGACCAATCACTATCTCACATCTGTAAGTTTTCCCCGCAGAGCAACGTGTTTTACCACTGGTAATTTATTTCGGACAGAATTTTCCCCGCTTGATCCTGTGTTTTTTTTTCTTAACAACTCACCCTAAAAAATCAAATAAATAAATATTACATTGTGATATTATACAGTAAAGAAAAGCGTTTTTCTGTTTGGCAGCTGTAGAAAATAACGCCTATGTGTATGAGTGAATGTGATATACAGACACATACACATAGTTGTTTCAAAAGGTAAACTGGAAAATCAGTACATTGAGAAGTTAAAAAAAACATACTCTACCCATTTCCAGCCGCATATAGACGTCAAAAATCCGTTACACACTCAAGTCTTTATTTAAATTCATAAAATATGACCATTGCCCTGACAATATACAGTAAGGATGGATAGCTTTTCACTTATCTCGTTTGACAAAAATGAGCGATGCAACAGTAGGTCTACACAACATGTCAAATTTTATAAAACAAAATATATAAAACAGAAGACTGATATGCAGAAAGGAGAACTGAGCTAAATTAAATTTCCTTTGCCTTTAAAACCAGACGTTTCAAACTTTCAATTCCACATCATCATCTCAGCTACCATGTTTATATCTGGTTGTGTAAAACGGAAAATAGTCGCAAAGAAGTGATCAAAAATTCACAGATTATCTCGTAAAAAAAGATCTTAAAATGTAAAAATGGTTCATAAAGATATAATTACTTAAATGGAGTGCCAGAAACGCGCAGATATTTAGCGGTGGTTTCAGGAGCAGACGTGTTGACGTGATCCTTGCTGCGAGATTAAACTAGAATATGTTTGCGCCCTCTTTTTCAAAATATTGAACAAATACCTCATACGAAGGGTCAATGGGGTCTTTTAGGTAGCATAAGCTCCACTTTGCCATCTGAAGATGTAATCGGCTGTATTCTAGTGACGTCACGCTATCTATACCACGCTCTGGGTTGATCGGCCGGCAAATGCAAATTTAGCCCAAATAGTATGCCAGGTACTCCACCAAAACAGCCCACAATAGCATTACTTTTACATTCCTCGTATGATTAATGTAGCTAGACTCATTATCAGATGATCTGTCATTAACAACATTTTTACTGAAGAATCATTTCAAGTATTAAATGATATTTACTTTGCACATGACCGGAGAACAACTTTGTACTGTGTAGCTCATTAAGACCAGTGTGGTTGTTGCTCGTTTGCTGCTGGAGATATGTGTTAATGCCATTATACACAAAACGTGCCTGATGTGTGGCTTTGACGCTGGCCACAATACTTGACGAGAAATGGTGCTCTGTTATGTAGTTTACAATTGAACGCTGTATATCAAGACCTGTGCTAGGCAAAAAAAAAAAAAAACAAGAAAAAAAAAAAAAAAACCTAAGAAATCACTGGCTGCAACCAAATAAATTTGCTCCACATAGGATAAAATAAGTGCGAGTATTTTAAACTTCCATCTTTATAAAGACAGCGCATATTTTATACTCTTATATTTGTAGACGGGATATAGTGCTTTGTTAGTGTGTATGTGCGTGTGTGTGTGATATTCAGAAACATAGACACAGTTTCATTAAAAGGCGTAATGGAAAGTCAGTACATTGAGATGTGAAATGAACACGTTTCTGCCCATTTTTAGCCGCAAATAAATGTTAACAACGCCTTACACGTTGAGGTCTTTATTCAAACTCATAAAATATGAACATGTTTACAGGATCAGTAGAAGTAAGTTAAGACGTAATAGCCTTTCTGCAATGGTACCTTTTGGGCATATTTTCATTTAATGAATAATCACCTTTCAACATGTATAAGGCTTTGCGCAAATTACAAAAAGCAAGAGAAAAGTCAGTACATCGTGAACCCCCAGTTAGTAATTTAATAAGATCATTTTAAAAGGATGATTTGTGTTTTTGATCAAGCAAAAAAAAATACAGCAGTCCACATTTTGTCTCCATTTCGTGTACACTCATATGTGAATATTATATATATTACCTGTACATTTACTTTTAAAATTTTCAAGATTTTCGGCTCAGTTGGCAACAGTGCATCAATAGTTTAATTACTCTGGTGTGTACTTATTTATTCACACTCATTATTGCAGCGAGTTAAGGTAGATTAGCTGAGGTAGGTAAGCGTTCGTGTCATTTCCTTACCTGAGATCTATATGCCTGAAAACTACGTCATTGCAAACTTTTGATCATATTCTTGACTTTCATGCAAGAAGACTGGTAATTGAAAGGACCCGCCAAACACCAAGATTATAGACCAAATTAGTCCATAATACTCTTAGCAGAGTGTAAATGTCTATTGTAATGTTAAAGAAAACAAGAATCACCCCCACTATGAAGATTATGTCGGACAAAACAATTTTTTTTAAAATTTTCATTATCTCTTCTACGGCTTTTAAAACACTGGTTGTCTTAATGGTCCTTTCTGACGATATTGTAAACGATGACATCACATAGGGTTCTTGCCACTTGATAATTGGAGACTGCTAAACGACTACATTAAAATGCACTTGTTCCATCAATACATTAACTGAATGGAAGCTAAAGCAAATTATCTCCTAATGGATGTAGCATTCTTTGATAAAGACGATCCTATGCTATGGAGAAGACAGAACTCATTCATTGTTTTCATGATGACTCTGGATCCTTGATGTTGGGAGAACATACTGTTCGTGGAACATTCTAAGGCGAGCGGTGGACATCAGGTAACATCAGGCAACATCAGGCAGTAGGACTCGGAACATGGACAAATTAGAAAAATCTTACATGAGTGCTAGTTCAGTGGCATTTTCATAGGACTTGACAAAGACTTGACTCTACTGTCCAAAGGTCCTTGTGATTAACACGTAACTGTCACTTTTAGAAGATTGTCTAGGGATACACCAAAAACTTCCAGAGAATTCCACCTAAAGTGGTTTAATAGATTTCAGGATATTCGCTCTGAAGCGGTAAAACTTGTGAGTGCACACTATCCCAACAGTAAATTAGGCAAGATGTCTCGAGGATTATTATGCAGATGCAGTTGTTCACTACAGGACTAAAGAGAAATCAAACGGCCCCCTATCCCGTTTGCTCAGCTTGGTGTAGTTGGCACCATACTTAGTACTTAGAGGGGTTTTAAAACCTTAATACAAGTCTTTTCGATACGAAGTGCTGAGCATTTTGTTTTGTATAACTCATTAAACTAATGGAGTCAAAACATATCCATAAATAAAAAAACAGCCGCTTGACACAGGTTTATTTTAATCTACTGTTCAATAAATCCTGACTTAAATGAATACAAATGTTACATTGTGACATTATTTAGCGAAGAAAAGTGGTTTTCCTTTTGACGACTGTAGAAAATAACACCATGCAGTGTGTATGAGTGCCTGTGATATACAAACACATAGACATAGTGATTTCAAAAGGTAAAGTCGCACATTGCAACTCTTGTAAACAATGTAGATGTTGTTCGTTTCCTGCTGGAGATGGGTGCTGATGTTAATGTACAGAATATGGTACGTGATATGCTGATGTGAGGCTGTCCACAAAACTTGACGAGAGATGGTGCTTTGCCATACAGTTTACTTCAGTGACAGCTCCACCAGGACCTAAACCCACTTGTTCCATTTAAGAAAAGTGCTCTACAAAGGATATATTAAGTATGAATATGCCGAACTTCCATTTTGAGAAGTACGACGCATATTTTATAACCAGTTTTTGTAGAACGACGATGTAGGTTACGTTAAGTAATGATCTTTTACGGCGTTAGTTCTTAGGCAATAAAATAAAATCAAGGAAAAGCCACGTACGGATTTAAAACCATAAAATATCAGTGTTTTGGATAAGAAAATGAGCAGGCTCTTTACTTACACCAGACCAACAAGTGTAAATCGCATTTCCAATGCATTATACGCCACCAAAATAGCTCACATTCGTATTGTTCTTACATTCCCCGTATTAACACATGTATCTACATTAATTTGCAATGCATTTGTTCTTAAGAGCATTTTTACTAAAGTAGCATTTCAATTTTTACATTATTTTTACTTTCCACAGGATGGTTGTACCCCTTTGCACATTGCAGCCGGGCAAAACAGTGTAGATCTTGTTCGTTTTCTGCTGGAGATGGGTGCTGATGTCAGTGTTCAGGATACGGTACGTGATATACTAATGTTAGGTCACCCACAAAACTTGACGAGAGATTGTCCTCAGGACAACTGCACGATGTATTTTAAGACCTGTACTAAGCACCAAATCCAATGGCCCAAACTGAGAAAAATGTTACACAGAATATAATAAGTGTAAATATTTCAAACGTCCATCATAAGAAGGACGACGCATATTTTATAACCAGTTCTTGTAGTACGGCGATGTAAACTACGTTACTTAATGACCTTTTACGGCGTTAGTTCTTAGACAGGCAATGCATTATGCTTAGAGCTCTGGCATATTTTAATGACTTTCACTTCTTGAAAACCCCTGGAAATATTTCAGCCATCTGCGAACGAAAAAAAACAGCATAAATTTACGTAGGGTTTTAAAACAAAAATATGAGTCTTTTCAATAAGAAATCTGAGTATTTGGTTGTGTATAAAGTTATTAAGCTATTAAAGCCAAAACATATCCATGAATATAAAACATCCGCTTGACATGAGTTTTTTTTTTTATTAATCTACTGTTCAATAAATCCAACTTTTGACTTGGATGAATATTATATGGTGACATTATACAGCGAAGAAAAGTGTTTTTGCGTTTGACGACTGCAGAAAACAACGCCAGTGTGTATGAGTGCCTGTGATATACAGACACATTGACATAGTGAATATAAAAGGCGAACTGGAAAATCAGTACATTGAGAAGTGAAATGAACACGCTTCTGACCAATTCTAGCCGCATATAAATGTCAACAACCCTTACAAGCTTGGGTGTTTACTCAAACTCATAAAATATGAACATGTTTGTAGGGTCAGTGGAAGTAGATTAAGATGTGATAGTCCTTCTGCAATTTTAGCTTTCTAACACATTTTCATAAAATGAATAACATGTATAAGGCTCTGCGCAAATTACAAAAAGCAAGAGAAGAGTCAGTATATCGTGAAACCCCAGTTAATACTTTAATAAAACCAATTTAAAAGGATGGTTTGTATTTTAGATGAAACAAAAAAAAAATAATACAGCAGTCCACTTTTCTTGTGCTCTATTAGGAGAAAATTTGCTTGACCTGTACGTTTACATGCAAGACTTTTAAGGTTTTTACCTGCGTTGATCACAGTTAATCAAGGGTTTAAATGCTCAGTTGTTTCCGTTTTTTTTTTACACCCCTTATTACATTGAGTTAAGGTAGATTAGCTAACGTAAGTAAGCGTTCGTGTCATTTCCTTACCTGAGATCTACATGTCTGAACACTACGTCATAGCAAACCTTTAATCATGGTTTTGACTTTCATTCAAGAATACTGGAAGTTGAAAGTCCCCGCAAAACACAAAGATTATCGAACAAATTAGTTTGTAATACACTTTGCAATGTAAATGTCTACTGTAAAGTTATAGAAAACAAGAACACACACTATGAAGTGTTTATTCCAAAGAAATCATTTTCTATTCAAATTTGTATCATCTACTAAAGGGCTTTTAAAACACTGGCTGTTTTAGTGGCCCTTTCTGACCATATTGTAAAGGTTGACATCACCTAGGGGTTTTGCCACTTGATAATTGGTAACTGCTAAACTACTACATTAAAACTCGCTTGTACCATAAACACATTAACAGAATGGAACCTGAAGCAAATTCTACATTAATGGATGTAGAATTCTTTGATGAAGACGATCCTACGCTATGGAGAATCCAAATCTCAATTATTGTTTTGATGATGACTCTGGATCCTTGATATCGTGAGAGCATAAGGATCGTAAAACATTCTAGGGCGAGCGGTAGACATCAGGGAACATCAGGCAGTAGGACTTCGAACATGGATAAATTAGAAAAATCTTACATGAGTGCTAGTTCAGTGGCATTTTCATAGAACTTGACAAAGACTTGACTGTACTGTCCAAAGGTCCTTGTGATTAACAAGTAACTGTCACTTGTAGTAGATTGTCCAGGGATACACCAACTACTTCCAGAGCGTGCCACCCAAAACGTTGTTTAATAGATCTCAAGATATTTGCTCTTAAGAGGTAAAATTGTGAGTGCACATTTTCCGAACAATAAATTAGGCAAGATTTCTCAAGGATTATTATGCAGATGTAGTTTTTCACTAATGGACGAAAAAAAGAAGAAAAAAAACCGCGCCTCCTATCCAGTTTGCTCAGCTTGGTGTAGTTGGCACAATACTTAGTATGTAGAACCGTTTCAAAACCATAGTATGAGTCTTTTCGATAAGAATTGCTGAGCATTTTGTTTTGTATAACTTCATTAAGCTAATGGAGACAAAACATATCCATCAATATAAAACAGCCGCTTGACATAGGTTTATTTTAATCTTCTGTTCAATAAATCCAACTTTTGACTTGGATAAATGTTACATTGTGACATAATGGAGCGAATAAAAGTGGTTTTCCGTTTGACGACTGAAGAAAATCACACCATGCAGTGTGTATGAGTGCCTGTGATATACAGACACATAGACATTGTGATTTCAAAAGGTAAAGTGGAAAATCAGTACACTGAGTGCTCTGTAGTTTACTTACGCCAAGCCACCAAGTACAAAGCACACCTGAAATGTTTTATACGCCACCACAATGGCCCACAGTTCTATTGTTTTTACCTTCCCTGTATTAACAGGTGTAGCTACATTAATTATTAGTCAATTTGTCATTCCTAGCATTTTTACTGAAGTTGTAGTTCAAGTGAAAACGTTGTACATGTTGTTTGTTTCCTGCTGGAGAAGGGTGCTGATGTCAATGACCAGAATAAAGTACGTGACATACTGATGTGATTTTGGCCACAAAACTTTACGATAGATGGCGTTTTGTCACGCAGTTTACTGACGTGACAGCTGCACGTTGTATTTCAACACCTGTATTAAGCACCAAACCCACTGGCCCAAACTAAGAAAAATGCTCTACAAAGAATAGAATAAGTGTGAATATTTCAAAATCCATCTTTAGAAGATCGACGCATATTTTATAACCAGTTCTTATAGAACGGCGATGTAAGTTACTTTACTTAATGGCTTTTTACCGCCTTAGTTCTAGGGCAGGCACAGTATTTTAGTTAGAGTTCGGGTACATTTTAATGACTTTCACTTCTTAAAATCCCCTGGAAATATTGCACCCTTCTGCAAATTTAGAAAATAGAGCGATAAACCACGTACGGTTTTAAAACCATAATATGAGTCTTTTCGATAAGAATTGCTGAGAATTTTGTAAGAAGTACATTGAGAAGTAAAATGAACACGCTTCTGTCCACTCTAATCCGCATATAAATGTCAACAACGCCTTACACGCTCAGGTCTTTATTTAAATTCATAAAATATAAAAATGTTTCTAGGATCAGCAGAAGTAAATTAAGACGTGATAGCCTTTCTGCAATTATAGATTTCTCACACATTATTATAAAATGAAAATCAGCTTACAACATGTATAAAGTTTTGCGCAAAATTGAAAGACCAAGAGAAACTTCAGTATATTGTAAACTACCAGTTAATAATTTAATAAGATAAATTTAGGATGTTGAAAGGATGTTTTGCATTGCTGATGAAGCAAGGAAAATTCCGCAGTCCACCTTTTGTCTTCATTTCTTTTACACTATTAGTTGAATATTCCTTGGAGGTACACATATATAAGAGTTAATCAATAGTTTAATTCCTTAGGTTTGTACTTTTTTTATTTACACCCACTAGTATAGAGAGTTAAGGTAGATTACCTGAGGTAGGTAAACGTTCATGTCATTTCTTTACCTCAAATTTACATGTCTGAAAACTGCGCCAAAGCAAATCTTGCACTACTTTCATTTTACTTGTCTTTGCCTTTAAGAGCATTTTACTAAAGCAGCATTTTTAGTATTTCGTTATTTTTACTTTGCATCGAACCGATGGACCCCTTTGCACTATGCAGCTCAGGAAAACAATGTAGATGTTGTTCATGTGCTGCTGGAGAATTGTGCTGATATCAATGTACAGGATAAGTTACGTTGTATACTGAAAGGAGGACGGCCACATAACTTGACGCGAGATGGTGCTTTGTCATGCAGTTCACTTACGTGACAACTGCACTTTGTATTTCAAGACGTGTACTAGAAACCAAACCCAATGGCCCCAACTAAGAAAAATGCTCTACACAGGATATAATAAGTGTGAATATTTCTAACTTATATCTTTAGAATGACGACGCATACTTGATGATCTGTTTTTTGTAGAACGGCGATGTAAGTTACGTTACTTAATGAAATTTTACCGTGTTATTTCTTGGGCAGACACAGTATTTTAGTTAGAGCTCGGGCACATTTCAATGCCTTTGATTTCTTCAAAACCCCTGGAAATATTTCACCCTTCTGAGAACTTAAAAAAAAAAAAAAAAAAAAAACAGCTTAAATTTACGTACGGTTTTAAAACTTTAATATGAGTCTTTTTGATAAGAATTGCCGAGTATTTTGTTGTGTATAAGGTTATTAAGCTATTAAAGCCAAAACATATCCATGAATATAAAACATATGCTTCACATAAGTTTCTTATTAATCTACTGTTCATTAAATCTAACTTTTGACTTGGATAAATATTATATGGTGACATTATACAGCGAAGAAAAGTGTTTTTGCGTTTGACAAACAAAGCCAGTGTGTATGAGTGCCTGTGATATACAGACACATTGACATAGTGAATATAAAAGGCGAACTGGAAAATCAGTACATTGAGCAATGAAATGAACACGCTTCTGCCCGTTTCCAGCCGCATACAAATGTCAACAACTCTTACACGCTTAGGTCTTTATTCAAACTCATAAAATATCAACATGTTTACAGGATCAGTAGAAGTAAATTAAGACGTGACAGCCTTCCTACAATGGTAGCTTTCTTAGACATTTTCATGTAATGAATAATCACCTTTTAACATGTATAAGGCTTTGCACAAATTACAAAAAGCAAGAGAAAAGTCAATATATCGTGACCCCCCAGATTATACTGTAAAAAGACCAATTTAAAAGGATGGTTTATATAAAACGATGAAGGCAAAAAAAAAAATAATACAGCAGTCCACATTTCTTGTGCTCTAATAGGTGAATATTCGCTTGACGTGTCCGTTTACATGCAAGATTTTTAAGGTTTTTTTCTGGGTTGATCACAGTTAATCAAGGGTTTAAATGCTCTGTGTGTACTTTTTAATTTACACCCCTTATTGCATTGAGTTAAGATAGATTAGCTGATGTAGGTAAGCGTTCGTGTCATTTCCTTACCTGAGATCTACATGTCTGAACACTACGTCATAGCAAACCTTTGATCATGGTTTTGACTTTCATTCAAGAATACTGGAAGTTGGAAGTCCCCGCCAAACACCAAGATTATCGAACAAATTAGTTTATAATACACTTTGCACAGTGTAAATGTCTACTGTAAAGTTATAGAAAACAAGAATAACACACACTATGAAGTGTTTATTCAAAAGAAATCATTTTCTGTTCAAATTTGTATCATCTACTAAAGGGCTTTTAAAACACTGACTGTTTTAGTGGCCCTTTCTGACCATATTGTAAAAATTGACATCACCTAGGGGTTTTGCCACTTGATAATTGCTAACTGCTAAACTGCTACATTAAAACTCACTTGTACCATAAATACATTAACAGAATGGAAGCTCATACAAACTATTTCTTAATGGAGACGACGATCCTATGCTATGGAGAAACCAGAGGTCATTCATTGTTTTGATGATGACTCTGGATCCTTGATATCGTGAGATAATAAGGTTCGTAAAACATTCTAGGGCGAGCGGTGGACATCAGGGAACACCAGGCAACAGAACTTGGCACATGGATAAATTAGAAAAATCTTACATAAGTGCTAGTTCAGTGGCATTTTCATAGGACTTGACAAAGACTTGACTGTACTATCCAAAGGTCCTTGTGATTAACAAGTAACCGTCACTTGTAGAAGATTGTCTAGGGATACACCAACTGCTTCCAGAGCGTGCCACCCAAAACGTTGTTCAAGAAATCTGAAGATATTCGTTCTTAAGAGGTAAACTTGTGAGTGAACACTATCCAAACAGTAAATTAGGCAAGATTTCTCAAAGATTCTTATGCAGATGCAGGTTTTTACTAATGGAAGAAGAAAAAAACGCGCCTCCTGTCCAGTTTGCTCAGCTTGGTGAAGTTGGCACCATACTTAGTATGTAGGACGGTTTTAAAACCATAGTATGAGTCTTTTCGATAAGAATTGCTGAGCATTTTGTTATGTATGAAATCATTAAGCTAATGGAGACAAAACATATCCATAAATATAAAACAGCCGCTGACATAGGTTTAATTTAATTTACTGTTCACTAATTTCAACTTTTGACTGAGATAAATGTTACATTGTGACATTATTGAGCGAATAAAAGTGGTTTTCCCTTTGACGACTGAAGAAAATAACACCATGCAGTGTGTATAAGTGCCTGTGATATACAGACACATAGATATAGTGATTTCAAAAGGTGAATTGGAAAATCAGTACACTGACAATAGAAATGAACAGGTTCTGTGGTTTACTTTCTCCAAGCCACCAAGTACAAAGCACACTTCAAATGTTTTTTACGCCACCACAATGGCCCACAGTTCTGTTGTTTTTACCTTCCCTGTATTAACAGGTGCAGCTATATTAATTATTAGTAAAGTTGTCATTCATAGCATTTTTACTGAAGTTGCAGTTCAAGTATTACATTTTTATTTACTTTGCACAGGATGGGTGGACCCCTTTGGACATTGCAGCCCGGGAAAACAATGTAGATGTTGTTCGTTTCATGCTGGAGAAGGGTGCTGATGTCAATGACCAGAATAAAGTACGTGACATACTGATGTGAGGTCGGCCACAAAACTTTACGACAGATGGCGCTTTGTCATGCAGTTTACTGACGTAACAGTTGCACGTTGTATTTCAAGACCAGAACTAAGCACCAATCCCACCGGCCCAAACTAAGAAAAATGCTCTACAAAGAATAAAATAAGTGTGAATATTTCAAAATCCATCTTTAGAAGATCGACGCATATTTTATAACCAGTTCATCTGCAATGGCGATGTAAGTTACGTTAATTAATGGCTTTTTACCGCCTTAATTCTTGGGCAGGCACAGTATTTTAGTTACAACTCGGGTACATTTTGAAGACTGTCACTTTTTAAAATCCCCTGGAAATATTTCATCCTTCTGCAAAATTAGAAAAAAGAGTGATAAAGCAGGTACGGTTTTAAAACCATAACATGAGTCTTTTCGATAAGAATTGCTGAGAATTTTGTTGAGTGAAAGGTTATTAAGCTAATAAAGCCAAAACATACTCATGAATAAAAATCATCCACGTGAGTTTTTTCTTTAAACCTACTGTTCATTTAATCAAAGTTTTGACTTGGATAAATGTCATATGATGAAATTTTACAGCGTAGAAAAGTGTTTTTCCGTTTGACGAATATGGAAAATGAGGGCAGTGTGTATGAGCGCCCTTGACATACAGACACATAGACATAGTGAATACAAACGGAGAACTGGAAAATCTGTACCATGGCAACAAAAATGAACAGGCCTTCTAGTTTACTTATTTCAGGCCAGCAAATACAAAGCGCATTTCCAATGCATTATACGCCACCAAAATAGCTCACATTCGATTTGTTTTTATATTCCCCGTATTAACAGGTGTAGCTATATTTTTTTTAGTCAATTTGTCATTCATAGCAGTTTTACTGAAGTAGCCGTTCAAGTATTACATTATTTTAACTTTGCACAGGATGGGTCGACCCCTTTGCACATTGCAGCCGGGAACAACAGTGTAGATGTTGTTCGTTTCCTGCTGGAGAAGGGTGCTGATGTCAGTGTACAGGATAAGGTACGTTTTATACTAATGTTAGGCCACCCACAAAACTTGACCAGAGATGGTCCTCTGGACAACTGCACGTTGTATTTTAAGACTTATGCTAAGCACCAAACCTACTTGCCCAAACTAAGAAAAATGCTCTACACAGAACATAATAAGTGTAAATATTTCAAACGTCCATCTTTAGACGGACGACGCATATTTTATAACCAGTTCTTATAGAACGGCGATGTAAGTTACGTTACTTAATGACCTTTTACGGCGTTAGTTCTTAGGCAGGCAATGAATTACACTTAGAGCTCTGGTATATTTTAATGAATATTACTTCTTGAAAACCCCTGGAAATATTTCAGCCACTGCGAACTTAGAAAAAAAAGAACAGGTTAAGTTTAAGTACGGTTTTAAAACCATAATATGAGTCTTTTCGACAAGAATTGCCGAGCATTTTGTTATGTATAAGGTTATTAAGCTATTAAAGCCAAAATATATGAATGAATATAAAACATCCGCTTGACATAAGTTTCTTATTAATCTACTGTTCATTAAATCTAACTTTTGACCTGGATGAATATTATATGGTGACAATATACAGCGAAGAAAAGTGTTTCTGCGTTTGACGACTGTGGGAAATAACGCCAGTGTGTACGAGTGCCTGTGATATACAGACACATTGACATAGTGAATATAAAAGGCGAACTGGAAAATCAGTACATTGAGCAATAAAATGATCACGCTTCTGCCCATTTCCAGCCGCATACAAATGTCAACAACTCTTACACGCTTAGGTCTTTATTCAAACTCATAAAATATCAACATGTTTACAGGATCAGTAGAAGTAAATTAAGACGTGACAGCCTTCCTACAATGGTAGCAAACTAACACATTTTCATAAAATGAATAATCACCTTTTAACATGTATAAGGCTTTGCACAAATTACAAAAAAGCAAGAGAAAAGTCAGTATATCGTGAACCCTCAGTTAATACTTTAATAAGACCAATTTAAAAGGATGGTTTATATAAAACGATGAAGCCTCTAGTAGGTGAATATTCGTTTGACCTGTCCGTTTACATGCAAGATTTTTAAGGTTATTTTCTGGGTTGATCACAGTTAATCAAGGGTTTAAATGCTCTGTGTGTACTTTTTTATTTACACCCCTTATTGCATTGAGTTAAGATAGATTAGCTGATGTAGGTAAGCGTTCGTGTCATTTCTTTACCTGAGATCTACATGTCTGAAAACTACGTCATAGCAAACCTTTAATCATGGTTTTGACTTTCATTCAAGAATACTGGAAGTTGGAAGTCCCCGCCAAACACCAAGATTGTCGAACAAACTAGTTTGTAATACACTTTGCAAAGTGTAAATGTCTACTGTAAAGTTATAGAAAACAAGACGAACACACACTATGAAATTTTTATTCTAAAGAAACAATTTAGGTTTTCAAATTTTTAAAATTTATTTAACGCCTTTTAAAACACTGTCTGTTTTATTTATTTTAATTAATTGATTGGTGCTTTACGCCGTACTCAAGAATATTTCACTTATACGACGGCGGCCAGCATTATGGTGGGAGGAAACCAGGCAGAGCCCGGGGAAAACCCACGACCATCCGCAGGTTGCTGGAAGACATTCCCACTTACGGCCGGAGAGGAAGTCAGCATGAACTGGACTTGAACTCACAGCGACCGCATTGGTGAGAGGCTCCTGGGTCATTATGCTGCTCTAGCGCGCTAACCAACTGAGCCACGGAGGCCCCCTCTGGCTGTTTTAGTGGCCCTTTCTGGCTATATTGTAAACAATGACATCACATAAGGTTTATGCCACTGAATAATTGGAGACTGCTAAACTACTTCATTCAAATGTACTTGTTCCATGAATACATTAACTGAATGGAACCTGAAGCAAATTATTTCCTACTGGATGTAGCATTTTTCGATAAAGACGATTCTATGCTATGAAGAACTCAGAGCTAATCCATTGTTTTGATGATGACTCTGGACCCTTGGTATCGTGAGAACATAAGGTTCGTGGAACATTCTAGGGCGAGCGGTGGGCATCAGGTAACATGACTTGTAACATGGATAAATTAGAAAAATCTTACATGAGTGCTAGTTTAGTGGCATTTTCATTGAACTTGACAAAGGCTTGACTGTACTGTCCAAAGGTCCTTGAAATGACCACGTAACTGTCATTTGTAGAAGACTGTCTAGGGATACACCAACTACTTCCAGAGCGTTCCACCCAAAACGTTGTTTAATAGATCTCAAGATATTCTCTCTTAAGAGAGTAAATTAGGCAAGATGTCTCAAGGGTTATTATGCAGATGGAGTTGTTTTCTGATGGACGAAAGGAAAAACTGGGCCTCCTATCCAGTTTGCTTAGCTTTGCGCAGTTGGCAGCATACTTAGTACTTAGAAAGGTTTTAAAACCATAACATGAGTCTTTTCGATAAGAATTGCTGATAATTTTGTTTTGTAAAAGTTCATGAAGCTAATGGAGCTAAAACATGTCCATAAATATATAACAGCCGCTTGATATGAGTTTGTTTTAATTCACTGTTTACTAAATCAATCTTTTGACTTGGATAAATGTTACATTGTGACATTATACAGCGAAGAAAAGTGGTTTTCCGTTTGACAACTATAGAAAATAACACCATGCAGTGTGTATGAGTGCCTGTGATATATAAACATACAGACATAGTCATTTCAAACGACGAATTCGAAAATTACACTTTATTTACACCAAGCCAGCAGATGCAAAGCGCACTTCAAATGTCTTATACGCCACCACAATAGCTCACATTTGTATTATGTTTACATTCCCTGTATTACCAGGTGTAGCTACATTAAATATTAGTGAATTCATAGCAGTTTTACTGAAGTTGCAGTTCAAGTATTACATTTTTTTTACTTTGCACAGGATGGGTGTACCCCTTTGCAGTATGCAGCTCAGGAAAACAATGTAGATGTTGTTCGTTTCCTGCTGGAGGAGGGTGCTGATGTCAATGCACAGGATAAGGTACGTGAAGTACTGATGTGAGGCCGGCCACAAAACTTGACGACAGATGGTGCTCTGTCATGCAGTTTACTTTTGTGACAACTGCACGATGTATTTTAAGACCTGTACTAGACACCAAACCCAATGGCCCAAACTAAGAAAAATGCTCTACACAGAATATAATAAGTGTAAATGTTTTAAACGTCCATCTTTAGACGGACGACGCATATTTTATGACCAGTTCTTATAGACCGGCGATGTAAGTTACGTTACTTAATTTTGTATTATACTTAGAGCTCTGGCATATTTAAATGACTTTTACTTCTTGAAAACCCCTGGAAATATTTCAGCCATCTGCAAACTTAGAAAAAAAAAAAATAAAAAACATCGTAAATTTACGTACGGTTTTAAAACCATAATATGAGTCTTTTCGATAAGAATTGCCGAGCATTTTGTTTTGTACAAGGTTATTAAGCTAATATAGCCAAAACATATCCATGAATATAAAACATCCGCTTGACATTAGTTTCTTATTAATCTACTGTTTGTTTAATCTAACTTTTGACCTGGATGAATATTGTATGGCGACAATATACAGCGAAGAAATGTGTTTTTTGGTTTGGCGACTGTGGAAAATGAGACCAGTGTGTATGAGCGCCCTTGACATACAGACACATAGACATAGTGAATACAAACAGCGAACTGGAAAATCAGTAGCATGGCAACAGAAATAAACAGGCCCTGTAGTTTACTTATTTCAGGCCAGCATGTACAAAGCGCATTTCCAATGCCTTATACGCCACCAAAATAGCTCACATTCGCATTGTTTTTATATTCCCCGTATTAACAGGTGTAGTTACATTAATTATTGGTCAATTTGTCATTAAGAGCATTTTTACTGAAGTAGCATTTCAAATATTACATTATTTTAACTTTGCACAGGATGGGTGGACCCCTTTGCACATTGCAGCTGAGCAAAACAATGAAGATGTTGTTCGTTTCCTGCTGGAGAAGGGTGCTGATGTCAAAGTACAGAATAAGGTACGTGATTTACTGATGTGAGGCCGGCGACAAAACTTGACGAGATGGTGTTCTGCACAACTGCACTTTGTATTTTAACACCTATACTAAGCACCAAATCCAGTGGCCCCCAACTGAGAAAAATGCTCTACACAGCATATAATAAATGTGAATATTTCAAATTACCATCTTTAGAAGGTAGACGCATATTTTATTGCCAGTTCTTGTAGAACGACGAAGTAAGCCACGTTACTTAATGACCTTTTACCGCCTTAGTTCTTGGGCAGACACAGTATTTTAGTTAGCTCTCGGGCACATTTTAATGACTTTCACTTCTTAAAGTCCTCTGAATATATTTCACCCATCTGCAAAATTAAAAAAAACAACCGAGAAAAACCACGTACGGTTTTAAAACCATCATATGGATCTTTTCGATAAGAATTTGCTGAGTATTTTGTTGAGTGTAAAGTTATTAAGTTATTAAAGCCAAAGCATATCCATGAATATATAATATCCACGTGACATGAGTTTATTTTAATCTACTGTTCACCTACTTAAACTTTTGACTTGGATAAATGCTATATTGTGACATTATACAGCAAAGAAAAATGCTTTTGCGTTTGACGACTGTGGAAAACAACGCCAGTGTGTATGAGTGCCTGTGATATACAGACACATTGACAGAGTGAATATAAAAGGCGAACTTGAAAATCAGAACATTGAGAAGTGAAATGAACACGCTTCTGCCCATTTCCAGCCGCATATAAATGTCAACAACGACTTACACGCTTAGGTCTTTATTCGAACTCATAAAATGTGAATATGTTTGTAGGATCAGTAGAAGTAAATTAAGATGTTATAGCCTTTCTGCAATGGTCGCTTTCTAACACATTTTCATAAAATGAATAATCATCTTATAACATGTATAAGGTTTTTCGCAACCTACGAACAGCAAGAGAACGGTCAGTATATCGTGAACTCCCCAGTGTTTAACTTAAGGAGGCCAATTTAAAAGGGCGGTTTGTATTTTTAATGAAGCAAAGAAAATTCAGCAATCCGCATTTTGTCTTCATTTCTTGTATTAGGTGAATAGTCGGTTGACCTGTACATTCACTTGAAAGATCTTCAAGATTTTCGGCTCTGTTGATAACAGTGCATGAATAGTTTAATTGCTAGGGTTTGTACGTTTTCATTTTACACCCATTTTTACAGCGAGTTAAGGTAGATTAGCTGAGGTAAGTATACGTTGGTGTCATTTGCTTACCTGAGATCTACATGTCTCAAAACTACGTCATAGCAATCTTTTGATCATCTTTTTGACTTGAATTCAAAAATACTGTTAATTGAAAGTACCAGCCAATCACAAAGTTTACAGACCAAATTAGTCCATGATACTCTTTGCAGAGTGTAAATGTCTACTGAAAAGTTAAAGAAAACAAAAAGAACGCACACTTTGAAGTGTATGTCAGACAAAATCATTTTTTTTTTTTCAAATTTTCTTAATCTATTAAACGCCTTTTAAAACTGTGGCTGTTTTAGTGGCCCTTTCTGACCATATTCTAAACAGTGACATCACATAGGGTTTTTCCACTTGACAATTGAAGACTGCTAAACTACTACATTAAAATGCACTCGTTCCATGAATACTTGAATGGAACCTGAAGCAAATTATTTCTTAATGGATGTAGCATTCTTTGATGAAGACGATCCTATGCTATGGAGAAGCCAGACCTCATCCATTGTTTTCATGATGACTCTGCATCCTTGATATCGCGAGAAGAATGTAAAGTGGAACATTCTACTATGAGCGGTGGACATTAGGTAACATCAGGCAACAGGACTTGGAACATGGATAAATTAGAAAAATCTTACATGACTGCTAGTTCAGTGGCATTTTCATAGGACTTGACAAAGACTTGACTCTCTGTCCAAAGGTCCTTGTGATTAGCACGTAACTGTCACTTGTAGAAGGTTGTCTAGGGATAACCAGCTACTTTCAGAGCGTTCCACCCAAAAGATTGTTTAATAGATCTCAAGATATTCGGACTTAACAGGTAAAATTGTTCGCTCACTCTATCCCAACAGTAAATCAGATAAGATGTCTCAAGGATTATTATGCAGATGCAGTTGTTCAGTAATGGACGAAAGAAACAATAACGCGCCTCCTATGCTGTTTACTTAGCTTGGTGTAGTTGGCACCATACTTAGTACTTAGAGGGGTTTTAAAACCATAATATTAGTCATTTTGATAAGAATTGCTGAGCATTTTTTGATACAAGTTCATTAAACTACTATAGCCAAAACATATCCATCAATATAAAACAGCCGCTTGGCATGAGTTTATTTAAATCTAATGTTTACTAAATTAAACTTTTAACTTGGATAAATTTTTACAGTGTGACATTATACAGCGAAGAAAAGTGGTTTTCCTTTTGACCACTGTAGAAAATAACATCATGGAGTGTGTATGTGTGCCTGTGATATACAAACATACAGACATAGTCATTTCAAAAGGAGAACTCGAAAATCAGTACACTGGGAACAGAAATGAACAGGCTCTGTATATTACTTTACGCCAAGCCAGTAAGTACAAAGCACACCCCAAATGTCTTATACGCCACCACATTAGCTTATATTTGTATTATTTTTACATTCCTCGTGTTAACAGGTGTAGCTACATTAATTATTAGTGAATTTGTCATTCATTGCATTTTTACTGAAGTAGCATTTCAGGTATTACATTATGTTTACTTTGCAAAGGATGGGCGGACTCCTTTGCAGTATGCAGCTCAGGAAAACAATTTAAAGATTGTTCCTTTCTTGCTGGAGAAGGGTGCTAATGTCAATGTAGAGAATGTATTACGTGATGTACTGATGTGAGGCCGGTGATGTGATGTGAGGTTTAGGGCAGATTGTGCAATGTTAACTTCTTTTACTCACGTGTAAATTGAGCCTTGAATTTCAAGACCTGTTCTGTGCGCCAAATCTGAAAGTAAATAAGTTTGCTCCACGTAGGATATAAGTGTATATAATTCAAACTTCCATCTTTAGAAAAACGATGCATATTTTATAACGTCTTTCTGTAGTCCGCAGATGTAACTTACGTAATTTAATGATATTTTAGAGTGTTAGTTCTTGAGCAGGCAGAGTATTTATTTAGAGCTCGGGCAGATTTTAATGACTTCATTTTCTCGAAAACCCCTGACAAAATTTCATCGACCTACAAAATTTAAAAAAAATAGTGAAAATCTATCTACTGATTTAAAACTTATAATGTGAGTCTTTTCAATATTAATTGCTGACTATTTTTCGTCTATATTCCTATTCGGCTATCAAAGCCAAAAGCTATCAATGTCAAATCGTACCCATGAATATAAAACAGCCGCTTGACCTAAGTTTATCTTTAACTTCAGCTCATTAAATCAAACTGTAGATTAACATAAGTGTTACACTCTCACGTTATACATTTGAGAAAAGCGTTTTTCCGCTTGACAGCTGTAGAAAAAAGCATAGTGTGTATGTGTGCCTGTGAAATACAGATACATCGACATAGAGAATACACAAGGTGAACTGGAAAGCCAAGTACATTGAGAAGTGAAATGAACACGCTTCTGCCCATTTCCAGCCGCATACAAATGTCAACAACGCCTTACACGCTCAGGTCTTTGTTCCAACTCATAAAATATGAACATTTTTTTATAGATTAGTAGAAGAAAATTAAGACGTGATAGCCTTTCTGCAAATAAAGCTTTCTCACTCATCTTTATAAAATGAAAATCAGCTCATAACATGTATAGGGATTTGCGCAAAATTGAAAAACCAAGAAACACGTCAGTATATCGTGAGCTCCCAATTAATAATTTAAGTAAGATCAATTTAAAAGGATGGTTTGCATTGCTCGTGAAGGAAAGAAAATTCAAAAGTCCACATTTTAGACGCTATTAGGTGAATATTCGGTTGACCTGTACGTTTACATGTAAGATCTTCAAGATTTTCGGCTTAGTTGATAAGAGTTAATGAATAGTTTAATTGCTCTTGTGTGTAGTTTTTTTATTTACACCCATTAATATAGCGAGTTAAGGTAGATTAGCTGAGGTAGGTAAACTTTCGTGTCATTCCCTTTTCTGAGATCTACATGCTTAAAAACAACGTCATAGCAAACCTTTGATCAGATTCATTATACGTGACTTTGGCAATAAGAACATTTCTACTAAAGTAGCTTTTCAAGTATTACATTATGTTAACTTTGCACAGGATGGGTGGACCCCTTTGCTCTATGCAGCTTGGAAAAACAATGTAGATGTTGTTTGTTTGCTGCTGGAGAAGGGTGCTGATGTCAATGTACAGGATGAGGTACGTTATATACTGACAGGAGGACGGCCACATAACTTGACGGGAGATGGTGCTTTGTCATGCAGTTTACTTTTGTGACAACTACAATTTGTATTTCAAGGCCTATACTAGGCCAAAAACCCAATGGTCCCAACTAAGAAAAATGCTCCACACAGGATATAATAAGTGTGAATATTTCAAACTTCCATCTTTGGAATGACGAGGCATACTTTATCTGTTTTTTGTAGAAAGGCGATGTAAGTTAAGTTACTTATTAATATTTTACCGTGTTAGTTCTTGGGCAGGCACAGTTAGAGCTCGGGCACATTTTAATGCCTTTGACTTCTTCAAAAAAGCTGGAAATATTTCACCCATCTGCGAACTTGTTGAGTATTTTGTTGTGTACAAGGTTATTAAGCTATTAAAGCCAAAACATATCCATGAATATAAAACATCATTTTTTTTTTTATTATAAATATTATATGGTGACATTATACAGCGAAGGAAAGTGTTTTTCCGTATGACGACTGTAGGAAATGAGGCCAGTGTGTATGTGTGACTGTGATATACAGATAAATAGACATAGTGAATACAAAAAGCGAACTGGAAAATCAGTAGCATGGCAACAGAAATGAACAGGCCCTGTAGTTTACATATTCCAGCCCAGCAAGTACAAAGCGCATTTCCAATGCTTTATAGGAATGTCGGACTTAACGCTTATATTTTTATGCCACCAAAAAAGCTTACATTCGTATTGTTTTTATATTCCCCGTGTAACAGGTGTAGTTACATTAATTATTAGTCAATTTGTAATTAATAGCATTTTTCCTGAAGCAGCCGTTCAAGTATTACATTATTTTTACATTGCACAGTATGGGAAGACCCCTTTGCACACTGCAGCCAGGGAAAACAATGTAGATGTTGTTTGTTTCCTGCTGGAGAAGGGTGCTGATGTCAGTGTACAGGATAAAGAACGTGATATACTAATGTTAGGCCACCCACAAAACTTGACCAGAGATGGTCCTCTGGACAACTGCACATTGTATTTTAAAACCTATACTAAGCACCAAACCCACTGGCCCAAACTAAGAAAAATGCTCTACACAGAATATAATAATTGCTGAGTATTTTGTTGTGTATAGTGTTATTAAGCTATTAAAGCCATAATATATTAATGAATATAAAACATTCGCTTGACATAAGTTTTTTTTAAAATCTACTGTTCCCTAAATCAAGTTTTTGACTTGGATAAATATTATATGGTGACATTATACAGCGAAGAAAAGTGTTTTTTCCGTTTGACGACTGTAGGAAATGAGGCCAGTGTGTATGTGTGTCCGTAATATACAAATAAATGGACATAGTGAATACAAAAAGCGAACTGGAAAATCAGTAGCATGGCAACAGAAATGAACAGGCCCTGTAGTTTACATATTCCAGCCCAGCAAGTACAAAGCGCATTTCCAATGCCTTATAGGAATGTCGGACTTAACGCTTATATTTATACGCCACCTAAAAAGCTTACATTCGTATTGTTTTTATATTCCCCGTATTAACAGGTGTAGTTACATTAATTATTAGTCAATTTGTCATTAATAGCATTTCTACTGAAGAAGCCGTTCAAGTATTACATTATTTTTACTTTGCACAGGATGGGTGGACCCCTTTGCACATTGCAACTGTGAAAAACAATAAAGATTTTGTTCGTTCCCTGCTGGAGAAGGGTGCTGATGTCAGTGTACAGGATAAAGAACGTGATATACTAATGTTAGGCCACCCACAAAACTTGACCAGAGATGGTCCTCAAGACAACTGCATGTTGTATTTTAAAACCTATACTAAGCACCAAACCCACTGGCCCAAACTAAGAAAAATGCTTTACACAGAATATAATAATTGCTGAGTATTTTGTTGTGTATAGTGTTATTAAGCTATTAAAGCCATAATATATTAATAAATATAAAACATTCGCTTGACATAAGTTTTTTTTTTAAATCTACTGTTCACTAAATCAAGTTTTTGACTTGGATAAATATTATATGGTGACATTATACAGCGAAGAAAAGTGTTTTTCCGTTTGACGACTGTAGGAAATGAGGCCAGTGTGTATGTGTGACTGTGATATACAAATAAATGGACATAGTGAATACAAAAAGCGAACTGGAAAATCAGTAGCATGGCAACAGAAATGAACAGGCCCTGTAGTTTACATATTCCAGCCCAGCAAGTACAAAGCGCATTTCCAATGCCTTATAGGAATGTCGGACTTAACGCTTATATTTATACGCCACCTAAAAAGCTTACATTCGTATTGTTTTTATATTCCCCGTATTAACAGGTGTAGTTACATTAATTATTAGTCAATTTGTCATTAATAGCATTTCTATTGAAGTAGCCGTTCAAGTATTACATTATTTTTACTTTGCACAGGATGGGTGGACCCCTTTGCACATTGCAACTGTGAAAAACAATAAAGATTTTGTTCGTTTCCTACTGGAGAAGGGTGCTGATGTCAGTGTACAGGAACAGGTACGTGATATACTAATGTTAGGACACCCACAAAATTTGATGAGAGATGGTCCTCTGGACAACTGCACGTTGTATTTTAAAACCTATACTAAGCACCAAACCCACTAGCCCAAACTAAGAAAAATGCTCTACCCAGAATATAATAATTGCTGAGTATTTTGTAGTGTATAGTGTTATTAAGCTATTAAAGCCAAAACCTATCAATGAATATAAAACATTCGCTTGAAATAAGTTTTCTTTTAAATCTACTGTTTACTAAATCAAACTTTTGACTTGGATAAATATTATATGGTGACATTATACAGCGAGGAAAAGTGTTTTTCCGTTTGACGACTGTAGGAAATGAGGCCAGTGTGTATGTGTGCCTGTGATATACAGATAAATAGACATAGTGATAACAAAAAGCGAACTGGAAAATCAGTAGCATGGCAACAGAAATGAACAGGCCCTGTAGTTTACATATTCCAGCCCAGCAAGTACAAAGCGCATTTCCAATGCCTTATAGGAATGTCGGACTGAACGCTTATATTTTTACGCCACCAAAATAGCTTACATTTGTATTGTTTTTATATTCCCCGTATTAACACGTGTAGTTACATTAATTATTAGTCAACTTGTCATTAATAGCATTTCTATTGAAGTAGCCGTTCAAGTATTACATTATTTTTACTTTGCACAGTATGGGTGGACCCCTTTGCACTTTGCAGTCAGGGAAAACAATGTAGATGTTGTTTGTTTCCTGCTGGAGAAGGGTGTTGATGTCAGTGTACAGGATAAGGTACGTGATATACTAATGTTAGGCCACCCACAAAACTTGACCAGAGATGGTCCTCTAGACAACTGCACGTTGTATTTTAAAACCTATACTAAGCACCAAACCCACTGGCCCAAACTAAGAAAAATGCTCTACACAGAATATAATAATTGCTGAGTATTTTGTTGTGGATAGTGTTATTAAGCTATTAAAGCCAAAACATATTAATAAAAATAAAACATTCGCTTGACATACGTTTTTTTTTAAATCTACTGTTCACTAAATCAAACTTTTGACTTGGATAAATATTATATGGTGACATTATACAGCGAAGAAAAGTGTTTTTCCGTTTGACGACTGTGGGAAATGAGGCCAGTGTGTATGTGTGCCTGTGATATACAGATAAATAGACATAGTGATAACAAAAAGCGAACTGGAAAATCAGTAGCATGGCAACAGAAATGAACAGGCCCTGTAGTTTACATATTCCAGCCCAGCAAGTACAAAGCACATTTCCAATGCCTTATAGGAATTTCGGACTTAACGCTTATATTTATACGCCACCTAAAAAGCCTACATTTGTATTGTTTTTATATTCCCCGTATTAACACGTGTAGTTACATTAATTATTAGTCAATTTGTCATTAATAGCATTTCTATTGAAGTAGCCGTTCAAGTATTACATTATTTTTACTTTGCACAGGATGGGTTGACCCCTTTGCACGTTGCAACTGTGAGAAACAAAAAAGATGTTGTTTGTTTCCTGCTGGAGAAGGGTGCTGATGTCAGTGTACAGGAACAGGTACGTGATATACTAATGTTAGGCCACCCACAAAATTTGATGAGAGATGGTCCTCTGGACAACTGCACGTTGTATTTTAAAACCTATACTAAGCACAAAACCCACTGGCCCAAACTAAGAAAAATGCTCTACACAGAATATAATAATTGCTGAGTATTTTGTAGTGTATAGTGTTATTAAGCTATTAAAGCCAAAACGTATCAATAAATATAAAACATTCGCTCGACATAAGTTTTTTTTTAAATCTACTGTTCACTAAATCAAACTTTTGTCTTGAATAAATATTATATGGTGACATTATACAGCGAAGAAAAGTGTTTTTCCGTTTGACGACTGTAGGAAATGAGGCCAGTGTGTATGTGTGCCTGTGATATACAGATAAATAGACATAGTGATAACAAAAAGCGAACTGGAAAATCAGAAGCATGGCAACAGAAATGAACAGGCCCTATAGTTTTCATATTCCAACCCAGAAAGTACAAAGCGCATTTCCAATGCCTTATAGGAATGTCGGACTTAACGCTTATATTTATACGCCACCTAAAAAGCTTACATTCGTATTGTTTTTATATTCCCCGTATTACCTGGTGTAGTTACATTAATTATTAGTCAATTTGTCATTAATAGCATTTCTATTGAAGTAGCCGTTCAAGTAATACATTATTTTTACTTTGCACAGTTGTATGGGAAGACCCCTTTGCACATTGCAGCCAGGGAAAACAATGTAGATGTTGTTTGTTTCCTGCTGGAGAAGGGTGCTGATGTCAGTGTACAGGATAAGGTACGTGATATACTAATGTTAGGCCAACCACAAAACTTGACCAGAGATGGTCCTCTGGACAACTGCACGTTGTATTTTAAAACCTATACTAAGCACCAAACCCACTGGCCCAAACTAAGAAAAATGCTCTACACAGAATATAATAATTGCTGAGTATTTTGTAGTATATAGTGTTATTAAGCTATTAAAGCCAAAACCTATCAATGAATATAAAACATTCGCTTGACATAAGTTTTTTTTTAAATCTACTGTTCACTAAATTAAACTTTTGACTTGGATAAATATTATATGGTGACATTATACAGCGAAGAAAAGTGTTTTTCCGTTTGACGACTGTAGGAAATGAGGCCAGTGTGTATGTGTGACTGCGATATACAGATAAATAGACATAGTGAATACAAAAAGCGAACTGGAAAATCAGTAGCATGGCAACAGAAATGAACAGGCCCTGTAGTTTACATATTCCAGCCCAGCAAGTACAAAGCGCATTTCCAATGCCTTATAGGAATGTCGGACTTAACGCTTATATTTATACGCCACCTAAAAAGCTTACATTCGTATTGTTTTTATATTCCCCGTATTAACACGTGTAGTTACATTAATTATAAGTCAATTTGTCATTAATAGCATTTCTATTGAAGTAGCCGTTCAAGTATTACATTATTTTTACTTTGCACAGGATAGGTGGACCCCTTTGCACATTTCAGCTGGGGAAAACAATGTAGATGTTGTTCGTCTCCTGCTGGAGAAGGGTGCTGATGTCAGTGTACAGGATAAGGTATGTGATACATTAATGTTAGGCCACCCACAAAACTTGACCAGAGATGGTCCTCTGGACAACAGCACGTTGTATTTTAAAATCTATTCTAAGCACCAAACCCACTGGCCCAAACTAAGAAAAATGCTCTACACAGAATATAATAATTGCTGAGTATTTTGTTGTGTATAGTGTTATTAAGCTAATAAAGCCAAAACATATCAATGAATAAAAAACATTCGCTTGACATAAGTTTTTTTTTAACATCTACTCTTCACTAAATCAAACTTTTGACTTGGATAAATATTATACGGTGACATTATACAGCGAAGAAAAGTGTTTTTCCATTTGACGACCGTGGAAAATGAGGCCATTGTGTATGAGTGCCTGTGATATACAAACACATAAACATAGTCATTTCAAAAGGTGAATTGGAAATTCAGTACAATGGGAACAGAAATGAGCAGGCTCTAGTTTACTTACTCCAAACCAGCAAGTACAAAGCACACTTCAAATGTCTTAAACGCCACCACAATGGCCCACATTTTTATTATTTTTACATTCCTGTATTACCTGTATTAACAGGTGTAGCTCCATTAATTATTAGTCAATATGTCATTCCTAGCATTTTTACTGAAGTTGCAGTTCAAGTATTACATTATTTTTACTTTGTACAGAATGGGTGGACCCCTTTGCACGATGCAGCTCAGGAAAACAATGTAGATATTGTTCGTTTCCTGCTGGAGAAGGATGCTGATGTCAGTTTACAGAATAAGGTACGTGATTTACTGATGTGAAGCCGGCGACAAAACTTGACGAGATGGTGTTCTGCACAACTGCACTTTGTATTTTAACACCTGTACTAAGCACCAAATCCAGTGGCCCCCAACTGAGAAAAATGCTCTACACAGCAAATAATAAGTGTGAATATTTCAAATTACCATCTTTAGAAGGTAGACGCATATTTTATTACCAGTTCTTGTAGAAGGACGATGTAAGCCACGTTACCTCATGACCTTTTACCGCCTTAGTTCTTGGGCAGACACAGTATTTTAGTTAGTGCTCGGGCTTACTCTAATGACTTTCACTTCTTAATGTCCTCTGAATATATTTCACCCATCTGCAAAATTAAAAAAAAAACCGAGAAAAACCACGTACGGTTTTAAAACCATAATATGGGTCTTTTCGATAAGAATTGCTGAGTATTTTGTTGAGTGTAAAGTTATTAAGTTATTAAAGCCAAAGCATGTCCATGAATATAGAACATCCACGCGACATGAGTTTATTTTAATCTACTGTTCACCTACTTAAACTTTTGACTTGGATAAATGCTATATTGTGACATTATACAGCGAAGAAAAGTGCTTTTCAGTTTGACGACTGTGAAAAAAAACGCCATTGTGTATGAGTGCCCGTGATATACAGACACATTGACATAGTGAATATAAAAGGCGAACTTGAAAATCAGTACATTGAGAAGTGAAATGAACACACTTCTCCCCATTTCCATCCGCATATAAATGTCAACCACGACTTACACGCTTAGGTCTTTATTCGAACTCATAAAATGTGAACATGTTTGTAGGATCAGTAGAAGTAAATTAAGATGTTATAGCCTTTCTGCAATGGTCCCTTTCTAACACATTTTCATAAAATGAATAATCATCTCATAACATGTATAAGGTTTTTCGCAACCTACAAACAGCAAGAAAAAAGTCAGTATATCGTGAACTGCCCAGTGTTTAATTTAAGGAGACCAATTTAAAAGGACTGTTTGTATTTTTAATGAAACAAAGAAAATTCAGCAATCCGCAATTTGTCTTCATTTCTTGTATTAGGTGAATAGTCGGTTGACCTGTACATTCACTTGTAAGATCTTCAAGATTTTCGGCTCTGTTGATAACAGTGCATGAATAGTTTAATTGCTAGGGTTTGTACGTTTTTATTTTACACCCATTTTTACAGCGAGTTAAGGTAGATTAGCTGAGGTAAGTATACGTTGGTGTCATTTGCTTACCTGAGATCTACATGTCTCAAAATTACGTCATAGCAAACTTTTGATCATCTTTTTGACTTAAATTCAAAAATACTGTTAATTGAAAGTACCAGCCAATCACAAAGTTTACAGACCAAATTAGTCCATAATACTCTTTGCAGAGTGTAAATGTCTACTAAAAAGTTAAAGAAAACAAAAAGAACGCACACTTTGAAGTGCCTGTCAGACACAATCATTTTTTTTTTTCAAATTTTCTTCATCTATTAAACGCCTTTTAAAACTGTGGCTGTTTTAGTGGCCCTTTCTGACCATATTCTAAACAGTGACATCACATAGGGTTTTTGCCACTTGATAATTGAAGACTGCTAAACTACTACATTAAAATGCACTCGTTCCATGAATACTTGAATGGAACCTGAAGCAAATTATTTCTTAATGGATGTAGCATTCTTTGATGAAGATGATCCTATGCTATGGAGAAGCCAGACCTCATCCATTGTTTTCATGATGACTCTGGATCCTTGATATCGCGAGAAGAATGTCGAGTGGAACATTCTACTATGAGCGGTGGACATTAGGTAACATCAGGCAACAGGACTTGGAACATAGATAAATTAGAAAAATCTTACATGACTGCTAGTTCAGTGGCACTTTCATAGGACTTGACAAAGACTTGACTGTACTGTCCAAAGGTCCTTGTGATTAGCACGTAACTGTCACTTGTAGAAGGTTGTCTAGGGATAACCAGCTACTTTCAGAGCGTTCCACCCAAAAGGTTGTTTAATAGATCTCAAGATATTCGGCCTTAACAGGTAAAATTGTTCGCTCACACTATCCCAACAGTAAATCAGATAAGATGTCTCAAGGATTATTATGCAGATGCAGTTGTTCAGTGATGGACGAAAGAAACAATAAAGCGCCTCCTATGCAGTTTACTTAGCTTGGTGTAGTTGGCACCATACTTAGTACTTAGAGGGGTTTTAAAACCATAATATTAGTCATTTTGATAAGAATTGCTGAGCATTTTTTTATATAAGTTCATTAAATTACTATAGCCAAAACATATCCATGAATATAAAACAGCCGCTTGGCATGAGTTTATTTAAATCTAATGTTTACTAAATCAAACTTTTAACTTGGATAAATTTTACAGTGTGACATTATACAGCCAAGAAAAGTGGTTTTCCGTTTGACGACTGTAGAAAATAACATCATGGAGTGTGTATGAGTGCCAGTGATATACAAACATACAGACATGGTCATTTCGAAAGGAGAACTGGAAAATCAGTACACTGGGAACAGAAATGAACAGGCTCTGTATATTACTTACGCCAAGCCAGCAAGTACAAAGCACACCCCAAATGTCTTATACGCCACCACATTAGCTTACATTTGCATTATTTTTACATTCCTCGTGTTAACAGGTGTAGCTACATTAATTATTAGTGAATTTGTCATTCATTGCATTTTTACTGAAGTAGCATTTCAGGTATTACATTATGTTTACTTTGCAAAGGATGGGCGGACTCCTTTGCAGTATGCAGCTCAGGAAAACAATGTAGAGATTGTTCTTTTCTTGCTGGAGAAGGGTGCTGATGTCAATGTAGAGAATGTAGTACATGATGTACTGATGTGAGGCCGGTGATGTGATGTGAGGTTTAGGGCAGATTGTGCAATGTTAACTTCTTTTACTCACGTGTAAATTGAGCCTTGAATTTCAAGACCTGTTCTGTGCGCCAAATCTGAAAGTAAATAAGTTTCCTCCACGTAGGATATAAGTGTATATATTTCAAACTTCCATCTTTAGAAAAACAATGCATATTTTATAACGTCTTTCTGTAGTCCGCAGATGTAACTTGCGTAATTTAATGATATTTTAGAGTGTTAGTTCTTGAGCAGGCGGAGTATTTATTTAGAGCTCGGGCAGATTATAATGACTTCATTTTCTCGAAAACCCCTGACAAAATTTCATCGTCCTACAAAATTTAAAAAAAATAGTGAAAATCTATCTACTGATTTAAAACTTATAATGTGAGTCTTTTCAATATTAATTGCTGACTATTTTTCGTCTATATTCCTATTCGGCTATAAAAGCCAAAAGCTATCAATGTCAAATCGTACCCATGCATATAAAACAGCCGCTTGACCTAAGTTTATCTTTAACTTCAGTTCATTAAATCAAACTGTAGATTAACATAAGTGTTACACTCTTACGTTATACATTTGAGAAAAGCGTTTTTCCGCTTGACAGCTGTAGAAAAAAGCATAGTGTGTATGTGTGCCTGTGAAATACAGATACATCGACATAGAGAATACAAAAGGTGAACTGGAAAGCCAAGTACATTGAGAAGTGAAATGAACACGCTTCTGCCCATTTCCAGCCGCATACAAATGTCAACAACGCCTTACACGATCAGGTCTTTGTTCCAACTCATAAAATATGAACATTTTTTTTTATAGATTAGTAGAAGAAAATTAAGACGTGATAGCCTGTCTGCAATTATAGCTTTCTCACTCATCTTTATAAAATGAAAATCAGCTCATAACATGTATAAGGATTTGCGCAAAATTGAAAAACCAAGAAAAACGTCAGTATATCGTGAGCTCCCAGTTAATAATTTAAGTAAGATCAATTTAAAAGGATAGTTTGCATTGCTCATGAAGGAAAGAAAATTCAAAAGTCCACATTTTGTCTCCATTTCTTGTACGCTATTAGGTGAATATTCGGTGGACCTGTACGTTTACATGTAAGATCTTCAAGATTTTCGGCTTAGTTGATAAGAGTTAATGAATAGTTTAATTGCTCTTGTGTGTACTTTTTTTATTTACACCCATTAATATAGCGAGTTAAGGTAGATTAGCTGAGAAACGTAAAGTTTCGTGTCATTCCCTTGTCTGAGATCTACATGCTTGAAAACAACGTCATAGCAAACCTTTGATCAGATTCATTATACTTCATTGACTTTGGCAATAAGAACATTTCTACTAAAGTAGCTTTTCAAGTATTACATTATGTTAACTTTGCACAGGATGGGTGGACCCCTTTGCTCTATGCAGCTTGGAAAAACAATGTAGATGTTGTTTGTTTGCTGCTGGAGGAGGGTGCTGATGTCAATGTACAGGATAAGTTACGTTATATACTGACAGGAGGACGGCCACATAACTTGACGGGAGATGGTGCTTTGTCATGCAGTTTACTTTTGTGACAACTGCACTTTGTATTTCAAGGCTTATACTAGGCCAAAAACCCAATGGCCCCAACTAAGAAAACTGCTCCACACAGGATATAATAACTGTGAATATTTCAAACTTCCATCTTTGGAATGACGAGGCATACTTTATCTGTTTTTTGTAGAACGGCGATGTAAGTTACGTTACTTATTAATATTTTACCGTGTTAGTTCTTGGGCAGGCACAGTTAGAGCTCGGGCACATTTTAATGCCTTTGACTTCTTCAAAAGATCTGGAAATATTTCACCCATCTGCGAACTTGTTGAGTATTTTGTTGTGTATAAGGTTATTAAGCTATTAAAACCAAAACATATCCATGAATATAAAACATCCGATTGACATGAGTTTATTTTAATCTACTGTTCGCTTAATCAAACTTTTGACTTGGATAAATATTATATGCTGACATTATACAGCGAAGAAAAGTGTTTTTCCGTTTGACGACTGTAGGAAATGAGGCCAGTGTGTATGTGTGCCAGTGATATACAGATAAATAGACATAGTGAATACAAAGGGCGAACTGGAAAATCAGTAGCATGGCAACAGAAATGAACAGGCCCTGTAGTTTACATATTCCAGCCCAGCAAGTACAAAGCTTATTTCCAATGCCTTATAGGAATGTCGGACTTAACGCTTATATTTATACGCCACCAAAATAGCTCACATTCGTATTGTTTTTATATTCCCCGTATTAACAGGTGTAGTTACATTAATTATTAGTCAATTTGTCATTAATAGCATTTTTACTGAAGTAGCCGCTCAAGTATTACATTATTTTTACTTTGCACAGTATGGGAAGACCCCTTTGCACATTGCAGCCAGGGAAAACAATGTAGATGTTGTTTGTTTCCTGCTGGAGAAGGGTGCTGATGTCAGTGTACAGGATAAGGTATGTGATATACTAATGTTAGGCCACCCACAAAACTTGACCAGAGATGGTCCTCTGGACAACTGCACGTTGTATTTTAAAACCTATACTAAGCACCAAACCCACTGGCCCAAACTAAGAAAAATGCTCTACACAGAATATAATAATTGCTGAGTATTTTGTTGTGTATAGTGTTATTAAGCTATTAAAGCCAAAACATATTAATGAATATAAAACATTCGCTTGACATAAGTTTTTTTTTAAATCTACTGTTCACTAAATCAAACTTTTGACTTGGATAAATATTATATGGTGACATTATACAGCGAAGAAAAGTGTTTTTCCGTTTGGCGACTGTAGGAAATGAGGCCAGTGTGTATGTGTGCCTGTGATATACAGATAAATAGACATAGTGAATACAAATAGCGAACTGGAAAATCAGTAGCATGGCAACAGAAATGAACAGGCCCTGTAGTTTACATATTCCAGCCCAGCAAGTACAAAGCTTATTTCCAATGCCTTATAGGAATGTCGGACTTAACGCTTATATTTATACGCCACCTAAAAAGCTTACATTCGTTTTGTTTTTATATTCCCCGTATTAACAGGTGTAGTTACATTAATTTTTAGTCAATTTGTCATTAATAGCATTTTTACTGAAGTAGCCGCTCAAGTATTACATTATTTTAAATTTGCACAGGATGGGTGGACCCCTTTGCACATTGCCGCTGGGAAAAACAATTAAGATGTTGTTCGTTTCCTGCTGGAGAAGGGTGCTGATGTCAGTGTACAGGATAAGGTACGTGATATACTAATGTTAGACCACCCACAAAACTTGACCAGAGATGGTCCTCTGGACAACTGCACGTTGTGTTTTAAAATCTATACTAAGCATCAAACCCACTGGCCCAAACTAAGAAAAATGCTCTACACAGAATATAATAATTGCTGAGTATTTTGTTGTGTATAGTGTTATTAAGCTATTAAAGCCAAGACATATCCATGAATATAAAATAGCCGCTTGACATGAGTTTATTTTAATTTACTGTTCACTAAATCAAACTTTAGACTTGGATAAATGCTGTATGGTGACATTATACAGCGAAGAAAGGTGTTTTTCCGCTTGACGACTGTAGAAAATAAGGCCAGTGTTTATGAGTGCCTGTGCTATACAGACACATAGACATTGTAAATACAAGAGGCGAACTGGAAAATCAGTACACTGAGCAATGAAATGAACACGCCTCTGCCCATTTCCAGCCGCCTATATATGTCAGCAACGCCAGGTCTGTATTCGAACTCACAAAATATGAACATGTTTATAGGATCAGTAGAAGTAAATTAAGACGTGATAGCCTTTCTGCAATGGTAGCTTCCTAACACGTTTTCATCAAATGAATAATCACCTTTTAACATGTATAAAGCCTTGTTTACAAAAAGCAAGAGAAAACTCAGCATATCGTGTTTAATTTACGGAGACCAATTTAAAACGATGGTTTATATTACTGATGAAGCAAAGAAAATTTAGCAATCCACATTTTGTCTCCATTTCTTGTACACATTTAGGTCATTATTCGGTTGGCCTGTACATTTACTTGTAAGATCTTCAAGGTTTTCACCTCAGTTGATAACCGTGCATTAATAGTTTAATTTCTCTGGTGTGTAATTTTTTATTCACGCCCATTATTTCAGCGAGTTAGATAGATTATCTGAGGTAAGTAAAGTTTCGTGTCATTTCCTTACCTGAGATCTACATGCCCGAAAACTACGTCATAGCAAACCTTTGATCAGATTCATTATACGTGACTTTGCCATTGAGAGAATTTTTACTGAAGTAGCATTTCAAGTATAACATTATTTTTCCTTTGCACAGGAAAGAATACTCATACATAAGTAGCCGCAAAACACAAATATTATAGACCAAATTAATCCTTAATACTCTTTGCAGAGTGTAACTGTCTACTGTAATGTAAAAAAACAAGAAATTTCAAATTTTTATAATATATTGAACGGTTTTATAAACTCTGGCTCTTTCAGTGGCCCTTTCTGACCATATTGTAAACAATGACATCAGATATGGTTTTTGCCACTTGATAATTGGAGACTGCTAAACTACTACATTAAAATGCACTTCTTCGATAAATACATTAACAGAATGGAACCTGAAGAAAATGCTTTCTTAATGGATGTAGCTTTCTTTGATGAAGACGATCCTATGCTATGGAGAAGCCAGAGCTCATTCATTGTTTTGATGATGACTCTGGATCCTTGATATCGCGAGAAGAATGTCGAGTGGAACATTCTACTATGAGCGGTCTACATTAGGTAACAGGACTTGAGCATGGACAAATTAGAGAAGTGTCACATGACTGCCAGTTCAGTGGTAGTATGAAGCGTTGACTGTGCTGTCCAAAGGTCCTTGTGATTAACAAGTAACTGTCACTTATAGTAGATTGTCCAGGGATACACCAACCACTTCCAGAGCGTTCCACACAAAACGTTGTTTAATAGATCTCAAGATAATCTCTGTTAGGAGGTAAAATTGTGAGTGCACACTATCCCAACAGTAAATTAGGCAAGACGTCTCAAGGGTTATTATGCAGATGCAGTTGTTTTCTGATGGACGAAAGGAAAAACTTGGCCTCCTAACAAATTTGCTTAGCTTGGTGTAGATGGCACCATGCTTAGAACACCAATCCAAAAATTTGACCAAAGAATCTTTGCCCTACACAAAGGAGACCTTCTTTCTACAGTTTGCTTTAGAAATTCTAAATTCTACACAAAGAGCGGATTTCCTCCAGAAAAGGCGGCGTTAAGCCAAAAGTAATGCAGGGCAGAATCAAAAATAAACTGCAGCAGGTAATGAAAAGGAACAATGAAAAACGCTGCAATTAAGACATCAAATTAAGAAGAAAAATGCTAATTAAACATCCATGACACCCTCTGACAGATAAATGGAAGTGTAAAACAAAAAATTCAAAAATCTCCCAGTTTCCTTTGGTGTTCGGGGTCATGGAAAACCCCTACTGTGTGGCATTTTGAATAGACCTTTAAACTTGATTTCAACAGTTAATTGTTAACACAACCACCATAGAATGCCCTAAAATGTTACAAAACATAAAATTTATGTCTTTGGTTATTTTCTGGCTGCAAAGAAATTTGCTGATGCAGTCCTTCTCGCCACTTTTGACACCCCTCTCCCAAGTCACATGGGGCTAAAATGTCATCTTTCATCAACAGATCTGCCAATATGTTTGCGAAGAATATCTAAAATTAGTTAAGGAAGTATTCCTAAAGGTAAACAATCTGTTCCTGGGTTGATTTTGTGGATTCAAATAGCGCTGTTACTGTGTGACTATTGACAATATGAGTTAGTACATTCAATAATAGGTACGTGTATTAAAGGGGCATAACCCATACATACTCGTGTGATGTTTACATTCCCCGTATGAATAAGCGTAGTTACGCTGATTATTAGTGAATTTGATATTAATAGCATTTTTACTGAAGTAGCATTTTAAGTATGTTTTCATCTGGCATCTGTGTTTGTACTATTATATTAATATTTTGTAAAGTACAAAATCTCCGCCAAATCACTGTCTTCGTTTTATTCCAACGTTATGATTTTAGAGTTCAGTTTTCTATTTGGAGATTGAAGTTCAGTTTATTCAGAGACAGAGATTGGCTGCAACAACAATAAAAGTGCAATCATTACTTACTTTAAGCGATCGGTATTTAAATTACAAAACGTGCAAATTATTGCTTACGTTTTACAAATCGTCTTACACATCATTTCCTAATAAATGAGATCGATATCAATGTGTATCGGTTATATGCTGTCACAACTCGCAGTAACATTCAACATTTACACATATCAAAACATGTGTCGTTGTTGTACATTGACCTTGACATTTTCGCACTTAAGGGAATCAACTTTCAAAGAGCATTTGACTTTTAATCTTATAACAGTGTACACGACTTAAAGAAATGTGACCTTATAAAACAGGTGTAAAAAAACGGACTAATGAAAGTATTAAAAATTAGTATAAAAAAATCAATATAAACGAACTCATGGTCCAAGACAAAAATGTGCGCCTCTTTCACAAAACTTCTGTAGCTGTTGAAAGTCTGTTTGTCGGCTAAGGGTCATTTAGCCGACTATCGTAAACAGGCTACGAAAAAATTGACTAGACTTTTCACTAAATTAAATCTGTCTATAGCTTAGCCGGCTTACCATAGAAATTTGAATCTATGATGATAATACAAGGAATGATCGTTAACATTTCTTATACAACTATTGTTCACGTAAGCCATCAATGTTCGAGTAAAAATACATTCTGTAAATGGTTTTAACATCACAGAATAATAGGTATTTTATCATTATTAAAATCTGAATTCCAAGCTATATGAATACAGCTAACACCCAGTAACAATGTTGATGCAAAAGGTTTGCCGTGCGGATGTACATTTCTGATTGTATCTACGAGCTCGTGTATACGCCTCAACCTAGCACTTCACACAGCCAAAAAGTCAGGAATTTTCTTTTCAAAATTAAACTCCGTCTTACTTAGGACATGAACAGTTAATTATGCTTTATAAGATTGTTCCCATATGGCAACTGTACGCAAAATGTATCCATTGGCGGAGGACAGAAATTTAACCATGCCATATACCTATGTACTGTAAAGTTTTAGATAATTGATGTCCTGTAATCTCCTTATGAAATGGACCGAATTTGAGTCGTCTTCATACTGCTTATCATTACCTTCAGCCTTCCTAAGTGCACTTCGATTAAGTCACTTTGACATATTCTTTGAATAAAGGGATTTTTTAAATACATTTGTATTTACCTGTTTATTCTATTTATCCTCTGCAGCATATGCTTCTTTGTCATGTTCGTTTGAAGCCTTGTACAAATAGTTGAAACTTTCATCTTCTGAAAACCCAAACATGTTAATCAAACTGTAAAAATAGAGACAATGTTTGGTTTAATAAGATCATTACGCTGCTCTAGCGCGCTAACCAACTGAGCCATGGAGTCCTCTATTTTTAATGAACTAAAATCCTGTTCAAACACCAAGCTCTACATCAGTTATATTCTGTATATGAGCACATGTGTATCTTATAGTGATGTGTTACAGAGCGCTTTGACCTATTCTGTTTATTCCGAAGGCTTTGTTTTTTGCCATTATTATGTTATATTGAATTTTTTGCTCTAATAGTTTTTGCAAAATCGGCTGTAATTCTGAGTCTTATTGACCTTTGGAGTCTTAATGTAAACTACACTAATTTTTAACTGTCTTGGTCATTATTCAGGACGGGAGGACGGCTTTGCGCGTCGCGTCAACATTAAACCATGCGCACGTTGTTTCTTTGCTGAAGGGTGAGGACGCCTGTATACAGGATAAGGTATGTTATAATACGTCTATACATGTTTTATGAAATTAACTACGGTGTGTGACGGCGAATGGTACAGAATTATCTAGCTTAAATACGTCGAAAGACAACATTAATTTGAACCGTGGCACATGGCCTGGTCACGTGTTCATGTGCTATATGGAGAAACATACCTGGACCATTCTAGGCTATATCATGTAGCACTAAGGGTGAGCGTTCCCTTCCAAGTTGAGCTTTCACGGTCCATTAAGTCTATCCAGGACTTCGGGTCGTTCATTTAGTCATTAATTTGATGTAAATAACGTTTGCATATCATTTTATAATTTACATGAAGCCTGGTGTCGGGGCATTTTGTTACAAACTGAATACACACTGACACATGGAGCCAGAGTAATATTTAGTGTCAAAATGTCGCTGGCTAAAATGCTGGGTATGTCGAACTGTCGTGTGCGTAAATGTCGCTGTCCATAATGTCGTGCATACATACTGAAATGTGCTAGTTGGATATGGAGTTTTAGCTGACATTAAATGTTTGCAGTATCTTCGATAGGAGACTGTGAGTAAATGTGTAAACAGCGAGCAGGATAAATATGTAACGGTGAAGTTAAGCTATCTACTGTATACCGGAGATATGTGCAGAGGAGTTAAATATTGTAAACTGATGTGGTAATTACAAATTTATGTCGTAACTGACACATAGTCATGACAATCCACAGAGAGGCCAGATGTCTTTGCGCAAGGCAGTAATGAACGGTGATATTGAGAGCGTTCATCTACTCGTGAAGAAAGTAGTGAGTCTCACAACAGAGGATCAGGTATGTCAGATAGAACCAACTACAATTAATAGATCTTATCGAAGGCCAAAGATTCATAACTACATGTAAATGTATATGGTCCAAGTAAGGAATAATTCAGAAGACACGTGGATCAAACAGCTGTATTACACACTCCTCTCTCATTCAGCTGTACCATGCAAGTAAATTATATTCATACGATTGTGTGTAGGAAGAGCATGTTGTTTGTTGCATCACACTATTTGAACTTTGTGATGATTTCTGAGTAGTTTGATTTTCGCCAATTCAAGATGAAAATATAGCTGCCGTGGACCGAGATTCCAGGATCGGCTTTTGTACGTTTTATATATATTATCTTGGTAATAGTAATGATAACTACGGTAAAAAGGAGAAAAACGTAAAAAACATTAATACAGTGTGTTGGATTTGAATTTTAGACAGCCAGATATCACGTACAATAATAGTACCACTATGGGCCAGCACGCAGTTTATGCGGCTTTGATCTGCTTATAGCGGAGAACAAAAGACACAAAGAATACACTGTTGCAAGCTTGATTCCCGCGATAAATTACAGTGGCAAAGAAATTTCATGTAGTCTTACACAAACTCGTCTGTTAAGTAGATAAGAAGCTTTCAAACAGATTGAACGCTTTAGTTGTTAATTTCATAAAAAAAAACTACCCAGCACGAGGGAAAACTGAGAGCAGAGTGGAAATCAGCAGCCTGAAATACATCAGAATAAATGGCCTACAAAAGAAGTGACAAACTGTGCCCGGTATTTACACGACGCTGTTCTTAGCCCTATCCCGCCTCGCTTGGCGCTGAACACTGGAAGGCTGGAGGAAGGAAACAGGACTGGAATGTGACTGGGTGGGGTGTCATATGTAGTGTCCTTGGCATAATACTTCAGTGGCGGAAGAACTTCTTCAGCATGGACTCACTCTGCAGCAACAAGACACAGTATATGTAAGGGTGCCACTATTGGAGAGTAAAGATGAGAAACAACTGGCTTGTTTAACTCTCAGATCAGCGATATGTCTAACACAAGATAAATCAAAGAATTGCGAAGATGCTGGAATTAGTTTAAATACACATATTTGAACAAAATAAACAAATAATACATCTAACAATAATATATAAAACTATACAAATAATTACAAAAATATATAGTTTCTTACTGATGACAGCGTCTAAATCCGGTTGGAATATTCCGGGTTCGAAAGGCGAGCCAGTCCACGTAAAAATAAAATCTCTAGTAAAGAAGAATATTCCAATGGAAGGATGACAGTCCTACAAGTCCTACAAGCAGATCTCCAACTGTCTGTGAAGGTGTAAGTTTTCAGGGCGGACGGGTTGTCAGCAACGTCCGTGATGCCGAGCTGGCGATGCATGTTTCACTAGACGGAAATATACACAAAGTCACATTCCGGGTAAAAAGTACGTAATCGCACAATGAGAGAATGAGCGATTCATAGGTCTATCCTAAAACATGCATACGTTTCATTAAAATCCAATGGAATTTACTATCACCTTTAGCAGTAACAAAATTTGCGTAAATGTCATGTATGTTCAAACAAATGCATTAAAAATTTTAACTCTAAAGTTTTAAAAGTATTTTGGCGATCACATGAAAGCCACAGCTTGAACGGGATTGCGAATGCCATAATCCTGAGGTCAATTAGGCTTTTGTTTGATCCGATTGTGCAGATTTTACAGTTGACCTAAGTTTGCGATATATTTACATATGGAATCATTTATATGAAAAAAGGTTGAATTGCCACCAACCACACACACACACACACACACACACACACACACACACATATATATATATATATATATATATATATATATATATATATATATATATATATATATATAGTCACGTGTGTCAAGTTTGAGATCAATCGATTAAGTTGTTCTGGAGAATAAGAATAAGAAGGGTTTTCTTATAAATCCAGATGTTACCAAACCAAACCTGTCCTCGCAGTGTCAGCTTGGTTCTGCTCAGTCGCAGCTTAGTGCAGATTGGTGAATAACTACTCCTTCATCGTGCATTCATAATGTAGAACGTACTACAATATCGAGTGTAACGCCAGATCAGCGACGACAGTGACACAAATGATACAGAACACACCTAAGCGGTAAATTCCTGACTCTTGTCAGCCTCCCTGGCTTAGCTGTACATTCAAATTGTTCAATTAATGCTTCACTACGAGCATCCTACACACTCTGCTTAGCGGCATGGCTCAAGCGAGACTAACATGCAAAGCGATATACACCATGAAAAGATGGACAATTGTGTAAAAATGTGTAATGTTTTAAATAGTAATTTCTGGTCTGGGATTGCCAACGCGTTTTCTGGTAATCACATAATTCCTAAAGTTGTAGAAATTATTCTAATGCATCAATTTTTAAGACTTGTATCAAAGATTTTAATCGGTCAGAGTTCCTGTTTTCTTCGCCCTAATGTCTTACACTTATTATATTAGTCTGACGTCCCGAAGAAAGGAAAGATACATGTAGCCGTTCAGCGTGAAGTACTTACAAATGATACATTTCTTTTATTTACGGATTCTTCACTTTTACGATGAGTGACAAAACTTGAGTGCCACAATGTCCAGCAGAATTATAAAAATCCGCCCGGTTGTCACACAATATAATGTGGTTGATGCACCGATTTGCGTGGCACACAGCTGCACACTACTGATTACATTACGCCAATACCTCAGAGCCTGTGGTGCTGTGTGTGACAGTGTGGTACAGTATAATTGCGGCACTACGGTTCATCGCTACGGTGTTGCAGTGCAGTGTATGTCCGCGACACTGTGGTACAGTGCGATTGCGGTACTGTGGTTCAGTGTCATTGGGGCACTGTGGTACAGTGTAATTGCGGCACTGTGGTAAAGTGTGATTGCGGCACTGTGGTACTGTGTGATTGCTGCACTGTGGTACGTGTGAGTGCGGCACTGTGGTACAATGTCGTTGCGGCACTGTGGTACATCGCTAAGGTGACGTGCTGCAGTGTATGACCGCGGCACTGTAGTACATCGCTCCGGGCCTGTGTTGTTATGTGTGACCGCGGCAATGTGGGACAGTGTGATTGCGGCACTGCGGACTATCACAACACATCTTTGGTCACTAACAATCGGGAGATACATCTATACCACTGATGTCAATGAACCTGCTACGTGTATGTTATTGTGACATTCAACAGGAAGGAGAGACGGCTGTTCACTGGGCAGTGCGTAAAAATAATGTGGATATTGTCCGTCAGATTGTGGATCTGGGCGGGGACATCAACATTCAGAATAAGGTGAGTTGTTGTTGTTGACATACGTGACGATCTACATGTAACATTGTGAAATCCCTGTGGTCTTAAAAAAACGCATTTATACAATTTATACCTTAAATAACAGAGCTATACAAATTGTAGGCCTATGGAATTCTCTTTTTTTAAGTTTTCGTCTGAAAGAAAAGCGGTATAAACATCGTTATTTTCTACAAAATCCACCGACTAGAGAAAGATTGAACGTCCCGGCATGCTTTAGGCTTATCCAATGAAAGCCCCATTTCATCCTCCTGAATGCTAATTGTGACGTCATTGTGCTGAAGGTTTTACTCCTGATGAATAAATAACGTGCATTTCCAGTATTAGCTAAATACGTAAGTATATCGTGATAATCGTGGATATTAATGTGTTTAGATAAAGGAAGAAGCTGGACCGCACTAAAAGGCACACCATGCCTACATTCGTGGCTGTAGGCTGCCAAATTGTGTCTGGAATGCCATGCCCTGAAGAGCTACTGGGTAAAGCTAAGGTCCATGACGTATGTAATCTGTTGAAATGGTAGCCTAAAAAGACTTCTAAGCCTCCGATGTTTAACTGTTACCTACTCAGACAACAAAACTGCTGGCAGAAAAGTGAGATATTTTATTTAGCCTTAGGTATAGCTCTTTGTTATAAGTTGTATAAATGTGTTCTTTTCTTTTAAATGAAATTAATGTTACAAAGCTGTTTGTATAATACACTCTTTTTCTAAAACAGAATTTTGACTAGGTTTAGTTTAGTAGACATAGCGGAACTCCTGAATACACAATCCTGAGCCCCCAAGTACTTTGTGCAGTTATCTTCGTGTTAACCAAATTTTAATCCACTACAAATGAAAGCCTACATGTCATACATGTCCCTGTTCAAAGCTGTTTTTTTGCTTACGTTCCATTGTGGAGGTGGTTTTTATTCGATTAAAACGTTATCATATAAATATGAAAGCCTGAGGTAGCCTAATTGTACTCCTGGTGCAGCTGGACTCTGTGTATTGTTTATAAAAGACGTATACTGTATTCTGGTTTGTACTCCAGAAACCTTTTCGTCATAAATTGTTTTGTTCCGGCGCAAGTAAACCCGACAAAAGAAGTTAACTACATCGGGTATCACCACATTATATTGTCATTTATGTATTGATCTGTCTATTCATGTAAATGCATAAATAGCAGGAAATTACACCGTCGCTAACATCCGGCCTCAGGCTGAATTAAGTAAACAAAAGGTAAGGTTACTTGCAATTACTTTGACGTCACTGGCCTAGAAGGACTCAACATGCTGTGCTGTCATCACCTTTAACACAAGGCACCATTGAAAGAATGCAAAGTAACCAGGCCTTTTCAATGATTAGTCCACCAGCAGAATCCTGGTAATTTATATAAGAATACAGTATAATAAATCACACAGCAAAGAGTAACAGCAGTGTGATGGTTGGCAATGTATCACCTGTGAAACAAACTGTTCGTGTAAATGCTTAAATGGTACCAAATTGCGTTCCCCTTGGCATAGTGGTTTAAGGAGAATTAGGTAAAAGTGTAGGGTGATGTTAGTTGCACTTCGTTTTTTATTGCAATATATTTGAACTTAAAACTTTGGCAAAAATGAAGTTTTGCGTGGTAGGTGTGAATCGGCGGACGTCCTGCTTGTCGGGAGATAAGGTCGTGGTTTGTATAGTATTGTTACAGTACACAGGAGGGTAAGACACCATTATTCCTGGTCCATCGGAGGCAAATAATCTGGATCGCCTTCGTCTCCTATTCAGGAATGGAGCTGATGTCAAAATTCAGGATCTAGAACGTTATCCACAGATCAAAGACCACGCTAGTTATGACAATATAAACAAAGGATTTATGTTTCAATTATCCTCAAACACGGTTTTTAATGTTAACTGGGTAAACAATGTTTAAAAGGTTTCAAAACTAATTGTAGACTCGAGGAAATCTGAGCTGAATTTGTAAACATATATTGAGGAAGCCTTGAATATGTAGAGCAAAATTGCTACCATTGCTAAATACTTTTACGGTGTATACCACAGCTTGGTTCATTTGACGAGAATACATTCCTGATGTCATCTTAAATGAGGCAGATATGACGTCAATTAGGGTAATTTACCAGAAAAAATCCAAGATATATGTACAGAAATACAGTTACCACGTGCGTCATGCTCTTGTATCAAACTTTGGTTTTACATACATGTCCGTGCCCTGGAGAGAAAAGGAAATCATGCTTGGAGTTTAACGTCGTACTTAACAATTTTGCACTCATATGACGACGAATTATGTGACTGGTAACACTGTCATGGAATGTACAATTCGTTAGCGACATGACAAAAAATACCATTTTTAACTTTTACAGGATGGGAAGACGCCATTGCTTTTAGCCCTAAGGGCAAGTAATCTGGATCTTGTTCGTCTCTTGGTAGAGAGAGGCGCTGGTGTCAATGTACAGAATGAGGTATGTGGTGTACAGTACGATGATTTTCACATTTTCTCTGATTCTAGACTAAATAAGACCAGCACTAAAATACATGTTTCATTTTAGGTTTATTTCCAGGCATACAGTCTAAATTGTGTAAACATAGGGGGTACAAAATACAAACAAAAATAGATTCACTCTAAAAACCCTGTGGAAAACGTTGTTAACATAATAGTATACAATACCTGCATATGTATCTTCATTAGGTAGTTATGGCCAATGGTCGCTCAGTAGTTTTTATACGCATCGCCACTATGGGGGCGTATTATGTTATAGCGATTGTGTCCGTCTGTCCGTGTGACCGTCCGTATTCGTGTCCGGGCTATAACTCCAAAAGTTGTCTGCGTAGAGTTTTGATTTTGGTGGATACATACACAGATGAGTGTATGTATGATGTGTCGCGACTCACACTTGTCTATTTCCAGATAACCACTCTTCTTAAATGTGCTATACACATAGATATAATTTTCAAATCCGAGTTGTTCCTCCCACAGTATTCTACATAGAGTTTTATTTTTTGGTGGATACATAGATACGCAGGTGACAATGTTTTTACGACACACATTTATCTATTTTCGCAGTTGTCATGGTAATGAGATTTGTCTTATATATACTATATACATAGATTTGATTTTCGAGCCCGGGCTACAATTCCAACATTCGCATAATGTTTGGGTTTCAGGTGAACACATTTGCCAGCTTGCGATAAAAATCCCCCCCCCCCTCCCCCAAGGGTTATACACACCACAATGCTGCTGGTATTCTTTTATACATTTCAAACAAATGCATTTGTTGGGGCGTTTGTGTGTTCACATGAACTCTTGTTTAATCTACCCTCAACCAGTATAACATCCTGGTGATCCATATAAAGGAGATACTGTTTTGTGGACTAGTAGTAATTAAAAAACAAAAGCGTGTTACAAGTATATAAATGACATATTATTGTGACATCCCACAGGAGGCTGAGACGGCATTGTTTTGGGCGTTGAGGGCAGATGATATGGACCTTGTTCGTCTGTTGATAAAGCACGGAGCCAATGTCAACGTACAGAACAAGGTACGTACTGTATGGTTATTTAAAACGAGAGCATGTTGGAGGAAGAATCATTTTAATAAGTTAGCTTTACCTTTAAACACATTTAGTAACAAAAGTCAAAGATGGAAACTTGTTGACCTCAGGCGTGAATAGTTTATATTTTGCTACCCCTGGCGTAAACACAATATTAGGTATGGTACTAACAAAAATTATATTATTTTTTTTGCTATGACCTGAAATACATCAGAATGCATCAGGTTATATCAACATTCAAAACCTTTTCAGTTTTCACCTCATGTTTTGGACCAATGGCGAGTTTTAAAAGTTGTGAGTGAATTTTGACGCCTTTTTTAACTATATATATGCACTTAAGTTCAGTGTACAACAAGATAACATTTTACAACATTCGCTTTATCAGTTGTTCTAATTTTAAAAAATATAAATGTCACAAAACCCATATGGCCGAAAAACCACGTAACCACATTTGCCCCACATTTTCAAGACACTGCTGCGCAATATACGGCATCGCCTAGTTTGGTAACAACCTGTGAAATTCTGCCCGTCTAGGAAAGATGCTAGGAGTGTCCAGGTGTGACATGCTCTTTATGTCATGGAGCAATATTTAGGGCATACACCCTCCGGGCGATACCCTATATTATTGTTGTCCGGACTATCAACCAAATTTTGTGTGCCGACTGCAGAGAAAACCACTGAGGCGGAACTATCATACATCGCGACGACGCCACTGGGGTGGAACTGTCATACATCGCAGCGGCGCTACTGGGGCGGAACTGTCATGCATCGGGACGGCGCGACTGAGGTGGAACCGTCCTACATCACGACTGCGCCCCTCGGGCAGAACGGTCATACATCGTAACGGCGCCACTGGAGTTGAACTGTCATACATCGCAGCGGCGCGACTGGGGCTTAACGGTCACACATCACAATGGCGCTACTGGGGCGTAATTTTCACACATCGCTATGGCCCCACTGGGGCTTAACACATCGCGATGGCGCCAGTGATGCGAAATTGTCGTACATCGCGACGGCGATGGTGCCAGTGGGCCGCAACTGTTATCCAACATGACGGCGCCACTGGAACAGAACTGTCATCCACTATCAGGGAGAGCCCCACTGGGCCGGTCCAGTCCGCGAAGGTGCCACTGGAGCCGCCCAGTCTGCAATGGCGCAACTGGGGCTAGACTGTTATAAATTTTGACAGCGTCACTGGGGCGAAACTTAGTTCCGCAGGCTTAGTCGATGTGTCGATTGGCCTAGCTAGTTCTATAGGTTATCGTACTCACGTTGATGTTGTTTCGCTTAGTCATTTCTCATGTCCAGCTTAATGATAGTTTCCAATAGTTTGATTGACTTGTACATGCTAACTCTATGATATTCAGGTTTCCCCATCAACCTCTCAAATAAACAGAAAGTAGATATACATACAGTGTTCGGTTTGTCATGTTTCATCAACCCATGGGAATGCTGAAAGCAAACTATAAAACCAGCGCTGTACAACACTAATCTTGTGACATCACTGGATGCATTTTTTCCTATATGTAGAGTGTATCTATGTAGCGTGCAAAGGAATATCAGACTTCCTTTGCTTTTACTGATGAAAGTAACCTGCCGGATAGGCATAATTAAACAATTACAATTAAACAGTTACAATGAAGTAGCAGGTCTTCACCTCGTCATTGTTCATTTAATGGTAATGTGTAACAGCTGAAACAACATAATGCTGTGAAGGTTACAGTGAAACAAGGGCAGTTTCGTTGGTATGGACACATCAAATAGTTAATGTGTGGTTACCCACACGGTTGAGCACCCTAAAATGGCGCTCAGTTAATACTTCTTTCCAGGACAGGTGCACCTAGTCGTTGTTCTAGAACACAAATCGAGAAGTTCAAGCTGACCATCTCCCGGAAAGGTCCAATCGACATTCCACAAGATCATCTTCCCCAGACAAATGAATATCATATTTGGGCCTCTGCTCTGGGTCACAAAAGGCTTTAACCTGTTAGTCTAGACAAGAAAATTTTTGCTCTGTTTCTTTCCTTCAGGGTAAACAACTTCAAAATTCACCATCGAAATCGTCTGGGCAATCCTATATGGCTTCGTCCACGGATGAAGAAAGTTCTTGCATAGTCCCGGAGAGGGTTTGCCATTATGCACTCACACTTCATCGCCTTCCTGGAACAGAGATCCACGAGAATGGACATCATGGTGGGTCTTCTACTTCGGCTGAGCCAGGTCTATGTTGGCTTTGGCCAGTTCAAGGGTTTCTTGTATAGGAACTGTGACTTCAACTTTGTAATCAGCTCCATCCTCAAGGCTGGAATCCTCAAAAGGAGTGTGGTGTCCACTGATAACAGGAGTTCTCTACCACAGAGTAAATAGAAAGGCGTTTCCTGAATGCTCTCTTTCATGCTTGTTCTGTAGGGAAACAGTGCGAATGGTATCATACAATCCCAATCACGGTAATGGTTAATATCATACATGGACAGCAATTTTGCCAACGTATTTTTAAACCTTTCTTCGAGCCCACTGGTCTGAAATATTTACTTTGGTAGTGTTCCTGATTTCGCAAATTTCCTTTAACAACTTGGATAAGAGGTTTGTTCCTCTGTCTCATAGGGGGACTTTAGGACTTCCATGACGAGCAGATATTTCCTTCACAAATAACTTGGCACATGTACATGCATCCTGGGATTTTATTCCTAATGCTTCTGGTCATTTTGTGAGGTAGTCGCTTAACACGTCAATATACCAATTACCCTCATCCATCGGCGGGAACGGACCTAACACATGCACAGTGATACCATCAAATGGTCTTTCCACTGGAATTCGTACAAGAGGCGCTGGTCTCCGAATTTTCTTAGTAGGACAGGAGATCCAAGACTTCACCCAGTGGCCTGTGCCCGAATACATCCCTTTAAAGGAATATTGGTTCTCTTTTTTTTTTTTTTTTCGTAGGTTTATTAAAGCCAAGGTGACCAGCTATTTGACCATCGTGGCACATAAACAAAACATCGTCGATAAGTGACTGCGGAACCACTAGCTGTTTCCGGGTATATTTTCTGCGTCTCCGTGAGCCTGCACTTTAGGGGTGATACAAGGCACCATCCTCCAGTAAACCGTCTCCCAACTCTGCGACAAATTTTCTAGCCTTTGTAGACGTTGCTAATAGGATACCATCTTCTAGATACCCCATCATAGTAGATGTGAAAAGGTCACATCTTTTCATGCTTTGGGATGACCAAAATGGCATCTTTCGAAAGCCAACAACATCATCAGATTGTTGCACTTGAGCAGCAACATACGGTCAACGCGACAGGCTGTCAGCATTGCCATGCTTTGCACCTGACCTGTGCTCGATCTTAAGGTCATATTCCTGGAGTTGCAGTGACCATCTGACAAGTTTTCCAACGTGGTTTACCGAATCATCATCCATCTGAGTGGGGTGTGGTTCGTCACGATGGCGACCGTAAAGAGAATAGCGGAACCTCTTTATACACCAAACAATGGTGAGAGATACCTTCTTAATGGTCGCTTAATTCTGTTCTGCTTTCTTCAGCTGCCGACTTGCATAGGCAATTGTTTACTCTTCTTCACCATCAAGCTGAGCCAATACAACACCTAGTCCGTGCTTGCTGATGTCTGTGGCAGAGAAAAATTTGGAAAGTGTAAAATAGCAGTAGAACAAAGAGCGTCTCTCATTTGGTTTTATGCGTTTTCGCACCCCTAACACTATGGAAATTTTAGATCTTTCTTCAAGAGATTATGCAAAGGGGATGATATGTACACAAACTTACGTATATACTTTTGATAATACGACACAACGCCAAGAAAGCTGCAGAGATCAGTCACATTGGATTGGTAGGGGAAAGTTTCTAATGACACTTACTTTCTCCGCATCAGGTCGTATACCATCAGCACCAACAGTGTGACGTAGAATCTTAACACTTGGCCGACAGAATACACACTTCTCAAGTTTGTCTTCAGATTTGCTTCACGGATACGCTGAAGCACTTCACATTAAATTCGTATTGACAACAAAATTTTGAGAAAGCTTGTTCCCTATCTCCACCTGCCAGTATCCCGAGAGTAGGTTATGGTGGTGAATTAATGGGCACCTTCAAAAGCCTGGGTCATATCATCCACTAACGGTATTGGGTACACATAGTTCTTAGTGATTGAGTTTATGGCTCGATAGTCGACACAAAAGCGCCATGACTGATCTGGCCTTTGAACCAACACAACAGGAGCTGACCAGGGACTAGTAGATGGGGACATAACCCCGTTATACAGCATTTTATCTACTTCCCTTTCAACCATATCTCTCTGGCTTGCTGGTACCTGATATGGTCGCAGCTTTATTGGATCGTTCCCTTTGGTGTTTATTTCATGTTGTGTCAAATTGGTTCTGCCTAGAATCCATCCTTATGAACAGAATGTCACTGTATTCATTCAACAGATTTTCCCACCCAACTTTCCCTTTTAACTCCAAATTAGATTCTGTGAGATCAACCTGATCACCAACTGCATATTTTCATTTCCTTATCCCGTAAGCTAGCACTAATGTGAATCGAGACTTCGAGCCACCTCAGGCCAGTAAGTCATGCAGCAAGGTGTTTCCTGTGTCTCTGTTAGATGCAAGTTTCACGATATGCAGTTTCTGCCAATGAGCCTAAAATTAGACTTGTTTATTTCGCGTAGAGCTCGGAAGTGGGCCTGTGGTGTGCAATATACTTCCTTAGGACAGTTAAATGAACACAATGAAGTGGTCATTTTTAATTCCATATTAGAAAATGGCGAGAGAAAAAAAACTTCTGTTTATTTGTTTGTAAACATTGTGATTTTGGGGTTGTCTCATTATTAAATACACTGTAGGTGCAGATGGAAGGATAGATGGGACACAGACACATAGTCATGGATGGATAGATATTACATAGATATTGGAGGATATAGGAAGATGCTGGAAAAACACTACACGAAGAGGGGAATCAGTGCTTACCATCCGCAGGTTGCTGGTTTGTCTGCCCACGTACATACAACGAAGTTTTGTCCATTTCATGAGTGTAGTGCAACGTTTAAAAATGTCCCAAGCACATGTCTTTCAGCGGACTTCGCTCCAGATAGCTAACATTGATCTATTCACGTGGTTGCAAACGGTGACCGTCCTCGTCCTGTCGCCCCGCGGCCCGAGGACGGTTCCGATCGCGCCGGATTTGTTACGTCGTCGTGCCGCGAGACGACGGGACGAGGACGGTCACCATTTGTGCGAGTCGCGAGCCGCGACACGAGAACGGTACCATTCGCGCGCAATTTGCACCGCCCCGGTGCCGCGGACCGCGAGCGGCTGGGCGAGATGTCCTCATCCGGCTTCCATATGTATGTCTTGAATCAAATGGTCCATTGCCAGTTTATCAACATATTCTCTCGGTAAATCAGAATGTATTCACCATGACAGTGTCAGTATTGCATGACAGTAATCATGAACACATAAATCAGGTAACAGATGCCTTTGAAACAAATCTGAGTAGTAGGCCTTTTGTGACAGTTTTGGTCAAAAATTGTCAGGGTGTGGCTGACAGACGTAATTTTACTGCTACTCTGTCTCTTAGGTACGCAGGTAGCAATTCTTCCTTTCTATCGAAGCCCCATCTGTTTGATTTTGCACCCTTTCCAATTCTCTTAGGCCAGGACTCTCTTTTTTCCACCTACTCCACGTGAAATTTAGACGGATGCACAAAAGGCCACTCTAACCTAATGGGATTTTCTTATCAGATTATATCGTCAATTGACAGTCTTTTTCAGAATTGCATTTATTCACGTAAACACAGATGAAAGTCCGCTTACCATCATTCTGATGCATTTCGTAGCATGCAAGTAAGGGTATGATTGTTCGGTGTACGTTGAACGCTGTTAGCATACGCTTTCAGATGGTCATTTTCGGGTCTGTTCAACAGCTGTGTCCAAGCGGTTCAATTTAAATTGAACGCAAAAACTGGACCCTTCATCACCCTAAGACCACTCTACTCCCCGTAGCCTTTTGACACTGGTTTTAAGGTTTTAGTGCTGTACAGGTCTCTCCTGTACGTTTGATCGATGTCACTTCAACCTTGATTCGATTTCTGATACCACTTGTAATGGTCAAGTAATTCACATCAAGTTGAGCAAATTAACTTATAGTTTTTCAAACTTTGTATTCGACAACAACCCGTGTTTACATCTTGCCACTGACTACCGTAAACCTTTTACATACAAGTTACATGTCGTTAAAACAACAGGAGGATCTAAACGAAGGAGGTTCTAGACGGAGACTGCTCGCCGTCACACTATCATTTGCTGGCGACCACTCGCCTTTCGCCAAATTGAGATACAATATCTCAGACATGGTAGAATAACTCGAAAGTAACACAATAAACATCGATGGTTTACTCCAGAGAATTCACCTTGATTCGTCAACAGAACTACATGTAACTCTCCAAACATATGAATAAGTACTAATGAATGATACACGGATTTTGCCAGAAAAAAACATGTGTCATATGGTCAACAATGGCAGTTTTACAAGTTACATGATAATAGCGCAGTTTTGAGACAAATGTAGATACGAGGCCAAAACGCAGTTAGACAATGATTTTCATTTACAAGTGTACATTACCGTTTGTTTAACTCTCTGTTCCTGCTTCTCTCTTTCCAGAAGCAAATTAAAAGAGTGTCAATTCCTAACTTTTCATTATCTATGATTTTTAAGGCCGTATTTTCTTTGCTGGAATCAAGTTTTCTGCATATATGAGTTCGGCGACCAGCAGTACACATGTGGTATACATGTAGTATATAGCACTTATAGTGTTTAGCACTTTTCAATAAATTCCACTGAACTACGAGTATTTGTATAGATTCACTTAATCTTTGACAACCTTCACAGAACGATGAAAAGAATTGTTGAGGACATTGAATTTTGATGTCTCACAGGAAGGAGAGGCTCCTTTGTATTTGGCGGTACGGAGAGGCAATAAGGACCTTGTAAACCTGCTTGTAATGTCCGGGGCTAGTGTCAACGTGCAGAATAAGGTACGTGGTGCACAAATATAATTAAGGGCGAAGCTGAGGGCGTCGGGTGATTAACAATGTCATTAACGGCCTTTATTCGAAGAGCAAATTATTTTTCCGTCATTTAATGTATAATATCGTTAAAAAGTAAAATTTACTTGGTTCATAATAAACGTAGAAGTAAAGGGTGACAATATAATAAAGCATGTGCTGCAAATTATACTTTGTACCATTGTGACTGACCTCTCGTGACACCGGACATCCACAATGCCAAAAATGTACTTCCCACAAACTCTCGTCATGTTTGATTCAATTCCGTTCCCACAGGATGGAGTTGCGCCCTTAGATCTGGCACTGAAGAACTATGATGTGGAACTCGTTCGTCTATTGGTGAAGAATGGGGCCACGGGCAATGCTCAGAATGAGGTACGTTCTAAATGTTATGGGGAAAAGATAACGTTCAGACTGGCTATCTGATCATTTTTCTAAGTATACATGTGGAAGTGACTGTTTTCTAAAGCTGAAAGAATTTCGTTGTTGTTTCCTTCAGATTGATATCACCTCAACGGAAATGTCATACTCAAAGTATGGAGCTCTAGCAGTTGGTCTGGTCTGTGTTTGGGTGTTCCTTGTGTGTCTTGTACACAGTAAGTACTGGTCTTTTATACGCCATGCATGTATCCAGTAAAGCAGCCAGTTAGCATGCCACTCAGTGTGTAGTGCCTTACTAAATAATATCACACATGGGGCGGGCATAAAGGTAATAAATAAATGTATAATGCATAAATGTACACAAACACCTGTAAAAACCTGAAGAATAAGCTTACATTCAGTGCAAGGTTGCATATATCAGTACAATACCAGATCATTCATTTTGTTTACTTGTGCATCATGAAGTCATCAGTTCACCTCGATAACATTTGATAATTTTATCCCAGGTTAAGCCTTGTCTGAAAGGTTGAAGTGTTCCACATTCAATATAAGCTGTGTTTTTGTTTTGTCTTTTGTTATTCAGACATTAGTCCCTTGACAGTTTTGGTAAACCCCAGAGTTGACATTCAGCTTCCTAGGCCTAACGTTACTTTGCCATGCAACATTACAACACAAAACCCCAATGCCACATATGCTGTGTTATGGCGCTCCCAGAAGACGAACAGCAAAAGATTGCTCAACAGACTTTTAACCGGGAAAACATTCATAGCCTCTGAGTTTAATAACACGGCTTCCCTGGGAGACGACTGCTCCTTGGTTCTCCTTGACCCTAAACCAGAATATAGCGACAACTACTCCGTTACTGTTGTTGTACCCGAGGAACAAGCCGTGGTTGAGGCTCAAGTTTGCCTGAATGTTTGGCCCCCACCGTCGGGTGAGTATATCACCGATAAACACGTCAGTGTGCTATTTTTCACTCGAAAGTACCAATTGCTCGTGAAAGCTGCGGTAAGTAAAAATACAGCTAGAGTTTGATACCTGGGAGATTTCATGTGTCTGAGGCGCCGCATGCTTCTTTCCCCACAGTCAGCAGCCATTTGTTTATGGGTGTTCTGTTCTAAATGAAAACATAATGGACTTTTTAAAACAGTCTACGCTTGGAAAACTACACATAGCATTTTTGTAACGTTACCGTATTTCTCACGCAAAGCAAACAGCAGTGTCCACGGTAAAAACTGTTGGATTATTCTACATTGCAGAAAATTGTGACTTTTATTTTCCTGTTCATGTTTATTTCAATTTCATTGACTAGTGACTCCTCAAATGAAAACAGTGAACCACACCGATAATGACAAAGCGACAAGCCCATATCCTTCATATAGGGGTGAGTTATAAACAGAAAAAGAATGATACTAAAAATAAAAATATTTATATGATCATTTGATTGAAGTTTATTTCCCATTGAAATAAACACGGAAAACTGGCATTTTATTTTGATTGGTTTGCCAGCAGCACATGACTTTCCTTGGATGGCCATTGATTCCTATAAACAACATAATATGTTGTAGGCTTCGACCAGAGATCTCGGGACCATAAACTGGCGCTTGCAGCAGATGTTTCCATAGCAGATAACTAGACGTTGTTTAGTGCTAAGCAGATAAAAGCCCAGTGCTTTGTGTCAAATATTTTAGAGTGCTAATTGTGATGTGGTGGAAATCTTGCTTTTGTAAGGAATTTGTGTTCTTTGACGGACATAAACTGGTTGTAGATTAACAAGATTCAGGCAATCTTACTTCCAGACGTAAGTTCAGCTACATATATATCATCCTTACTAATAGCTCCTTGCCTATTAAATTTACCTCCAGACTCAGAAGAGTTCAAGCCATGGTGGGTCATTGTTCCAGTGGTCAGTGTGCTCTTGGTGGTTTGTACTGGCCTTGTTTACTGTAGGATCAAAAGGTAAATTGATCGTCTTAGTCATACTTCACGGGTGTGTAAGCCATTTTCAAAAGGTTTATCGATCAAAGGCGTTTTTTGACTGGACAGATACAATGCTAACCTTTCCTCATCACCGACGTGACTGTGACGTCATCTTTTCACACCGTTTGTGCCAGGTGAATACAGAATGTAACGTCTTGCTTGTGTGAGGAGAATCAGAAGGTTTGTAATGTAAAATTGAGGGAAAGTATCTGCCATTACTTTGCTATTTTCATTGCGATTTACGAAAAAACATTTGTTTTCACAAACATTGAAGGTTTATCAAAATCATAGCAGCGTAATAGTAATAATTGCAATAATACCCGAAAGTGTTTTTTAAAAGCTATATTGTCATAAGCAGTTAAACCCAAATAATCTCGGTAACCAAATTTGTTTTGCATATATTATACTGCAATTTAGGAATGAGGGATTTTTTTTCCAAATAAATTTCAGAAGACGCCCAAATCGCAATAACGTACACAGTGTTGATGAAATGCCTGAAACCGTAAGTAAATTTGTAATATATATGGATATGTTTGCTCTTATGCACAAATGTTTCAGGTGGTTAGTTGATATAAAACGGAAAGCAGTTGCTTTAGTTGTTGGCAGGGATGAATCTACAAAACATTTGATTAATTTTAAATGAAAAATAAGAACAAAAATAAAGTCTACATGATCGCCGTAGTCATGGGGACATGGTTTAGTATAGTGCTCAAGAGCCCATTTTCTATAGGCTTCAAAACTGTTCTTAAAATTTGACTATATATGCAAAGGTGTAAACCAGTATACACGTTACTTGCACCCTTATTCTGTACAGTAAGCCAATTTTCTGGAATGTGTAAAACTGTTATCTCAGTACCCAACCTCCCAAAGTTTACCAACATCTAGGCCACCTTGTTCAAATGTCATGGAAACCCAATCGTTACATGTTGATACACATAGCTGACAGAAAATATGGAGGTTTTGGCCAAAGTTTGATGAGGAATATTTGTAATGTTGCTGGAAAATACAGCTGACTGGCTAAAATCAGTCTCTTGATAGTCATTCCGTATATGTGTAAATGTGTATGTTGCAAGCAGGTTTATTCATTAAGAACAGCAGGTGCATAGATGCAGGCTAACCCTCTGTGTGGAACACATACATGCTTGTAGTTTGCTGAAATACAATGTATAGAAAGTACCCAAATATTGAGACCTTGCATATGAGCATACTTTTAAGTGGTCTCTTTCCCCTATCTTGGTGTACATGTTTATAGTGGTGGTTTATGAGACTGATAATGTCAGTTTTATTTTATATATAATATGTGCAACCATCAACAGATTTGTGTGATTGAGTGAAGGGATATTTGTGTTTTACATTACAGCTTGTTCCAATGTGTGAAAACCCATTGCCACACTTCGGCCCTGTGGTACAGAAACCAGCGACAATTCCCAGTTGTAACAACGTGTGATGTGTCAGGACTAAAACAGTCTTTATGGAGGATATAATGTATCAACTAAATATGCATGTATTCTGAAACAACGGGTAGACATGTTCTCGGAACGGGACACCTATTGTAATCGTTCTGTTTATTATTATCATTACCATTATCATTATTATTATTATTATTATTATTTATAAGCAAGGTTCACGACGTAGCTTGACGTCCTGATCATGAATATGTTCTGATTCCTTTCCGGAGGCGTATAGTTTTTTCGCAAATTGCGATCAAAATGCGAAAAAGCGTATTTTCCACCATATTTGGAGGTCTGGTGAGAGAAAACCGTCCTAACTGTAAAGGTGAAATTCATTGAGTGCAAAACGCTACAAATGTACTCTATGTGTGCTGAAAATCGTTGATCTGTGTCACGTTTTCAAATAATGCCCAAAGGCAGATTTACCACATTTGGCACATTTACATATACAAGCTATGTAGTGTAATACAATGGCTGCGAACAGTGGGTCTCATATATATGTTCTCCGAATTATTTGGTTTGCACTGCAGTACCGATTGGCTCAACCAGTTTTTCTTGTGTATGTATTTCCAAAAGTTAGCTTTTTTTGCGCAGACCTTGTCTTCTTTACTATACGCTAACCAGGCCAGGGTGATTGACAGATATCCACATGTGTCGTGGTCCAGGTGTTGGCTTTTTGACAACGGCCAAGCTATCAGTAGAGCAATCAGTCTGTGCATGGCAGGTCGTGGATTGAGATGTGGAAGTATAAACTTGCTGTTATACTGACCGTGTACTTGGATCTGGGATCCCGGCCTAGGATCTGCTGTTCGCGAATCCATTCTAGTTGTATATTAACCCACTTTGATAGAAGTGTAGATGGAATACCCAATCGGTACAGTTTGACAGACTAAGCCATATTAATCGTCTGCGGAGTCGGTCATGTTTATGCTTTTCTAAACTGGACATTTTACCGTACATATGGATTTTACCACGTAATTTTATCTTTTATTTCCGTTATTGTGTATGATGAAAATAAAGTCCGTGATAGGAATTTTGTGTCCGACAATCCTGGTATAATTTACACAATTCTTACGCGTCTAACTGTTTAACTATGTCTTAACATGTAAATCTTTTGACTTCAAGTTTTGTATCGCAAACGAAAACTGTTGTTTCTTCGTTCAGCTAGCTTCATGATGGCAGCTCTACAGACTGAGCCCAGAAAGCGGTAGTGGTACAAACGTCATGCTGACACCGGGTCCAACCAATCATGTTTTCTTGCTCTCACCTGACAGTGCTGAGAGCCAAGAGAGGCAGTAACATGTGCCATTTTTAAAGCATTTGGTATGACCCAACCAGCCCTATATCCCAGTTATAACTCACAAAAACCAATGCCGGTTCTTACTTCTTACGAAACTGTTAAACATGAAAAAAAGGAAGAAAATTCACGAAGTGCAGTCCTTACATGGCTTCGACCGAAAAACTCAGAGTTAAGTTCTTCGCACCTTTAATGACCTTAAACTTCATTTCATAGTTTAACTACGATTTCTGGCTCCAGTATTTTCAAGTCAGACGGAGGCTGGTCTGGCCACCAGGTGTCGCCTCTGACATAGCTTAGGGGGAATCCCGATATTGCCATCGGTCACATTAAAGCAAAAAATACAGTTAAACATGTTAAATTGTAAGTAAATCTTTATTCTGTAATGATCGCACTTACCAATTTGACTAACCCAACAGCAGTTTGCCACCACAGCCCCAGAAATATTACATAAGCGTACGTCACTCATCACGATCGTCATTTCATTGAAACAACAACAACATAGGCCCTACACATTTTACGACAATGTATATTAGACTACAAGAATGCAGAATATCGGATTGAATGGATTTGTTCGATTAGTTTTCGTGGATAGAACACATAGTGACTTCATACATCGTACATATATGTAAGTTAGGCACAAGTACATGACTTAGCAGCCCTTTAACGAAGTGTGGTTTAAACATGAAATGATCAGTCGATAATGAGAATAATCAAGGAGATAGTAACTATGAGTGAGTGAGAGCTGGGGGTTAAACGTCGTACTTAACAATTTTTTAGTCATATGACGACGAAGGAATCCTTAGAGTGCATGTAATGTGCCTCCTTGTTGCAGGACGGATTTCCACCGCTCTTTTATCAAGTGTTGCTTCACCAAAGGCAAGTAAGTCACCCCGCCCGAGCCATTTTACTGATACGGGTCAACCAGTCGGTGCACTATCCCCTTCTGAACGCCTAGTGAGGAAGGTACAACTTCCTCTTTTAAGGTCTTTGGTGTGACAAGACCAAGGATAATAACTATGGAAATAAGTATGGAAATTTTAAAACCACCGTTTTAAAAATTTTCTAAAATTTCTAATTTAATTAAATTTTTAAAATGGCAAACATGATTAAATTTCTGTCCAGAAATCAAACATAAAACTCACAGAAGTTATCTTCCCATTGGATGTATTGGATGTATCCCAAATGGCAATCGTGAATGTGAACAATGAGCGTTGGTCAGGTTTATCTCATATCATTACTGCAAAGTTATTAGGCAAGTTTTATGCACATTAGAGATGATCTTGTAAAATGGCCTATAGGCCCCTACGCCGGTCTTGAGCGCTGCCTTCTAACGAAGCCATTCCATCTATATTGAGCGGATGCCCACTGGGGACACCCATCTGCTACCCCCGCACGAAATTTCCGATCACCCATGGCGTGTCCAAGAAAGTTTCCTGGCTTTTTGTGTCGCCAACGACGACAACAAGTCTAGCGTTTCTTGTCGATAATCCTGAATTGTTCTTAGCCTGATGATGAGTGTCGGATCCCACCCACTTTCTATTCTCTTACTTCTCATCTCTTTTGCTTTGCCAGGAGGTGGGGTGGGAGAGGGGAAGGTCGATGTTTTTTCCGATAGTAGGCTAAGGAGTTTAGCAAGCGCTTCTTTATTTCCTCCAGAAGCAGCTCACCCCGGATGTTTAGTCACATCATGGAAGGTTGATTGGTTGTGTGGCATTTCGGCCAACATTTGGTCGATGCGTTCATCCGTAGTAGCTATGTTGTTGAAAGAGTATATAACTTACAGTGATTCTCTCATTGGGCGTTTGATATGCATTGGCCCTGTTTTTAGGGCACACTGAATTATTCTAAAATCATTTGAAATCGCTGCTTTACTCAATAGCTATATGCCTGGATCGAGTTTCATCTGTACCACACTCCCGACAAAGCTGTATGTCACTCTGAACACCCTTACGGCAAGAAAACTTACGGCCTTGACGCATCTTCAGCAGGTGGGCGTTGCAGTGTTTTCCGCGGAAGCTTTTTTTAACAGAGTGCTCTGTCATCGAGGATCGTGTGATAGCTGGCAAATGGTCACACGTAACACGTTATAGCTGTTTGAGACCCAGAGCTGGCCCTATGGCCTAGATTATTTGAACGTATACACACGGCTTTAAGTTGCAAGCTTAAATACGCAGCAAACAACTGACATCAAAGGGTAAATGACCACAGAAAAACAACATGATTGGGAAAACTTCAGTATTGAAATGATAAACATGATTTATCCTTTAGGATACTGTTTCCAATGTCGAACGAAAATCCGTGATCGGGAACTATTTTAGATGCTGGACCTTGGTTCAGTTTTACCTTATTGCCTGAATGACAGACCGGTCTCGGTTGCAGTCATTGTCAGGCGACCACATGAATCGTAGGCAATCACAATCCAGTTTTGGACCCATCGTCTTGTAAGAATGTCACCCGTCACATACTATAGCGGATTTTTATAACCTGTAGAGATCAAGAATATAAGCTATACTCTGTTTTCTGTTTATCACCAGTTAATCTGTACCGACCCTGAGGTAAAGTCTTTTGGTGGCGTAAGAGACCGATATTTACCTCGGGTATCTTGAGACTCCACTACATGTGGATTTACTCTCAATACTCCATCCAGTTGTTTGATGCTGTTATTCCATTTATAACACCACATTCATCATCAGTCTGCATTGTTCCAATATAGCTCTTGGAGAAAAACTCAGTCTTGGGACTTATATCAGTGATCCAGCAAGAACAGCATAATAGAAGATGCGAATATTTGTCTTTCAGTTCGAGCAGTAAACAGTGAAAACCATTTATTCACATATATACAATCAAATCATCAAATATTCCACCAGCATAATCCATACCGTTTGAGTGAGTTTCAGGGGGACTAACTCTGGCCGGCTTGCTGACAAGGCTGTACCCGGTAACCAGTCTTTCGCAATTTAAAAATATTTCGACAGGTATATGTGCTGAAATTTCTACCAATTTCGTTCGGAAATAAATATTTTAATGGCTTTTAATTGAGGTAAGATCATTAAAACTCCAGTAATTTATACCTGTTTTATAATCTATGAGTTGTAAACCAACAATGAGTACACTTTTATACCAGAATTCTGCGACAATCGGTCACTGATATTTGACTGTTGTTGTTGTAATCAGTCGTCAACAACACATGCCTGTATCAAAAATAACCCCGTGAAATTTTTCTTATTTTTCATTTTTGTAAACAATAAAATGTCAGACAGGCATTAAACGCTTACATTTTCTGTCTCAGTCCACTCAAATTTTTCTGTGAATAATCAGTTCTGTCAGGGTTTTAGAACTCGACATAGGCCTATGCAAATATTCCGCACAGTCCGGCAACCACAGCTTACATTTCCAGTGTACATTTAACACCAGTCAGTCAGATTACATGTACTTCCAAGTAACTTCAGTTAATCTGATATACATAACAGATTGTCCATGAATTGTCGTCACAATACCAAACCCTGCCGTAGTCCTTTACCAGCTCTCAATTTGGTACCAACTCGGCAAATCTCTTGCTGATGAGGTAGGCTATGGAGATTTTGTAGCACTCTATATTTTCTGGATTCTCTCCATTTTCGATCTTAGACCTCTCACTCATTGTTTGAGTTCCCAGTCATCTGGTGCCTTGGGACTGTCGGCCTTAATTGTTGCCCTTCTTTGGTCGGCTCAATATAACACGGATAAATTGGTTTAGCCGCACTACCTTAATGAAAGATGGCAGACCATCTTAATGCGTTGTATACAAGGAGTGGAATCCATGGAATGAAAACTACAATACGACAAGATAAATTGCGTGTTACCCAGGGGCAGATGGCCTCTAAATCTTACGTGAAAGACGAATAGACGGAAGAAAATCAGTTCAACCGCATTACTTATTTTAATGGAAGATGACGGAAGTTGTATACTAGGAGTGGAATCCTTGGAATGAAAACTACAATACGACAAGATAAATTGCGTGTTAGCCAGCGGCAGATGGCCTCTAAATCTTACCTGAAAGACGAATAGACAGAAGGAAATTAGTTCAGCGGCATTACTTATTTTAATGGAAGATGGCGGACGTTGTATACAAGGAATGGAATCCATGGAATGAAAACTTCAAAACGACCAGATAAATTGCGTGTTACCCAGGGGCAGAAGGCCTCTAAATCTTACCCGAAAGACCAATGGACGGAAGGAAATTAGTTCAACCGCATTACTTATTTTAATGGAAGATGGCGGAAGTTGTATACAAGGAGTGGAATCCATGGAATGAAAACTACAATACGACAAGATAAATTGCGTGTTAGCCAGCGGCAGATGGCCTCTAAATCTTACCCGAAAGACGAATAGACGGAAGGAAATTAGTTCAGCGGCATTACTTATTTTAATGGAAGATGGCCGACGTTGTATACAAGGAATGGAATCCATGGAATGAAAACTTCAAAACGACAAGATAAATTGCGTGTTACCCAGGGGCAGATGGCCTCTAAATCTTACCTGAAAGACCAATAGACGGGAGGAAATTAGTTCAGCGGCATTACTTATTTTAATGGAAGATGGCGAAAGTTGTATACAAGGAGTGGAATCCATGGAATGAAAAATACAATACGACAAGATAAATTGCGTGTTACCCAGGGGCAGATGGCCTCTAAAACTTACCGTAAAGACGAATAGACGGAAGGAAATTAGGTAAACCGCATTAGGCCTACTTATTTTAATGGAAGATGACGGACGTTGTATACAAGGAGTGGAATCCATGGAATGAAAACTTCAAAACGACAAGATAAATTGCGTGTTACCCAGGGGCAGATGGCCTCTAAATCTTACCTGAAAGACCAATGGACGGAAGGAAATTAGTTCAACCGCATTACTTATTTTAATGGAAGATGGCGGACGTTGTATACAAGGAATGGAATCCATGGAATGAAAACTACCATACCACGAGATAAATCGCGTGTTACCCAGGGGCAGATGGCCTCTAAATCTTACCGTAAAGACGAATAGACGGAAGGAAATTAGTATAGCCGCATTACTTATTTTAATGGAAGATGACGGACGTTGTATACAAGGACTGGAATCCACGGAATGAAAACTACAATACGACAAGATAAATTGCGTGTTACCCAGGGGCAGATGGCCTCTAAATCTTACCCGAAAGACGAATAGACGGAAGGAAATTAGTTCAACCGCATTATCTATTTTAATGGAAAATGAAGGACGTTGTATACAAGGACTGGAATCCACGGAATGAAAACTACAATACGACAAGATAAATTGCGTGTTACCCAGGGGCAGATGGCCTCTAGATCTTACCGTAAAGACGAATAGACGGAAGAAAATTAGTTCAACCGCATTATCTATTTTAATGGAAAATGAAGGACGTTATATACAAGGAGTGGAATCCATGGAATGAAAACTACAATACGACAAGATAAATTGCGTGTTACCCAGGGACAGATGTCCTCTAAATCTTACCCGAAAGACGAATAGATGGAAGGAAATTAGTTCAACCGCATTACTTATTTTAATGGAAGATGACGGACGTTGTATACAAGGAGTGGAATCCATGGAATGAAAACTACAATACGACAAGATAAATTGCGTGTTACCCAGGGGCAGATGGCCTCTAAATCTTACCTGAAAGACGAATAGACCGAAGGAAATTAGTTTAGCGGCATTTCTTATTCTAATGAAAGATGGCGGACGTTGTATACAAGGAATGGAATCCATGGAATGAAAACTACAATACAACAAGATAAATTTCGTGGTACCCAGCGGCAGATGGCCTCTAAATCTTACCCGAAAGACGAATAGACGGAAGGAAATTAGTTTAGCGGCCTTACTTGTCTTAATGGAAGATGGCGGACAACCAGCCTTACCCTTCAAATCAACTAGTGAGATCGATCAAGCACATGTTCGGATCCCCCGCCTGCATACTCTCTAAGAGTTATGTCCCTTAGTCCGAAACTTACACACTGATTTATTTATTTATTTTATTGGAGTTTTACGCCGTACTCAAGAATATTTCACTTTCACGACGTTACCACATTATGGTGGTAGGAAACCGGGCAGAGTCCTGGGGAAACCCTCGCTAACCAACTGAGCCACGGAGGCCCGCCTTACATACTCGAGATCGTTAAATTATCACCAGCCAAATAAATGCTTATTTTGTGAAGACAATAATCAGGACCACGTGGATGTCCAACTGTTCTTCCTGTAACCTCAGGATAAGGTTTTCCAGTTAAACTTGTTCTGTCTTCTTCATGGGGTCAATTCGTGCACCCAGCTTGGTACTTTTCTGGCCCTTTCCTACACAGCGTGAACAAATTAGATCGGCAGTTGGTGAAATTCGAAGATTTCTTTGACTTGGAAGTCGCGATGCACTGTCATTCGGTTGACTGTTTATCTTGCATTCACACAAACTTGTAACACTACGCTGGGGTTGCGTAAACCACTTTTCGGTAATAGAATTCATGGAAGCGAGTATGCTGTTATGATGTTGGAAATTATCAGTATTACTTTCTGTTCTGATTGTATGATCTTTACGTTTCAACGGCTACTCCCCGTAAACAGTTAACCATTTGAAATGGCTCGCACGCCCCACATTAGAGTCACGATGTCCTTCAGTATGAAGTTTTATTTCATTGTCCAGTCATTATCAGCCTTTGAACAAACTGTGTGTTCTGCAGCGCACACCTTAACTGGTTTTGTCAATTATCTGTGGTTATTACGTCTTCGGTGCCTATCATTTTCTTAAAAAAAGCTAGTGCAAAATATTGGTGGCGGAAATTGTTCGCCGTTTTATGAGGTCCATTCAACCCAGTGCACATCGCACATTGCAATTATGGCCTGAAACATACAGCCTGGTAAGACAACGTTACCCAATCTGTATTCGCAACATAATTTCAGCAAAAAAGTCAGCTATTAGCGGCTTACACTTACAACTTATTGACGCCGTTTATGAAACAAGATATTCGCAAAATTATCTGTAATATAAGTGATTACTTAACTCACCACATAACATACGTTTGCCCTTCGATTCCGTTTAGCTGAGCGAACGATGCGGTTACAAGTAGATGCAAACCATGTTACCAAGCGGCTGTCAACATGTTACGCAGTGATCTCCCTTTATATCAATGGCCTGAAAACAAATATGTATGTTTGGCCGATACAATATTCATGTTAAAGATATGTTAGTGTTTTTTTTCAAGATTCGTTGCCAGTGAATAAACATCAAGAAAACACCCGATTAAATTAGTCGGGTTAAAATTGATCTTAAAACAGAGGTATACATTGCACGTCTTTTATGTAAGCGCTTGGAGCGACATGCACACCGTTAAACCCATTGTTCCGTGGATAGAATCCCACACACAGAAAATACGGCATCATTGATAAAGTCCCCTTATATGTATACACATACACACACATGTGCATACATCCTTTCCTTCATAGTTTGATGCGCACCACATCACTAATCATTGACATAAAAGGACAAGGTCAGGTGCATTTCCAGTGTATCCGTGACGAAAACGGGAAGTTGGTCAAAAGCATATTTGACATACACAGATAAGCAAATTTGTATGGTCTTAATTGTAAAGTACAGAATATTTATTTTACATTATAATTGTTTAAATGAAGGACTCAATATATACATGCACATGCATGTTTATACACATTCGAGGCCATCTACAGCGACTGAATAGTTCACAACACAACACAAGGCGTTGTGTTTTACTCTGCCAGTTGTAGTGTTCGATATCGCCACAACTATTTTGTATACGTATTATATCATACAGCTATCAGTATTACATTGTCTTCTCACCTAAATCCGAAGACATGGATATAGCAAGGAAATTGATCTTGTGTATAGTTGGTAAGTATGAACTATGTGTGTTATTTGTGCAGTTGTGTACATTTAAAGGTACCATGCCACCGTGTGTGTTGACCAGGCTGATTAGTTCAGACGCATTGCTCTGTTTGGTGAGAGAACAGGGTGGTTAGGCTCTCTTAATATCTGATTATAAGCTATTGACCAGTATATTTACCGCACATTGTGAGAGAACCAGGCTGAGTCCACATAACTCAGACTTGAGCAAATCTTATATGAATAGCCCAGATTTTTATCCCCGCCGTTTCTTTCTTTTGCAGCACTTCGGTTTCTAGTTTCCTGTGCTACTTGCGCATATTTTGTATGGGAAGGAGAAACAGTTGTTCTAAAATGTGGAATTGGGAAGTCTGTTGTCAACCCATTCACGACATGGTGTAAGAAGTACGCAAATATGACCTGCAAAACATTCCTATATAGTGAAAATTCATCAACAGTCACAGAACTACCTTGGACTGCTGCAGATGTGAAATTTGTAGAGGGAAATTCTTTATACATTACATCAGCATCGTATCCAAGAGACAATGGCACTTTTCAGTGTTCTTCTGGTGAGGTTGACAAATCTATGGAGCTTGTCGTCTTTGGTAAGTGATGATGTGTTGACGATCTATATGTATCTCATGTGGTGAAAACTACTTGTAGACGAAAGTTTATTGCTCTCTGCCATGGCCATCGGAATGACACCACAAAGAGAGCAAGCATTTGCACCGAGTCTTTCTCTTTTTCTGGTATAAAAACGTAAAAAAAAGTATTGTCGTAACTGTTAGTGGAGTAATTATTTGTTATTTGTTTATTTGATTGATTTTTACGTTCTACTGATGAGCATTTCACTTATACAATAGCGAGTACCAATTTGTGGTGGGAGGAAACCGGACAGACAGCGATCATTCAGAAGTTGCTGGAGGACCTTCTCGCGTATAACCAGAGGGGACGCCACGAGTCAGTAAACATACATTGCCAGTTATAACCGATGGTCTTTCAGGTATCACATGGACGTTTTTTTTTATTTTGAAGGGAAAAATAGATATTTCTGATCCAAGATGATTCGTTGAAAATATAAGAGGAACAGCATACATGTCGTATACATCACGTGCTATCATCTGTAGGCATATCGATATATTTAGTTGGGTTCTGATCAAACCACAGAAGAAAAAAACTTTTCATATCTTTTTGGATTCTAGAATTACCACATCGATTACATCAAGTTTGTATAAACTATCTCCTGCTAATATTAGCGTGGTGTGTGAAAAAAAAACCTTTGGACCTCAGCAGGATGAAGGGTAAACCATAATTTTGCCCTTTGAGGCATCTTGGCCTTTAAATGATTTCCATGTTTCAGCTGACTATAATTAGGCCTACTTGTTCTAAAGATATTTTAAGGTTATGGTATATATTACAATAACCGATTCATTCAGTCCTACTGACCAAAACCCTTAACACACAAGTCGTCACACAGAATCCAGGGCACGCATAACGAGCCCCACTGTGCATCCGGAAAAATACACTAAAAGTAACTTTCAGAGCGCAATTATCTTACAGAAAGCTAGAAAGAAATGACTATACTTACACAATATACCTTTTTGGGATATTCAGTTGTGATAATGTCTAATCTTCATCGGTCGAATAATCCGCAACCATCACAGTAGACACAGCGTTTCTCACCACTATAAAATCGCGAATAGACGTGCACAATTACAGCGCGGTACAATCATACTGATTTGCCGTGAGCTCGTGATTGGGTTATGGACAACTCGTAAAACTTTAAACGTAAACCACCAGTCAGCACGGACCAACAGTACAGCCAGAATCCTAACAGTGTCGATCTGAATGAGGTATGGGTCATCTATGTATAGACTCTCCGTAATATAATTCGTATAAACAGTGACAAATCTGTTTGTGAGTACAACATAAAACACCAAAGAAATATATAAATAAGAAATATGTTTTTATTTGTACTACAGTTGATGTTAAGAATCTCACTGTCTCGTCTGACCCTGACTTCCCGGTGCCAGAGAACACGGAGATAACATTTACCTGTGAGGCTGAGGGCGGGATTCCCGCCCCGAACATTACCTGGGAGATTCCAGGGGCGTCAACTCAGCCGGAACCAACCGTGTCTGATACCAGCAGCCAGATATCACTGACTCTCACCAAGGACATGAACAACCAGGAGCTGCTCTGTACAGCACAGCAAAGGGAGAGAACTCTGAGGGAGTCCATAAAGCTTAACGTCAAGTGTATGTATACGTCACTTACACTGGAAACATTTGTTGAAACATTTGAAACATAAGGCACGATTATTTGCGTTATACCTGTTAAAGTCTTGTAAGGATAAAAGATTTGTCATCTGTAAGTAATTTGTGCAAGCATCTCCACCTTTATGGAACTTGTAGTAGCCTAATTGTGTTGGTCACTCATTCGAATGCTACCCGACCAGGAACTCCAGCAGCTAGCAGGTTGGTAAATCCTTCAATCAGTTCACCCGTTGATGATTTCTTTGATGTGGTAATTCCTGAAGTAAAACACTCACACATTGTCAACCAGAAGATTTCCTGTTTTCAGCTTAAACAAGTAGGTTTGTGTATTTCACGTTTGTAGATAAACCGACGGTAGACATCAATATGACACCTACCGAGTATTACCATGGCGACGAGGTAAACCTCACGTGCTCAGCTGATGGCTATCCAGATCCTGTCATCACCTTGAGATTCGAAGACAAGCTTTTCACACATGACACTTCAGACAGGAACATTTTACGTATTGGCCGAGTGAACCAATCCCAAACAAGAACCTACAGCTGTCTGGCCGTCAACTCTGAAGGGAATGACACAGCGTCCAAAAGTCTGACACTTACCCCAATAAAACGTGAGTCAATTCAATCAACTTCTCTGTTAACTAATGCCACCAGAGGCCAAAATACAAATTTTGCTTCTATTGTTTTTATCCTTTGCTGTAATAATGAGATTTATCATGCACATTCGAGGAAGAACATTTTCTAAAATTTGTTTCCATTATATTTATCCTTTGCTACAGTAATGAGTTCTTTCATGCAAATTTCATGAAGAATATTTTTAAACAGATCAAGGGGAATGTCTAAAATTAAACTTGATAAAACAAAAACAATGTGAAGCTGACAATGAATGGAAATACCCTTTTCATAAAAATTATAACGCGATTGAACTGTTCATTGCAGTATGTTGATCCATTGGGATAATTATCATATTTATAGTATTTAACTCCAAGACCTCTATCTGGAAGTCTAAATTGTTTATTTTTTTTTAATTCAGCAGAAAAGTGGGGTGCATCTCTTCCTTCTTGGGAACAGGTTGTGTTTCCGGTTGTTGGTCTAGGCATGCTGGGATTGATTGCTACTGTATGTTACCTACGGTCAGAGAAAACAAATGATCAAGGTAAGACATGAAGACTTCCAAATATTAGCCCGTTCTCGTCATAGTCTTACTAAAGTTAGATCTCCTCTAGCTCATCCGTATATTGGTCTGTCAGTTACTGAACATGGACTTACCAGTATTGCTTACGTTCGTCATTCTTAACATAGATGGATCTCCTTTACATGTAGCTTTTCCAAATGTTGTCCTATCACTTACTGACCGTGGATTAACTGATATTGCCGACGCTCGTCACAGTCTTAACAAAGTTGGATCTCCTTTACATGTAGCTCTTCCAAATGTTGGCCTGTCACTTACTGACCGTGGATTAACTGATATTGTCCAAGCTCGTCATAGTCTTAACAAAGTTGGATCACCTTTACATGTAGCATTTTTCCAAATGTTGGCCTGTCACTTACCGACCGTGGATTAACTGGTATTGTCCAAGCTCGTCATAGTCTTAACAAAGTTGGATCACCTTTACATGTAGCATTTTTCCAAATGTTGGCCTGTCACTTACTGACCGTGGATTAACTGATATTGCCCAAGCTCGTCATAGTCTTAAAGTTGGATCTCTTTTACATGTAGCTTTTCCAAATGTTGGCCGGTCACTTACTGACCGTGGATTAACTGATATTGCCCAAGCTCGTCATAGTCTTAACAAAGTTGGATCTCCTTTACATGTAGCTTTTCCAAATGTTGGCCTATCACTTACTAACCGTAGATTAACTGATATTGCCCAAGCTCGTCACAGTCTTACCAGAAGTTGGATCTCTTCTAGCTCTTCCATATACTGGCCTGTGACTACGTGAATACATTATCAGCATAGACTAGCTTTATACTGTTGCTACATATATGATTATTTCCTTTTATTTTGAGACAAAGTGACTTCGAAGATGTCTAACGAAGGGGAAAATGTGGCTGCAATTGGAATGGACGGAGGATCTGAAAGAGAAGGTGAAACTGAGGAGGGAGCAGTTGGCGGAACTCCAAGGCCTGTAAGTACAAACACTAGAACAACACAAAACGGTCTATAGCTAAAGTGGTATAAACGTGGTATAAAAATGCATCCTCGATAGGTTTATACATGTACATTCATTTCTACTTGGCGCTCCTACTTCTAATACCTACTTCTACTTCTGGTGTAACCACTTCCATGGGTACTAATTCTGCCACATGTACTTCTGTGTCTGCAAAATGTACTGGTGTTTTCACTACTGCTTCTACTACACTGCTGCTAGTACTACTGACAGTACTACATGTACCTCCTAAATGCTATATGTAAGTCAGCCACTAATACTAAAGCTATCCCTTCTACTAATATTGCCAACAATTTATTTATTTATTTGATTGGTGTTTAACGTCGTAATCAAGAATATTTCACGTATACCACATGCGGCCAGCATTATGGTAGAAAAAAACCATGCAGAGCTCTGGGAAAACCCACGAAAATCCGCTGGTTGCTGGCAGATCGTTCTGTGGGCGTGGAAGCTAACATGAGCTGGACTTAGGCCTACTCGTTGACCGCATTGGTTAAAGACTTCTGGGGCATTGTACCGCGTCTGCCCTTCGGCCACCGAGCCCCTCACTACCAATAATAATAACAGCAAAAATAACAGCAATAATACGTACAAAAACAACAACAGCAACAATCCACATAGTTATAATAATGGTGATAAAACCTAAATTGACTGCATACTGCTCAGTATTGTAAATGTACGTGTTTTTATATCCTAAAAAAGGTTGTTAAATTTTCAGGAACTGCAGGGTCATTACGCCAGCATCTGGTTTGATCCGGAAGTCGCAGGAACCTCGGGAATCAGACGTAGCGAGGAGCCTACTGTATATGCACAGATTGACTTCAATGCTTCTACCAGACTGATAAAGAAGGGTAAAGGGAAGGGCAAGAAAAGCAGAGTGTAGAGAATTGAAAAAAGGCTAATCTGGAATAAGAGGGTTCATCTCTTAGCCTGATCTAAATCCGTAAGTCTCTGTGTGCCGATCTGTCCAACCTTCCAGAAAGGGGTCTCTAAGAATAAATTCTACATCACTAGATGAAATTTTGCAAACTGTAGTCTATATTTAAAGATGCTTTACATATTCTTTCACATTTTTTAACTGAACTAAAAGCAGTACACTTTTTGTCGTTTGTCTGATTGGTGCTAGAATGTGTTCTGTTATTATAACGTAATACTGTGTCGTATTCAACAGGATATCCTGTCAGTTTAATAGAGTCTTTATGTTAAATTAATAAAATATGTTCGTTATATTTAACAAAGTAATAATCTGTTGCAATAATAGAATACTTTCTCGCATCACTCAGACAAAATGAACAGATTAAATGTTTGTAGTCTGTGGGTTTCATTGAATTTATTGGGCCTTAATGGCTACATTGATGATGCGTGACGCCATTACCTCCCGGAACGTTTTATAAACTGTTGTATTCAGCTCTGAATTAAAGTTTACAATGTTCTCAATGTTTCCATGAATGGGAAAAGCAAATCTGACAATCAGTGCCTGTTTTATGGCCACGGAACGTGGCCCACAAAGCTCACTTGATTTACAATCAAGCACTTGACTTCATTTAATTCACTGGTGGAAAAGAAATCTAAAGAAGAAAACAATAGGTAAGGTTATTTTCAAACACAGTTTCGAATCGTATTTCTGCTGATGCTTTCTTCGTTTTTTACGGTTTTGTCCCCATGAACTAGCTGCACAATTTAAGTACGTTTAAGAAAAACATTTTCAACACAAAAAAACGTTTTAATCTAATGGAAATTGACAGGCTTGCGACGTCACGCTTTCATTGCGTGTTATAGATTAAATTTAACCTTCCAAGTCACTCTTGGAAAATGTCTTTATTTATTTATTTATTTAATTGGTGATTTACGCCGTACTCAAGAATATTTCACTTATACGACGGCGGCCAGCACTATGGTGGGTGGAAACCGGGCACAGCCCGGGGGAAACCCACGACCATCCGCAGGTTGCTGGCAGACTTTCCAACGTACAACCGGGGAGGAAGCCAGCATGGAAAATATCTATAAGTACTGTTATACTTTTAAAAGTTTGTAATGATGGATCTGATGAATGAGCTTTTAATTTTATATTGTCATTTCAACTCGTCAGTTCTAGCGCTCATGCTGAAAACATACAGTTGAAAATATCACGTGTCTATATATATGTACTGTTTTTGTGTAAATTTTAACACCAAAGCTGTAAATGTCATTCAGTTGGATGTAAACTCTAACACCAAAGATGTAAATGTCATTCAGTTGGATGTAAACTCTAGCACCAAAGATGTAAATGTCATTCAGTTGGATGTAAACTCTAACACCAAAGCTGTAATTGTCATTCAGTTGGATGTAAACTCTAACACCAAAGCTGTAATTTTCATTCAGTTGGATGTAAACTCTAACACCAAAGCTGTAAATGTCATTCAGTTGGATGTAAACTCTAACACCAAAGATGTAAATGTCATTCAGTTGGATGTAAACTCTAGCACCAAAGATGTAAATGTCATTCAGTTGGATGTAAACTCTAACACCGAAGCTGTAAATGTCATTCAGTTGGATGTAAACTCTAGCACCAAAGATGTAATTGTCACTCAGCTGGATATTCTTTACTTTTAGTATTATTTAAAATCGTACTATTGTCTTCCATGGAAAAAACATATACAACCTGTATGTCGTTTTGATACGTTTTTATTTTTCGATTTATCTTCTGTTTAGCTCTGATTGAAATGCTGGTACATTTACTGTACGCACTACATGTTTTTAATGTTTTATTTTGCAAATCAGTTCGCCTAGATTTTTTAAAAATTTTCATATTGTTACATGATCTCACGAAGTTACTGCATACATAGGCCTATGCCTTCCTTTTGTTTTCTGTTGCACATATATACTCCTGGGTTCGGTTGTTTAAAAGTATATTAGCTAATATCGGTATTATTTCATATTACATATTTACGATTTAAACAAAACCCTGCTATCACATTGAGGCCAAATGGAACAGCAGCAGATTTAGTTCATATTTACTATACTATTACAAAATAAGTTTTGGACAGGGTACAAAACTGGAGACTTGACGTAAAGTTTAATCTGGTATTAAGTCTTAAGACAGTTTGGAACAACTCGGCCCAGATCATTGATAGTCTTCATGGAAAATACTGATGCTCCCAGGAGATTCTTACGTCCTTAGCTAGCACGAGCAGCTCTACCCTTTTTAAGGATTGTTGTTGTAGTTGTAGAGGATGGTAGGGGCCTACCATTCTTCGCCATCGTGAGTTTTTCTTTTCAGTGCGCATGCGTCGCTTGTTATGACAGTTTCAAAGCTATTTCTACTGATGCTTTCTTCATTTTTATGATTTCTTTCCCGTGTGTAATTGGCTGCAAAATTCAAGTACGTTTAAGAAAAAAAGATCGTTTTAGTAGGAAAGAAAAAGACTTGTGAGGGATAGGAAATGGCTAGAACAACAGTGCATGTGATATGATGTGTGTACAGTAGTTAACATTTTCAAGGGTGCTTCTGGAATAATGTGAATTCAGTGACTCTTGAATGTGTGTGTAACTTTGTAAAGCATCGCTACACATTTAAAATTTTGTAATGATGGAAAAGATACATGTACAATCCATGTGTCTTACGTAAGCCTTTTATATTGTTGTTTTAACTCATCAATTAAGCACTGATGATGAGTATGTAAATATCAGCTGAAATTAATGTCAATATTTGATCGCCTTTGCTTTTACAAAAAGCAGTAGATATCAATTGGATTTCGCTTGAACACGATTTTATATTTTGATTTTATGTCATATATTTTGCTCTGATTAAAATAATTTTATTTCTTTCGTATATCATACTTGAAGATGTTTGTAATGTTTCATTTTAAACAGACAACTGAACGTACTGTTATTTTCATATCCGTATAAGAGTACTCAGTTAGTATACGAGCATGCCTATTTATATTGTACATTTATCTCCCCCAGCCATTTGTACACTTCTCATGGAAAAGTACTGAGATGTTCCCTTTCGTGAGGTGCATTTTTTATTTGTACCAGCTCCTGGTTGCACGTGTCATTTTTTCTAGTTTATTGCAGGTTGAAGTTCGGAACTTAGTACATACACTGAGTGAGAGTTCAAACGAACATGACTTTAGCTGTACTACAACTTGATGTTGTCGCCTGTACATAAGATGATATCATTTGAATGGTATTTTTCTGGTACAGTGTATCAACATAAACAGAACTGATTAAGCTACCAAAAAAGAAGGCAAAGGAAGAATGATTTATAAACCCTATTGTTTACGATGAAGCACTGTATCTTGTTTGAAAAATGTTAAAAACACAAACTAAAAATAGTGTGCTGAGATTGGTAGCGTCCACTGTGGACGATTGGTAATTACTCGTATATATTAGCCCCACTAGTTTCCATGTCCTTACTCACTGATGCCCGCTCAGATGACTGACTGAATGTCCCCAGATTCAAATGTGAGGCGTTATTTAGCTCAGTCAGCTTTGATTAAGACACATTTTATCTAGTAAGTATTGGGTGTGCTTGTATTGATTGAGACACATTTTATCTAGTAAGTATTGGGTGTACTTGTATTGATTTAGACACATTTAATTTAGTAAGTATTGGGTGTACTTATATTGATAAAGACATGTTTAATCTAGTAAGTATTGGGTGTACTTGTATTGATTGAGACACATTTAATCTATTAAATATTGGGCGTACTTGTACTGGTTGAGACACATTTAACCTAGTAAGTATTGGGTGTACTTGTATTGATTGAGACACATTTAATCTACTAAGAACTGGGTGTACTTCTATTGATTGTGACACATTTAATCTAGTAAGTATTGGGTGTACTTGTATTGATTGTCACACATTTAATCTAGTAAGCATTGGGTGTACTTGTATTGAGGTTTTATAAGTCTCCAGAGAAATATCTCTCATCCAACTTCTTCAGGTTACACGTTCAAATCATTGTTTCGGGGCTTTGTTTTGAAGGTGCCCCTGTGTGACTGTCTGATAACCTTCCATTTATTAGAGTAAAATAAAAAAATCACGGTGTATGCAATTATTGGATCAGTGTACTGACCAATGATTCATGTCAAAAAACTCTGTAAATGAAGCTGTCCTAGCTGATGTGTATGTTAACTCAATGTGTTGTGTTTGACAACAAGGTTAATACATATTTAATCTGCAAAGAAAGTTCCAGAGGGTGACTTGGTGTGTAACGGGATTTCACCTGACATAAGGAATTCGTGTGTAGTTGTATAGTTCTGCTTCTACAAAAATAGAATTCTAATTGTGTAATTAGCTAACGCTCAAATTCACGTGGTGTAATTTAATGAGGATCACTGATTACATTAGATAAAAAGACAGATTTAATTGTCTTCAATGAAAGATTTTTTGGCAATAAATAACTGTTCTTCTCGCTGTTTTTTAAATGTCCAATTCGCCATTTTGTTGTTTACTTCACTTTGGGTGTACAAGTTCCATGCAGCAGCCAACGGACACATAATCTGAGCGGTGGATCAGCGACAGTCGGATTCGAACTCACTTACGTCTCCATGTGTATATGTAAAATGTCCATAATGATCTCAGACATAAACAGTTTATAATTCTGAACTGTAGATATCTTTATGATATCATATAAGTTTCAGTATTTCTGTTGTGTGTTAAAGATGTAATATTTAATTATTTCATCAAGAGGAACCATTGTTATATAGATTTCTCAATCGAGGAAACTGGTGCACCTAGCTATGGGAATCTTCTCTCGCTGAAAACTACTCCCACTTAAACCATTTAGTGAGAGCTGAATTTGAACTTGTGATTTCAGCGGGGAAAGACGTGGATCCATACCTGTGAATCTTGGATCCATACCTGTATATCCAGTGATTTCACAGATCAGCTTTGCATAAAATATATTTCGGTCATTGTGTTTTTGTCATCATCACATACATCATCGGAATCACGATTTAACAAATGGTTTATTAGGAAAGGCTAAAACTTTTAGTCTGTTTGTAGTAACAGAATGTGTTCTGTCTGACCCTTATATTATAACAAGTATATATTTATTTATCCAAATAGCAAATCATGTCGTTATCAGTAGATGACTTTATGTGTACATGGTTTTCCACTGACATGAGGAAGTTTATGTGAAATCGTATACTCGTGGGTCTATAAATACAGAATTTTAGTTGTTCTATTAGGTAACAGTCAAACCCAGGCGACACAGTTTACTAAAAGGCCAAATGTGACAACTATTACAGGCCAGGACACCTAAGGGAATAAAGGTCAAAAGTGACAAATGTTACAGAAAAGCTGACCTGGGGGGCAAAGGTCAAAGACGATAAATACACGTACTACACATTACAGGTGATGTACTGTTTCACTGCATGTTGTCACTGACAAATTTACACCTGGTCCAGGTGTATGGTCTTTTACTTAAGAATATTTCGCTTGAATGACAAAGAGGTCAGGAAAATCAAACCTATGCGGAATCAATCATACAAAGACCGATGTCTGCAGACAAAACCCCAGATAAAAATACACAGCCCAGCTAGCCAGTAGTGGATTTGAACCTCTGACCTTAGAGGTCAAATGCTTGTGGACATACATGTGTAACAAAAGTCAATACTCCACCCCACCAGTATGGTATACACTCTTGCTTAACTGTCTTACTGCCAATAAAACAATGCCTTTATACACAGTGCTTTGTAGACAGGGCATATGCACATGTATGGGGAATTCTTAGGTATGATGTTTTTACATGTGTCTTCATACTTACAACCATTTATTCCATCTACCTAACACAGGTTTGAATCATCACTGAAATTATCCGTGAAAAATGTCACAACACTATCAACTGTATCTTGTTGAGCTCACTCTCACGCTTTATTTAATCTGTAAATTCTCACTAATAAAATACATCCCTTTGACTGGCGTCATATTTATCAGAGGACGTACTCACAACTTCTGTTTCAGAAACAAAGCATGAAAAATGTATCTATTCTCGTGAAATTGGGTGATACTTGAAATTACTTGTATCCGGGCATCCGTAAAACAGTAGGACAATGCTCAGAGGGGGCTGAGAACAGATCTACTTATTCCCAGAAGCCATTATCGATCAGCGTTTTGAAGGGTGATCAAAATATCTGCTGTATCTTATCATGGAAGAGCGTATACGTGCAGATCTCCACGTGTCCAGGAGATTATCATTATCACACTAATGACAGTATTTAGCTTCTTACAGGGAAACTATCACGAGGGAGTTGATGCGCTCAATGTAAATATGTCTGTCATAACAGGAATCAAATGCACTGATCCCCTGACTATGATACTATGACAGAAGATAAAGCATCTGTTAATCACGGCTGTATGAATTCAGCATATGGGGGTCACACAGACTGTACAAGGCTTCTGTAGGAAAAACATGCGAAAACATCAGGCCATGCTGCATTAAATGTTTGTCAACGGTTACTTCATAGATGTACCAAGGAAGAACAGCTGGCAATCTTTTATGCCTGGTATTTGGTGTTCTTGACCTAAATTTTTTATTTCAAAATGTTCATCACGTCAAAAATTCAATTAAAACAGAACAGCATTACAACGTAAACAAAACGACGTATAATATCTCTGACTGGATGTGGAAGATTTTCCCCTCAGCGCCACCCTCCAACCAATTTAAAGAAGAAATGAAGAAAAAATCTAAACCTGATCTGTAATTTACAGTATATGTAGTAATTGCACGTTATAAGGCTTAGACATTTTTTCAAATGAGCAAAATGAATCTATGAATATTTAATACCTTATTTCAAGCTAGCAACACCCAAAGCTTGTGCTGTTACCATGGTAACACTTTTTACGTCATCTTCCAGGTATACCATTGTAGGCATGGTAGTAGTTAGCTTGTAAAGGCAGCTTGTCAAGCATGCGGCACTGGTGCACCTGAAGTAAAAAGAAAATTATCCAGTTATGGATGCATTAAAATAAAATTCCACTCTTGACAAAGTTGCTAATTTTTCCATGATTCTGAGAGTTCTGTTGTTCTTAGAAAAGTGTTCGAGATTTGTCTAGAAGGTATAATAGTATCTTGTTGAAAAAGTTTCTGCACCAAAAAAAGTATGGTAGGACACTTACTTGGCTCTAAATTATTCACTTTTTCATGTGAAATTTAGAATTTAGGTCTTTTACAATAATTCCAATCAAAACTACTAATGTGACATCACCGGTACTCAATCCGTTACAACAGACCATCATACAATCTTGATTGTTAAAAGTAACTTACTCAATTGACAAATTATTTTCCTTGACAGAGTGTAACGGTTTCAATTTGACCTATGCTTTCTGCTAGTGTTTTTCTTTGCCCTTTAATGACTACCTTGATCAAAGTTATGTCCCTTACCTGGAATCCGTTCAAATCAGTAAAAAATTCTCTATCCTGATTGGAGACATCTGTGTCAACCCTCATGGCCAGCTCTTTGTTCTGCTGTGACTTGATGTCAACAATGTTGTGAATCTCCACACTAGAACCATCTGTACCTGTCAACAGGGGCCAGGTGAATAATAAGCTAGACCGTACGCCTGAGCTTATAGGCCTTAGTTTATAGGCCTGAGCTTATAGGCCTGAGTTTATAGGCCTTAGTTTATAGGCCTGAGCTTATAGGCCTGAGTTTATAGGCCTTAGTTTATAGGCCTGAGCTAATAGGCCTTAGTTTATAGGCCTGAGCTAATAGGCCTTAGTTTATAGGCCTGAGCTTATAGGCCTGAGCTTATAGGCCTTAGTTTATAGGCCCTATTTGTACCTGTAAAAAGGTAGAAGAATGAGGTCCCTCATTACAATGGCGGGAACAGTGGGTTGGGGTTGGGGTTGGGGTTGGGGGTGGGGGTGAGTGTCATAAGTGTCATAAGTGACAGATGTGGGTTGATGCTGGATGTTAGCTGTAAGCCATATCAGGCTAATATCATGCTTTTCATTGATTAATTACATGAACACCAGAATGATATATAAACCCTGGAAGCCCCTGAATGTTAAAATGATACAAAATTTGAAGGTTTTCTACAATGCGACTTTTGCAAGTGTATACATGTCAGCACAGAAACAGCTTTGTGAATATCTGGGGGACAAATTTATAACTGTGTTCTAATGGAGCACGTCTCATAGCGGAAGGGTGTGGTAATGAGGGGGAGGTGTATTGTAAATATTTATATCAGGATTGATCCATACAAGAAGTTGTATTACAACCTGTAGTCACACAGCTGATCAGGGACTGGATATAGATATTTCTGGGGTCAGTATATTTGTACAGTTAGCTTGGCTATAGGGGTATAACGCAGCACAGGTTTGAAAGAAATAACCCCTAAGACCTTCATACTATAACTTGACAAATATGAAACTTTCATCTTTTTTTCCCCCAGACATTTGCCCCTGAAACTTTCCTGAGTTAATATGACTTCATTTTGAATGTCTCTATTATCCCTGTAGCCGATTTAAATTTGAAGGGCAACCATAACACCACTTTGTTGCTCTTCTATGTATGAACGTATGTAGTTTTTCTTTTCAAACTACACAATGCTTTATCTTGTTTTACATATATTTTTGTATTTTTTCCCTTGCACTCTGAAATACATGTTTCCTATATACTGTTTTCTCTGTGAAAGTCTTGGGGAAGAACAATTTCATTGTAAATTGACCGAGCTACCTTTGATAAATAAAGATATTATTGTATTTTTATACTTCCCTGGTACATCTTACAATAGGCTCTATCCTGGGTGAAACATCAGTATTTCCCCAGAAATATTAAGGTGTAAGAGTAGCCAATATGAACACAAAACCAAATACTCTGTGGATTTCCTGGCAGATATTTATGAAAGACCCTTTACCTGGTGAGTTCTGTAGCCTGACCACATGTTCAACATTAGACAGCATGACCTTGAACTCTGACATCAATGGGCCCCTTAAAACACGGATAAACGGCTTGAATACTGCAACGGACTGAAAAAGAAAAAAAGAAAATATGTTCAATTTGAAGTCCAAAGCCTTAATCTTCAGTACAAAATAAAATCTTTGAAGCTGAATACTGTACCTTACTCCTAAAACACCAATTGTTGTCAAAATTGTAATTTTTTCATGCACATTTTGTTTAAGACTGTTTAAGTAAAAGGGCCCTTGCTTATTGTAACTCTTCAACCTTTTCCAATGTTTGCAAGGTGTTTATTCAAGCATATTCTGAAGGCATTATTCTGAGTAGACTGATAAAATTATACTTTTTGTGAAGCCCTGAAAAGGGCCAATTCAACTTATATAGTTTTGTCTTTAAAATAAAATCTCCAAAATCATAAACATGCAAAAATTGCTCTGAAAGTTTCTCTTTCATTTGAGAAAAGGTTGAGGAATTAGGGTATGTATTCCCCACTTGTCTGGATGTATTTCTTTACATATACATGCACCTTTGTATCTTGACAAATAATGCAGAGATGTTAAGGCAATCTCAAAGCACTGCACAAGGGTAGAATGATTGTGTCTGATGTGTATTTAGAAGTGTCAGTACACAGACATGGTTTTCAGGATGACTCTACATAGAGGAGTTGTGAACAGGGGAGGTAATTCAAGAACTGCACAGCTCTGGAGAACAACCCCCAAATTACAGTAGCTCACTAGAATATGTGTGTCATTTATTTACCTATTTACTTGATTGGTGCTTTATGTCATACTCAAGAATACTGTAAAACTTCCACCTTTACAACCATTTTTTTTTAAGTAGAATTTATGCCCACAATTATTATGAAAATGATGCTAAGAATGACTAGTCTGCGTCACTTAAGATGCAAGTTTCATAAAACTGTGCAAATTATTTCTGTACCCTCCATATTGTTTCAAAATATTGGTAACAGAGGAAGATGAAAATGTTGAAGAAGGATTTCATTTATACGATGGTGGCCAGCGTTATAAAGGAATGAGTCCGGGCAGAGCCTGGGGGTAACCCACGGCCATTCACAGGTTGCAGTAATTATGTTATAGTTATTCAATCGGTGTTGTAGTTACTTGGTTAGTGTCATTTTTATTTGGTTAGTGCCATAGTTATTTGTTAAGGGCTTTTTTTACTTTACCTACACCTCCCCATCTGTTAAGAAGAGGTAGGCCCCGCTTTTTCCTTTGCCATCTTTACCCCATACATGACAAAACTCAGCTGAATCTGGTGTTTTACATTGTCCTCCTTTGATGTCACAGACTGTTCAGGGAAGGAATCAAAACTTTGGATTAGTTCAAATGGTGCCATTTGGCTAGGTGATGACATATGATATCAGACTGTCTTCAGTGAACCTGGTAAAGAAGCTCTACTAGTTAGCCAACAACCCGTAGCATCAGGGGAGCCATCAGTCACATTCTCATCTTAAAATTATTCGGAAATTACCCACAAACTTCAGATTAAACCTTTGCTCTGAAGGAGTGTGCTTAACACACAAAGTGACCAAAAAAAGCCATTCAAAGCCTCAGCATACTTACTAATGCAAACTAAAAAATATTCACTGTTTTCTCCTGAACTTGGTCAATTGATGGCAAGATCAGCACACCTAATGCTCTTAATAATCTCCTAATAATCACAAATTCGTTTAAAAATTCTGAATCCACCAAAATTATGATCAACGCCGGATTTAAGGGCATGTACACTGAACGATGCTGATTTCTCTCTTCTGAAATATATGAATATATATTTTTGGCAGTCTTGCAGTTGTAATCAGTCTTGTACAATGAAAATAACTTTTTCATTATCTGTGTAACGGACATCATGGGAAGGTACATATACGTACTGTTAGCAGCCCTGTTTATTATCTGTGTAACGGACATCATAGGTAGGTACATAGACGTACTGTAAGCAGCCCTGTTTATTATCTGTGTAACGGACATCATGGGAAGGTACATATACGTACTGTTAGGAGCACCGTTTATTATCTGTGTAACGACCATCATGGGAAGGTACATATACGTACTGTTAGCCGCCCAGTTTATTATCTGTGTAACGGACATCATGGGAAGGTACATATATGTACTGTTAGCAACCCCGTTTATTATCTGTGTAACGACCATCATGGGAAGGTACACAGACATACTGTTAGCAGCCCCGTTTATTATCTGTGTACCGGACATCATGGAAAGATACATATACATACTGTTAGCAGCCCCATTTATTATCTGTATAAGGGACACCATGGGAAGGTACATATACGTTCTGTTAGCAGCCCCGTTTATTATCTGTGTACCGGACATCATGGAAAGGTACATTTAAGTACTGTTAGCAGCCCCGTTTATTAGCTGTGTAAGGGACATCATGGGAAGGTACATATACGTACTGTTAGCAGACCCGTTTATTTTCTGTGTAACGGACATCATGGGAAGGTACATATACGTGCTGTTAGCAGCCCTGTTTATTATCTGTGTAACGGACATCATGGGAAGGTACATATACGTACTGTCAGCAGCCCCGTTTATTATCTGTGTAAGGGACATCATGGGAAGGTACATATATGTGCTGTTAGCAGCCCCGTTTATTATCTGTGTAACGGACATCATGGGAAGGTACATATACGTGCTGTTAGCAGCCCTGTTTATTATCTGTGTAACGGACATCATGGGAAGGTACATATACGTACTGTCAGCAGCCCCGTTTATTATCTGTGTAAGGGACATCATGGAAAGGTACATTTAAGTACTGTTAGCAGCCCTGTTTATTAGCTGTGTAAGGGACATCATGGGAAGGTACATATACGTACTGTTAGCAGACCCGTTTATTTTCTGTGTAACGGACATCATGGGAAGGTACATATACGTGCTGTTAGCAGCCCTGTTTATTATCTGTGTAACGGACATCATGGGAAGGTACATATACGTACTGTCAGCAGCCCCGTTTATTATCTGTGTAAGGGACACCATGGGAAGGTACATATACGTGCTGTTAGCAGCCCCGTTTATTGTCTGTGTAACGGACATCATGGGAAGGTACATATACGTACTGCCAGCAGCCCCGTTTATTATCTGTGTAACAGACATCATGGGAAGGTACATATACGTACTGTTAGCAGCCCCGTTTATTATCTGTGTAACGGACATCATGGGAAGGTACATATACGTACTGTTAGCATCCCTGTTTCACCACTACTATCTCCCCTCAGCTGAGAGTTCTCCACAGAAAAATGTTCAGGATTCTTCATGTCGATACCAAAAGGTCCTCTGAAAAGCGAGTCAGATGTATAATATACATGTACATCAGAAAATTCAATTGTTCACACAATCACATGTACCTAGCATCAATGACTGCACTTTGTTAAATACCTTCAAAACATGCTGGGCAGGAAAGAAATATTAAATTTCAACATCACTGACAAAAAACAAATAAATGTATTATATCTTGACTGTTATTTTACACTGTGGTCTAGCATACCTGTACTTCATCTCTACATGTGTTATCAGCCAGACATACCTGTACTTCAGCTCTACATGTGTTATCAGCCAGACATACCTGCACTTCATCTCTACAAGTGTTATCAGCCAGACATACCTGCACTTCATCTCTACATGTCTTATCAGCCAGACATACCTGTGCTTCATCTCTACATGTGTTATCAGCCAGACGTACATGTACTTCATCTCTATATGCATTGTCAGCCAGGCATACCTGTACTTCATCTCTACATGTGTTATCAGCCAGACATACCTGTAGTTCATCTCTACATGTGTTATCAGCCAGACATACCTGTACCTCATCTCTACATGTGTTATCAGTCAGACATGCCTGTACTTCATCTCTACATGTGTTATCAGCCAGACATACCTGTACTTCATCTTCACATGTGTTATCAGCCAGACATACCTGTATTTCATCTCTACATGTGTTATCAGCCAGACATACCTGTATTTCATCTTTACATGTGTTATCAGCCAGACATACCTGTACTTCAGCTCTACATGTGTTATCAGCCAGGATTAAGCCAAGTTATGTGAAATACCACAGTGTTAATGAATATACCTGACAAACCTCCTGATGTCAGACCCAAGCTGAGCTGAGCCACACACACATGTAGCAGGAGCAAGATTCACAAACAACATCTCCTCCTGGTGTCAGACCCAAGCTGAGCTTGGGTCTTTCCATGCACAGCAAGAAATCATGGTTATGAATAACAGACACACTTAGTCAGGAGTAAATGTAACCTGTAATCAGGGGAAGTAACTCCAGTATTGTTAATAAACACAAATACAGAGAATGCAGTTTGATGGATTTGATACAACAATTGGCAGCTTGTACAGTACAGGTGTAGATCTGAAATCTTCTTCATAATGAATGCCAGCTTGTACAGTACAGGTGTAGATCTGAAATCTTTGTTATAATGATTGGCAGCTCGTACAGTACAGGTGTAGATCTGACGTCTTTGTTATAATCATTGGCAGATTGTACAGTACAGGTGTAGATCTGAAATCTTTGTTATAATGAATGGCAGCTTGTACAGTACAGGTGTAGATCTGAAATCTTTGTTATAATGATTGGCAGCTCGTACAGTACAGGTGTAGATCTGACGTCTTTGTTATAATCATTGGCAGCGCGTACAGTACAGATGTAGATCTGAAATCTTTGTTATAATCATTGGCAGCTTGTACAGTACAGGTGTGTATCTGAAATCTTTGTTATAATGATTGGCAGCTCATACAGTACAGGTGTATATCTGACGTCTTTGTTATAATCATTGGCAGATTGTACAGTACAGGTGTAGATCTGAAAGCTTTGTTATAATGATTGGCAGCTTGTACAGTACAGGTGTAGATCTGAAATCTTTGTTATAATGATTGGCAGCTCATACAGTACAGGTGTATATCTGACGTCTTTGTTATAATGATTGGCAGATTGTACAGTACAGGTGTACATCTGAAAGCTTTGTTATAATGATTGGCAGCTTGTACAGTACAGGTGTAGATCTGAAATCTTTGTTATAATGATTGGCAGCTCGTACAGTACAGGTGTATATCTGAAGTCTTTGTTATAATGATTGGCAGATTGTACAGTACAGGTGTAGATCTGAAAGCTTTGTTATAATGATTGGCAGCTCATAAAGTACAGGTGTATATCTGAAATCTTTGTTATAATGAATGGCAGCTTGTACAGTACAGGTGTAGATCTGAAAGCTTTGTTATAATGATTGGCAGCTCATAGAGTACAGGTGTATATCTGAAATCTTTGTTATAATGAATGGCAGCTTGTACAGTACAGGTGTAGATCTGAAAGCTTTGTTATAATGATTGGCAGCTCATACAGTACAGGTGTATATCTGAAATCTTTGTTATAATGAATGGCAGCTTGTACAGTACAGGTGTAGATCTGAAAGCTTTGTTATAATGATTGGCAGCTCATACAGTACAGATGTAGATCTGAAATCTTTGTTATAATCATTGGCAGCTCTTACAGTACAGGTGTAGATCTGAAATCTTTGTTATAATCATTGGCAGTTTGTACAGTACAGGTGTAGATCTGAAATCTTACAGATGATGTCTTACATGATGTCAGCCAGTTTTACTTACTTATCTTTGACTTGTCTGTTGATATTTCATGGTCAGTGCACCAGAAGGCATCTGCCTGAGAAGTAATGACTGCTCCCTCTGGGTTTTTCACCTTCACATGAATAGTTGGTCACCTTCACATGAAGAGTTGGTGTACACTGTTACTAGCTGCTCCCTCTGTTGTGCCAGGGAATTGTAAAACAAAACTGCTCTGTGAAATAAGCAACAAAATAACAATTACAGCAACATAACATTATTTGTGACAAACGCGGAATAGACAGTATGAAAAGTCTCAGAATGTGACACATTCATGTGAAATACATCAATAAAGTGTTGACAGTGTTGAGTTGTTCTTATAGAGGGATCTTCCTGTCAGCAAGATTGATACTGCCCTATAGGCTTCACAATCACCCTTGTCCTTCCCCATCTTCCTGTCAGCAAGATTGATACTGCGCTATAGGCTTCACAATCACCCTTGTCCTTCCCCATCTTCCTGTCAGCAAGATTGATACTGCGCTATAGGCTTCACAATCACCCTTGTTCTTCCCCATTTTCCTGTCAGCAAGATTGATACTGCGCTATAGGCTTCACAATCACCCTTGTCCTTCCCCATCTTCCTGTCAGCAAGATTGATACTGCGCTATAGGGTTCACAATCACCCTTGTTCCTCCCCATCTTCCTGTCAGCAAGATTGTTTCTGTGCTATAGGCTTCACAATCACCATTGCTGTGCATACATGTATAGAAATCTTCAGGAACCAAATCTTTCCACAGCCAATGGCATTTTGGCATGTGTACTTCCGCCAGGGCATTTTCAGCCTATCACTGATCTTCCCTTATATGTGTGGATTTCCTTGTTTCAAAGCAAATATAAAAGCATGTTTTGGCTAAGCATGATACAATCAGGTACCAGGGGCTGGTTTCATAAAGCTCACTTAGCTAAGTAAGCCCATAACTAACATGGTACCGTATGTTGCAGAGATGAGGGCAACTTAACACTAAGTAAGCTTCATGAAACTGGCCCCTTATTTAATACATTGAAGACAATTCACAATGTCTGATCATTTCAGGTTGTCACATCATCGGAGATTGGGTTGCAATGTAACACTCTGTCACCACCACCTATACAAGGCCATGTTCCGTACAACAGTCACACCAGAGAGTAACTCTTACCTTTTGCATTACTGATATTTTGTGCCGACAAATACCCACATGGGAGATAACTCCTTACACAATCAAGCAACAGCCAAGGTCTTCTACAAGGCTCTGGTTTTAGATGGCACTCACTGCATGTGGCAGGCCAAACTTGATATGCATATATCTTATCAAATACAGACAAACTTCTTGTTCAAGTTCACCAGTTTAACAGACACTGAACAAAGACATCAAACCAGCCCTGGGCAGCAGAGTTCAGGAGTGTGAGGTATACCCCATGTTTAGCCCAGCATAACTTTGAGATCACAGACAGGGGAGGATAACTCCTAACCTGTCCTCACCAGGCGCAAGTAGCATGTACTTACTGTGTCTGGGTTACTCAATCGCAGAACTGTCTTCTCTGGCATTGAATCATGGGACATTCTGTATTCATCCTAAAACAATACAATTAAACAAAAATTTACACTCTATAATACAATCTGAATGTGTATATTGTATATTTTCTTTTATCTCATCAAACTGTATCCTTCTGCAACAAATTTGAGGAGAGTGGATTTCTCCGCACGCTGTACATTCTGACATTGTCTAAGATACGTATACAAGTTCTCGAACACATATTCAGGGCCAGGTAGCTGGTTGACTAAGTGTCTCATGGGTTTATTTATTTATTTATTTGAGTGGTGTTTTACACCATTCTCTAGAATACTTCACTTATACGATGGCGGATTATGGTGGGAAGAGATTCTTAGGAGTTGAATACGCTCATGTACTTAGATTTACGCTGGACTATGTCCTGTATGTATTTGGATGAAAATTGTTCAAGGCTTTACAATTAATAAAGGATTAGCCAATCAGCAAACCACCTGGTGTTTAACGTTTAACACACATCACAGACTGACCGACGGACAGCGCACTATTTACAGTGTAATGACCACAAACAGGCCTATCATTCTCTCCTACACATCAATCCGTACACTGGCATAACTAATTCACAGCAGTTTAGTTTTCAGCTCGTATTCTCATTAGGAATCTACAATAGCATTATATGCATACTATGGTACAAACAAACGGTGGTATTTAGCTCCTATTTGCATAATGCAAAAAGCATAAAAACTCTGATAAAAAACTGATAAGTCGCACATTTGACATTTCAATATTTCAACAAAATTGAATAGGTCATCTTCAGGACAGGTAAAGTCACACAAGTAGCTGGGAGATATACACAGTAGAAGGCTCAGCAGGGTTAGACTGAGAAAAGGTTTAGTGGATGTGGCCAAAACAGGGTTTTAGTTGATTTCAAGTCGGGTATCACAACACCGGCCCAATCATATTTACTTTGTGCATAAATCTACATTTCGACCAGAGTTTGGGAACAGAACAAATGATATCCCACCAGCTGAACATCCAGGAAACTGATAAATCCACCAAGTCAGCAATACTGGTGCTACAGGTTCCATAGCAGCACCCATTCTATTCACCTTCATTTATTAATGGCCGTACATGGGAAGGTCTTCCAGCAGCCTGCGGATGGTCGTTGCTTTTCCCCTGGGCTCTGCCTGGTTTCCTCTCACCGTAATGTTGGCTGAAGTCATACAAGTAAAATATTCTGGAGACGGGCATAAAACTCACATCAAATAAATAAATCAATCATTTATTAATGTTCTACTTGCAATAGCTGTGTTTTGATATACGTTGGACTGACAAAAAGTTGGATTTGACTTGTGAGCTGTTTTCCCTCACAATTCATGATATGTCAAAGATTATTTTGAGGTGTCTTTTGATTGGTCAGTTGCATCTGACTTATCATGCCTCGATCTTTGTGCTTGAATAGTTAAATATTTAGACTGAGATCAACCATTTATCCCATCTGTTTTCACTCCTGAAACTTACAATATTAAATAAAGACCTTAATTCCTGATAGGAGTAGCTTTTCCTGTCGGACATCATGAGTAAATAGGCATATTCCACAATCATCCTGGCTTTCAGCAACCTGAAGACAAAAGACATAAAACAAACAAGCAATAAGTCATCAACAAAATGAATGAGGTACTCATGTAGAGCAACCATACACAAAGAGAAGAAGAAAGCACGCACGAACACACAGATGGACGGAAAAAGCAATCGCAAAATGTCCTCCCTAATTAGGAGGGGGAATATAATAAAGTCAATCAAAATGTGGCAATATTATCTCATATCTGTGTACCAATCATCAGTTAGGCATTAACTGGTCAGTCTTGTACGTGTGGGCAAGAGACCTCATCTGAGCCAAACATACTTGGGTTTGAGTCTGACCCCTCATGTGATGATGACTTTACCTCTCTGTCCATCTCTCATAATATTCATATGGAGACTTTAAGACAAACAAATATTAAAATTTCAATATCTGCAGTCATTGCTGGAGCTCCCAGAATTATGTAAAGATACTTGTATATAACTGATTTATTTGTTGGTGTTTCACACTGAACTTCAGAATATTTCATTTGTAAGACAGTGATCAGCTTTACAGGTGACAAAAACCTCACTATAAACAAGTAACAAGCTGTAGCTGAAACAAAAGAAGCTAGCTAGATTTGAACCATCAACCTCACTGGTAAAGAGAATACTGTAAAGTACTTATTATTCGCTGGAATTTATTTTTGTGGATTTTGTTCAAAAATATGTTTACAGGAATTAATTTCCGCGTATTTAAGAGAATACTGAAAAACAAATCTTAAAATTTTCCGAGATATAATATGGCTGAAATTATTCAAGCACGTGAAACAAGTATCATCATGGGTAGTTTTAATCCTCTTTTGTTTCCTGCAGTGTCACTAATCCTCGTGATCTGGATCAGAGATTAAACCAACGGGGGATAGATTATCACTACATAAAAAGATTACTTTCGCACCTACCGTAAGCAGTACTCAAATAGGTGTCACTTCTTTTCAAATCATTGATGAGTACTTTTAAACACCTGGCAAAGTCACCTCTCACCTTTTTGAACAGTTCAATGCAAAAACATATAAATTCACCCCATTATCGGCACCGGTCACTCATTCTTTATCAAGCAACATGGGAAGTTTTGCATTGTTTTCAGTTTTAATCGTCCTCTGTAACAGGTCAGAAAGTGCAAACATTGCTGTGGATGTCAAACAGCCATTGTGTTATTGTACACACTTCACAGTTTGTCAGAAGCTCACTCATTGGACCACAGGAGAGACACAGCCAATGGGATAGCGTGTATCAGAGTGACATTCATCAGAAGCCAGCACATGCTAGTATCTACTTTTCTTTCACTTTGCGGGCATAGCGACAATTGATCAAACTAAAGACGAATAAACTCCCACTTTGTTTTATAACCACCACGACAGCACCAGAGTTTGTATATATTTAAACTTCGTGATCATAATTTCCCTTCACTGCTCTCAAAAAATTTAGCCGTCCCATCGGCCTTTCTCAGCACAACTTCCGTCACCCTGGCAAAGATTTCACTTCCTTATCACTACTACCAGTAGTATATGATTCAATATTGGGACATTTTTTTGCTGGGATTAATTTTCCTGGTAAACTAGTAAACTGGTCACCGCGAAATCCGCGAAAATTAGTTCCACACAAAAAAAGAAAGTACTTCACTGTAGTTCTGAAGCTAATCAGCTTATGGCTATACTGATAAAAATGTGCTTCATTAACTCTGTAGTCACATTCGGAAAATTCTTGTTACGAGATTATACACTATAAACAAAAACTAAGCAGATAATCACACTGCTCTGCAGAGGCAAAAGAAAAGCTCCCCAACTGCTTCCGCCAGAAAGGTCATACTACATGCACATGTTACACTCACTTTTTCCCACAGTCCACCACCACAAAGTCCTTGGCAGTGCCAGTAATTCCGTCATGATGTTGGTACAGCCCTAAACAACTGCGAGCAGACACCTTCTTCACCACAGGTTCTGACGGGAAACTGTTCACACCACCAAACTACTGCGAGCAGACACCTACTTCACCACAGGTTCTGACGGGAAAACTGTTCACACCACCAAACTACTGCGAACAGACACCTTCTTCACCACAGGTTCTGATGGGAAACTGTTCACACCACCAAACTACTGCGAACAGACACCTTCTTCACCACAGGTTCTGACAGGAAACTGTTCACACCACCAAACTACTGCGAGCAGACACCTTCTTCACCACAGGTTCTGACAGGAAAACTGTTCACACCACCAAACTACTGCGAACAGACACCTTCTTCACCACAGGTTCTGATGGGAAACTGTTCACACCACCAAACTACTGCGAACAGACACCTTCTTCACCACAGGTTCTGACAGGAAACTGTTCACACCACCAAACTACTGCGAGCAGACACCTTCTTCACCACAGGTTCTGACAGGAAAACTGTTCACACCACCAAACTACTGCGAGCAGACACCTTCTTCACCACAGGTTCTGACGGGAAAACTGTTCACACCACCAAACTACTGCGAACAGACACCTTCTTCACCACAGGTTCTGACGGGAAACTGTTCGCACCAACAAACTACTGCAAACAGACACCTTCTTCACCACAGGTTCTGACGGGAAACTGTTCACACCACCAAACTACTGCGAACAGACACCTTCTTCACCACAGGTTTTGACGGGAAACTGTTCACACCACCAAACTACTGCGAACAGACACCTTCTTCACCACAGGTTCTGACGGGAAACTGTTCGCACCACCAAACTACTGCGAACAGACACCTTCTTCACCACAGGTTCTGACGGGAAACTGTTCACACCACCAAACTACTGCGAACAGACACCTTCTTCACCACAGGTTCTGACGGGAAACTGTTCACACCACCAAACTACTGCGAGCAGACACCTTCTTCACCACAGGTTCTGACAAGAAACTGTTCGCACCACCAAACTACTGCGAACAGACACCTTCTTCACCACAGGTTCTGACGGGAAACTGTTCACACCACCAAACTACTGCGAACAGACACCTTCTTCACCACAGGTTCTGACGGGAAACTGTTCGCACCACCAAACTACTGCGAACAGACACCTTCTTCACCACAGGTTCTGACGGGAAACTGTTCACACCACCAAACTACTGCGAACAGACACCTTCTTCACCACAGGTTCTGACGGGAAACTGTTCACACCACCAAACTACTGCGAGCAGACACCTTCTTCACCACAGGTTCTGACAAGAAACTGTTCGCACCACCAAACTACTGCGAACAGACACCTTCTTCACCACAGGTTCTGACGGGAAACTGTTCACACCACCAAACTACTGCGAGCAGACACCTTCTTCACCACAGGTTCTGACAGGAAAACTGTTCACACCACCAAACTACTGCGAACAGACACCTTCTTCACCACAGGTTCTGACGGGAAAACTGTTCACACCACCAAACTACTGCGAACAGACACCTTCTTCACCACAGGTTCTGACGGGAAACTGTTCGCACCAACAAACTACTGCGAACAGACACCTTCTTCACCACAGGTTCTGACGGAAAACTGTTCGCACCACCAAACTACTGCGAACAGACACCTTCTTCACCACAGGTTCTGACGGGAAACTGTTCACACCACCAAACTACTGCGAACAGACACCTTCTTCACCACAGGTTCTGACGGGAAACTGTTCACACCACCAAACTACTGCGAGCAGACACCTTCTTCACCACAGGTTCTGACAAGAAACTGTTCGCACCACCAAACTACTGCGAACAGACACCTTCTTCACCACAGGTTCTGACGGGAAACTGTTCACACCACCAAACTACTGCGAACAGACACCTTCTTCACCACAGGTTCCGACGGAAAATGTTTACACCAATTTACGAACATAAGCCATGGCTAAGGAGACGGCAATTTCTTCAGCTCTGAAAAAATGAGAGTTTATTTCCTTTTCGCTGACTCATTTGTTTTTATGAAAATGTTTTAGGAGAAGTTATTATAAGGAGTTTTTATGAGTCACAACTGCTCATAATAAGGCTGATTGCTAGCACAAGGCCTCCTATGATGTTTCCATTTATAAGAGGGCAGTCAGTTTAACGGATGGAGCAAACCAGCTACAAGATGTCACATGTAAAGATGAACTTTTTCACGTGTGATGTACAGACACACAACATATTGGTCGCTAAAAAGTGCTCATTAACAAAGGTTGAACTGCACAAACTGCCACACGGGTGGCATAACAAGCTTATCTTCATCAAGGCCCAAGAACTGTGTTGGGAGAGAACAGTAAACATTCCTCTCAAAGGCCAAGACTGCATCCACACAAATACACATGGGTGCTAAGCAGATCCTATCCCGATATACATGGGTGCTAAGCAGATCCTGCCCTGATATACATAGGTGCTAAGCAGATCCTGTCCCGATATACATAGGTGCTAAGCAGATCCTACATGGGTGCTAAACAGATCCTGTCCTGATACACATGTGCACTAAGCAGATCCTGTCCCAATGTACATGGGTGCTAAGTAGATCCTGTCCCGATGTACATGGGTGCTAAGCAGATCCTGTCCTGATATACATAGGTGCTAAGCAGATCCTGTCCCAATATACATGTGCGCTAAACAGATCCTGTCCCAATGTACATGGGTGTTAAGCAGATCCTATCCTGATATACATGGGTGTTAAGCAGATCCTATCCCGATATACATGGGTGCTAAGTAGATCCTGTCCTGATGTACATGTGCACTAAGCAGATCCTGTCCTGATGTACATGGGTGCTAAGCAGATCCTGTCCTGATATACATGTGCACTAAGCAGATCCTGTCCTGATGTACATGGGTGTTAAGCACATCCTATCCCGATATACATGGGTGCTAAGTAGATCCTGTCCTGATGTACATGTGCACTAAGCAGATCCTGTACTGATATACATGTGCACTAAGCAGATCCTGTCCTGATATACATGTGCACTAAGTAGATCCTGTCCTGATGTACATGGGTGCTAAGCAGATCCTGTCCTGATATACATGTGCACTAAGCAGATCCTGTCCTGATATACATGTGCACTAAGCAGATCCTGTCCTGATGTACATGGGTGCTAAACAGATCCTGTCCTGATATACATGTGCACTAAGTAGATCCTGTCCTGATGTACATGGGTGTTAAGCAGATCCTGTCCTCATGTACATGGGTGCTAAGCAGATCCTGTCCTGATATACATGTAGCTGTATCTTTATTTTCTTTGATATTGTAAGCAAAGGGGAGATAACTCCTAGATCATGTATGTTATGACAAACAATGTTGCACTTCAACACACAGGTGTATATATACATCCAACGTATCCAACTGTAATATCTATCTCTTTATCTACTCAAGCAAACTAGTTGTAGAAACACTGCTTCATCTGAAGAATGTGTAGACCAGACATTACCCGTCTCCCCTATCCAGAACTGTTTACTTCATTCTTTATTTCTTCAATAAATGCAGTCAGGTTTCATGCCTTCACTCATTCATTCATTCATTCATTCAATAAGCAGTCAGGTGTCATTCGTTCATTCATTCATTCAACCAGCAGCCGGAAATGTCCTGCAACAAGTATTATTTTGACAGGGACCGACTGTTTGTCACAGGACAAAACCCCCATGCTTATAACCCTAACTTTTTTCAGAATGTAAAAAGCTGGAAGATTTGCCATTATATCATGTACCAGCTTAAAAATCATTTCCAGGCCTACAGTACAACTGTTATCTCATGCCACACGAATCCAGAATACTTCAACACTATATCAGTCAAAATGTTCATACATGCAGGAACCCGAGAGGAAACCATCACACCAAGCAGCTGTACCTGTCTTCTGAAGAGAGCACGCATTATACACATCATTTAAACCATTTGTATACAGACAACAGAGACACTTCACCTCAAATGGTACTCCGTGATCCTGTCTAGACTTTTGTGGAAGGGGCGTGAGGAGAAATAGCCGCTCCAGTAGTGGTCCTCACGATCAGAATATGTGAACAAATCCCCTCTCAGCACAGGGTAGTCCTTGGGCAAAAAATCGTCTTCAGGTTCGAGCTGAGATCTCTGTGCCACAGCATTGAAAAAGTCCTTCAGGGTAACAAATTGCAGCTGAAGGTAGAAAAGAAATTGCCTGTCAAACTGAAATACTGATTGGGTTTCTAGGGGGACTGGATGTTCCATTAATGGGGCTTGTCGCATCTCAGGTCCACTATACAATATAGGACTTTTAATACAATATAAGCATTTAACCCTGCTCTACCACTGATATGATCAAACAGCCTCTGGTAGTTGTTGAACTGGTTGTCCCATTCATCAGGTTTGTTATATCTGAGGTCCACTATACAACACATGACTTACCTCAGCATTTAACTCTGGTCTACCATTGATATGATCAAACAGCCTCTGGTAGTTGTTGAACTGGTTGTCCCATTCATCAGGTTTGTTATATCTGAGGTCCACTGTACAACATGTGACTTACCTCAGCATTTAACTCTGGTCTAGCACTGATATGATCAAACAGCCACTGGTAGTTGTTAAACTGGTTATCCCATTCATCAGGTTTGTTATATCTGAGGTCCACTATACAATATAGGACTTACCTTAGCATTTAACTCTGGTCTACCATTGATATGATCAAACAGCCTCTGGTAGTTGTTGAACTGGTTGTCCCATTCATCAGGTTTGTTATATCTGAGGTCCACTATACAATATAGGACTTACCTTAGCATTTAACTCTGGTCTACCATTGATATGATCAAACAGCCTCTGGTAGTTGTTGAACTGGTTGTCCCATTCATCAGGTTTGTTATATCTGAGGTCCACTATACAATATAGGACTTACCTTAGCATTTAACTCTGGTCTACCATTGATATGATCAAACAGCCTCTGGTAGTTGTTGAAATGGTTGTCCCATTCATCAGGTTTGTCATATCTAAAGTCGTCTCCCAAAGGCACCGGTAAAATATCATTCTTATACAGCTGGGCTTTCTGTCTGTACTGGTCCAAGATCATTTCAGCCCTGCGAAAACACAGATTTAAGATTTATTTATATACTCAATGGACTTTAAATGTTGAACAAAATATGTTCATTTTACAGGTATTATTTAATACCAATGCAAGTTATGTCTGTGGGTGTCTGGTTCCCTTCCATCATAATGCTGGCTGCCACCTTACAAATGAAATATTCTTGAGTATGACGTAAAACACTAATCAATCAAATAAATACATAAAACACATGTGGGACTGAATGGGCAGGATGCCAGTTACATGTACCATACCTTCTCAATAATCACAGACAATCGGTAATTGAGACACATTGAAAGTAAGTGTTTAGACCAGACAAGTCTCCCTCGAAGTGCTCACCGCAGAAGGTGACATCGGGGTGTCAGCTAACTCAGCTGGAATAAAAGCCTATAAGCCAGCCTTTCCTGGCAACTTTTACATGGCAACTCATGGCGTCATTCTTCATTGTACGTGCTTGTATAAAGAAGAAAAAAAAAACATATTGAAACATGAACCTGTGTAGGTGACAGCTTAACGCCAATTCGTTGTTCCAAGAATATCACCGATTTTAATGAACAAGCTTGAACCATGGCACAGCAGTTGAACAAGACTTGAACCCGCATATAGTTGTGATCACATATAGCTCGGAAACATACGATTGACTGCAAAGAAAACAAACATAAATCTGCATAAGATGCCTTCACTCAGTACGCGCTTTTTATATATGCCATAGAATGTAGGCGCCAGGCCGCCGTTACTGTTAACTGTACTTACTGTATAACACTGATTACATTTACCATTTGTTGTGGTTGTAGTGCGGTCTTTGGCGGGAAAGAACAGAGTTAATCAAACAATCATTTTCAATGAACATAGTAGTCTGTCACGTGGAAACATCACATGCGAGGAGAGAACATATCTTTACGGAACGTACAGAATGTCAGTGCATTTGAAATACCGTTTTGTAGACCATTACACCTCTTTCACAATGTCAACAAGTCGAAAACATGTTGTCTGTCAGTGTCAAAGTTCACATCGCGCCACAACACATCCATGGGTGATGTAAAACAATAAAAGCGAAACAACGGACTTTCATTACACGCTATAATACACGAACACATTAACATATAATTCAGAGCCAACAAATGTTCTTTGCTACACTCTTTTTAAATTAATTGTAGCTTAACATCACGAGCATTTCAAGAAAAAAATAGTACACATGTACATTCATGTATATATGACATTAAATTAGCTAAACCGGGCTTTATATTTTATCACACAAATGCCTCCAAAGCCCACTGATATACGTACCAGGCCACATTGGAGAATATCGAGCTCTGAGGAGTGGGTTTTGCTGTGAATGGCATCGGTAATTTCACAGAAAATATGTAAACAATGTTCGCTCAGAAAACAAAGTTCAAGTGGTTAGATCCAACTGAAAAGATGACAGGCCTGACTTTCCAGTTCCCGGGCAAAAATACAAACCATGTAGATTTCATCTTGCACCTGCAGGTCTAGGACATGGGAGGCTCTGGAAGGTCATTTGCAGATGCAAATCGACACATAGTATTTGTTCCTAATAAATGTCTAAAGTAAAGATAAGAATTGTCAAATTTCCATGTGTATTTATCTACTAATCAATCTATAAGTATACTCAAAAGTTACGAATGATGCACAGTATGACAAAGCCTCAGTCAATACATCACCAGGCGCCTCAACACCCATCCCTTGGAAACCTCGCTCTGTTCACTCGGACTTAATTAAACTGAAATATCGAACGCTGGTGAGACAAAATATGCAGTGTTTGTATGGGTTACAAAAATCCAGACCTCATACAAAACACCTGCATGATAGTGGTTTTAGAGATTACTACCACGTAAGAAACCTACAAAAAGTCATGATCAAAATATTATAGAAATTCACAGATTGTATGCATCCCGCTGATAATATTATTTTAAAGGAGCTTTCCCAAATCATCATTTGGCTTACAGAGTGATTACACACTGTGTAAAAACTTGTGAATCGGGTTTCATTTTTAATGTGGCAGTGACAGCTTTAAAGCAGGGCTTGATCAACAGGAGCCAACACTAGACGCCTCTGGCCACACCAAGAGTCCCAAGAATTGACATGAACAATTAACATTGGTATTCTTAATTAGATTCCATGCCAAGATTCCCTCGCATTTGGACAAACATGTATGCATCACGCATTACAGTATTCAACACCGACTGAACACGGCGGTATAAAACCTCCACAACTGTCCAAGCCTGGTATACCTGGAAACACCTGTGTCCGTTTCTGACATAGGCCTACATACATAAAGTATGTCACACCACATATCATTACCGATAGTATGGATTCGGGAATATCGTGAAAAAATAAGTAGCTGTGTATATTTGTCAAACTGTGCCAAACTTTAATTTTCTTTAAGAATGGTTTGTATGAAGTCGTGTCGCTGTTGTCGTTGTCTCTCCAGAATTATTTCTAGTGTACACTCGTATAGTCTTTTACTGCCCGCTGGTTTACACAACATTGTTTAAAATAAACTCTTTTTTTTAATAGTCTTCGTGTAAGTTGTAAATGGCACCAGTTGGTATGAGTCACTAATAACTAGCTTTCAGATTTCAAGAACCACATGTTTTGACAACATATCATGTATATCCAACATGTCACATATACCCACGTGTTAAATAAGAACAATTTCACTAACGTCTGTTTTTCTGCAGTTTTGCAGTTTATATAAGTCTACCAATGTGTGCAGAGTGTCTGTCCCCCCTTGCCAAACTGGTGAGGCTCACTGAGGTGTGACGGAGATATGAACTACCGTCACTGATCGACTACCGGCAATTCTCTACTCTCCACAAAGAGTGTACGACTTACGACAACAGTCCCTGTAAGGCATCATGGTATACATTTTGTGAAAATGCGTCTTAAATTATTGTGAACGTACAGGGCCTCATGCACAATCTGAATTGAATCTGAAGCTTAACATAAACTGATGACATCATTCAAATCTATTCCCATCATTCGTCTATCTATCTACGCTTTGGGTTTTACATCTTACTTATCAATTTTTCGGTCATATGACGATGAAGATTCATGAGGTGTGTGTTCACATACTGTGTCTTTTTATGGCAGGGCGAGTCTAGCCTGCCAGAGCGTTGCCACCACTGAAGTATCATGCCGAAGACACAAGGCATAACAATGGCATTATACTGACAACGTGCCAGCCAGTCATCTTTCCATACTCTAAACTACTGAGTTATAGTTTCAATATTGATGTTATAAATTATCCTTACTGGGACAGCAATATACCGAAGGGTCATGCGTATGGCCTGTGCATATCTCGCTTTGTAGCATTTGTTAGATCCCGCGTGTTGTGAGACGATTTTAATCAATGTCACAGTCAAGACATTACTGCAAAACTAGTGTGTCAAGGTTATTTCATCAAACGCCTTCACTCCAAATTTCTTGAGTTTTACAATGAGTATAATTCTCTTGTAAGTAAATATGGGCAGAGTGTCCAGAATCTCTGGCGCTCTGCTTCATGATTGTGTTTAATTCTGCTTAACTTGGGTCAGGGGCGTATCTTCCTTGTGTTGAATTTGATCGCCACGTTGGATATATGAAGCCCAACTGAGATACGTATTTTGTTATCGACAACCGATATTCTAGCATGATACTCGATTTGAATACTGATTTCACTCAGTTGATTAGAACATACCTTGCGAATTTCCATCCTCATTAAAAACTATTGACTGCTTCTCTTTACATGACTCCGACCTATTTTCGTATATTATATTTTAGATCTTTGATCTTACTTAGATGTTGGATGATTTATGTTGCACCTCGTTTTGGTCTTGTAATTATTGATCTGAAACTTTATGTTACACTTCGTTTTGGTCTTGTAATTATTGACCTGAAACGTCCTTGGTTGAAGGCTGATATACGAATGTCTGTTTCTAGGCAGATGTTTATAGACAGAACACTTCTTACAGAGTGGTTCAGCATGAAGGGGATAGTGCAACGACTGGTTGACCCGTATCAGTATAATGGCTCGGGCGGGGCGGCTTAATTGCCTTCGGTAAGTCGTCTCAGTGAAGCAGCACTAAATAAAAGAGCGGTGGAAATCCGTCCTGCAACAAGGAGGCACATTACACGTACATGCACCCTAATGATTCCTTCGTCGTCATATGACTGAAAAATTGTTGAGTACGACGTTAAACCCCAAGCACTCACTCACTCTTACAGAGTGGTGTACAGTGAAGTGGCAAATTCAAGACAGACATCCAATCTTGAGAAAACGGCGTTTCCATCAATGTGTCAATCCGAACTAAATCATCAAACAACCATGTATGGAACAACTTTTTCATCTTCATTTTACAGTTAAAGAGACGTGGCTGTACATGGCACCCAGATGTTAGGGGACAGAAATGTAATCACGTGATCAGCATTTCTACTGTGTTAAATTCACCACGCTCACAAAGCTGTACCGAGGGCTAAACACTGAATACATTATTTTGATCGCTTCTGATGACATTTGCTTTTTTATTATTCCAAAAACATCACATTGCTGTTCTTTTTGTTTCGTTCAGTAAGCACAAATTCGTTCTATACAATTGTTCTGTACATTTATGCCCATAATTATTCAGATGTACTGCTTTGTGCCATCTTTTCGATCTATACAATATTTCTTTTCCTCTGTGATTAGGAGCAATATTTAAGTAGGCCTATTTGCGCAGCACAACAAATACTTGTGTAATACAACTAAATGCCACCAAGTCAAAGGTCACGCTTCACATGTTATTCTAGCAGATAATCAGAGTGATATAACTGTGACGGGTGCACGTTTTTGCACAGGGCAGTTCTTGGAGACAGTGTTTATGTTGTTTATCTGTTGTACGAGAAATGGGCCCACGTCAATGCACAGACAAAGTCAGTGACTTATGATTGCATATTGTTTATTCATCATGTCATGGAGCAGCACCCGTCTTATCGCCTAAATCATCAGAGACAAAGTCGAGACGTTAATTAATGAACCTGGAACACAGTGGGAAGCCTCTATTGAAGAAAAATGTGAATCCCTGTACAACATACACAAAACCTTTGAAATGAAATGATATCAATGTATATCAACATCAACCCTGTGCTGTACACACTGTACAACCCTGTACTATACACACTGTACAACCCTGTGCTGTACACACTGTACAACCCTGTACTATACACACTGTACAACCCTGTACTATACACACTGTACAACCCTGTACTATACACACTGTACAAACCTGTACTATACACACTGTACAACCCTGTACTATACACACTGTACAACCCTGTACTATACACACTGTACAACCCTGTGCTGTACACACTGTACAACCCTGTAATATACACACTGTACAACCCTGTGCTGTACACACTGTACAACCTTGTACTATACACACTGTACAAACCTGTACTATACACACTGTACAACCCTGTACTATACACACTGTACAAACCTGTACTATACACACTGTACAACCCTGTACTATACACACTGTACAACCCTGTGCTGTACACACTGTACAACCCTGTGCTGTACACACTGTACAACCATGTAATATACACACTGTACAACCCTGTGCTGTACACACTGTACAATCTTGTACTATACACACTGTACAAACCTGTACTATACACACTGTACAACCCTGTACTATACACACTGTACAAACCTGTACTATACACACTGTACAACCCTGTACTATACACACTGTACAACCCTGTGCTGTACACACTGTACAACCCTGTGCTGTACACACTGTACAACCCTGTAATATACACACTGTACAACCCTGTACTATACACACTGTACAAACCTGTACTATACACACTGTGCAACCCTGTACTATACACACTGTACAACCCTGTGCTGTACACACTGTACAACCCTGTAATATACACACTGTACAACCCTGTACTATACACACTGTACAACCCTGTACTATACACACTGTACAACCTTGTACTATACACAATGTACAACCCTGTGTTGTACACACTGTACACCCCTGTACTATACATACTGTACAACCCTGTGTTGTACACACTGTACAACCTTGTAGGCTTACTATACACACTGTACAACCCTGTACTATACACACTGTACAACCCTGTACTATACACACTGTGCAACCCTGTGCTGTACACACTGTACAACCCTGTGTTGTACACACTGTACAAACCTGTACTATACACACTGTACAACCCTGTACTATACACACTGTACAACCCTGTGCTGTACACACTGTACAACCCTGTACTATACACACTGTACAACCCTGTACTATACACACTGTACAACCCTGTACTATACACACTGTACAACGCTGTACTATACACACTGTACAACCCTGTGATGTACACACTGTACAACCCTGTACTATACACACTGTACAACCCTGTACTATACACTCTGTACAACCAAGTATATAATATGCAGGGAGGCTCTTTTACACACCAATGCGGCGAATTGCCGTCATTATGCCGTCATTAAGCCAGCGTAACGTTTCGACCCATTTGAGAAACCACATTTGAGAAATCGAGATACAACATTACGACAACAGAGCAACGTCCCTTAAGACACTGTTGTTTTGCAGCATTCCAGGACGAATCTGCCAACTTTAACATAGGGTGATATGTATAATATGTAAAAATAATTCAAAATTACTAATTGATCTTCTGAATTATCTTCATGGTTGTGTTTGGGTTTACAATATTAAAAAAAAAAGTGATGTTCTCTCAGTGGTTTGATTTAAATAAGTTTCTACCTGTTAAAAGACAGACAAGAATACTTACCGTGCCCTTCCCTTCCGGCTATGTCACTTCCGGGGACGTCAGTCTGTTGCTTTTATGATGTTACTGGAACACTGCATATTGTAATTATGCGACGGCGCACCTTAGCTGGTAAATCTGCAAACAGGTTTTATCCTGTTGAATACATGCGTAACACAAGTAGTATATATGTTATGTATTAGTATTATATTCCACAGGACGGATGGACGCCTCTGCACCTAGCAGGTCAGGAAGGCAGCGTGGTTATTGTTCGTCTGTTAACGTTGTCGTCTTATGTCTGTTCCACTTATGTATAAAAGTGCTTGTTCTGATATTTGTGGATGTGAAAGAGCCTCTCAAACGACCACTCTACAGTATTTCTTTTTTCCATTATTGAGCTCAGTTTCATTGCTAAATGTATAGAAGGCCTGTGATGTCTTCTGTTGCACATCGTCCTGTAGACTTTGCTTTGTTTAAGTACAATAATGAAACCATGGCAAGTCTCTACCCAATACTGATACCTCAAGGCATACATGTCGACATACAAGTAGCTCTACAAGTTATACTAAACATTGGTGCGTATGGTACATGTAGTTTGGTGCTATAATCCACATGACGGGCACACGCCTTTGTATTCAGCAGCTCTGAGAGGCCACGTGAACGTTGTTAGTTTTCTGTATGAGAAAGGTGCCGATATCAGTTTCAGACAAAAGTAAGCCATATTTTTGTTGATGTACCGGTTAAAAACAAGCGAAAATGTTATTCTGGCCGATGTTCTTACTGCCTTGCAAAAAGGTCTTCTTTACTATTGTTTGGTATAATAAAGTTTTAATTGCCTCGTTTGGGAGACTAAATTGTTTTTCTTGGAATGCATAAAACATATTTGGCGTCTTTCAGTGGCATATAGCATGACCGGGCAGGTTGCTGACAGACCTCCCCACGTTGGCCTGGACGCTCATTGGATTATGTGGTGCTGTATTGTTGGGTTAGCAAATAATAATAAGCCACGAAGCACCCGACTCATTGGGTCATGTTCTATATAGGTATGTCCTAATAGTTAAATCTTGGTCCCTTCATTGTCAGGTACGGAACAATTCATAAAGATTGGGTCATGTTCTATATAGGTATGTTTTAACAGTTAAATGTTGATTCCTTCATTGTCAGGTACGGAACAATTCATAAAGATTGGGTCATGTTCTATATGGGTATGTTTTAACAGTTAAATCTTGATCCCTCCATTGTCAGGTACGGAACAATTCATAAAGATTGGGTCATGTTCTATATAGGTATGTCCTAATAGTTAAATCTTGATCCCTTCATTGTCAGGTACAGAGCAATTCATGAAGATTAGGTCATGTTCTATATAGGTATGTTTTAACAGTTAAATCTTGATCCCTTCATTGTCAGGTACGGAACAATTCATAAAGATTGGGTCATGTTCCATATAGGTATGTTTTAACAGTTAAATGTTGATTCCTTCATTGTCAGGTACGAAACAAAACATAAAGATTGGGTCATGTTCTATATAGGTATGTTCTAACAGTTAAATCTTGATCCCCTCATTGTCAGGTACTAAACAAAACATAAAGATTGGGTGATGTTCTATATAGGTATGTTTTAACAGTTAAATGTTGATTCCTTCATTGTCAGGTACGAAACAAAATATAAAGATTGGGTCATGTTCTATATAGGTATGTTTTAACAGTTAAATCTTGATCCCTTTATTGTCATGTACGGAACAATTCATAAAGATTGGGTCATGTTATATATAGGTATGTTTTAACAGTTAAATCTTGATCCCTTCATTGTCAGGTACGGAACAATTCATAAAGATTGGGTCATGTTCTATATAGGTATGTTTTAACAGTTAAATCTTGATCACTTCATTGTCAGGTACGAAACAAAACATAAAGATTGGGTAATGTTCTATATAGGTATGTTTTAACAGTTAAATCTTGATCCCTTCATTGTCAGGTACGGGACAATTCATAAAGATTGGGTCATGTTCTATATAGGTATGTTCTAACAGGTAAATCTTGATCCCTTCATTGTCAGGTACGGAACAAATCATAAAGATTGGGTCATGTTCTATATAGGTATGTTTACACAGTTAAATCTTGATCACTTCATCGTCAGGTACGAAACAATTCATAAAGATTGGGTCATGTTCTATATAGGTATGTTCTAACAGTTAAATCTTGATCACTTCATCGTCAGGTACGAAAATATTCATAAAGATTGGGTCATGTTCTATATAGGTATGTCCTAATAGTTAAATCTTGATCCCTTCATTGTCAGGTACGGAACAATTCATAAAGATTGGGTCATGTTCTATATAGGTATGTTTTAATAGTTAAATCTTGATCCCTTCATTGTCAGGTACGAAACAATTCATAAAGATTGGGTCATGTTCTATATAGGCATGTTCTAACAGTTAAATCCTGGCCCCTTCATTGTCAGGTACGAAACAATTCATAAAGATTGGGTCATGTTCCATATAGGTATGTTCTAACAGTTAAATCTTGATACCTTCATTGTCAGGTACGAAACAAAACATAAAGATTGGGTCATGTTATATATAGGTATGTCCTAATAGTTAAATCTTGATCCCTTCATTGTCAGGTACGAAACAAAACATAAAGATTGGGTCATGTTCTATATAGGTATGTTCTAACAGTTAAATCTTGGCCCCTTCATTGTCAGGTACGAAACAAAACATAAAGATTGGGTCATGTTCTATATAGGTATGTCCTAATAGTTAAATCTTGATCCCTTCATTGTCAGGTACGAAACAAATCATAAAGATTGGGTCATGTTCCATATAGGTATGTTCTAACAGTTAAATCTTGATCCCTTCATTGTCAGGTACGGAACAATTCATAAAGATTGGGTCATGTTCTATATAGGTATGTTTTAATAGTTAAATCTTGATACCTTCATTGTCAGGTACGAAACAAAACATAAAGATTGGGTCATGTTCTATGTAGGCATGTTCTAACAGTTAAATCTTGGCCCCTTCATTGTCAGGTACGAAACAATTCATAAAGATTGAGTCATGTTCCATATAGGTATGTTCTAACAGTTAAATCTTGATACCTTCATTGTCAGGTACGAAACAAAACATAAAGATTGGGTCATGTTATATATAGGTATGTCCTAATAGTTAAATCTTGATCCCTTCATTGTCAGGTACGAAACAAATCATAAAGATTGGGTCATGTTCCATATAGGTATGTTCTAACAGTTAAATCTTGGCCCCTTCATTGTCAGGTACGAAACAAAACATAAAGATTGGGTCATGTTCTATATAGGTATGTCCTAATAGTTAAATCTTGATCCCTTCATTGTCAGGTACGAAACAAATCATAAAGATTGGGTCATGTTCCATATAGGTATGTTCTAACAGTTAAATCTTGGCCCCTTCATTGTCAGGTACGAAACAAAACATAAAGATTGGGTCATGTTCTATATAGGTACGTTCTAACAGTTAAATCTTGATCCCTTCATTGTCAGGTACTAAACAAAACATAAAGATTGGGTCATGTTCTATATAGGTATGTTAACACAGTTAAATCTTGATCACTTCATCGTCGGGTACGAAACAATTCATAAAGATTGGGTCATGTTCTCTATAGGTATGTTCTAACAGTTAAATCTTGATCACTTCATCGTCAGGTACGAAAGAATTCATAAAGGTTGGGTCATGTTCCATATAGGTATGTCCTAATAGTTAAATCTTGATACCTTCATTGTCAGGTACGAAACAATTCATAAAGATTGGGTCATGTTCTATATAGGTATGTTTTAATAGTTAAATCTTGATCCCTTCATTGTCAGGTACGAAACAATTCATAAAGATTGGGTCATGTTCTATATAGGTATGTTCTAACAGTTAAATCTTGATCCCTTCATTGTCAGGTACGAAACAAAACATAAAGATTGGGTCATGTCCTATATAGGTATGTTCTTACAGTTAAATCTTGGCCCCTTCATTGTCAGGTACGAAACAAAACATAAAGATTGGGTCATGTCCTATATAGGTATGTTCTAACAGTTAAATCTTGGCCCCTTCATTGTCAGGTACGAAACAAAACATAAAGATTGGGTCATGTCCTATATAGGTATGTTCTAACAGTTAAATCTTGATCCCTTCATTGTCAGGTACGAAACAAAACATAAAGATTGGGTCATGTCCTATATAGGTATGTTCTAACAGTTAAATCTTAGCCCCTTTATTGTCAGGTACGAAACAAAACATAAAGATTGGGTCATGTCCTATATAGGTATGTTCTAACAGTTAAATCTTGGCCCCTTCATTGTCAGGTACGAAACAAAACATAAAAATTGGGTCATGTTCCATATAGGTATGTTCTAACAGTTAAATCTTGGCCCCTTCATTGTCAGGTACGAAACAAAACATAAAGATTGGGTCATGTTCTATATAGGTATGTCCTAATAGTTAAATCTTGATCCCTTCATTGTCAGGTACGAAACAAATCATAAAGATTGGGTCATGTTCCATATAGGTATGTTCTAACAGTTAAATCTTGATACCTTCATTGTCAGGTACGAAACAATTCATAAAGATTGGGTCATGTTCCATATAGGTATGTTCTAACAGTTAAATCTTGGCCCCTTCATTGTCAGGTACGAAACAAAACATAAAGATTGGGTCATGTTCTATATAGGTATGTCCTAATAGTTAAATCTTGATCCCTTCATTGTCAGGTACGAAACAAATCATAAAGATTGGGTCATGTTCCATATAGGTATGTTCTAACAGTTAAATCTTGATACCTTCATTGTCAGGTACGAAACAATTCATAAAGATTGGGTCATGTTCTATATAGGTATGTTTTCACAGTTAAATCTTGATCCCTCCATTGTCAGGTACGAAACAAAACATAAAGATTGGGTCATGTCCTATATAGGTATGTTCTAACAGTTAAATCTTGATCCCTTCATTGTCAGGTACGAAACAAAACATAAAGATTGGGTCATGTTCTATATAGGTATGTTTTAACAGTTGTAAAACATTTAATGTGACAAGGCCCCTTAATATACGTGTACAACTGTAAAAGTAAAATTTTCGATTGCTTAGCTGTGTCACTAAAACTTTATTGCTAGATGGAGAAAACATTTGTTTTGGTACTTCTTTGTATATCATCACGTACACTTAGTGGCGCCAAGTGATAATATTTACGTCTCCGTCTACTTGATACATCTGTATAAAATGATTCTATACTGGGACATATACAAATACAAATATGAGTTGCATTTGATTCCTAACCAAACGCATTGGGCCTGTATTTTTCGAAAAATGAAGAGAATGCTAAGGGGAAATTCGCCACTGGTCTAACTGTCATCCCGTCGAGATAATATGCATATGAGACAGCATAACGATTCGCACAATGCATGACTCTTTCGAGTTAACAATATGACAGATTTAAAGCGAACAGTATGTCTAGTAAAGTGTCTTCCTCTCTATCGATGATATATTATAAAGTATTCGTAATTTAAATAATAAAGTAAGAAAGTTAATTCTCAGACATGTTTCTAAATATAGCGACTTGAGTGCCTTGATGTTCGATGGGAATCCATGGATATTCGATTGTCCACTCAAAGGCAGATAAATATCAGTGGACGTTTGGAAATCTTAACCTTATCTACATCTAGATGGCGTTTGAAATAGCAGCCCAATTTTTTTACCCGTCGGCAATGTATCTCTTTAAAAGATGCAAGCTACATTAAAATAATGTTCGGTTTCGTCCTCATAACTTGAAGCCACGGAACCAGATGCATTTGTTAAAATAAGGAATAATGAGTGTGACGCATCCGTGCTACAACCCACAGCGGGGGTTCACGCCTTTACATTCAGCAGCTCTGAGTGGTCATGTTAGAGAAGAAGGGTGCCGATGTCAATGTACTGACAAAATACTGACAAGCTTTTTCTGGTTACTTCTGGTTTTATCTTCATGCCAAGAAAAGGAATTTATTAGCAATAATGTTACAGTAATATTGTGTAGGTTATTACTGGAGATTTTAATCGGATTTTAGGATGAATAAATTCAACAGCCAAACCACCTCGCGGTGGTTTTTAAAAGGCTCGCAAATAAAGTTGGCATCAGGAGAGAGACCTTTGATCCATAGAGTGATTGGTGGTTTACACCGTACTTAAGAATAGTTCACTTGTAGCCTACAAGGGCCTCCAGAATTACGGTGGGAGGAAACCGGGCAGTGTCGGGGAAAACCCTAGACCATAACAGACAGGGTATAATCTGACGTCACTCCAAATGTTTATATTCACCAGACTGGAACTCATTCTTGTGTACTGTATGTATCCTCACCATAAATCCGAAAATGTTCACAGAACAAAACACGTGTCTGTTCATGCTTTTGTCTCCATAGCACGCATTGACTTGTGAATAATAAAGAAAATAATGCCAAATTGAAAAAAAGTGTACCTTGCACTTATATGGCAAGCCAGACTTTGACAACGGCCATGTTAAATTCGAATCAGCCTCTCTCGGCATGGTCCGGGGAAAGATAATCTGGTGGAATTTTTGGATTGAAATGAAAGATGTACTCCATTAAATTGGCGATAGTCGACTTTTTTGCTAGTCTTATATTTAATTTTTTCACGCAAACGACAGAATTAAGAATAAGGGAATATCGTCAAAAAATGTGACCTTTTAAGAGCAGCTGAGTTGAATCTAACATGTCATATTTCTATCTTCTGATTTTGTTCACAACTCATTTTCTAACTCTTACGTTGAATTCACAGACTTGGTCGCAGGAGCTATTAATGCATGGAAACGAGGTGGATTCTTTGATAAGCTGCTGTTGCTATCCACAGAATGGAAGGACGCCTTTCTTCATGTCACAATTCATGCTTTCTGGCAGCAAACTTTAGTGCTCGATATTGTGTAATTAGGCTAAAATAAAGGTATAGGAAATATAAATGTGAAATCTGATACATATTCTAGGGAATCAAACATGCATGTAACAAGCTCACTTTTTATGTCAGAGCGTTTAGGCATTTTGCACATGTTATGTGCACGGCTGCCGTCAGTTTCTAGATGTAGCTTGCCACTGTTTACATATGCTGAGTTCAGGGAGTGCTGTCTGCCTCTACCTTAGAATATTCCAGAATGCGCTCAGTTCGGTGCCTGTTTGTTTACATCAAGTGTTCAGGAATTTTCTTATTCTAGACAATTCCACCAGGCTATATAAGACCTATGAAAGCAGGTTAAACGGGGAGAGAACAGAGAAGGGAGAACAGAGAACGGAGAATTATTGAGAGTTCTGGATGCTTTCGCTGTGTATTACTTTAGTAGGCCTTTTGTGCTGAATTTTAGTGTCCCTATAGCCTCTGGCTTTTTTATATCCTATCTCCACCGAGCACCTGTTCAGTCTGAGCTTGTATGTTTAATTTGTGCTCTTGTATACACAGTGCTTATTTGTACACGGACCCTGTCTGTGGAATTTTGTGTCTATTTCGTCATACACTCAGTTATACTGTGGATTTTCCCTCTTGTGAATTTGCCTTTGAGCATTTATGCCTGTGTGGTATATATATTGTGGAATATATGCGTCCGTTTGGACTTGACACCGTAAGTACTTTAGTATTTGTATAAGTCTTATTATCTGGTCTCGTTAAGCTAATAAATTGTTGTAAAATAAAATTTACTGGTTTTGGTTACTTTTTTGTCCGGCTAAACTGTCGTGTATTTCGAACAAGCCATCTCTTTATAATACAGACAGTTTGGGTTGTAACACACAACACGCTTTTATGGCAGACACAAATTTTGCGGGGCGGTAATATTGACCTTAATTGTTTCAAATCGTTAAGGAACACAAAAAGAGATATTCATACTGACACTGGGCCCACCAATCCTGTTTTCTTGCTCTAACTTCTCGGTGATGAACGTCAAGCGAGGCAGCATCTAATACCACTTTCAATGCGTTTGTTATGATCAGACCCAAGTGTGAGGTTTCTCGAATTCGAGGCAAACGTTCTACCCGTTAGGTCTCCCAAGCTGTTTAAAAGTATCCTTATGACAAACGTTCTCACAAACAAAAAACAGTGAATATTTGCCATCTAGACGACATGAAATTCTGATTGACCCCTTGGGTTACCCTATAGTTAGGTCATGCTCATACATGGAACATTTTCGCCGATTTTTGTTCATATTTATTCAATGTTGTTGTTGTACCTGTGAGTTCCAGGTTTTTACCGGTTTCGAACCACTTTATGTGTTAGTTGCCTTAGATATGTGAAGGCACGGAGATCGGCATTTGTGGAAATATTATCATGTAAGTGTCTATTTAATAGCCGATTTGACTTTGTATAGTGTCTTCTTTGAAAAAAAATCCGCCATTTTAACCATCGCCGTAGCGCACATGATCGCACATTTTAAAGTCTCACACTTAGTTTCCCGATGTTTAACGATGCACTTTATAATATCCACTTTAAAAAAAGATAGTTTATATAAATTTCGAGAAACATGGGTTTTGCCCAGTTCTGGGTCTCCATTTCAAAGCTGCCATTTTCATTCTGCTTCCATAGGCCCTTGGAGTGATGTCCCTTTTGTTAAGAGGCCATTCGGGAATGAAAGTAATGTGACGTCAGAGTATACCTTGTTACTGGTAGCATACAGCCCATAAAGCCTACCTTGACATTCGGAAATGAATGTAATGTGACGTCAGACTATACTTCGCTACTGGCTGCACACGATTCATAAAGCCTACCTTGACATTCGGGAAAGAAAGTAATGTGACGTCAGAGTATACCTTGTTACTGGCAGTGTACGGCCCATAAAGCCTACCTTGACATTCGGGGAAGAAAGTAATGTGACGTCAGAGTATACCTTGTTACTGGCAGTGTACAGCCCATAAAGCCTACCTTGACATTCGGGAAAGAAAGTAATGTGACGTCAGAGTATACCTTGCTACTGGCAGTATACGGTTCATAAAGCCTACCTTGGCAACATATAAATCAGTGAAAAAAACACACCAAAACAACAACATCAGTAATAGGTAGACATGTGTTAGACACAGTTTTCATTTTTCTATATAAAAGACGTAATGTTTGTGTGATACACTGTCATTTTCTTCCACATAATGAATGGACGACTCTGCACATTGCAGTTCAGAAGTGTCATTTTGACATCGCCGCTCTACTCGTGAAGAAAGGTGCTAGTGTCGACGAACTGGGAACTATCTACATGAAGCATAAATATGTTTGTCCCATAATTTGTCCGAGTCAGTGATATAACAACACTGATGTAAAGTTTCAATACGCCACTCGTTATATAAATAACCCGAAATTTTCATTGGTCACCTGAACTTTCATTAACAAGCTTATCCGATGAAAAGGTACAACTGCATACCGGTCTACTTCAATTACTGAAAAACAAAGAAAAGAAATGGCTAGCTATCAATTATTACACCGTGGCAACGGTTTCTTGCTATGACAAATGTTTACTGTTTGGTACACTGGACAGGAATAAACCTTATCTTCGTAAAATTGTAAAAAAATAGCCACAGTTGGTGAAAGGAAATGAAACGCTTGGCACTGTAAGGTACTCACAAACATAAGTACAACCGTCGCTGCGTCAGGCGTCAACGACATCAGCATGCCTCGGTATCAGATTTTCACGAAATTAAACATCTACAAACCTACCTTATTACTATGTAGAGCACCAAGGAGTTGTCTCGTGTGTAAGAACTCGTCTGCAACTAGTGTACTTCTTGATTTTTCTTACATCTACTTAATTTTACTTTCTACATCGAAAACGATAATTGGCCCCACTTTGACCTTTTGATTCAACATCACGTCTACCATCTCACGGAAAGCCCAAAACGGAACCAAAATAAAGCCTATTGAAATACCGTAGACACAGTTTTGTTACATTCTCCAGATTCCATAATGGTTTATAAGACCAACAAATAAGTTTTCAGGTGATTGTTCGCGTTAAAGCCTGATGGGAAAAATTCGTTTAGTATGATTTTCGATATCACCACTCTTCGCGCCCCGCAAGTCATCACGCGACATCACTTGTCATGAAGTTGTGATTTGGACTTTTGGAGCCCAACGTTTTGACAAATAAGCAATTATGAATGCTGATATTTTTGAAAGAAATTAAAGCTCGTCATCTTATCACCCTAATGGGTTGTGTTATGTTTTCTGTTCTAGAACTATTTTTTGAAAAATGTGCGATACGGTCCCAACTTTTTCACATATATCGATATCAGTACGCATCTCATTTACATACTTGTCAAAGCAAACAGATGTTTCCTTTTCCATAAACCACCCAAAACCGCTGAAAATCAATTATAGGATTAATAGGACATGCAATTCGTGATTCAGATTTATTAACTCGTATTGTAACTTTCATTTGCTTCTCGCCAAAGTCTCCAAAATTCCACCACTCGTTTAATACATCCGATATAATGGGTCAGTCGTTGCATATCCTCTATGTATGCGAGTAACGCAGGCAGCTAATGTTACGGCATGACATTATCTGTATATGCTACATCAAAGAGATGCAAAGGGCCTTCTTCGCAACACTGTTATAACAAATGGTGTAAGTTTACTGTAAATTTGCTGTAACTTTACAAGCAATTTACAAGAACGTAAACAAAATTGCAGCGTCGCCTTGGGTCTTGTTCACAAACAAAGCACTGTAAATGTCCAGTACAAGTCGGATAATAACCTGCTTGTCCTAAACGTATAACTAAATGTAAAAAAATTGTACTTAATTGGGTGATATGTCAATAATAATACTAGCACAGGTACTTCTATTTGCAAATGTGCTCCATTTTTTTTGTAAAGTATTTATAACATCATGCCAGTGTCTGTCTCACATTATAACAAAATGTTGTGTATACATCCGACTTAAGGCATATATATATACAATTTATGCAGTGTGGAAATTGTTGTTCAACAAAAAGTCTGTTGTGATCTTTCGCACTCTAACCGAGATAATTAATGTAGTTAATTCATGTCTCAGTCAGGTGTTTCGTTCGACTGTTTGCTGGGTTTCATGGTTCAAATTGACGATGTCATTGATGTCACGAGTGTCAGTGACGTCACCTGTGTCAATGATGTCACCTGTGCCAATGGTGTCGCCTGTGCCAGTGATATCACCTGTGCAAATGTTGTCACCTGTGCCAATGATGTCACCTATGTCAATGATGTCCCCTGTGCCAATGTAGTCGCCTGTGCCAATGTTGTCACCTGTGTCAATGACGTCACCTGAGTCACTGTCGTCACCTGTGTCAATGTCGTCACCTGTGTCAATGACGTCACCTGTGTCAATGAAGCCACCTGTGCCAATGACGTCGCCTGTGTCAATGACGTCACCTGAGTCAATGTCGTCACCAGTGTCAATGTCGTCACCTGTGCCAATGTTGTCACCTGTGTCAGTGATGTCACCTGTGTCAATGACGTCGCCTGTGTCAATGTCACCTGTGTCACTGATGTCACCTGTGTCAATGATGTCACATGGGTCAATGTCGTCACCTGTGTCAATGATGTCACCTGTGCCAATGACGCCGCCTGTGCCAATGACGTCACCTGAGTCAATGTCGTCACCAGTGTCAATGTCGTCACCTGTGTCAGTGACGTCACCAGTGTCAATGATGTCACCTGTGTCAATGACGTCGCCTGTGCCTGTGATGTCAACTGTGCCCGTGACGTCACTGATGTCACCTGTGTCAATGGTGTCACCTGGGTCAATGTCGTCACGTGTGTCAATGATGTCACCTGTGCCAATGATGTCACCTGTGTCAATGATGTCACCTGTGTCACTGATGTCAGTTGAGCTAATGTCGTCACCTGTGTCAATGATGTCACCTGCGCCAATGTTGTCGCCTGTGTCAATGATGTCACCTGTGTCAATGATGTCGCCTGTGCGAATGATGTCACCTGTGCCAATGACGTCACCTGTGCCAATGTTGTCACCTGTGCCAATGTTGTCACCTGTGCCAGTGTTGTCACCTGTGTCAATGACGTCACCTGAGTCAGTGACGTCACCTATGTCAATGTCGTCACATGTGTCAATGATGTCACCTGTGCCAATGATGTCACCTGTGCCAATGTTGTCGCCTGTGTCAATGATGCCACCTGTGTCAATGATGTCGCCTGTGCGAATGATGTCACCTGTGCCAATGACGTCACCTGTGCCAATGTTGTCACCTGTGCCAATGTTGTCACCTGTGCCAGTGTTGTCACCTGTGTCAATGACGTCACCTGAGTCAATGACGTCACCTATGTCAATGTCGTCACATGTGTCAATGATGTCACCTGTGCCAATGATGTCACCAGTGCCAATGATGTCACCTGAGTCAATGTCGTCACCTGTGTCAATGTCGTCACCTGCGCCAATGACGTCACCTGTGCCAATGATGTTACCTGTGCCAATGACGTCGTCTCTGCCAATGTTGTCACCTGTGTCAATGACGTCACCTGTGTCAATGTCGTCACTGTGTCAATGATGTCATCTGTGTCAATGATGTCACCTCGGTCAATGTCGTCACCTGTGTCAATGATGTCACCTGTGCCAATGATGTTACCTGTGTCAATGATGTCACCTGTGTCAATGATGTCACCTGAGCCAATGTCGTCACCTGTGTCAATATCGTCACGTGTGCCAATGTTGTCACTTGTGTCAATGATGTCACCTGTGTCAATGACGTCGCCTGTGTCAATGTCACCTGTGTTAATGATGTCACCTGTGTCAATGATGACACCTGTGTCAATGATGTCGCCTGTGTTTTCGGGATACATTCCTTAGACTATACATGCCTGCATGGTTTTAAGAAAATCTAAAGATTTTTTTTTTTTTAAATTTAGGAAGCATCCGTGATTTTTTTTCCAGGATAATGACAGTTCTGTATGACGGAGAAAGAAAATGCCTGAGTGGGCAAGGCCTAATGTTACATATGACCGAAAACCTCCTTCATCTCCACAAAAACACGATGCAGAGTCAGTTCCCAGCAGCTTGCTGAGCAAATTTAGGGGGGATAACTCTGAGTGAATCTTTCCTTCGGTAAAATCATCCCAGAATTGTGAAAGCATATCTGAAAACACGGCAAATCAATTTCAGAGTTAAACTTATACATGAGAGTGAATCTACTTGGTGTGAATCCGTTTAACATGAGTTAGGATATCGTATTCAATAATAGTCAGAAAAGTATGTTTATGCGACATAACGTTCCTCTTGACTAAATTGTCCTGTTTCCCTTTGAGTCATTTACTAGGTTTAAAACAAATGTCATTCCTACAAAATTCTTGGTACACAGCATGATGTTTTTATATTCTTGTTTTTAATTTAATAACGGTCAAAAGATGATAAAACGTATCGGCACTACTAATATCCGAACCTACCTCAAGGCTCCTACATGTACCACATGTCGGCACTATTAATATCCGAACCTACCTCAAGGCTCCTACATGTACAACATGTCGGCACTACAAATATCCGAACATACCTCAAGGCTCCTACATGTACAACATGTCGGCACTACTAATATCCGAACCTAGCTCAAGGCTGCTACATGTACAACATGTCGGTACTACTAATATCCGAACATACCTCAAGGCTGTTACATGTACAACATGTCGGCACTACTAATATCCGAACCTACCTCAAGGCTGCTACATGTACAACATGTCGGTACTACTAATATCCGAACCTACCTCAAGGCTCCTACATGTACAACACGTCGGTACTACAAATATCCGAACATACCTCAAGGCTGTTACATGTACAACATGTCGGCACTACTAATATCCGAACCTACCTCAAGGCTGCTACATGTACAACATGTCGGTACTACTAATATCCGAACATACCTCAAGGCTGCTACATGTACAACATGTCGGTACTACAAATATCCGAACATACCTCAAGGCTGCTACATGTACAACATGTCGGCACTACTAATATCCGAACATACCTCAAGGCTGTTACATGTACAACATGTCGGCACTACTAATATCCGAACCTACCTCAAGGCTGCTACATGTACAACATGTCGGTACTACTAATATCCGAACATGCCTCTAGGCTGCTACATGTACAACATGTCGGCACTACTAATATCCGAACATACCTCAAGGCTGCTACATGTACAACATGTCGATACTACTAATATCCGAACCTACCTCAAGGCTGCTACATGTACAACATGTCGGCACTACTAATATCCGAACATACCTCAAGGCTGCTACATGTACAACATGTCGATACTACTAATATCCGAACATACCTCAAGGCTGCTACATGTACAACATGTCGATACTACTAATATCCGAACCAAGCTCAAGGCTGCTACATGTACAACATGTCGATACTACTAAAATCCGAACCAAGCTCAAGGCTGCTACATGTACAACATGTCGGCACTACTAATATCCGAACATACCTCAAGGCTGCTACATGTACAACATGTCGATACTACTAATATCCGAACCTACCTCAAGGCTGCTACATGTACAACATGTCGGTACTACAAATATCCGAACCTACCTCAAGGCTGCTACATGTACAACATGTCGGTACTACAAATATCCGAACCTACCTCAAGGCTGCTACATGTACAACATGTCGGTACTACAAATATCCGAACCTACCTCAAGGCTGCTACATGTACAACATGTCGATACTACTAATATCCGAACATACCTCAAGGCTCCTACAGGTAAACCAGGTGTCATAAACTGCAAGAACACAGAGTCAAAGACGTGTGGAGGGTTTTATGTCATCATCGTGTATCTGAAGTTATATCGTTACTTTACCTACCGAAATATCAACTCCCCCCTTGCTGTCCTTTTCTCTAAATAATAGGGTTTGATCTTGTTCACGACGTAGATATGTTTTTTATGGTTAATATACAGGTGAATTATAATAATATCCTTCAGAGAAAAAGATGCTGTTTGACAAAGTTTGTAGATATCAGGTGAAATATAGAGATTTCCTTCATCGGACAGGGTGCTGTTTCACATAGTTTGCAGATATCAGGTGAAATATAGAGATTTTCTTCATCGGACAGGGTTCTGTTTCACATAGTTTGCAGATATCAGGTGAATTATAGAGATTTTCTTCATCGGACAGGGTGCTGTTTCACATAGTTTGCAGATATCAGGTAAAATATAGAGATTTCCTTCATCGGACAGGGTGCTGTTCCACATAGTTTGCAGATATCAGGTGAAATATAGAGATTTCCTTCATCGGACAGGGTGCTGTTCCACATAGTTTGCAGATATCAGGTGAAATATAGAGATTTCCTTCATCAGACAGGGTGCTGTTCCACATAGTTTGCAGATATCAGGTAAAGTATAGAGATTTCCTTCATCGGACAGGGTGCTGTTTGACAAAGTTTGTAGATATCAGGTGAAATATAGAGATTTCCTTCATCGGACAGGGTGCTGTTTCACATAGTTTGTAGATATCAGGTGAAATATAGAGATTTTCTTCATCGGACAGGGTGCTGTTTCACATAGTTTGCAGATATCAGGTGAAATATAGAGATTTCCTTCATCGGACAGGGTGCTGTTTGACAAAGTTTGTAGATATCAGGTGAAATATAGAGATTTCCTTCATCGGACAGGATGCTGTTTCACATAGTTTGCAGATATCAGGTGAAATATAGAGATTTCCTTCATCGGACAGGATGCTGTTTCACATAGTTTGCAGATACCAGGTGAAACATAAGGATTTCCTTCATTTAAAAAGGTGCTGTTTCACATAGTTTGCAGATATCAGGTAAACCATACCGATTCCCTTTAGCGAAAAGAGTGCTCTTTCACATAATTTGCAGATATCAGTTGAAATATAGAGATTTCCATCAGCGAAAAGGGTGCTTTTTCTGATGGGTTGTATTTATCACATCTTTATTACAAATTATTTTCAATGCTACATGTACGTCATACAACAACAGCACATTTCCTATGCCTGTACCTGCAATGTGTTATGGAAGAACTGAGCTTCAAAACTTTGCTGTCTTTGAAAACAAGAAATGCGGCGTTGGAAGCTCTTCGTAAAAACTGCAGCTGGCAGCAAGAAGATAAGCATGTTGTTTCGTATTTAAATCTCACTAGGTGCGCGTGTATTTCTTCCAGTTGATAACGGGTATGCTTTTACAGTCAACGATGTCTTCATTGAAAATACATGTACACTTGATCTGGACGATCTGGAGGTCCCAACATGTTTATGTGTTCAGATCTTCATGACAGGATCAAGGGCTATAACTGTACAAAATAATCTACAATAACAAACCCAAGTTTGACTCCCCTGTGAAATATTTCAACGAATAAAATCTCTGAGAATCGACGCCTAAAGATTAAATGACACTTTGTATGAAATAACGATAACTGGCAGTGACGTTTTTTCCCCCTTTTAACAGGGATGTGCGTTGAAGGGCAAAAAAAAAAACGGTTTACACGTTTGTCAGAACATTTGTTAGAAATGTATTTAATCAATACTTGTTTTTAACGCCGTACTCTGGCACCTCTCTGGCTTCTCTGTGGCAATTTTGTACACTTGCGATTGATGTTCTTTTGTATCAAAAAAGTGAAAAATATGATTGGTATCCATGTGTTTTAATGATAACACACACGCATTTCTATCACCACTGATTTTTGTGTGAAAACAATGGCTTTACAAGTATGGTTCTGGAGTGAGCAGTGTTGAAACAACGGTTTAAATTACTCAATAAAAGGTCATTTGGTATCTCTTAAAGCGTTTTACGTCGATATCGGGTGTGTCCGCCTGAATGACAACCTGTCAACCTCCTGACGCTAATGCTCCGATACTGACGCAAAAAGATTTAAGAGATACCAAATGGCGTTTTTATTGAGAACATGTAATTTCTACCACTGTTAAGCCATTGTTTCACATCAAAACCAGTAATGATAGAAATGCATGTGTGTTATCATTAAAAGGCATGGATTCCAACCATTTTGTCGTTTTCCATTAGCCAAAGAGTCACACGGTTCACAACCAGTCACATTTTACACTCTGTTGATACCGAAAAAGCATCAATCGCATGTGTACAAAATCGCCACAGTGAAAAACAAAAATACATCAGATAATAACATTAGAGCAAGGACAATGGGATGTTTTATACATCGTCACACAGAAGTGTGAATAAGGTCGTGAGTAAGAAGTGAAATTTGGCTTCTTGTCATTTTACCTCGGTTAGGGTTTTTATTCCAGTAGTTCAGGTAAATACTTAAAAAGTTGTACATGTAACGTATAGGACTCCGAGCTCATACCATTAAAAAGTATACAACTGATATGCGCTTTCACTGGATTTCGCTGCTACCATTCGCGCGGACATCAACTCGGCGCTGATTTATTCCGCAGGGATTTTCCTCTTTGTATACGCATAAACAATCTGGCCGCACCGACGTACGTAATTGTTGAGTGAAATATTCATAATTACGGTGTTAATCTCCAATACACACTCAAATACACACAGTAGTTAGACACAATGTCATGTAGGCTGTTCTAATATGGGCGAATTAGATAGGCTTGGGGAAAAATGATAAGGGTTTGATTTGTCACGTAATATCTCACCACTAATATTCCTCGACCCAGTGGATCACACTATTTATCTGGCTGACGTTTACACGGTATTCCATAAAAAAACTGATTGCCAATGAGTTCATGGAAACACAAGAACCCGTGAGACAAGTCTCTCAATTCTTTACCCTTAGTTATTTAATATACGTGACAACAAAGAAACCATTGTGCGTTCATCTGCCAGAAATATCTGAACAAAGAAGGCTTGATGTATGCGAAGTGTAACAACAGCGACATGCACTGAAAATCCCTAGTGTGTGTTTGGGTAGCGGTCACCTAAAACATCATCGCCTGACGGATTATACATGTGATATAGCATACAGAAAAGGCCAGGGGGCTGTCTTTCATGAGGAGTGAGGAAAAGTTTCTTTTACAGTATTTATGTATGGCCAACTTGTAAAAGAAATCTTTCTCTTATTTCGCATTTCAATCTGCACTTTAACTAAATTTATTACATTGTGCACCCAGAATTCCACCCAGAATATATTTATTCAACAAACTCACGGCGAAAAGCAATAAGATGCGATTATTCTCAGGTGTACATATGAAGTGAAAATAGAATTTGGTGTTGCTTTTGTGATATAGTTTATACTTTGTGTCACGTTGGATGTCACAGATTATGGCACCACGTGATGTTGTCTATTTTCTTAACATTGGCGACACAGACGATGGTTTTTTATTCTGCTGTACAACGCCATGTACAGGCTGACTGGGCTGGACACCCTGTACAAAGGCATAAAAATTATTAACAGACAACTATTAGGAGAGAACAGACACTCGTGTGTTAAGCCTGAAGGATCAATTCCTACAAGTATACGATGTTAGGGCCCTCCAATGAATTGTGTCGTTATCTGAGGGTCATTCTCCTTAAAAGCACCATATTTTGGCACAAGGCCCTATTAGGGCATATTAGTAAATCAGCTTCGACATTCAATTATCACCAAAGGTTGAGAAATATTGCAATAGAAATACAACAACTATCAGTCCTGCAGCTTTATGGACGTCCTTTAAGCAGAGCTTCTCGTGTAAAGGATGACACTAGCCTGCTGTACATACTATCCTGAGAAATTTAGTGACCATCAGTTTTGTTTATTGTTTGTCTGGCAAAAAGCATGTAGGTTTCTGAACAAGAAAAATGTGTCGGTAACTGTAAGAATGTTAAATGTGTTTGTAATTCGGGATTCCTTCACTTAGACATACTAACTTTAGTTGGTTACTTTGTGTCATTGGCAAATGCGGGAAGTGGAACATCTTTAGAAATACTGAGTATTCCGCCGATTGGGTAATCATTTATACATGTCCTCAGTTATACCCATTCAAGTTTAGGATATATATCAGATTTTCAAAACAGTGCAAAGACCGAGATTATGGTGTTGGGAGTACCACACAGTTGCTAACCATTAGGTTTACCAGCGATCCTTTACATTTATGTCCTACATTTGGTTTCATTCTAATGTACTTGCTTCTTTTTGTTTCAAATTTGGACGAAAATGTTCACTTACAAGAGAATTATACTTATCGTGAAAAAAAAATTCTTGGAATGAAGGCGCTTTATGGAAAAACGTTAAAACACTAGTTTTTGTGCTAATTATCTGTGACGTTGATTGAAATCAACACGTCGGATCTAACAAATTCTACAAGGTGAAAAATGTACAAGCCTTATGCAGGATTCTTGGGCATATTGCTGTCCAAGTAAGGATAATTTAGAATGTCAAAATTGAAAACTATCCCTCTCGTCATAAACACACGTTTTTCCTCGCAGTAAACATTTACCATCACAGGGACCTCCGTTACTCAGTTGGTTAGGGCGCTAGCACATCGTAGTGAACCAGGAGCCTCTCACCAATGCGGTAGCTGTGAGTTCAAGTCCAGTTCATGCTGGCTTCCTCTCCGGCCGTAGGCGGGAAGGTTTTGCAGCAACCTGCGGATGGTCGTGGCTTTCCTCCGGGCTCTTTCCGGTTTCCTTCCACCATAATGCTGGCCGACGTCGCATAAGTGAAATTTCTTAAACACGGCGTAAAACACCAATCAAATAAATAAATAAATAGATCCTAATGGTGCGTGCAGCTGTAATACCCCGTCCGGTAAGATTCAATTTTGCTGTGTCAGCAGGTTCTGCGTCTCCACAGAGTGCTGTTTCATTGGATTTATTTATTTGATTGGTGTTTTACGCCATACTCAAGAATATTTCACTTATACAACAGCGGCCAGCATTAAAAGGGGGGGGGGGGGTGCGGACAGAGCCCAGGGGAAACCCACGACCATGCGCAGGCTGCTGGAAGACCTTCCAACTAACAGCCGGACAGGAAGACAGCATGAGCTGGACTTCAAGTTTAACCGGAAAAAATTATCCGATAGGTCAGCGATTTCTTTGGTGTTTACGGCAGGACCGTAACACTTATAATTACTGGAGCCAAGCCATCTATTTTGTCAAATGTATAACGAAGTCTGTTAAAAGGGAAAAACTGTATATACCCGTTTGGGACAATTTAAGTTTTGCTTTCGTTTTACATCTGGGTATATGAAAACACGGGGGTATTGTGCAATACACATTAGTAGAAAAATAGTACAAGTCTCCATTCTTAACAGACAAAAACTTCTAATATAGAAGCCAGCTGTAAAGTTTTAAGCAGAACTCGCACAAACTTTGTGGAGGCTTGTGGAGGACATTCTACCATTTTCATGCGGACTACTATACTAGCAACTGGCTATTAAGGTCCAGTGGCTGGTTTCATGAACATCACTTAGCTAAAGTTGCCCTTAACTACCCTGGCGTGGTATGTTGTAGAGATATAAAGTGCACTTAGCTAAGGGCTACTTACCACTAAGGATGTTTCATGAAACCGGACCCAGTCTTCGCACTCACCTGTTACAATGTATATATGTAGGTACCAAAGTAAAGGTTAGAAGCCACACCACAGTTTCAAAGTTTTCGGCTATGTGACGAAAATTATACTCATGGTGTTGTGTGGGATCGTTGGCAGAGAGGAAAGGGGTATAAGTTGCTGTTGTTAAAGCATTTGATTAAACAGATTTTTTATGCACTTAGCACTTTTATTTCATTGAATATCATACTTTCGTCGATTGTTGGGTCTAAAAAGGCCATGGATTTGTTTTAGCATTTTAGTGCCATGTTTAACAATATTCCTCTTACTGGATGATATACGATCCGTTCTGTGGGCTCAAGTAACAGGAGTGCTTGCAGTTAACCATCCTGATATCAATGGACATATACATCGGTCCATCGATGGAAGACAAGTCGCCTTCAATGAGCATTAGGCTGGACAGACGACCTTACAAGCAGTCTCAGTCGATTTTATCTCACCAAATTTCTTATCCATTGTTCCAGCTGAATCCACATCTCGTCTGTCCTAGCTTGTGAAGAACAACCGTCTTAACCACTTGACCAGTACAGACTGTTCACATCAGTTATACACCGAACCAAATTCGGTTGTGACTATTCACATCAGTTATTCACCGGACCAAATTCGGTTGTGACTATTCACATCAGTTATACACCGGACCAAATAAGGTTATGACTATTCATATCAGTTATACACCGGACCAAATTCGGTTGTGACTATTCACATCAGTTATACACCGGACCCAATTCGGTTGTGACTATTCACATCAGTTCTACACCGGACCAAATTCGGTTGTGACTATTCCCATCAGTTATACACCGGGCCAAATTCGGTTGTGACTATTCACATCAGTTATACACCGGGCCAAATTCGGTTGTGACTATTCACATCAGTTCTACACCGGACCAAATTCGGTTGTGACTGTTCACATCAGTTATACACCGGACCCAATTCGGTTGTGACTATTCATATCAGTTATACACCGGACCAAATTCGGTTGTGACTTTTCACATCAGTTATACACCGGACCCAATTCGGTTGTGACTATTCATATCAGTTATACACCGGACCAAAATCGGTTGTGACTATTCATATCAGTTAAACACCGGACCAAATTCGGTTGTGAGTGTTCACATCAGTTATACACCGGACCAAATTCGGTTGTGACTATTCACATCAGTTCTACACCGGACCAAATTCGGTTGTGAGTGTTCACATCAGTTATACACCGGACCAAATTCGGTTGTGACTATTCATATCAGTTCTACACCGGACCCAATTCGGTTGTGACTCAGATCAGATTATATGGTCAAGGGCTATGGATTTCACACCGATTGTAATCCAGTATTATAGAATAACTCTTTATCGTGAAACAAACTTAATTTACATTTACGTAGGCATTCAATACTTACGCTTAGGAATGCATAGTGATTTTTAAAAACCAGAGGGTAATAACAATTCCCACGATAGCCTAAAGTACAGTATAGATATAGTCCTCTGATTATGTGCTCGACAACTGGGGTTTAGGACTCCATCGATCAGAAAGTCTCGTATAAGATGCGTGCGTCATATGATATGCGTCGCTGCATTGCGTGCAGATTTAATTTACATGCTTTCTGAGAAATGTCGTGGGGAAAGTGCTCAAGCACTGAAGTTAAATAATGTATAAGTGTATGCGTTACCACGGGAGGATCCAACCTGTACGTTCAGTTATTATTTTGTTAGTAGTACATACTTTCTAATGTATTTTATACTGTAACTTGGGCTTACAGGGATCAACCCGAAATAGACAGTCCAGAATTCAAGGTCCCATCATCACGAAGTTGTTTTTTTTTTGAGGGGGGAGGGGCGGTTTACAATTCCCCTTAGATCAGTTTAAGACGCTGAAATCAGGAGTTGCCATGTAAATTTGGATTTCAGTTCATATCAAGACTGTTTTTTTAGACTTTAAAGTGACAAATATGTCGCTCATTGTCAAGCATTAATTGAGGAGTACTACATGCACCAATACTGAAGATTTAAGTCTGACAAGACTTTTAGGGCCTGGATTCCCTCGCGTATAGGTTTAGCCAAATTCGATAAGTGTCTTCCCTAAGATACCCTAAATCAGTCATTTATTTTATCGTAAATTTTCGTGATACGTGTTCAGGTCGTAAGTAAAGTGGAGGGGTGAATAAGCATTAAAATGACCATATGTTTCCTTTAGCCAGTCGCCTATATTCAGCTGTGTTTAAAATTACACTGTAGTCATATTCGCTTCCACAACTACCTTTAGTCAGTGACATGTAACAACCCTACACATGGGTATGTTGGAAGTCCATATTCGTGCACAGAAAATTAAATTAGCATACTTTCGACGGCAAGAACTCATTGCCCCGGGTGACGTCATAATTATTCAAAAACCAGTTGCATGCTAAACATTGGGCGGAATTCAGTATGTTTAAGCAAAAGGTGACCACAGTTGCCTAAACCGCTAATCTCAACCCTCTTTCTGACACTTTTATAATCGACATTGTTTGTACGATAAAATATAATAAAAAAAACACTCAGAAATGATTTTTATCTTATCTCTTGCAGATCTCACAGTAGTATGGTTATAGAGTTGGTAGGTAGGAAATTCTGTGATGAAAAAACAATGTAGTATATTCGGTGAGACAGTGGTGTAGGTTGTCTTATTACGTGGAGTAATACTTATTGTAAAACAAACTACTCTACACGCCCTTTGTCCAGCATGTCACTTGCTTTTGAATAATTATCACGTCACCGGTGACAAGGGTTTCTTGGTGTTTAAAGAATGCTGATGGAGATTAACAGTATAAATTAGAAAAAAATATTCTAACTGTGTTTTCTATCAACAATACAGACCGTCAACATATCAACGTGCAGACCTTGTAGTGATATGTGCCACTAACGAGAAGCAATTGTGGTAGCGAGAATGAATGATTTTACAGACAGCTGAAAACAGGCTACGGCTAAAAAACATTATACAACTCCTGTCTAGAAAAGCTCTGACTTGCTGTTGTGTCTGTCTTGAAACGCCTCGATGGTCTCAGTCAACTGGCATATTATGTTACATATAATGTTGGCCACCGATCAACATTTGTGTCAAGGACAACTCCTTGAAGGGGAAGTAAAAACATCTGACAGACTTCTATTTATAGGTATGTATGTTATGTGTGTTAAACTCTTGCTCTATGGTGGCTGAAGTTTGGCGAGGGTCGAAGAGTTTTAATGCAATCGTGTCCTTCGCGGGGCCGCGGTCAAAATGGACGCCATTAGCCACTTTTTATGTTTATGGTGATCAAATGAATTTAACATAATATAGAGCATAATTACACATAAAATATACCTTTAATGAGTAAGGTTATATAAATGGTGATCAAACTGTGAGGAGATGACTCTTAATTTAGATTTAAAAAGGGAAGAAGAAATTACTGCCTTAAGGTCTTATGTCAATCTATTCCATTCCCGAGCAACATTTTGGAGGAGCAGTAAAAGCTGTAGATGAGTTGGGAAGATGGTACCCCAAAGAAGATTTGTCATAGGACAGATATAGAAAGATGAGTACATTTTGCACATTGTACTGGTTTCTTTTTCTCTTAGCGTTGTGTCCTTATTTTCGGACAGACTCGGGGTCTTCACGTTTTGATTACTTGACTGCACTTTATACTGTGTTCGGCAAATTTTACCGAAACCAAACGTGTGCCTTGTTATTAAACGTGAATGGCGAGTTTTATACATCACCAATAAATTATCTTAGTGAGATAAGTAGAGTGCGTTTTCAATTATCTCGGTGAGATAATCACTGAAGTAAGCTATAAATTATCTCAAGAAATACGACAAGAACTTGAAGAAGATCAATCAAACAATTCCAGCCGATTAGAAAGCTTCCTTGCACACATGACGAATCTTTAGTTTATCAAAAGTCCCATTACTGTAAAAGCTGTAAAGCCCATAATCTCCCTAGACAACTGGGCAGCGAAAGTGTCTCCCTTAATTTAGTATCCACAGAGAGAGCACACTGTCAGTACCATACAAATAAATCTGCTCAGTAATTCATTGCCCGAAGTAGATTATATATCGACAGATAACTCTTAGAATTAAGGAGCTCGGAAGTTCTAACGGTGTTGTTTAATACTTTCCCAGATTGCCCACAACTGTAGGGCTAACCTCTGTCACATGTACATCGGGCATATCTCATCGTAAATGAAATAGATATAGCATGTCCGTTTTAACCATTGAACACCTAAAATCTTTATTTAATATTAGATTGCTTTGCATTATGTAAAGATACATGTTTAATTTAAAATGCACATAAGTTTGACAGCAGCCTGCGGATGATCGTGGGCTTCCCCAAGGCTCTCCCCGGTTTCTTTCCACCATAATGCTTACTGCCGAGTATATCCTTAAGTACGGCTTAAACACCAGTTAAATTAATAACTATAATAATCAATAAACATAAAAATGTAAAGAGTATATAAGTCAAAGGTATTAAAATTTGTATCATATACATGTCTTAACTCTCTCCTCTGGGAAAACAAACTCTGTTACTTGTGGCATGTGGAGAGGTATTCTCCTTAAAAATACGGTCATTAAGTTAGTATTTATTTATTTATTTATTTATTTGATTGGTGTTTTACGCCGTGCTCAAGAATATTTCAATTATACGACGTCGCCCAGCAAACCCACGACAATCCGCAGGGTACTGGCAGACTTTCCAACATACGCATTGAGTTAGTAGTAACTAGGTTACTAGGTAAATTAGTTAGTAATATTCTGCTTTTTCTGGTGAACGATAGGTACATGGACACCACCGCTAATGGGGTGATACAGTCATTATGTTAGTAGTAACTAGGGATATTCTGCTTCATCTTGTGAATGATAGGTACATGGACACCACCGCTAATGGGGTGATACAGTCATTATGTTAGTAGTAACTAGGGATATTCTGCTTCATCTTGTGAATGATAGGTACATGGACACCACCGCTAATGGGGTGATACAGTCATTATGTTAGTAGTAACTAGGGATATTCTGCTTCATCTTGTGAATGATAGGTACATGGACACCACCGCTAATGGGGTGATACAGTCATTATGTTAGTAGTAACTAGGGATTTTCTGCCTGTTCTTGTAAATGATAGGTACATGTGCATCAAGGCTAATGAGGTGATACAGTCATTAGGTTAGCAGTAACTAGGGATTTTCTGCTTGTTCTTGTGAATGATGGGTACATGTACACCACGGCTAATGGGGTGAAACTGTCATTAGGTTAGTAGTAACTAGGGATTTTCTGCTTGTTCTTGTGAATGATAGGTACATGGACACCACGGCTAATGAGGTGATACAGTCATTAGGTTAGTAGTAACTAGGGATTTTCTGCTTGTTCTTGTAAATGATAGGTACATGGACACCACGGCTAATGGGGTGATACAGTCATTAGGTTAGTAGTAATTAGGGATTTTCTGCTTGTTCTTGTGAATGATGGGTACATGTACACCACGGCTAATGGGGTGATACAGTCATTAGGTTAGTAGTTACTAGGGATTTTCTGCTTGTTCTTGTGAATGATAGGTACATGGACACCACGGCTAATGAGGTGATACAGCCATTAGGTTAGTAGTAACTAGGGATGTTCAGTTTCTTCTTGTGAATGATAGGTACATGTACACCACGGCTAATGAGGTGATACAGTCATTAGGTTAGTAGTAACTAGGGATATTCTGCTTGTTCTTGTAAATAATGGGTACATGTACACCACGGCTAATGAGGTGATACAGTCCTTATAGTAGTAGTAACTAGGGATATTCAGTTTGTTCTTGTGAATGACAGATACATGTACACCACAGCTAATGAGGTTATACAGTCATTAGGTTAGTCTTATCTTGGGATATTCTGCTTGTTCTTGTGAATGATAGGTACGTGTACACCACGGCTAATGAGGTGATACTGTCATTAGGGTAGTAGTAACTAGGGATATTCAGTTTCTTCTTGTGAATGATAGGTACATGTACACCACGGCTAATGATGTGATACAGTCATTAGGTTAGTAGTAACTAGCGTTATTCTGCTTCTTCTTGTTACTGAAAGGTACATGGACACGACGGCTAATGGGGTGATACAGTCATTAGGTTTGTTGTAACTAGATAGTTTCAGCTTGTTCTTGAGAATGATAGGTATACGTACATTAGGTCTAATGAGGTGACACAGCCATTTGATTAGCGGTAACTAGGGATATTCAGCTTGTTCTTGTGAATGATAGGTACATGTGCACAAAGGATTATGAGGTGATACCATTTTTAGTTTAGTAGTATTAAGGGATATTCAGCTGGTTCTAGTGATAGGTACATGTACACCACGGATAGGGACGAAATCTGACAGTGAGGTTTTCTTTTTCTTTTTTTCACATGAATGGGTGTCGAAGGGTAGAAAAGAAAAGAGGTTGACACTGCAGCAGCCTGCGGATGGTCGTTGGTTTCTGCCGGGCTCTGCCCGGTTTTCTTTTACCATAAAACTGAGCGCCGTCGTATAAGTGAAATATTCTTGAATACGGCGAAAAACACCAGTTAAATAAATCAAAAACGGTTACAGACACTTACACCAGGCCCACATTGCCTCGCCCCTTATCCCTAACCTGAAGTGAATAAGCAACGCATTGGAGATAGTGTTCTCCTGGTTAAACACTGCAGCCTTGGTGACGCTTGAATCAGTCTACCATATCTGAAATTCAAATTAAACTAGATATAGAGTTGACTTGCCTCTCTCACACAGCCGCTATTCAATCTATTCTTTATGCCTTTAAAGATCAAGAGCCGACACGGAGGAAAGTATTCAAACTTTTGGAGTAATTTGTTCAAAGCCATTGATGTAAAATCGTCAAATCATATGGAGTAAGATGTTTAAAACGATAGGAGTAGTCTTCTAAACCTACGGAGTAAGATGTTCTTCATAACCTATGGAGTCAGTCAGTGAGTGAGAGCTTGGGGTTTAACGTCCTACTCAAGAATTTTTCGGTTAGACAAACAAATCCTTAGGGTGTATGTAATGCGCCCCGTTGTTGCAGGATGGATTTCCACCGTTCTTTTATCTAGTGCTGCTTCACTGAGACGATTTACCGAAGGCAAGTAGGCCGCCCCGCCCGAGCCATTATACTTATACAGGTTAACCTGTCGCTAACCTATGGAGTAAAGTGTTAAAAATCATTGGAGTGCCCTGTTTAAAACCATTGCATTGAGGTCTTCAAAACCATCAGATTTAGGTGCCCAAATCCGTAGGAGCGTGGTGCTCAAAAGCATTGGAGTGTGGTGGTCAAAACACTTGGGGGCAAAGCGTTCAAACCGAGGGCAGCAACCTGTTCAAAATCATTACAGTGTGGTGATGAAAACCATTGGGGCAAAGTATTCAAACAGAGTGTAGCAAGATGACCAAACCGATTGGATTAAGATGTTCAAAACCACTGGAGTAAGGTGTTTAAAAAACCATTGATGTGTAGTTGTCAAAAACATTGCAACAAAGTGTGGAAACCAGTTTCAGAAAAATGCCAAAACCTGCTGAAGTGAGATGTATATTACCGCTGCATTGGGCTGTCCAAAACTATTGCAGCGTGATGTTCAAAACCATTGGAGGAAGATGTTCAAAACTGATGGAGTGTGCCGTTCAAAACAATTCAAGTGATATGTTCATAACAATTTAAGTGAGGTGTTCAAAACCGATGGAGTGTTCTGTTCAAAACAATTCAAGTTAGGTATTCAAAACAATTGCACTGACGTGTCGTGAATGTGTAATATATATGTGCGCTAATACACTTAACAAACAACAAACAGCGCAAAATAATATTATGAGAGTCACGTGTCATACACCTGAAGTCTTCCCAAGTACTACTTGACGGCAACCATAGGTAAGATGTTTACCATTTTTGTGTCAGCTCGCTACGCTTTGTTGCTCCTGGTAATAGCAACGATACTATTGAGCGTTTATCTGGCAGAAAAAGCTGAACAAAGAAACCTTTACGTATGCGGAGTGTAACCTTATATATGTACTGAAACGTGTACTTGGATCCATTGTGACATGTATGGAACCGAAAAGGACATCTCGTCCCGGGTTTTGCGGGGCTCGACCCAACGACAAAGTTGCAAATAGCATTTAAATATCACCATGTTGGAATTTTTACTCGTTGTTCTATGTTCCACGTTTCACGTGACGGCAGACTATTCTGAAGAATGCATAATCCTTTATCCCCAGACCTAACGGTTTTGACAAGTAGACAGCAAGAAATGGACGGTATTTGGCAGGTGTACGTTACAACCAATAGTCAAGGAATATCAAATTTTAAAATATCTTTCTTATTCGGTTTTCTTTCTATATTTACAATAAAACTGCTTCCACTCCGTGAAACGTGAATTATATATAAACCTTCTTGAGGGTAGGTCAACTCTGTGGATTTTTGTCCTTTGATATCCCAGTTTGTATTTAATTTGGCTCTTATATCACAAAATGAGCTCCTGGTGTGATATTACGTTTTACTTCCACTACCTTAATATTGAACACACAGGCTGACTCTCAGTAAATCTTTAACATTATGATACAGATCCAAGGCTAATGTTTTGTGAATCTGAAATACTCTGTCAGGTAAGACCCACTTTGCTTCAATGGTAGCCTCTACACAGGATTACCTCAGTTGTTCAGAAATTCTTTGGTATGTCCTGTAGAGCAGTGTACTACATTCGTACAAATAGAGACGGCTTCTAATGTAGGTCTCATAGCTGTAAAATTTCAGTATATTTGAAACCCGGTCATTTTAAAATAATAACCCTTGATGGATTTAATGTTAAAAATGAATGAACTAATGTCATTCATAAAAGCCAAACATGTGAGGACATGTGCTGTCAGTGGTCCCCAAGATGTTTCTATAAAACACTGACTGGATATGTACCATATGACACAACTGTTTGATTTGGTTTCGTTTCACTATAGATATATCAACGTTCGAGGGTATTTTGCTATATGCATTCTTGGTAGAAATAGAAATCTCATTTGTTAAAGAGTCTAAATTATATACATATAGATGTCAGTAAGTAGGCCACAGTTGAATAGGTCATCTATAAAACGTTAATCAGAACTAGTACGGACTTTAGAGCTGGGCTTTTGGTGAACACTCCGCCGTCTTCACACAGACTATACTGGCCGCTGGCCAGTGAGGCCAGTCCTCTACTAGGAAATAACAAGACTATAGCTGGAAATAGTTATTTATTATTCCACTCTCCAATGACAAGTTCACTGGAAAAAAGTTATGGATACCATGCGCGAAAACACACTCTTATTCCACCTGTCAACCATTATAGGCTCTAGGCGTCAAAACACACACTCTTGTTCCACCTGTCAACCATTATAGACTCTAGGCGCCAAAACACACACTCTTATTCCACCTGTCAACCATTATAGACTCTAGGCGCCAAAACACACACTCTTATTCCAACTGTCAACCATTATAGACTCTAGGCGTGAAAACACACACTCTTATTCCACCTGTCAACCATTATAGACTCTAGGCGCCAAAACACACACTCTTATTCCACCTGTCAACCATTATAGACTCTAGGCGCCAAAACACACACTCTTATTCCAACTGTCAACCATTATAGACTCTAGGCGTGAAATCACACAATCTTAGATGGATTTCAGATGTACTACTGGTGACAAACAACATGTGTACGTGGGATTTTTTTTATTTCTATTTCCTAAGGAAGTAGGCAACAACTGATTAAAGGACAATTGGCAAACAGAACTCAATCTAGCTGTTAAAATCCTCAAGCTTCCCCCCCGCCCCTAAAAAATTCAACAACAAAAAGTAGCTAATAAGGAAAAAGAAAAGCAGAGATATATAACAAGGGTGGAGAACTCATATAGTGATAAGTAATAAATACATATTTTCTGAGCAAAAGGCAGTAAGGATTTCTTCGTCGTCATATGACTGAAAAATTGTTGAGCACGACCTTAATCCCTAAGAGCTCACTCACTCACTCACTCACTCGCTCGAAAAGACATTTTCAATGAACACTGCAAAGTAATTACAAATTCCAATGACAATAATAACACGTGTGCTTTAATCTGTTAAATCTAAATGCCTTGCCACATGTTCAGACAGGATATAGATCCCCATACACCACGTACTCCGATGTCTTGAAGACATATCCAAACAGCCCCCAAGGTACCGTCCCTTTTGTAATGTTAGGTCTTTGCCTCAGTTTGTTTTAACAACAGTGCTAAGAATGTATAAGTTGCTACTTTTTAAGCATTTAATGAACAGGTAAAATAGAACCTTAACTGAGGTAAATTGACAAGAGGCCGGACTTAACCGGTTAACTGTGAAGTATTACACCGTCGTAACTGCTCTAGTTTTAGTCTCCAAGAATTTGTTTTTGTGACCTGGTGTAAACTCTCACGTTAGTAGGAAGTCGCACATGCGTATTATGTGACATGTTTGGATCTATGCCAAGCACCAGGATACGTAATGCACGGTGAACTATTAACAGATTCATGGAATACAAAGGTGTTTGATGTGAGATAGGTAGGACCTACGCAATTTGCGAAAAAATTATTTGCTCTTTTTACTACGGACTGAACAAGGTGACTTCTGCGGGCGAAACTGAAACGTCTTTGTGTATGTGATCACTCGCCGATCAGGCTTCTTTTAGTCTGAAGCACACACAGAAGTTGTCTGGGATTGTTTGGGGAGAGTTGGGTGGGGGAGAGTTTGTGTGTGTGTTGGAATGGTGGGAAGGTGAACGTGTGAACATTTGCCAGATCTCACACTGTCATCTCTGCTCTGGTTTTACTTTCTATGCTGTACGTCTATCACACTGTCATTGCTGCTCTGGTTTTACTTTCTATGCTGTACGTCTATCACACTGTCGTAGTTGCTCTGATTTTACTTTCTATGGTGTACGTCTATCACACTATCGCCTCTGTTTTGTGTTTCTCTCAATGCTGTACGTCTATCACACTGTCGTCACTGCTCTGTGTTTTGTTTCTATGCTCTACGTCTATCACACTGTCGTCGCTGCTCTGGTTTTACTCTCTATGCTGTACGCCTATCACACGGTCGTCGCTGCTCTGTGTTTTCTCTCTATGCTGTACATCTATCACACTGTCGCCGCTGTTCTGTGTTTTCTCTCTATGCTGTACGCCTATCACACGGTCGTCGCTGCTCTGTGCTTTCTCTCTATGCTGTACGTCTATCGCACTGTCGCCGATGATCTGTGTTTTCTCTCTATGCTGTTCGTCTATCACACTGTCGTCACTGCTCTGGTTTTACTCCCAATGCTGTACGTCCTTGATTATTTTCTATATCTACCATCCAGAAAAATTTTATGATGATGCAATTTACTATGCAATGTTTATCTGGCAAACGTGCATGTATGTTTTCGATTAAGAGCAATCAGTGAGCAACTGTAGGAATATTAAATGTGTCTGTAAATAGGGATTCCTTAACGTAAACACACATTTGTGAAGATATAACTTTCGCTGGTTAATTTGTGTCACTGGCAAATCAGGAATGTAAAACTTCTCCAGAAACACAGACTATTCTGCTGATCGTGTAACCATTTATATATGTACCCAGTTCTACCCTTTCACGTTCAGAACACCTACCAGATTTTCCAAAACAGTGTAAAAAGCGAGATTTTCGTGTTGGCCTCTTCCCAACCAATAAGTTTACAATCGATCCTAACATTTAATACCTACATTTACATTTATTCTAATGTACTTGATTCCATTTCTTCAAATTTGAACTTGAAAATGGAACTTCTTGGTAAAAAAATCTGGTCTTCATTTTCCTCCGCTTTAATGCAAGATTAGATACTTTCTAAAAAATATTGTTTCTGAATTTGTATTTAGTTTTCCACATGGAGAATGTATCCAGAAGAGTCTGTAAATGCTTGCAACATTAATCAGTGCCGGAACCTACTTAAAGCTAACATGATGATGTTAAAAATGAGTAACAAAAACAAAATGTTGATAAGCAAAGCTACTTGTTTGATGGATTTTATTCTGCGTCAATTAAACAAAATGTATCTTATGTTCACCGTCCCGAGAATCATTCACTAAATATGGCGTTTCCACAAAGTTATCGTAGACTTATGTGAGTGTAGCATGACAACTGATGCTTTGGTCGTCACAATTGCGAATTCTCGCAGCACTGATGGAGATTTGTAGACGACAGCGTCTGTAAATCCGTTTAGGTGTTATTCCGTGATGCTCGATAAAGGACCTAACGAATGATACGACACTGGAGCAAATGAACACAGGAAGCACGAAGAAAAAAAACATTATTATCGCTCATGTATTAATATGTAACATTTTTGTAACATTAACGATACATACTCTTGACAACAAAGTGGTTTTACAGCCCTCTGGTTTATGTACACAAGTATGTTATTCCATTCACATACGTGTACTTGGAACCAATGTCAAATGTATGGAAGCCGGAAAAGGACATCTTGTCACAGACTAGTTAAGTTCAAAAAGCAGTCAAAGAGTTTTCAGGACATCTGTGTGCTGATCACTGGATATATTCTCAGAAGAGGACTTTTGAGGTCGTTAAAATATAAACTGATCATAATACTTTGGATTTATATGTTAGAATGTAGTAAATACTGCGCGATATCTCGTAAACTGATGCACTTATTAACATATATGCTGTACTGTTTTCAGTATAATCCCGTTTTATCTGTTCAAATAGCCCTCGATTTCACACATACGGAAGCACGGATAGAGATGTGGTGAATACATATACCTATTTGTCCTGCTTTAACACAAAACAACCAACCAAAAGCTCTCATATTTCCACTCAGGCGCAGTGTGACCAGTATGTCATTTTAGTACTTGAATCTTGAATGGTGCTAGTTTCAGGGAAACACTGACCTGACATGTACCTGATCACACAAACGTTTGTTGTGGTTTCGTTTTGCTATAGTGATATCAAAACATGGGGTATTTCGCAATACACATTCTTGGAAGAATTATAGAAGCCTCCCTTTTTAAAAAAAGAGTCTAAATTATATACATATAGAAGGAAATAAGTAGGCTACGGTTGAATAAGTCAACTATAAAACGTCAAACAGGACTTGTACAGACTATAGAGCTGAGCTTTTGGGGAACACTCCACCGTCTTCACACAGGCTGTACTGGCAGCTGGCCGGTGAGGCCCAGTTTTCGCCCTCATCTTCAAATGTGTATAAATGGACGTAGGAAGGGAAATGTTAAAAGCTATAGAACCATTATAAGATAACATCTTAAATGTATACCCATCATAGCTTTTTGACGTTTAATAAATTGTTATTAGCATCACTTCATTTTATCTTAAAATTCTAGGTAAACAATAATGTTGTGCAATGTACATATACATGTAGGTTATTCGCTGTTAGAGCCTACAGTATAAAATTTACTGGAATACAAACATTTACTTGAATGTAAGGCTAGCACGTTCTTTATTTGCCCCTTTAATAACAAGTTTACTGGAATATATACAAGTAGAAGTATATATTCCAGTAAACTTGTTATTAAAGGGGCGTGGTGCAAGCTCGCGTTATTCTTTGTTCTGCTCTTTAAATCGATTTTACTTTAATATAATTTTCGCTGTTTTACTCTAAAATAGCTAGAATAATCGAATATTATCATTTTCTTCATCGGGGTGCATCACATAGAATGTTATACATTATTCGCCCCTCCATTGGCAAGCTCACTGGGAAAAAGTTATCTTGACTATAGTGCTAGCAAGTTCTGTATTTGATTCTTCAACAAGAAATTTACTCGAATACATCTATATACATCTACTTGAACGTGGTGCAGGAACGCGTTATTCTTTGTTCTGCTCTGTTAATCGAAATGTCCTGGCTTTTCAATGCAAAGGCCCGTGGACAATGTTTGAGTGGTACTGCCTTTGTATGTGAATTCCTATCTAGTGACCCTTGGGCTGACGTATCGTGTACACATCCGTTGTGCTATATGTGGATATATTACATGAGCACCTTTCTAACCCAGCTACAGTTGTGTTACGACACACAGCAGGGCAGACGTACAATCCGTTAATTACAGGTAGGTACATTCTACATTTGTTCAGACACTGGTCCAGTGTTAGTTGCTTGGCCTGTATGCATACATTGAATGGGCCAGGGACAGTCACTTCAGATCTCATGTGTGATCATTTACGACTTCTTTCACCTTCGTTTTTACTTTTGTTCAATGCACTTTGCTCTCATAACTTTGTGCTCTTATTTTCTAACATTAGATGTTCTTTGCAAACGCATTCTGTGCTCCATATTATGAGCTCCATTTAAAGAACAATTCAACAAGCCATCTAACATAGGGGCCTATACCATTTGTCATTGTGATTTACGGACATGAACCTAATGTATGGCATAGGCTACGATAAGAATTTTAAGGAAAGCCTAGAAAGTAATTTGGCTGAAACGGATAATCCTGACTGATACAAAATGCGCAACAGGCGAGAATATTTCCGGAGCTGTTTATTCAGCGTGCACGACGTGACAGACAGTTCGGCAGCTGCTTATCAGTTCCGTAAAAATGCAGAAATACAGTATATCAAAACAGTGATACGGAATTAAATGAAATGCACATCGCACGCGCGTGTACTACATAATATGTAGTTAAATCAAATAATAGTCAGTTTGAATGTATACGTAAATAAACAGCGTAATTTACTCCACAAAATGTACAAGTTTCTTACACTGCAGCAGTGCCAGCCGTCTGCAACACTGATCAGTGCGCAGTTACCCGGACTAGTCGTTGCCAGCTGGAGTACCTACATGAGTCGATGATTGGGTCCATACGTACTGCAACATATACTGGCTTTGGCCGTCTCTTTTCAGTGTTATCACTTGGGGTTTTTATCACATTGGCTGGCTTCTCGTTGGCGAAGAAAATCTACCATCTACCATTGATCTCAGCAACCGATATACCTCTGCTAAGATCGTTAGCTAGATTTAATTTTGTCGGTCAATTACGCCAATTGTCAATTCTGGCTAGGCCTAATTTGTTGTAAATTGCAGATGTTCTGGCAAAATGGTGCGCTTACAAAGCGTAACTGGCTCTATCTTTCGTACTTCATAAAGGATAATGTGTCTCTTAACGTTCCAGACAATTCCTAACGTCTTAGTATCAGCTTTCTTATTGCAAGGAACATCATTTAAATGTGGAGCCCAAGTTTCCCTCACCAACACTCTCGTGCCTTTCCTCTGCGGAGCACAACCACTCCTTCACATGAAAAATCCCACTGCTCAGAACTTCATCCGGTTGCTTTATCTTAGACTGGGCCTCTTCTTGTGTACCACAGGAATGGATAAGTGTGTCAACATAACGGTCCCCTTCAGGCACTGCCGCTGCCTCTGGGAATCCAGAACGGGTCTCTTCTGTGATGCGCAGTTTGACATAGCTTGCCATGTCTGGCGAAAGTTTGTCGCCAAATGTGACTCTTAACAGTCTGTAAAAAGTCTGATGAATTAAGGTTTCTCCAAAAAACCTGTAAACATATGTATCTGACTCTGGGAGACAGATTTGCAGGTACGTCTTGGAGATGTCTTCCATAAACGCTACCCCTTCCTCAGGGAAGCGGATTAGTACTCCACTTAGATTACCTATCACGCAAGGTTCTTTGTACAGCATAGAGATTTAATGACACTCCCTTGTACTCACATGCTGGATTGAAGATCGGCCTCAAAGGTGTACTGTCATTGTGAGATCTGTAGACTCCGTGATGCAAAAGATAGTTTGCCGGCTTACTGGCTACTTCCTCTTTGAGAACTGGGTAGCCCAACAACTATTAAGATATTTACCTATTGCTTCTTCATACAGTTCAGCTTTCCTCGGATCCTTTGACAAGTTTCTCTCAAGTGACACCAACCTTTTTTCCTCCCAAAGATAGTTGTTTGGAAGTGATGCAGGATGGTAGTGCATTCATATAGCGATCTCCAATCCGCTGACACGATTGTCGAAATAATTTCAGAGCTCGTCTGTCGTCAGTAGAAGTTGCCTCTTTGCTGCAGTGACAGTCTACTCCCTGGACTCCCAACGTCTCCTTCGCAATGAACTTGTCCATATCGATATTTTGAACGAAACCGATCGAGCACACTGATGAAGCTCTCTTAGTTTATATCCGATCCTATTACAAACCAACCTAATGCGGTTCGCTTAGCCACAGGTTTATACGGAAGCCCTTGCCTGGTTTCCTCATCTACAATTAGGTGTGAGTACTGAACCACAAGGATTAAATCCACTGGTCCGGTTTTATGTGGAAAATCCACATCTGCAAATGTGAGACTAGAGCCAAGTTCTTTCTTTTCAATTTCATGAGCCTCAATGAGATAGTCTTCCCCTCCTGTCAAAGAAGAGATGACACATTTCACCCTACGACTTTGTGGCTGAGCTATCGTTTTCACCACCTACCACCGAAATGTCGAGACGCTCCCTTTTACCTTGAAGACCTAAAGCTTTGGCAAACTCGCGTCGAAAGACGGTTGTTCCTGGGCCACTATCGATGAGAACAATTCCATTGCGTGTTCTATCATTAGCTGAACGGAAAAGAACACGAACAACCGGCATGATTCCGTCACGACCAAGGGCAGGTGCGATGCCGCTAGCTAACGGAGGATAGGCGTTCAAGAGAATGCAATGGAAGCGAGTACGCCCTTCCTTCGTGTATTTCTTCTTCGATCGACAATCCGAAAAAGTATACTCCCGATCCAGACACGAAAAACACTTGGTGTTCCTTCACGCATTAGTCTACGTTTGGGTCCTTGAAAGTAGGAAAGTCAAAAATTCTATGATTTTCTTCACAAACACAACACTTGATTACATTTGGACGCGTTTGATTTGAGTGTACACCCCTTTGTTTTTATCCTTCTGCCCATTGTGTTCAGCTTTACTTCCACCTGTCTGAATATCCCCGAAATCTGGATCAAACTCAGCTCTTACCTGCTTCCTGACAACATCACTTTCGTGAATTAATGTCGCGATTTGCCCATCGGATGTCTGCGACAAGACGCTTCCACTTACCTATTAGCCAGTCTGGTAGACGTCTCACTACCTGGCGAAGGTTTTCACTGGAATTAATGCCAACCTGATATTCAAGTGTACTGAAAATTGAAATACAGTTTATCATATCAAGGGACATATCGCGCAATGGCTGACGATCCCCTACACCTATCTTTGCCACATCGGTGAGTTCCCTTAAGCAAGCAAGCACAATACTACTTTGGTGATCATACTGATTGTTTGAGACATTTCAAAGCTGGCGTATACATGATGCCGCAAGCGCGTATGTCAGAAGTAGCGCGCTCAGCATCACCTATGAAGAAGTATGCGGAACTGCAACATTCTCATACCATCAGTTAAATGTGCCTTATTGTGAACATGAGCTTTGAGTCTTTTGATAAAATCTAAACCTTTCAAAGGATTACCACCAAATATATCAAGTTCTATGGTAGGAATATGTTTACTAGCTTCTAGTTTGTACAAAGCTTCACTAACAGACTGGCTGTGGCAGTACAGTTTCTTGACACTCAACTAGCGTGTCAATCCAAGAGTCAAAGCTCTGTGGCCTCAGAGTCACAGGTTACGAAACATATGGGGATTGTTCTGTTTGCCTGAGAACCCCTGGTACATGCACACTAGACACGTCGGGCGTGGCTAATGGATTACATCTCCCATTCTCTCCAGTCTGGGAATTGGTGTCATGGGCAGAGTTTGACGAGCCCACTGTCATTGTCTCGTTGCACTGAGCTGGGTGATGGAATGTTAGAATGGGATGGCAAACTCTGTGAACTGGTTCGGCAAACACATTTTGTCTTCAAACCCTCTGCTGATTTGTTACTGGAGATTCGCCAAGTGATAGAAAGGAGTCTTTACCCTTTCCTCGATATCATAGACACCATTAGCAAGGTCAGTTTTCCACTGGCGTCGAGGAAGTATCTGTTCTGGGCTGATAAAATCCTATAACTTTCCGTGAAACTCACAAGCTGAACTAAAGTTAGCTTTGACTTCATCAAGAATGCGGCCACATTCTGCGCTTAGTCTGATCTGCGCCACGCAACTCACCAAGCCCAACTCCTATATACTGCCTCCATATCGCCCAGTCCAGTACGCGGTGTAACTTCAGAAATCTTCAGAAACTTGGTTGAGACGGGTAATCCTAATATAAAATGCCCAGTAGGAGAGAATATTTCAAGACCAGTTTATTCAGCGTTAAAACGAATAATAGTACGTCAGACCAAGATAACTGTGTAAACAAACAACAAAATTTCTGCATCATATTACAGTAAATAAGAGACACACATGAAATACTGTCATTCGCTCGCAAGTCTTGTGAAGGAATGTACCATGAAGATCGTCCACTAAAACGACCACTACAAGGTTGTGTAACTCACAGAATTAGAAAAGAATAAATGCATTACTACACTCTGTAAACTTCCCAATTAAAAAACTCAGCGAAAATATCTTTTCTTTATAATACAACATTTCTAGACAAACACTTGGCTCTAAAAAACAGAATGTTCTCATTACCATGTATAAAACAAGAGGGAACGCTGCTGTGGAAATATAAAAAAAACTAGCAGATTTACGGAATTAAAAATATGCGAATAATGTATTGATTTTACACAAAATAAAAATAAAATAATAAATCTAAATTACCTGAAGAGTAGATCTCCTGGTATTTACTGTACAAAATTTACAAGTTTCTTACAGAGCAGCAGTGCGTGCAGTCCTGCATAGCGATCAGTGCCCATGTGAGGTGTCGCGGTCGTACAAAGGGAGATAACTCACAAACAATTTCATCCGACGAAAAAAGCTTCTTGATTTTTAAACCGACACATATTTAGAGCTTCCGATATGGAAGTTATAATCTCTCCAGGCAACAGTAGTAATTTGTCTGCTGTGTTTTAGTCTGCTCACATCCAGCACATTGTCATTACTCTACATGTATTTTGAGTATAAACATACCCAAACAAAGTTAGTACATGAAGACGTTGAGCAAATCCTTCGCAAAATGTGAGAGGGGAATTATTAACCGAAATTCATGACAAGAATGCATGAGGAAACTGCGTGCTCCAAAATAGTGGGATTTTTTTTGTTTGTGCTACAAGTTTACCACTTGATTACCGAAACAAATTTAATCTCATGATATTAATCTGACAACCAGCTTACAGCAAATCACAAGGTAGATATACTAGCAGTATAGTTGATTTCTTTTAGAGAGTCGCCTATATTCAGCTGTCTGTAAAATCAGTCATACTCGCTACCAAAATTGCCTTCAGTTAGTCTCACGTAACAACCCAAGCTCTACACACTGATACGTTGGACGTCCGTTTTATTACAAAGAAGCAAGTTGCCATCTGGATAATGAGCGTGGAGAGTAATTTGTTTTACAATGGCTGCACCAACAATCGGTTATAACAGAGTCCATGCAACAACACAGCTTACACTACTGGGTCAGTCAATAACTAGATAGATTTGATTTCCAAATATCCATCCTTAAAACTATACTGCGTCAGATCATATACTACAAGACAGCATATACTACAAGATATCATATACTAAATTCGTTTACAATGTACAATTCATTTATTCAGGTTACATTATATCAAAACGTGCGAACGATTTCAAAATGGCAGTGTCAGAAACAGGGCATACGGTTTAGTCGACAACAGTTTAGGTAGCTGGTGTCACCCCTCCTTCAAAACATGCTGAATTCCGCCCAACACCCAGAATGCCACTGGCTTTTAAACAATTATGACGTCACGTGAGGCAATTGGCTCTTGCCGTCGAAACCGAGTTTATAGAGTTTGACTTTACGAATTAGAAAAAGGTGTTTTAACTTCATTTTACCTGCCTCATGTAAGCAATAGGTGTGCAGATATACATGGATATATACCTGCATGGTGTAAACAATACAACAACCTTAGTAATATAGAGGTAAGATGCGTCCTGTTTGAAACATGATGTAACCCATTTCACCACAGGAAGTGTCGTCACAGAGTAGATGTCTCCCATGTTCACAGACCAGTCACATCTAGAAGACGAATTTAAAACATTGAATATATAAAATTCAATTGTACAAGGAGACAAAAGATATCCGTCTATATGTTTTTTGCTGTTTGAATCTCCGATGACCTTATGGCTATACAGACGCTAACACTGAATGTACATTCGTTTTTTTTTTAACAAGACTTCATATTCTCAGAAGCGTAATGACGGGTTGATTCGTGGTGTTAATATAACTTTTCCTTTGTTCTCTATTAGACTCCCCCAATAAGACGTTATTCGACTAAAACGATTACATCAAACGTGCGTTATTCGTTATTCGGTTCTCTATTGCAATTGTACTTGAATAAGTTTTAGTACATTGTTGTTTTTTCCACTCTCCGGTATCAAATTTACGGGAAGGTAAACGTTTAGTACAGGGTACTGCTAGCACGTTATATGTTCTTCGCATCTCCAATACTAACTTTCACTTTCACATAGAACACAAACATTAGTTCAACATGGTGTCAGCACGTTCTTCGTTGTTTGACTCTCCATTAACAAGTTTACTGCCATAAACATGAACTTGAATGTATGCCAGCACGTTCTCTGCTACTTGTCTCTCCATTAACAAAGCTATTTACTCGAATTTAGACATCTACTTAAATGTAAGGATATGCCGTTCTCCACTACTGGTCTCTCCAATTTCAAGCTATTTACTCGAATATAGACATCTACTTGAATGTGGGCCTAGCACGTTCTCTGCTGCTTGTCTCTCTAATATCAAAGCTATTTACTCGAACACAGCCATCCACTTGAATGTGGTATTAGCACGTTATTCTTTACTTCTTTTAACAATTTTTCCATGAAGTCTCCTACATTCGATATATATCAGTATTTACATGTAGTACGGTGTATATACATGTAGACATGAAACGGAAACTGCTGATCGATACACATTTTCCACAATGCCTGACATCGCTAAATGGGGTCCTGACGTAGACCTACGAAGTCGTGTCACGTAGATTTTGTCAAGGGAAGAAACACAGCACTCATCCAGACGAGTACCTTCGCCGGAAACAATTTACTTTAAACCGTGAAAGCTAGCCGCTCCTTGTCATAAAATGCATGCGACTCACACATATAGAGATGAATATCCATAAAAAATATCTACCTCTTTCTTTAAGACAACAATTAACTGTTTACCGTGTTTGGGCCTCATTACGTTGTAACGATTTTCACGATGCTTGTTTGACACTTTCAGGCTACAACGTACGTACGTCACACAACAAAGAGTAGCCTCTCTTACTCAGATCATCGAGAGCATCTTTCAAAAAGGTGAAAACAATACATCTTCATGTAACATTGAATTAATGCAATTTGGTCGTTAAAATACAACCGCGGACACAACAGTCATAGTGTGAGTTTAACGTCCACATGTATTCTAAAAGAAACTGAATAAATGAATGAATGGATGCTTCGTTTCATGTCGTACTTAACAATTTTTCAGTCATTTGACAATGGGGAGTCATTCGGTGTGTGTGCATACACCTTGTCATCTTGCGACAGGGCGACTCCCTGGTGCCAAAGTCCTGCCGCCACTAAAAGTATCACCGAAGACACCAGTGATAACACCCTGCCCATTCACATTACACTGACACCGGGCGAACCAGTCCTGTTTCCCTGCTCTAACCTTTCAGTGCTGAGCGCAGCAACAATTACCGTTTTAATCCAGGTTGGAACCAGAGTCTCCCGATTTCGAGGCTGACGCTCTAACCATTAGGCCACAAAGCGGTAAAATAGTGAGAAATTGATAGCCACACTCTGCATGGCCACAAACTAAGTCATATATATGACATTGAAGACAACACAAAACGGCATTTAACAAAAGCTTAAAATACCCAAGGAAAGTGAAAGTTTCACATGGGTAATCAACTGATACACGTAGGCCCCATTCCGTGCATATCTATCTGACTTCTCAGGTAACTGTTAAATGCATTTAGATTTAGTACATAGACCATATTAAAGACCATTTAAAGGCCCAAGAAGGCAAATTCCTTTGTGTTTGAATTTCGCATGTTTGTCTTATTGCTGTTGCTAGCGCTGCGGAGTGTCATGTCATCGATTCATTCCATCATTCCATCCTTCAATCGCTTCGCGCTGTCATTGCATCGCTGCGTTCCATCCTTCCATTGTTTTGTTCCTACCGTTCTACCATTGGGCTCCGAAACAGTTGCACGATAGTACGATAATGGCCTTAACTGGCTTACATAAGAATGTAATTTCATGAGTGCTCGCCGTGTATATCGTTAGATTTATCTTCTCAACGAATTGTGTTATATGTTCAGATAACGAAATTTATCGGCATGTGCCTTTTGGGGACGGCATACACTACAGTTTCTGAATTTTGTTTGTCAATACATAGGTGTGGAACCCAGTGGAAATAAAGGAGTAATCGTGGAAGCGACTGTACAGAGATCCACTTTTTACTTGGCGGTCTTACAGACATATTTTCCCGAGAGACTGTTGACGCAATTACGCCATATCTGGATGAACAATGGAACAGCAAACGTACAGAGTATGTATGCTTGGGATTTTACGTCGTACTTAACAATTTGTCATATGGCGACAATGACAGCGATGGGGTAGTCTAGAAATGGCTATTCTGCACATAGAAAACCGTACTATATTATAAGGCTCATACACAATTTCAGTTTGTAAATCAATAGTGTCTACGTTTATGTAACAATTTCTCTCTCCATAATAAAGAATAAAAATGTTATGACAACTGTCTATACCATATTGCATAGCTTTTAGTCGTACTTATACCATATATTTTAGCCGTCTTGTACACGTATATACATAGTACCTAGATATGATACTTTACAACCACGGAAGGGACGTCAGGTCGTAGTCTATTTTAATGGTGCCTTTTCGATGGTGCGTGGTCACACACAGTGCGGGTTCAGAAACCATCATCGAGAGGCAATATGTAAGATACCCACACTTTGTCTCCTTGTGGAGAATTGGCGACAACAAACGGTTATTTGGCGCTGCTCGCGTAGTCTATTGTCTGTCTAAGCGTTTAAGGCCACTTATCTTCCAAAAATGTGTTAATTTCTTGAGGTCAATTCACTAAAACCTCTCTGCGGACAGAAAAAGAGGGAGCTGGTTGGTTTACAAACAAGGCTATTTTTGTATAATATCCTCATAGGATGTGTGCTATGGGAAGATGACGTTCAGTTGTGTGGATTTCGTGCGGCAAATGGTCCAGTTGGCTACAAGCGTCAACGCCCAGAATAAGGTAAAGGGTTTATGGTTCAGGCTTACAGACTGTTATTGTAACCGTTGCTTCAATTGACCAATGATGTATCCTGTGATAAATAAGTCGCTGTCCGAGCTTACTGCCCAACCACCATCGCACATCTGTAAGTTTTCCCCGCAGAGCAACTTGTTAAACAACTGGTACTTTATTTCGGACAGAATTTTCCCCGCTTGATCCTGTTGGGTTTTTTTTTAGCAACTCACCCTAAAAAAAAACAAACAATTAAATATTACATTGTGATATTATACAGTTAAGAAAGGCGTTTTTCCGTTTGGCAGCTGTAGAAAATAACGCCTGTGTGTATGAGTGAATGTGATATACAGACACATACTTTTTTTAAAGGGTAAACTGGAAAATCAGTACATTGAGAAGTTAAAAAGAGTATGCTCATTACATACCCATTTCCAGTCGCACATAAACGTCAACAATCCATTACAAGCTCAAGTTCCTTTATTTAAATTCATAAAATATGGCCATTACCATGTCAATATACAGTAAGGATGGATAGCTTTTCACTTATCTCGTTTGACAAAAATGAGCGATGCAACAGTAGGTCTACACAACATGTCGAACGCCGAACTGGTATCGTTTTATTCCATTTTATAAAACAAAATATATAAAACAGAACATTGATATGCAGAAAGCAGAACTGAGCTAAATTAAATTTCTTTGTCTTTAAAACCAGACGTTTCAAACGTTCAATTCCATGTCATCATCTCAGCTACCATGTTTATATCTGGTTGTGTGAAACAGAAAATAGTCGCAAAGAAGTGATCAAAAATTTTACAGATTATCTCGTTAACACAGATCTTAAATTGTAAAAATGGTTCATAAAGATAGAATTACCTAAATGGAGTGCCAGAAACGCGCAGATATTTAGCGGTGGTTTCAGGAGCAGACGTGTTGACGTGATCCTTGCTGCGAGATTAAACTAGAATTTGTTTTGGGCCCTCTTCTTCAAAATATTGAACAAATACCTCATACGAAGGGTCAATGGGGACTTTTTAGTAGCATAAGCTCCACTTTGCCATATGAAGATGGTAATCGACTGTATTCTAGTGACGTCACGATATCTATACCACGCTCTGGGTTGATCAGCCAGCAAATGCAAATTTAGCCCAATTAGTATGCCAGATACGCCACCAAAACAGCTCACAATAGCATTACTTTTACATTCCTCGTATGATTAATGTAGCTAGGCTCATTATCAAATGATCTGTCATTAACAGCATTTTTACTGAAGAAGCATTTCAAGTATTACCTTTTATTTACTTTGCACATGATCGGAGGGCAACTTTGTACTGTACAGCTCATTAAAACCAGTGTGGTTGATGCTCGTTTGCTGCTGGAAATATGTGTTAATGCCATTATACACAAAACGTGCCTGATGTGTGGCTTTGACGCTGGCCACAATACTTGACGAAAAATGGTGCTCTGTTATGTAGTTTACAATTGAACGCTTTATATCAAAACCTGTGCTAGGCCAAAAAGAAAGAACCCCTAAGAAAACACAGGCTGCATCTAAAGAAATTTGCTTGACATAGGATATAATAAGTGCGAGTATTTCAAACTTCCATCTTTAAAAAGACAGCGCATATTTTATACTCTTATTTGTGCAGACAGGAGATAGAGCTTTGTTAGTGTGTATGTGTGTGTGTGTGTGTGTGCGTGTGTGTGATATACAGATACATAGAAATAGTTTCTTTAAAAGGCGTACTGGAAAGTCAGTACATTGAGATGTGAAATGAACAGGTATAGATGTGAGTCCACAATATTTGACGAGAGATAGTGCTATTTTGACTAGTTTAAGTACGATAAGCTAGCAAGTACAAAGCGCTCTTCAAAAGCTTTATACGCCACTAAAATAGCTCACATTTGTATTATTTTTATATTCTCTGTATGAACATGTGTAGCTACATTATGTTTTAGTCAGTTTTTCATTCATAGCATTTTTATTGAAGTAACAGTTTAGATGTTACATTATTTCTACTTTGCACAGGATGGATGGACACCTTTGCACTATGCAGCTCGGAAAAAGAATGTAGATGTTGTTCGTTTTCTGCTGGAGAAGGGTGCTCTTGTGAATGTACTGGATGAGGTACGTGAGATATTGATGTGAGGTCGGCCGCAAAACTTGACGAGAGATGGTGCTTTGTCATACAGTTTACTTATGTGACAACTGCACTTTGTATTTTAAGGCCTGTACTTGCCGCCAAACCCACTGGTCCCAACTAAGAAAAATGCTCTACACAGGATATAATAAGCGTGAATATTTCAAGCTTTTATCTTTAAAAGGACGACGCATATTTTATAACCAGTTTTTGTAGAACGTCGATGTAAGTTACGTTACTCAATGACCTTTTCCCGTGTTAGTTCTTGGGAAAACAGAGTATTTTGGTTAGAACTCGGGCACATTTTAATGACTTTAACTTTTGCAGACCCCTGGAAATATTTCACCCATCTGCGAACTTTAAAAAAATCGCAAAAAACCACGCCCGGCTTTGAAACCATAATATGAGTCTTTGCGATAAGAATTGCTGAGGATTTTGTTGTGTTTAAGGTTATTGAGCGATTCAAGCCAAAACATATCCATGAATATAACACATCCGTTTGACATGAGTTTATTTTAATCTACTGTTCACTAAATCAATCTTTTGACTTGGATAAATGTTACATTGTGACATTATATGGCGAAGAAAAGTGATTTTCCGTTTTACGACTGTAGAAAATCACACAATACGGTGTGTATGAGTGCCTGTGATATACAGGCACATAGAGATAGTGATTTCAAAAGGCGAACTGGAAAATCATTATACTGAGAACAGAAAATGAACAGCCTTACACGCTCATGTCTTATTCAAATTCATAAAGTAGACCATTGCCTGGGGTAAGTTCTACATTGCGCTTACATTATACATAAATGTCAGACATTCTTAAACTGTGAAGCTTTGGATAACAATGTAGATGTTTTTTTTGTGTGCTGAGAAGGGCGCTGATGTCAATGTACAGAATCAGGTATAGGTGATGTACGGATTTGAGGCCACAATGCTTATAAACTAAACCCCAAAAATTGCTTTTCTCAGTAGACTGAGAAGTGAAAAGAACATGATCGACCCATTTCCAGCCGCACATCAATGTCAGCAGCTCCTTCCATTCTCATGTCTTTATATTTCATTCAAAAATGCAAAAGCAGGACTACTGCATGTATTAAATTCTCCATTACTTTCACATTACAGTCTCGTTGAAATCCCTAATACGACACTAAAGCAGCTCACAACTGTATCATTTTTGCATTCCGCGCATGGATATGTGTATTTACCTGCAATATTACTGAATGCGTCATAAATAGCATTTTGCTGAAGCAGCATTTTAAATATTACATTATATTTACTTTGCACAGGGTCTGAAGACACCTTTGCACTATGCAGTCATGAAAAACAGTGCGGATGTTGTTCGTTTGCTGCTGGAGAAGGGTGCTGATGTGAATGTACAGGATAAGGTACGTGATGTACTGATTTGAGGCCGGCCACAATAGTTTGCGACAGGTGGTGATTTGATATGTCGTTTATTGACGTGACAATTGAGCCTTGAAGTTCAAGACCTGTGCTATGTGTCAAATGCACTGGCTGCAAATAAATAAATTTGCTCTACATGGGATATAATAAGTGTAAATATTTCAAACTTCCATCTAAAGAAAAACCATGCATATTTTATAACCTCTCTCTGTAGTCCGCGGATGTAACTAACGTAACTTAATGAACTTTTGCCGATTTAGTTCTTGAGCAGGTGGAGCTCTGCAACATTTTAATGACTTGATTTTTTCGAAAATCCCTGACAAAATTTCACCAACCTGCAAAATTTAAAAAAGTAGCGAAAATCTGTCTACTGTTTCAAAACTCATAATGTGAGTCTTTTCGATACGAATTGCTGACTATTTTTCGTCTGTATTTTTATTCCACTGCCAAAGACAACACGTATCAATGGCATATCCTACCCATGAATATAAAACAGCCGCTTGACCTGAGTTTATTTTTAACTGCGGTTCATTAAATCAAACTGTAGATTTACTTAAGTGTTACACTGTCACGTTATACAGTTGAGAAAGGGTTTTTTTCCGCTTGACAGCTGTAGAAAAAAGCATAGTGTGTATGTGTGCCTGTGAAATACAGATACATACACAAAGTGAATACAAAAGGCGAAGTGGAAAAACAGTACACTGAGAAGTGAAATGAACACGCTTTGCCCATTTCTAGCCGCATATAAGTGTCAACAACGCCTTACACGCTCAGGTCTTTATTCAAATTAATAAAATACGAACATGTTTGTAGGATCAGTAGAAGTAAATTAAGACGTGGTAGCCTTTCTGCAATTATAGCTTTCTAACACATTTTCATAAAATGAATAATCACCTGCATTTTGATTAAGGAAAGAAAATTCAGCAGTCCACATTTTGTCTCCATTTCTCCATTACAATATTTGGTGAATATTCGGTTAACCTGTACATTTACATGTAAAATTTTCAAGGTTTTCAGCTGAATTGATAACAGTTAATCAATAGTTTAATTGCCCAGGTGTGTGCTTTTTTATTTACACCCATTATTACAGCGAGATAAGGTAGATTAGTTGAGGTAGGTAAACGTTCGTGTCATTTCCTTACCTGAGATCTACATGTCTAAAAACTACGTCAGAGCAAACCTTTGATCAGAGATATACATTCCTGAAAACTCCGTCAGAGCAAACCTTTAATCAGAATGTTTGACTTTTAGTCAAGAGTACAGGTAGTTAAAAACACCGCCAAACACTAAGCTTATAGATTAATTAGTCCGTAAATACTCTTTGCACGGTGTAAATGTCTACTGTGAAGTTAAAGAAATCAAGAACACACACTATGAAGTGTATGTCAGACGAAATAATTTTTCAAATTTTCACAATCTATCAAACTTCTTTAACAGACTGGCTATTTCAGTGACCCTTTTAACGATATTGTGAACAGTGACATTACAAAAGGTTTTTGCCATTTGATAATTAGAGACTGCTAAACTACTAGATTAAATCGCACTTGTTCCATAAATGCATTAAATGAATTGAACCTGATACACATTTCATCTTGAATATATGATTGGATATATCACTCATTGATGAAGACGATCCTATGCTAATGAAGAAGCCAAAGATCATTCATTGTTTTGTGATGACTCGGGATTCTTGATATCGCGAGAAGTGTCACTTGTAGAAGGTTGTCTAGGGATACACCAACTACTTCCGCAGCGTTTCACCCAAAACACTGTTTGATAGGTCTCAAGGTATTCGCTCCTAAGAGATGAAATTGTGAGTGCACACTATCTCAACAGTAAATCAGGCAAGATGTCTCCAGGATTATTACGCAGATGCAGTTGTTCTCTAATGGACGAAAGAAAACAAAAAACGGGCCTCCTATGAAGTTTACTTGGCTTGGTGTAGATGGCACCATACTTAGAACAGCTATCCAAGAACTTAACCAAAGGATCTTTGCTCCACACAAGACAAGCCTTCTTTCTACAGTTTGCGTTAGAAACTCTAAATTCTACAAAAAGTGGGGTTTCCTCCAGAAATGGCGGCGTTAAGCCATAATCTTTCATTTATTCATTCCTCCAGAAGTAATTCAGGGAAGAATCAGAAATAGACTGTAGCAGTTAATGAAAACGAATACTGAAAAACGCTTCTCATAACGAATGTTCTCCATCTAAATGAAACATTGCTGTACTGGACAGATTTCCATGTAGCATCAAGGTCAAAGCGTCCACAAATAATGACATTTTACAGTGAATTGGATGAATCACTTGACTCTGTCTTTCGAATGGGGAAAAAATCTTGACAAGAAACCAAAACCTGCTAATGCCCAGGGTTCAGCAATTACAGCCACCATGCAATTAAAACATCAAATTAAGAAGCAAGATGCTAGTTAAACATCCATCACACCCGCTGGCATATAAATTACAGTGTGCAGCGTTCTTTAAAAGAATCAAAATCTACAAGTTTCCTCTGGTGTTAGGGGTCATGGAAAGATCCCTACTGTGTGGCATTTTGAATTGACCATTGATCTTAAAACTTGATTTCAACAGTTAATTGTTAACACAACCACCATAGAATGCCTAAAATCATGCAAAAGACTGCAAAGAAAATTGCTGATGCACTCATTCTCGCAACTGTAGTTACCCCTCTCCCAAGTCATGTAGGGCTAAAATGTCATCTTTCATCAACAAATCTGCCAACATGTTTGCGAAGAATATCTAGAATTATTTAAGGAAATATTTTTAAAGGAAAACAATCTGTTCCTGGGTTGATTTCGGGGTTTCAAATACCGCTGTTACTGTATGACTGTTGACAATATGAGTTAGTACATTCAATAATAGGTACGTCTATTAAGGGGGCATAACTCATACATACTCGTATTATTTTTACATTCGCCGTATGAATAGACATAGTTACGCTCATTTTAGTAAATTTGTCATAAATATCAGTTTTACTGAAGTAGCATTTTAAGTATATTTTTCCCTGGAAGAGCTGTAAAAACCGTAATAAAGACAATACGATAATCCCCTGTTACTCTGTCTTTCTCATGTTTGCACTATTTTATTAATATTTTGTAAAGTACAAAAACTCTCCCAAATCACTGTCTTCGTTTTATTTCAACGTTATGACTTTATAGTTGAGTTTTCTATATGGAGATTAAAGCTCATTTTATTCAGAGACAGAGTTTGACTGCAACAAAGATAACAGTGAAATCATTTTAGGCGATTTTAAGCGATCGGTATTCAAATTACAAAGCGTGCAAATCATTGCTTACGTTTTACACATCGTCTTACACATCAGTTCCTAATAAAGAATATTTACACATATCATAAACATGCGTCGTTGTTGTACATCGATCTTGACATTTTCGCAAGTAAAGGATCAACTTTCAAAGAGTAGTTGACTTTTAACAGTGTGCACGACTTAAATAAATGTGACTTTATAAAACAGGTGTAAACATGTTATTAAGACAAAACGAACTGATTATCGTTTTGTGGCCAACGTGTGCAGCTCTTTCACAAAACTTTTGTCGCTGTCTTAGGTCTGTTTGTCTGCTAAGGGTCATTTAGCCGACTATCGTAAACAGGCTACAGTGCAGTGTAACCATGTAGCGTGCACGGTATATATCAAACTTCCCTTGCTTTTATTGATGGAAGTAACCTGTCGATGCCGCTCTATTGTGTGGTCAGGCTATTGTGATGGCCAAGCAACTGACATAAAGTTGAGCAAAACAATTTGTAGTCTTTCCAAGCTTTGTATTCAACAACAAGCTGTGTTTACATCTTGCTGCTTACTGCCGTAAAGCTTTCTACATACATGTACTTGTCGTTAAAACAACGGTAGGGGCTCTTATCCTTAGTTGGGAACAACTCTAAATGTTTATCGGAAAACTTTACTTTTCCCACATCACGAAAGACACACAATCAGATTTTACCATGCCTGCAGTCGCCTACAAGATTGACAGTCTACCAAATATCACATGAAAGTAGAGCAAACGGTTACAGAATCCTTAAATTCACGACTTTACATTATATCCCAACGGCCTCAAGGGTTCCTAACAAGGATAGGCAGAATTAAGCAATTACAATGGAGTAGCATGTCTTCGCCAGCCGTCAGTGTTCATTTAATTGTATTACATAACAGCTGAAACAACATATTGCTCTTAAGATTACCGGGATGATTATGTTGGTATGGACACATCAAATAGTTAATGTTACTGACACGGTTGAACACCCTAAAGTGGCGCTGAGTTAATATTTCTTTCTGGAACATGTGCACTTAGTTGTCGTTCTTGAACACAAATCGAGAGTCTCCCGAAAAGGTCCAATGGACATTCCACAAGATCATCTACCACTGACAAATGAAGATCATCGCTGGGCCTCTGTTCTGGGTCGACAAAGGGCTTTAACCTGTTTGTATGGACAACACATTTTTGGCTCTGTCTTTTTGCTTTCAACTTCAAAAGTCACTGGCGAAATCTTCCAAACAGTCCCATATGGCTCTGTCCATGTATGACGAAATGTCTTGCATCGTTCCGGAGAAGGTTTGGGATTATGCACTCACACTTTATAGTCTTCCTGGAAGAGAGGTTTACGAGAATGGACATCATGGTGGCTCTTCTGCTTCGGCTGAGCCAGGTGTATGTTGGCTGCCTCACGGGCTTCTTGTAGACAAACCATGACATCATTTTTGTATTCGTCTGCATCCTTTAACACTGGTAACAAGGGTTCTCTACCATATAGTAAATAGAATGGCGTTCCCTGAATACTCTCTGTGCGAATGGTATGATACGATTCCAGCCAAGGCGATGGTTACTATCGTACATGGACAGCATTGTTGCCACCTATGATTAAAACTTTCCACGAGCCCATCTGTTTGATCATCGTGGCACATGACCTCGTCGATAAGTGACCATGGAACTATTAGCTATTTCCGGGTATATTTTCTGCTTCTCCGTGAGCCTGGACTCCATAGGTGATACAAGGGACGATCCTCCAGTAAATAGTCTCCTGACTCAGCGACAAGTCTCCTAGCCTCTGTAGACGTTGTTGGTAGAATAATATATAAGTCATATTACTGGAGTTCCAGTGACCATCTGGTAAGTTTTCCAACGGGTTTTTTCCGACTTATCGTCACCACTTGCGCAGGTTTAGGGGGTGGATTAGCAATACTAACTGGAACAAACGATTGTTCACTGGTGGCAGCACTTGGGCTAGTTAAAGGCTGAACTGTGATACTCATGTTCTTCTCATGGCTCCACAACACCAAGCAGTCCATCCGATAACTTACCAATATTTGCCCACAGTTTGACTTCTGATCGACCTGGGATTTGTATTGAATCTAACAGACACACAGGCCAGCGGTAACATTTAACCAAGTAACAGTGAATTTGTGGAAGTCAATTTACATTCTACCTGGTTGCATAGTGCCAGTTCCAAAGACACAGTCATAGGGAAATGCTTGAGCCACATAATACATGACAGACATCTGCTCGCCACCAAATTGACGCAAGGTATAATTGATCCCCAAATAGCTGACACAACAGTTCTGTTATCACTGGGAAGCAAACTGCATGCATGAAACAAGGAGGCACATTACATACACTCTATGGACTCCTTCGCTGAAAAAAACCCCAAGCACTTAGTGGACGAGAGTGCAGAGCGCTCATGTGTTCATGTATATCATTGGATCTGTGTAAACTGCATGTGTGTGCGGACCCAGTCAGGTCAGCTTGGCCGAGACTAACCTCAGGTCCGGGATTCATGTGTGTACACTGTATGTGTGTATGGTCCCAGTCACATTTTCATTTTGTAATACCATACGGTTGCACAAGTTTGAAATACATCATGTCAGTAAGTCGTGTAGCCAGGCGTTTCCTGTGTCTCAATTACGTTAGATGTAAGTTACACATGGTGTGCGGAGTGTCTGTCAACCAGCCTGAAATGAGACTTGCTTATTTCGCTCAGAGCTCGGAAGTGGCCCTGTGGTTTACAATGTAGTTCCTTAAGACAATTTAATAAACACAATTAAGTAATAATATTTAATTCCGTATTAGAAAATGGCGAGAGCAAAAACCTTTGTTCCATTTGTTTGTAAACATTATGATTCTGGGGGTTTTCTCATTATTAATACACACTGTAGGTGCTGATGGAAAGATATCATAGACACATAGACATGGGTGGATAGATATTATATAGATATAGGCGGATATAGAAAGATGCAGAAAAACACACTTTATCAGGAGGGGAATCAGTGCTGAGAAATGGCGGCCATTACATTAAAGTACACGCAGTTCAGTTAACATTGTTAAGTACGGCGTTAAACCCCAAGCACTTAGTGCACGAGAGTGCAGAGCGGCTACGCTTTTTTGCCGACTCTGTACGTAGGCATGGACGCTGGATGAGGACATCTCGTCCCGCCGTGTGAGGACGATACAAATCGCGCGTGAATGGTACCTCGAGAACAGTGACCATCATGGCCCGCGGCACGGGGACGGTACAAATTATTGATGGAAGTAACCTGTCGATGCCGCTCTATTGGCCGTCACAATGCTTGAGCCACATAATATATGACAGACATCTGCTCGCTACCAAATTGACGCAAGGTATAATTGATCCCCAAATAGCTGACACAACAGTTCTGTTATCACTGGGAAGCAAACTGCATGCATGAAGGCGTGAAGCTATTGCTTTACTTATGATACTCACACCAGAGCCCGAATCAACCAAAACAGTCATTGGGTTGAGGTTGAACTTGCCCGGAATACATGTACCATCATTAGAACGGCAAGCGCGTCGTTGCCACTTCAGCCACACTCTGGGAATTCTTACTACTGTCAGCAGTACAGTCAATATTTGTAGTGTATACAGTCTCTCATCCAGTGTATGTCTCACAACTGGGAACACCCAGATCTCCGGTCAAACAATGGCTCGGGTGAGGCAACTTACTTGCCTTTGGTAATTAGCCTCAGTGAAGTAGCACTAGATAAAAGAGCGGTGGAAACAAGGAGGCACATTGCATACACTCTATGGGCTCCGCTGAAAAATTGTTAAGTACGACGTTAAACCCCAAGCACTTACTCACTTGGTGGACGAGAGTGCAGAGTGGCTACGCTTTTTTTGCCGACTCAGTACGTAGGTATGGACGCTGGATGAGGACATCTCGTCCCGCTGTGTGAGGACGGTACAAATCGCGCGTGAATGGTACGTCGAGAACAGTGACCATCATGGCCCGCGGCACGGGGACGGTACAAATGTCACGCGAATGATATCGCCCTCGTGCAGCGGACCACGACCCTAGGGGAGTGGGAACGAGGACGGTGGCCGTTCGCGACCATGTGGTATAGGCAAACATATAGATCAATAGCAGTTATCTGGAGCGCAGCTCGCTGACAGAAATTGAAATGTGCGTGTCTGGGTCATTCTTAAACCTTGCCTGAGACTTATGAAACGGAGAAACTTGTAGAGACTGCCAATAAAAATTATACCTGAGCAGAGGTCTTCAATATCGTCTGAGAAGAAAATGCTTAGAAACTATGTATAAATATTTTATTACGTGACCAACTGAATATGCAAATACAGGTTGGGACAATATCATTGAAGCTCACACAAACACCATATAAAATATCCAAAAGGACGCTCTGCGTGTTATCACTGGTTTAGATAAACACGTTGTTTCTAACCTAGCGTAAGAATGTGCAGGTTCCATATAAATGTGTATACGACGCTACATAGATCGCTTGCTATTCATTCCAAATCACATCAGTGATGCATTCAGCAATGTATTTGAAAATAAACTTCCACCACCAATATATCAGCACAACCCGCACCAAATCTGAGCAACAAACCACTGGCAAGTTTCCACGAAGAACAGCCAGCTTTAGTAATTCTTCTTCTTTTCACAAACTGTGCAGAGAAAGAACCATATTCAATTAGAGCAACCAAGAATTCACCAAGAATTCAAAATAACTCTAGAAAAATGTTTTACCTTCCAGTGCCACCAATAGGGTGTCATTTGGTAACCGAAGTTCAAATATAAATTTCTGAAGAGTAAATAATTGTTGTATCTCCCTCAATAACAATTTATTTAATATATTTCCATCATTTACTCTCCCTAATATATTTTAGAGGCGTTTGTTTAGACGACTGCAATTGTATTAGTGATACCAGCGATTCTCGTTCATATCATTTTTCTCTGAATTTTTCATCTTCTCTGATATTTTATCTTCATCATATATTACCATAGTTCTCGACGAGACAAGCCGAGTAATTAGCGTGCCAGCGGGAAATAGTTCATGTATTGTGAATTCCCGCTTCTCAGCGTAAGTTAATTCAAAATGATAGGACTGATACCGTGAATACCGTCTATCCGATAACCTGAAAATCTTGCTCTAAAATGTGATTCCCACTTACACGAAGAACATGACTGATACGCCCTCAAACCGATGCGGTCGTTCTGAGTTCAATTCCAGTCCATACAGGCGTCCTCTCCGGTCGTACGAGGGAAGATCTCCCCTCAACCTGCAGATGGTCATGGGATGCTCCCGGCCTCTGCTTCCTTCCCTCTCACCATAATAGGGGGCCTCCGTGACTCAGTCGGTTAGCACGTTAACGCAGCGTAGTGACCCAGAAGTCTCTCAATGCGGTCGGTGTGAGTTCAAGACCAGCTTCCTCTCCGGCAGTACGTGGGAAGGTCTGCCACCAACCTGCGGATTGTCGTGGGTTTCCCCCGGGCTGTGCCCGGTTTCCACCCACCATAATGCTGGCCGCCATCGTATAAGTGAAATATTCTTGAGTACGGCGTAAAACACCAATCAAATAAATCAATCAATAAATCTCCCCATAATGCTGGACGCCGTCGTATTATATTGAAATATTCTTGAATACGGCGCAAAAAACATACAATCCCAATAGATAAATAAAAACATACACGCAAATACTTTACATGTGCTCATGTATATCATTGGATCTGTGTAAACTGCATGTGTGTGTGCGGACCCAGTCAGGTCAGCTTGGCCGAGACAAACCTCAGGTCCGGGATTCATATGTGTACACAGTATGTGTGTGTACGGTCCCAGTCAGGTCAGCTTGGCTGAGACAAACCTCAGGTGCGGGATTTACGTGTGTACACTTGTATGTGTGTGTGCGGTCCCAGTCAGGTCAGCTTGGCCGAGACTAACCTCAGTTCCGGGACTCATATGTGTACACTGTGTGTGTGTGTGTGTGTACGGTCCAAGTCAGGTCAGCTTGGCCGAGACTAACTTCAGGTCCGGGATTCATGTGTGTACACTGTATGTGTGTGTATGGTCCCACTCAGGTCAGCTTGGCCGAGACTAACCTCAGGTCCGGGATTCATGTGTGTACACTGTGTGTGTGTGTGCGGTCCCAGTCAGCTCAGCTTGGCTGAGACTAACCTCAGGTGCGGGATTTACGTGTGTACACTTGTATGTGTGTGTGCGGTCCCAGTCAGGTCAGCTTGGCTGAGACTAACCTCAGGTGCGGGATTTACGTGTGTACACTTGTATGTGTGTGTGCGGTCCCAGTCAGGTCAGCTTGGCTGAGACTAACCTCAGGTGCGGGATTTACGTGTGTACACTTGTATGTGTGTGTGCGGTCCCAGTCAGGTCAGCTTGGCCGAGACAAACCTCAGGTGCGGGATTCATGTGTGTACACTGTATGTGTGTGTGCGGATCCAGTCAGGTCAGCTTGGCTGAGACTAACCTCAGGTCCGGGATTCATGTGTGTACACTGTGTGTGTGTGTGTACGGTCCCAGTCAGGTCAGCTTGGCCGAGACTAACCTCAGGTCCGGGATTCATGTGTGTACACTGTATGTGTGTGTACGGTCCCAGTCAGGTCAGCTTGGCCGAGACTAACCTCAGGTCCGGGATTCATGTGTGTACACTTGTATGTGTGTGTACGGTCCCAGTCAGGTCAGCTTAGCCTAGAATAACCTCAGGTCCGGGATTCATGTGTGTACACTGTATGTGTGTATGGTCCCAGTCATATTTTCATTTTGTAATACCATACGGTTGCACACGTTTGAAGCACATCATTTCAGGAAGTTGTGTAGCCAGGCGTTTCCTGTGTCTCCATTACGTTAGATGTAAGTTACACACGGTGTGCGGAGTGTCTGTGAACCAGACTGAAATGAGACTTGCTTATTTCGCTCAGAGCTCGGAAGTGGCCCTCTGGTTTACAATGTAGTTCCTTAAGACAATTAAATGAACACAATTAAGTGATAATATTTAACTCCGTATTAGAAAATGGCGAGAGCAAAAACCTTTGTTCCATTTGTTTGTAAACATTATGATTCTGGGTTTGTCTCATTATTAATACACACTGTAGGTGCTGATGGAAAGATATCATAGACACACAGACATGGGTGGATAGATATTTTATAGATATAGGCGGATGTGGAAAGATGCAGAAAAACACACTTTATCAGGAGGGAAATCAGTGCTGAGAAATGGCGGCCATTACATTAAAGTACACGCAGTTCAGTTAACCCTGTAATAATGTTCTGGTCAGTGAAACTGAATGAACGGTGATCAATATATTTACTTCGGAACTGGCGTGCTGTTGACGTCATATGAAAGATATTAACCACGAACCTCACATGAACAATGCGCGCATGCACACATTATTTATTTATTTATTTATTTTATTGGTGTTTTTTCGCCGTTCTCGAGAATATTTCACTTAAACGATGGTAGCCATCATTATGGTGAGGAAAAGAACGGGCAGAACTCGGAGGAAATCATCCGCAGGTAACGGGTATATCTGCCCACCTGTCTACAACGGGAGAGGAAGTTTGTCTATTTTATGATAGTAGAGCAAAGTTTAATAATGTCCCAAACAAACACATGTCAATTTCTTTTAGAGGACGGCGCTCGAGATTACTAATATTGATCTATTCACGTGGTCACAAAGGGTGACCGTCCTCGTCCCCTCGCCCCGCGACACGCCGACGGTACCGTTCCAACGGGATTTGCTCCTTCGTCGTGCCGCGGGCCGCAGGACGAGAGGACGAGGACGGTCACCTTTCGCGCGCCAACACTGCTGTCCTCGTCACCTCGTGTCGCTCCCCGCGGGTAGCGGGTCGCGAGCCGCGGCACAAGAACGGTATCATTCGCGCGCGATTTGTACCTTCCTCCTGCCGCTGGCCACAGGCCGAGGGCCGCGAACCACGGAGCGAACTTTCCCCATCCGGCTTCCATACCTAGGCCTTGAATAAAATGCGCCAATGCCAATTTACCAACACAGTCTCTCGGTAAATCAGAATGTGTCGGCCGTGACGGTGTCAGTATTACATGACTATAATCATCATCACATTCATCTGGTAACTGCTGCCTTTGAAACAAATCTGAGTGATAGGTCCTTTGTAACTCTTTTGGTCGACAATCCATACCTGACAGACCTTGTGATAATTTTACTTGTCTGTGTCATCTGTATCTTCGCAATAATCTGCTAACCTGTCACACAGAGTGGGAATTCTTCTTTTCTATCGAAGCCTCATCTGTTTGATCTCGCAACACTTTCAAATTCCTTTAGCCAGGAATTTTCCGCCGACTTCACGTGTAATTTAGACGGATGTACCAAAAGCCTGTCTGCCCTAACGGGATTTTTTCTTGATGTGATAGCGGAAATGACATATTATTATCTTGGTTGCCTTCCACTCTTCTAAACTCTTCGTTTTTATCTAGACATGGTGCTCATCTCAAATTATATCTTCAACTGATAGGCTTTTTGACAATCACATGTATCCATATAAACACAGATGAAAGTCAGCTTATTCTAAAGTAAGCATGGAAGTAAGGGTGTGATTGTTTGGTGTACGTCAAACGCTGTTAGTGTAGCGATCGTAGGTAACTAGCAATGTAGTTCTAAGGGACATAACTCTTAGGTGTTACACAGGAGGGGAATTTCCAACATGTGCGTTGACGCTGAGTAAAACGATCGTTCTGATTGGTTGATTGGGTGGATGAGACTGGTTGTCCGCCATCTTCCATTAAAAGTTCTGTGCCATCTAAATAATTTGTCTCGTCTCGTCTGTGTTACAGGTAAGATTCAGAAGCCATCTGCCCCTCGGTAACACGCCATTTAGTTCTTGTTGTGTTGTAGTTCCTAGCTGATCTATAAAAACTTATTTAATGCGGTTAGCTTTGAAGATATTTGTGGAAGAATAGTTCATAACCCTAAAAGTACATGTTCGTTTACTGTTTATCAAGGTGTTGTTGTTGTTACAAGCCCAAGAGTGTTAAATCCTTGTTAGAATTAGTCTGAGATATAAAGCTACACTAGTATGGCATTAGTTCATAGTTTTGATGCATTTGTATTCATGATACAAGTAACCCTAAGAGCTCAGTGTAGTTACCTGTGTAATATTGTGACTTTAATTCAGTCAATGTTCGAACGGGTGTACATAAACCCGCTAGTTATTGTAGCGATTTAGGGGAGGCAACTCTCAATGACATTCTAATTCAGGGGGAAATACTCTGCCCGGAATTATGATGTGATATCATTGTATACGCTGTATTGAGACTGGTGGTCCGCCATCTTCCATTAAAAGTTCTGTGCCATCTAAATAATTTGTCTCGTCTCGTCTGTGTTACAGCCTTACATTGCGCCAGACCATAGGAAGGGCAACATTAGCACACCCTTTCAAATGTTCAATTTCGGGCCTGTCCAACAATTGGGCACAAGCGCCACGTTGAACTCTAAAACTCGACCCTTCATCAGCCTAAGACAACTGCACTCGCCGTAGCGTTTTGAAACTGCTTTTAAGATTTTCAGTGCTGTACAGATTCCTGTAGGTTTGATTGATGCCACTTCAACCTTCATTCCACTTCTGACACCACTTGTGATGGACAAGTAATTGGAATAAATTCTTTGTATACAAAAACAACCCGTGGTTACGTCCTGCAACTGCCGTTAATCGTTTTACATGCATGTACTTGTCGTTAAAACATCAGGAGGGTCTAAACCAAGGAGGGACTAGAGCAATCACATTTCACCTTTCAAAGTCTCCTTTAAACTTGCTTTTAATAGAGTTAAATTCTTGCAGTATACTGTTTCAAACATGTTACGTGTACATGTATCAAAGATTAGACATGGAAACAAAGGTGGCACAGATTCTAAAATATTTGAAAACCATACCATAATGGTTATGTTATTGTTGCACTCTACAGAAAGGACAGACGCCTTCACTGTCAGCACTTTACTGTTAGCACTTTTATCATTTTTGAAGTAAATCGAGCGTGGTTATAGCGGTTATGACATAAAAAGTCGGAGAGCCGTGATTCCTTTACTGTCTGAAGTAACAACCCCTATAGTAAATAGAGATATCAAGCCGTTGTCGATCTTGTAAAGGATCATCAAACCTGGAAATACCGTAAATGTTTAAGTATATGACATTGTATTGGGGAAAAAAACACATCAGCTTTAAAAACTGATATTAATGAAACGATATGTTATTGAACTAAACGGGTTTCATGTAATACATTAACTATGGCACATTTAGTTTTAATAGTTTAACTGGAAAGCACGAGGTCATGGCATTATGAATGTCTTGACTTTGAACATTATTTTGTAATAGGCACTTGGCTGTACTCATTCACTTGACCTGGGAGTATATACTTTTTTTCTAGTTGTGTGGTTTGACATATTACGTGTCTACAGTGCTTTGGGCTGTGTGACTGTATGTCTAGTATCGTAGATTGATCCATGATACTATGTTTACATGCAGCATATGCAGCGGGATCAGCCATGTCTTATGACTTCAGGTGATGTACATTACGATCACATTTACACATATGTTTCCATTTTACAAGGTCTCCTGAGTCGTTTGTGGTAAGGTTCCTAGGCAACCTTCTGATGGTCGTGGGTCTCTCCCCGGCTCTCCCCGATTAAATCCCACCATAATGCGGACCGGCGTCGTACAAGTGAAATATTCTAGAGTGTGGCGAAAATCTCCAATCAAATGAATAAGTACTAATTAATGTTACACGAATTTTGATAGAAAAAAATGTGAAATATGGTCAAAAAAGGCAGCTTAAACAAATTGTTGACGACATTTTGTTGTTGGGTTTTGATGTCTCACGGGAAGGAGGGAGTCGTTTATATTTGGCGGTGAGGAGAGGCAATAAGGACCTTTTTGGTTTGCTGTTAAAGACTAAAGCCATTGTCAACGTGAAGAATAAGGTACATGGTGTACGAATAGAATTAAGGGCGACGCTGAGGGGGCCGGGTGATTATCAATGTAATCAACGGCCTTTTATTCAAAGAGCAAGTTGTTTTAACATAATTTAATATATGATCTTGTTAAAAACTAATATATACCTAGTTCAAATTAAACACAGAAATAAAGGGGGGAAATATAATAAAGCATGTGTTGCAAATTCTACTTTGTACCATTGTGACTGACCCCTCGTGACACCTCACACCCACAATGCCAAAAATGTACTTCCAACAAACTCTCGTCACGTTTTCGTTCCGACAGGATGGAGTGGCGCCCTTAGATCTGGCACGGAAGAACTATGATGTGGAACTCGTTCGTCTATTGGTGAAGAATGGGGCCACGGGTAATGCTCAGAATGAGGTACGTTCTAAATGTTATGGGGAAAAGACAACGTTCAGACTGGCTATCTGATCACTTTTCTAAGTTTACATGTGTTATTGACTGTTTTCTTCAGATGAAAGGATTTTGTTGTTGTTTCCTTCAGATTGATATCACCTCAACGGAAATTTCATACTCCAAGTGTGGAGCTCCGAGAGTTGGTTTAGTCTGTGTTTGGGTGTTCCTTGTGTGTGTTTTACACAGTAAGTACTGGTCTTTTATACGTCATACGTGTATCCAGTAACGGGACCAGTTAGCATTCCACTCAGTGTGTAGTGCCTTACTAAATAATATCAAATATGGGGCGGACATACACTTAATAAATAAATGTATAAAGCATAGATGTACACAAAAACCGATGTAAAAACCTGAAGAATAAGCTTACATTCAGTGTAAGGTTGCATTGATCAGTACAGTGCCAGATCATTCATTTTGTATACTTGTGCATTGTGAAGTCATCAGTTCACCTTGATAATATTCTTTGTTAATCTTATTTCAGGTTAATCCTTGTCTGAACGGTTGAAGTGTTCCACATTCAATATAAGCTGTGTTTTTGGTTTGTCTTTTTCTATTCAGGCACTAGTTCTGTAACAGTTTTGGTAAACCCCAGAGTTGACATTCAGCTTCCCAAGCCTGACGTTACTTTGCCATGCAACATTACAACGCAAAACCCCAAAGCCAAATACACGGTGATATGGCGCTGCCAGCAGCTGAACGGCGACAGATTACTCAGTGGTCTATCAAGCGGTCAAATCTACAAAGTCGCAGAGTTTAATGACACGGCTTTCCTGGGAGACGAATGTTCCTTGGTTCTCCGTGACCCCAAACCAGAATATAGCGACAACTACTCCGTTACTGTTGTTGTACCCGAGGAACAAGCCGTGGTTGAGGCTCAAGTTTGCCTGAATGTTTGGCCCCCAGTGTCGGGTTAGTATATCACCGATAAACACATCAGTGTGCTATGTTTCACTCGAGAGTACCAATTGCACGTGCAAGCTGCTGTAAGTAAAATACAGCTAGAGTTGATATCTGGGAGAGCTGATATGTCTGAGGCAGAGCATGTTTCTTTCTCCACAGTTTGCAGTTATTTGTTTATAGGTGTTCTGTGCTAAATGAAAACATAATTGATTTTTTAAACATTATAAGCTTGGAAAACTTAATAAAATACTGCACATGGCATTTTTGTAACGTTATAGTATTTCTCACGCAAAGCAAACAGGTGTGTCCACGGTAAAACTGTTTGATTATTCTACATTCCAGAAAATTGTGACTTTTATTTCTACTTCTGTGTTTTCCTGTTCATGTTTATTTCATTTTCATTGACTAGTGACTCCTCAAATCAAAACAGTGAACCACACCGATAATGACAAAGTGACAAGCCCATATCCTTCATATAGAGGTGAGTTATAAACATAAAAAGAATGATACTGAAAATAAAAATATTTATATGATCATTTGATTGAAGTTTATTTCTGATTGAAATAAACACGGAAAACTGGAATTCTATTTTGATTGGTTTGCCAGCAGCACATGACGTTCCTTGGATGGCCATTGATTCCTATAAACAACATAATATGCTCTAGGCTTAGACCAGAGATCTGGAGACCATAAACTGGCGCTTGCAGCAAGCTATTCCACAGCAAATAACTGGAGGTTGTTTTAGTGCTAAACAGATAAAAGCCCAGTGCTATGTGTCAAATATTTTAGAGGGCAAAGTATGATGTGGTGGAAACCGTGCTTTTGTGAGGAATTTGTGTTCTTTGACGGACTTAAACTGGTTGTATATTAACAAGATTCCGGCAGTCTTACTTCCAGACGTAAGTTCAGCTAAATATATACCATCCTTACTAATAGCTCATTTCCTATTAAATTTACCTCCAGACTCAGAAGAGATCAAGCCATGGTGGGTCTTTATTCCAGTGGTCAGTGTGCTCTTGTTGGTTTGTGCTGGTCTTGTTTACTGCAGGATCAAAAGGTAAATTGATCGTCTTAGTCATACTTCTCGGGTGTATAAGCCATTTTCAAAAGGTTTATCGATCAAAGGCATGCTTTGACTGGACAGTGACAGTGCTAACCTTTTCTCATCACCGACGTGACTGTGACGTTATCTTTTCACACCGTTTGTGCCAAGTGAATATAGAATAAATGTAACGTCTTGCTTGTGTGAGGAGAATCAGAAGGTTTGTAATGTAAAATTGAGGGAAAGTATCTGCCATTACTTTGGTATTTTTATCGCGATTTACGAAAAAACATTAGTTTTCACAAACAGGGAAGGTTTATCAAAATCGTAGCAGCGTAATAGTGATAATTGCAATAATACCCGAAAGTGTTTTTTAAAAGCTATATTGTCAAAACCAGTTAAAACCAAATAATCTCGGTAACCAATCTGATTTGCATATATTATACTGCAATTTAGGAATGAGGGATTTTGTTTCCAAATAAATTTCAGAAGACGACAAAATCGGAAAAATGTACAGAGTGTTGATGAAATGCCTGAAAGCGTAAGTAAATTTGTAACATGTATGGATATGTATGTTCTTATGCATAAATGTTTCAGGTAGTTAGCTGATATAAAACGGAACCCAGTTGCTTTAGTTGTTGGCAGGGATGAATCTACAAAGCCTTTGATTCATTTTAAAGGAAAAATAAGAACAAAAATAAATTCTACATGATCGCCGTAGCCATGGAGACATAGTTTAGTATATTGCTCAAGAGCCCATTTTCTATAGGCTTCAAAACTGTTCTTAAAATTTGACTATATATGCAAAGGTGTATACCAATATACACGTTACTTGCACCCTTGTTCTGTACAGTAAGCCAATTTTCTGGAATGTGTAAGACTGTTATCTCAGTACCCAACCTCCCAAAACTTTACCACCATCTTGGCCACCTTGTTCAAATGTCATGGAAACCCAATCATTACACGTTGATACACATAGCTGACACAAAATATGGAGGTTTTGGCCAAAGTTTGATGAGGAATATTTGTAATGTTGCTGGAAAGTACAGCTGACTGGCTAAATTCAATCTCTTGATAGTCATTGTGTATATGTGTAAATGTGTATGTTGCAAGCAGGTTTATTCATTAAGAACAGCAGGTGCATAAATGCACGCTAACCCCCTGTGTGGAACACATACATGCTTGTAGTTTGCTGAAATACAATGTATAGAAAGTACCCAAAATATTGAGACCTTGTATATGAGCATACTTTAAGGTGGTCACTTTTCCCTATCTTGGTTTACATGTTTATAGTGGTGACTTGTGGGAGTGATAATGATTTATTTTAATATGTAGTATGTTCAAACATCGACACATTTGTGTGATTAAATATAGGCATCATCTGTGTTTTACATTACAGCTTGTTCCTTTGTGTGAAAACCCATTGCCAGGCTCGGGCCATGTCGTGCTGCCACCAGCGACAATTCCCAGTTGTAACCACGTGTGATGTCAGGACTAAAACAGACTTTATGGAGGATATAATGTATCAACTAAATATCTGTGTCTTCTGAAACAAAGGGCAGGCATGTGAATACGGCTGATCGAAGATTTTTGTATGTGATATTAACCAAGTTTAGTAGAAGTGTAATTGGAAAACTAAATCGTTACAGTTTTCTAATCTCCTAGCTTAATCAAGTGTGCTAAGTTCGCCATGTCTATTTTTTTCTAAACTAGACATTTTACCGTAGGCCTACATATGGATTTTACCACGTACTTTATCGTTTATTTCTTTTATTGTGTTTGATGACACCAAAATCCATGATAAGAGCTTTGTGTCTGATACGTGTGTAAATATTGAATTGCCTTAACATGTTAATCTTTTGACTTCAAGTTTTATGTCTCAAACTGAACCTTTCCAGCTGATGAAGGAAAACTCTAGTTTCTTGTAGTTTCTTCACTGGTTCTCAAGATAGTGGATAAAGCTCCACAAACTGAACCCAGAAAAGGAGGCGGTACAAACGTCGTGCTGACACCGGGTCAACCAATCATGTTTCCTTGCTTTGACCTATCAGTGCTTAGAGCCAAGAGAGTCAACAACAAGTACCATTTTTAAAGTCTTTGTTATGACCCGCCCCTCGTTATATCCCAGTTATAACTCACTTAGTCCAGTCCTTACATAATAATGTCTTCCATCGTAAAACTGAGAATTCAGTTTTTGTCAAAGATGACTTAGTTGAACTTGACAATGTGTCGAAGCAGTCTGCTGATTTTATTTAGTGGACAAGACCCAGCTGTTCAAAATACACCTAATAAGTGTATTAAGTCATGTAATATAGTTAAGATTTTAACAGAACACAGCATCCAATACAGCTGCACAGAGAAAAAAAATGCCACAACATCAGATTTAGTTCGTATTTAATATACTGTTCTTTTTGTGTCATGATACGAGCTTGAAGTACTGATTTGAAGATAAATGTGGTATAAAATCACTTTTGAACGACCTGGTGATGGTATACTTGTGTATAATGTGACTTCTTTTCATGTCATAACCCTTGCATTTCTTTTTCTCTGGTTTACACATTGTTCTTAGTGATATTAGGTACATGTACGGTGACACGAGTACCTACTGGTATTCATCAGATGGTCGCCAGTGTCACTTGGTTTTGAGGCCGTGGAAGCACTGAAGCTACTGAACGTGTAGCCCACCCTGAGGAGGCCCGGCTATGAGGCCATGATGGTGAACCACATTGTCATCCAAATGATGAGTATGGTGTATATGTGGTGTTGAATTCTCATATTTGCTGGTTCTTTTTTTCAATTCAGGTATGGATTGGCTATTTACAATGTTTTGTTGTTTTTTTTTTTTAAATTGTCGAATGGTTTATTTTAAAAGACTGGGTATTCAATTTGTGGTTTAAGAGACCAGGCGTCTGGTGCTACTGTGTACGTACAATGTAGATGTAATTCAGTGGAGTGAGATAGTCTGGAGTACGGCCTAAAACACCAATCAAATAAATAAATAAATACATTAATGGAAGAAATCTGCTGTGTACGCACAACGTACGTGTAGTTCAATGGAGTGAAATGGAGTTAAAAAACTGTTTTAACAAGGATGTCGGTATCAGATGACATGTCTAGGCTTGGAACGGGTTTTCTCGTTTAATTCTTGTGAATCAAGATGTAAATGTAAACTTCTCATTAAATGCTAGTTGTTAATCTTGACCAGATTTTTTCTTTAAGCTGCAAAACAAGCTGTTGTGATAAACCTCTTGCTATTTCTGCAGTACATGTATACAGTAAAAGTGTAGTGGAACTAATCAACATGGGGATAGTTCTCAAACAGTAAGGTGTAGTAGAACTAATCAACATGGGAGTAGTGCTCAAACAGTAAAGTGTAGTAGAACTAATCCACATGGACATAGAGCTCAAACAGTAAAGTGTAGTAGAGCTAATCCACATGGACATAGAGCTCAAACAGTAAAGTGTAGTAGAACTAATCCACATGGCCATAGAGCTCAAACAGTAAAGTGTAGTAGAGCTAATCCACATGGGGTTAGTGCTCAAACAGTAAAGTGTAGTAGAACTAATTAACATGGGCATAGAGCTCAAACAGTAAAGTGTAGTAGAACTAATTCACACGGGGATAGCGCTCAAACAGTAAAGTGCAGTAGAACTAATCCACATGGGCATAGAGCTAAAACAGGTAAAAGTGTAGTAGAACTAATCCACATGGGGTTAGCGCTCAAAACAGTAAAGTGTAGTAGAACTAATTAACATGGGATAGCGCTCAAATAGTAAAGTGTAGTAGAGCTAATCAACATGGGAGTAGTGCTCAAACAGTAAAGTGCAGTAGAACTAATTAACATGGGCATAGAGCTCAAACAGTAAAGTGCAGTAGAACTAATCCACATGGGGATAGTGTTCAAACAGTAAAATGTAGTAGAACTAATCCACATGGGGTTAGTGCTCAAACAGTAAAGTGTAGTAGAACTAACCCACATGGGGATAGTGCTCAAACTGGTTGATGGTTTCTTCCTCTGAGTTTGCGATGAGCATCTAGCATCAGACCTAGAGTGAACATACGTACCGATATAGACCCAGTCGTTAAAGATAGAGTTCCACGAAGCCCAGTTTATAGTTGTCCAATTTAGTTTTTTTTATCAGAACATATGTTGTGAATTGAAATCTTTTATATGTATATATTTTATATGCGCTGCGCTTTTAACATGTACTTTTTTTTAGTGCAAGGAAATAATGTATTGATGTATAACCCTTTTTTTATATTAGACGTGTATAACACATGCTTGTTATAAAATGAAAAAATGTATTGATTTTCAATGTTGATGAAATGTGGTGTACATTCATGATAAGGAGTTTTTATCTGAACATAGCTGTGTCTTGGATTTGTTTGAGTTCTCTGTGTTACATAATGTCTTCTCGTCATTTAAATTGTGAATTTGATGATAGCGCTCAGGGTATTGTACTTTTTTAATTGTTTAGTTGTGCCAATGTATAACTTGTCAAAAATGTTAATCTTACATATTACAGTTGATAATTTGTTTCACAATTATATCGTATATTATATATATGTCGATAACGCCGTATAAATAACAGGCTTCACATCTTTCGCCCGAGTGACCATATGCGGGAATGGTTCCTCGTTAGATATATTAACGCCAACACTATATCGCTATCGTCCATGTACCTGCCTTTGTTTATCATTGGATTTTCCCTCAGAATCGTTCTAATTTTAAGTACAACTAATCAGTTATGCTTGCTTCCTCTCCGGCCGTACGTGGGAAGGTTCGGCATCAGCCTGCGGATGGTCGTGGGTTTCCCCCGGGCTCTGCTCGGTTTCCTCCAACCATAATGCTAGCCGCCGTCGTATAAGTGAAATATTATTGAGTACGGCGTAAAACACTAAAAAAATAAATAAATAAATAAATCAATCAATCAATCAATCAATAAATAAATAACTCAATCAGTTACACAATCAGTTACACAATGAGATGAATATATTTCTCCCCACAGATATTTTCACTGCGTGATTTTTAATTTTAAAATGTGGAGATACTGTGCTTATTACGATTTTATTTTTGTATGAATTTAGTTTTTATGTCATGCTTGAAATTTTAATCATTGTACATGTTTTTAGAAGAGAGTTTTTATTACTGTGTCGTGCATAGTTTATGTCGCAATGTATCTGTGGTAAAATATTTAGTGAATACAAATAGTCCAGATATGACTGAGCAGTATTCACTTTTTATTTAGATACCAGTCTAGTTTTCGGACATAAGAATTTGGAGATCGCCGTCTTCTGAATGGAGATACAAAAGGGTGTTTATTTTCTATTTTTAATTAAATATATTGGTAATGAGTAGACTCATGCATGGTACGCGTGGTGTGTCTGAATGTTACATCGTATGAAAGTTATTGTCTGTTCAACATTTTATGAATAAAATTTTATTCTAATAAAGATTTTTGTTTTCTTTTCGGACAGGTTAGTTATTGATTTAGAGGTTATTCGTAATTTGCAGTGAAAAGTAGCCAGGAATCTCTGACCAAAGTGGTCTCTGTGAGTCCAGCTAATGCCGGCTTCCTCTCCAGTGTCACGCGGCTTCCTCTCCAGTGTTACGTACAAGCAACCTACGGATAGTCGTGGGTCTCCTCCTGGCTCTGCCCAGTTTCCTCTCATCATAATGCTGGTCGGCATCGTGTTAGTAAAATATTTTAGAGTACATGTATACCGTGTAAAGCTTCAATCAAATAAATATTGACTCATTTCCTGACATATACAGCCTTCCAAACAACAAGCATTCGAACACGCGACCTAAAGTGGCCTATACCATGAAAAGCTCAGTGAAAACATAAAAGATCCATTTGTCTTGCACAATGTGTAAACTATGACCTTCTCTCATAAAATAGTCTTACAAGGTGACATTACCCAGTCGAGAGATGTGTGCCAGCTGGCGGTTAGTATAGTGGGCCACCTGAGCCATGTGTCTCACAGCTATGGGTTAAGTTTTACGCCAACCATGGTCATCGCCATCGAGATAACTTTTTCCAGGACAACAATTCCTTGCTCCGGTATTCCACTGTATCGTATTAAGGTCGCATCTGGGGGTTCTCTGCATGTGCTAGGCTGCTACTATACCAATACCGACCTCCATACCACTCGTGTACCTCCCGTAAACCACGAAGGGGCGTTCCAAGTCTATCTTCGCAAGCCCCGTTCCCAAAAGTACCTAAAGTATTAGTTTAAACGAGGAATATGTAAGAGACAATGTATAAAAAACAAATGAAGCTGGTAGTGTGTAAAGGATGGAGCAGTCATCTGCGTTCTATGATGCTGGGGAAAATGTGGATATTATATGTGTGCCATCCAATTCAAGTTTCCAACTCGTTGCCCGTAAACATTTTCCACATCAATTACAAATATCTACTTTGTCATACTTAGCAATATTTCTCACGTGACCGACCCAGAGATAAGCAACAAAAGTTAAAGGGGAGATTGTTTTATTCAACCATCAGCGTACAACCGGATGTGACATATAAATCGTATAATGGTATACCTTTGACAGGAAACTGTAGAGCTTAATTTACATCTGATAGCGAGAGGTATTGTATTGCTATGGAATGGTGTCGGTCAACTTCATTCAGCGTTAACTGAACATCACGAAAACATGTTTACCACCCCCAGAGCACACAAAAAAGATATCTTACCATACCATACAATACAATGACTATTAGCAGACATTACAACCTACCATTAGACTAGGTGATAAGTGACTTTAAAAAAAGACAAAAAAGCAGTTTAACAATCTGGAACTGTTGGTTTTGGTGAAAGAACGCCCTCGAAACAATCACGTCCGATCTACCAATATAGTTGGGATATCCGACTAGTAATTTCGTTCGATGTAGAGACAGCAAATACTCTCATTCTGAGTGTATCGCTACACTTACTTAAGGCTAGAGTGTATGACTAGTTCAAGGTACAATGAAAGGAAAATATAGCAATGGCTTTCTCTATAATACAGGGTCTAGCATTACACGAGGCCACGTCTGATTCTCTTGTATTACCGACTGATTACCTTATCGTACAGGTGACATGAACCTTCTCTGATTGACAATTTCCAAACATTTTGATCACCTCTTCCTATGTGATTATTGTATACGGTTGTGAAAGACAGCAAGCAAAACCTGCCATGTCACAGCGCTGGAACTGGCTTGAAGCCTACGGGAAAGCAGGAACCTCACATGAGCAAATTTTGTTTTTGAACTTTTCGAAGTCAAGTGCAAAGTTCGTATCTGATGTCTTGGTAATAGACAAAACCCGCTATCTGTTAAAGAAGATTTATTAATAGATCTATTGACCAATGTCCTTATTGACACCCTACACTATTTTAACATGCACTAATCCCTACGCTCTTACCACTGTGCCTCACCTTATAGAATGTTATATCACCTCCTTTAACTAAGAAGGGAAACAACTTACCAAACACAAACGTGTGAAAGAAACAATTGTACTGCTGTATATTAATACACAACCATTTGAAAGAAGTCACAGAAAAGTGGCTCAACTGCCATTCACAAGAAAAGTGGCTCAACTGCCATTCACAAGAAAAATGTTTCTTAACTTTGCACAGGTACAGGTTCGTGATATTCCTTACCATTTGCTCCATTATGTCCACTCCAAGTACACATATGCATGCATGTGATGGTTTTGTCAAGCTCATATCACTGATTGACGTTACTATATGTACATTTGTTTACATTTTATGCAATGTTTATCACATGGGATGTACATGGAAACGCAGGTTATCGAAAATAGCACTAGCTACAGTTGTTACGGGCGGGACATAGGCTCTCGCACTGACGGTTTACCACTTTTTGTTCACATGGCTAGAGAGCCGGGACAGGAGAAACACAGGGCGATGAGGTGTCTGGCACTTCAAGGTTTAATGGTTTAAATAGGTATAGATGTCATTTGGAAAGTGAATTAAATAACAGTGTTATCATTAACAATCTATAAGTATTTGAATGCAAGAACACATCCACGGAGATGTGTGAGCTAATTCCAAAACTAAATTACAATAACCTCAACAGCACACGCCAACCACTTGTCAGCTAACCCTCAACAATGTATAAATTAAAACATAATTTAATTAACAGATGTACATTTACAACTACTTCTGATATTCTGATAATTTTTTTTTGTTTGTTTGTTTTTTGTTTTACATGTGTTTAAGCTTACGTGTACATTTCACATTTGGAAAAATAAATTCTTAAAAAAATGTTGAAGTTAGGTGTTGACGCTGGAAATTGTTGCTGTGAAGAAATGTGTCAGTGTTATTACCTAGAGCTGGTAGCAGTGGTTTGTTCACTCTTGTCGTTTACACATCTTCACTCACTCTTAGCCCAGCGTATGGACACTTTAGCGCCTGAGTAATTTGCCACGTTAAACCTTAGAATGCCAGAGGTATTGCCTGTTTCGTTGGCACAATGTTTCTTCTGACTCTTATTTCATCACTGCTTATTTACCTTGTGTGATATCATCGTATTCAGCCTATGAGGATAGATGAAATATGCTGATCTGGTTTTGACTGATCATGTTTGGCAATTATCTCAGGTATCCAAACTAAATTTGAAACAGATCCGGGTAAAACTCGTGTAATAATTCTAATTGCCACATTTTAAATTTGCCAACAGTTCCAAATTTAACATACACTGTATCCAGTCACTATATGTATGTACAACGTTTAAGCTTATTTATGTACCTGCTATTATTCCTGATCAACAGTAAGTAACAACTAAACATACGGATAATTAAAAATGGAGAGAAGTCTAATATACACAAACATACACAGCAGGTATGCCAAACGGGTATCATTTCTGGCACACTAAAACATGTCACCTTGTTGTTCCACATCTGCTACAAATGTAAATGAACATATAGAGCTTAACTTTACAGCTGTTGTGAGTATTTGTCGTACAACTTACCACCTAAAACATTTTCTGGAAACTTTATTACCATCTTGTACATTACGTGATAATTACCCCATACAACACTGTGTCAAAACCTAATTACCATCTAAACCATTGTCTGATAACTTAATAACCACCTATAACATTATGTGAAAACTTACCACCTACGCCAGTGTGATCGTTCACATAACTTTATTGGCTGTTGTATAATAGATAATATACACAAAAAATCAATCGAAAAACAATAGCAAAAAACCCCAACAAAAGTATCTTCTCCTTGTGAAATAATTTCTTAACCCTAAGGTGTTGTTGTTTACCCACATCAACATCATCTGACATACTTTTCCATTGTGACACAAAGCACCCATAAAACTTTAACATTCCAATTAAATATACTACTTACATGTAAATACAGTAAAAATACTAAGAACAATAAACTTTACTTTACTTAACATGAAATGCTGTGACCATCTCAAAGTACAGATGACAGTTTGTATGAAGGTAAACTAACTGTTGTTGACAAGCAGAATGATGTTTCTAAGCCATTTACGTTAAGCAAAACTGGGTGAAATCTTCATAAGTGACTGTCATGGACACTACATACAATATAAACATGCAAAAAAATGTATCATAAACCTAAGTAAATTGGATGACTCCAGGCAAATTCTGTGACCCCACAAACACAAGACAAACTAATCAAGACACATTGTAGTTTCCAGAGGTTTTAAATGTGACTGACATCATACATGTAACTGTATTTTAAAGCTGAACAAGTCTTTCAGCCATGTTGGAGGTTAGATTGTCAGCTGTGCTCCCTTATCATGACTATGGTGGTCAATAAACTAGTTACCATGTAAAAACATTTGCCTGCATCCAAGAAAACAGCCAAAAAAAAAAAAACACCACGGCAAACTCTCTGATACCAACGGTTGCACCAACAACTATGCATGCACAATCAAAAACAATTCATTTCAAAGATAATGTATTATTTGATTGGTGTTTGACAGCAGTACATAGAAAGACATTTATAACAAAAAATAAAAAAAATAACACAGATCAACAAAAAGTCAGCCAGAACATGCACTTGGAAAAGAAACAATTTTCCTTTCCATCACAAATTTGTAAATGAAGCACATATTCTAAACTAATCATGTGGTAAACGGCAAACAAATGACTGTTTTGTGAAGCATCAAATGGTGTATCATTTCTTTCTCTTCCAGAGACGAGGCCTTTGTTTTCTTCTTGCCTGAACTGCTAGGACTGAGCAGGCTGGCAGTGGCACTACTCAGGTCATCTGGGCTGTTAAAACCTTTCTCTATAGCAGCTGGGCTTAGCATGGCAACTTTATCAACTCTGAAGAAAAGGGAAAAACAATCTTATACAAAATCAAGACTTGCAAGTTACTTCACCTAAAGCTATTATTCTTGTACAAAATGGGTAAAGTTTGATGAAATCTTAATATTCGTCCCAAATGAAAGTTTTTGAATTGGTGATTAAATGAAGGGTCAACTACATATACGTTCCGTCTGAACTATTGGCGTATACATGTACAGTTCCAGTGATCTCGTCATTTTACGTCACCATTTAATGTTTCGTAGGACTGAGCTCGTTAGATTTCACAGGTATCCAATATCCGCCACCTGTTTTATGCACATCATTGGCCGAGCAGTTTCTCTCATCTCTTATAATATATACCAGCTTCCATCTCTCACAATACCGAAACTCTGAGCACAGTCTGATGTTTAACACTATATTCCTCTTGCAGGCTGTTATATCTATTTCCCAAAATAGTTAATGAAAAAATAACTCCAAACCTAATCAAATCTACACAATGAAAACAAAATCACACAGCGTATACGTGCAACTTTTTGATATTTCAAAACAAACTGGAAGAAGTAGATTAGTAAGCCATGAAACTTTGGGCCAAAGAACAGTGTGAGGGTGAAAGGTACATTTGTCGTAGGACAGAACAAAGCAAGGAGAGGTCAAAGTTTATGTTGTTTCAAAGTCTCATACAGCATTACAAGTAGTAAAAACGGTAGTGTTTTGACATGGAGAATGCTTTAGTGATAGTGTATTAATGCTTTAGAAACTCCAAGGGCGGGTTTGCACATCTTCACCATTTCAATAAGCACATTCACATGTTAAGGCATATTACTTTGCAGTATACTGGTTTAGTATATCTATTATAATTGGAAAAAAATCTTTTTTTTAATTCATCCAATTATGTGTTCACAAAATATATTGATTAACCTGTATAATCACAAAACAAATAATGTATCTGTTAAACAGATGCAAACATCCCCATAATACAATAATACATGTTTTAAGTAAAAGCAGCCATTTTAAAAGGCAACAAAAAAGAGCAACAGGAGCAATGACAATCACAGAAACCGGTGAAGATAAGGAGCGGCAAACTCGGAGAATGGATCTCTTAACTGTGGAAAACTTTGCTAATGCCACGCAACTCTAAAATGATACCACTTTCCAGTCCATCAAAAAGCAACAAAAAGAAAAAAATACTGCATTGACAGGACTTCTTCACATTCATGTAGTTTAAAGATCCATTCATTGTGGCAACAATCAACCAAATAAAAAACAAACAAATAATGAACAACATAAAATATTGACGACACAGTTTGGGTGTCATCGTTGTGTACTACGTGTCTGACTTCAGGTCATGACCATGGTGACAGTGCAGCAGAGGTCATCACCTTGGTGGCACAGAGGCTGAGGAAGGGGTGGAAGGGGTGGAGACTGAGGAATATTTTTGGCGACGTTTATTGTACCTGTGTTTCCGTGGTAACAAATGTGAATTGAGCAAAGCATGTAATCATGCGGATTGGTGAAGAATGAATAACAAGATGAGGACATGGTAAGACTTTTGGACGAAGAGTAATGTGGCTTAATTCAGGATATGATTGGTATGACGGGAATGGGAAATTTGGGACTGTTGGCAAATTTAAAATGTGGCAATTAGAATTATTACACGAGTTTTACCCAGGTCTGTTTCAAATTTAGTTTGGATACCAGAGATAATTGCCAAACATGATCAGTCATAACCAGATCAGCATTTTTCATCTATCCTCATAGGTTGAATACGATCATATCACACAAGGTAAATAAGCAGTAATAAAATAAGTGTCAGAAGAAACATTGTACCAACAATACAGCCAATGGCTCTGGCATTCTAAGGTTTAACGTGGCAAATTACCCCGGCGCTAAAGTGTCCATATGCTGGGCTTAAAGTAAGTGAAGATGTGTAAGCGACAAGAGTGAACAAACCACTGCTATTTGCTCTAGGTAATAACACTGACACATTTCTTCACAGCAACAATTTCCACCATCAACACCTAACTTTAACATGTTTATAAGAATTTATTTTCCCAAATGTGAAATGTACACGTAGCTTAAACACATGTAGAACAAAACAAAACAAGAAAAAAAAATCGCTGAGGATCTACAACTAAGTCTGCTCACTCTCTGACTTGGTCATACACAAACGCATACGCCATAGACACCAGCGTCTCTAACTCTGCAAGTGTTTTCACAATTTTCAACTTGGAGCAAAGCTTAGAGCTGAAAGGGGAGATAATTTGTTGAGTACCCTTATGCGGTGCATGATAAAGGGGGAGACAACTACACGTACGTCCTGATACGGTAGTGAATTATCTAGTAGTACATTTGATGCTGATGGACAGATGAATGGAGGGAATCAGACTGTAGCCGAGAAAGCTATTGATAAAGAGGTGGAGTGTGATTACCTTCTCTACCAAAATTCAAATATTTACAATATCTGAATACAGGTACATGGTTAAGGAAGTTGTCACTCACTCAGGTACAGACAATTTTTCTGTCACATACAAATAAAAAATGAAGTGAACGTTGAGGGAAACACATACAGTGTATAGTACATGTATATATTTAACTTACCAGTTGAAGTTTTATATTTTCATATTAGTTTTACAACTGCACAACTACTAGAATAATTTAAAAAAAAACTTTCAAGGTTGAGGTGATGAGAATTTGCTTCTGTCATATTGCAAAATTCATTTCATGCCATGGATTTAACATGGAAAGATTTCAAGTAGTTGAGAATTGGTGCAGTGTTACATGGCGCCCATACCTGAAGAAAGGCTTGCTCATCATGATAATGGCCTTTATCATCATGGTGGGGTGGTCAGTAACAAGCCTTTTATGCTCTTCTTCAGTCTGAAATGACATTTGTTTATTGTTTATTTATGTATCTGGGTGGTTTTTTCTTTGGCATACTCATTTTTCATTTATTTGATATGCTGTCACTGATACTCTCGGTTTCACTACAGAATAGCATGGAATCTGATGTCTTAAAACCATTTTACTGTTTGAAAAAATACTAAAAAAACTAAATTAAACCATTTGCATGGACAATGTTTTAAATCTTTGCTTTGAAACAGACATTCATAAACCAGTTGTCAAGTAACAAGGACGTTCCTGTTCAATAATCACAAGACCGATTCCATAAACGACGAAAAACACAAACCACCAAGGAACAAAAATAGGATTGAATCCTGCAAAACAAAGCAGAAAAAGAAAAAAAGTATACTCTAGGTCTTTGAATACTGAGCGAAATTCGTATTCAAATCGTGTACCATGCTAGAATGTCAGTTGCTGATAACGGAATATGTATCTCATTTGCACATTGATTGCAACTGTTCACATATCCAACATGGCGATCTAATTCACTACAATGAATATACAGCTCCTTAAGAACTGGGATAATCGGAATTAGACAGAATCATGAAGCAGAGCGAAAGAAATTCTGGATGCTCTATCCATATTTTACTTAAAAGAGAATTATACTCATTGTAAAATTGAAGAAATTCGAAGTGAAGGTGTTTGATGAATGTCTTTCATCCAGTATTTACTTCATTTTACTGTTTTCTATGTCTTTTAAACAATTCTAAAAGGTCTAATTTAGGTGAAGATAGCCATCGCTTTAACTTCTGAGCACCAGAGAGAAACCTAAAATCCTTTCAAGCAAATCAGTCATCTATGATTTTAGCCTACCTCCTGGCAATCATCTGATGGCATCGTTTCAGTCAACTAAAGCTGGGCACCTGTCGTCGAGGCGTAGCTTCGTGGAAATACACGATCAGGTAGTTTTCTGCCACCAGCAGCTCCAGTGTGCCGATCACATAACTGAAACACGATAACAACTGAAGACCGGCAATAACCAGCGGTTGAGTACGACGGGACTGACAGTTCTTATGTTTTCATGATACTGGCTGAACGGGAAAGTTGAACATGTTACAACGTCACTAGCACAAATCAGTGGTGATGTATCATCAACAACAGGTGTGTTCTCATACTCTATCTCTGGGAACCAACAACAACATGGAGGGTGCTGGGATTTGGTGCAGAAAAAAGACACTGGTACAGACAGATTTCAACTGGTGTCAGAATACGATGTCAGCTAAACATACAAGAGTGAGTGAGTGCTTGGGGTTTAACGTTGTACTTAACAATTTTTCAGTCATATGATGACGAAGGAATCATGTAAGGTAATCTGCCTCCTTGTTGCAGGACGGATTTTCACAGCTCTTTTATATAGATTTGTTTGCCTTATTTATTAGTGTCTTTTGCTAATGTTTTACTCAATAAATATTTCACTTATATGATGTTGGCCACAAATACGCTGGGAGGCAATCAAACAGAGCTCGCTGGAAAGCCACGACCATCTGCAGATTGCTGGAAGGCCTTCCGAGGTACATGTAGAGAAAAAACAAGGATGAGCTCGACTTGAACTCACAATGAACACATTAATAATAGGCCTCCCGAGTCACGGTTCTGCACTAGCACGACTAGCACTAGCATGGAAGCTCGGACTTGTTTGACAGCCTTCGAGCCAACAAATATAAGTGTAAATCTTGCAGGTACTCACAAAAATAGGTTTTCCATGACATAGCTGTAATCTTTTCGACTCCTCTCTGGGAAGTAGCAACCAGAGAACACAATCATCGCATTAGGACTTTCTCCATAGTAGCCTAACAATAAAAACAAGGGTACCATGAACAAATACATTGTTTTCTTGTTTTTAGGAAAGACATCACCAGACTAAATGTATGGATAGACACAGATAAAGTATCTCACGTAAAGTTTTTAAAGCATAACTTCTTATTTTTGTGATGCACAAACGAGACATCGCAGTTCAAAGTAAGCAAAATCACAGACATTCAGACAATCAAAAGCGGCGACATATTTCTTTTTTAACTAATCCTGAGCTGGCTATTTCTGTAAATCTAGGACACAGCTCCTTCTGCATAGGTCACCCCAGCACTATTTTGCCTTTTAACCATATGTACGTGGGATACCAGTATGAGGAACAGAACACTGTGTTGTGTGTTCCGGGCTTTCCGGGAGTGTTTTGCCTTTTAACCATATATACGTGGGGCACCAGTACGAGTGTTCCGGGCTGCTCTATCACACAGCACACCCCATGGCCTCGTAAGAGTTCCTGATTAAAAGTTGATTTACAGACGTACCAAAGGTAATAAAAGTAGCTAAGGCTTTTGGTCTGTTTCCACCCCTTTTCTTCAATAACTCTAATTACTGTATATATTTACACTATTTGTTGTCTTTTCTGAAAAAATCTGAAAAAGTCCCAAAAGACAACACGTAAAACGTCTGTAAAAAATTTATAGATATGTCTGAACTAGAATTAACTGCCTGCAGATACTGCACATTAACTTGAGTTTGGAAAGGTGGGAAATTACATGTAGGTGAGCACTATAAACAAAGTTACGTCTGACTACGAGGCTACAGAATCACTGAGTTGTCTCCCTTTTATGTTGTGTACATGTATAAAACATATATTCACTACTTAACGCCTTCCTGTTTCAGGAACACAAACCAACAAGGTTTCTATTTGTTTTTGACATAACAAATTACACATATGGCTCCTCCAACAGAAATACATCATAAATTTATGCAGATATTTCCAGAAAAAACTGTAAATTTAAATGAGAGAACCCTGCTTTACTTACCTCCATGTAAGAGAACTCACTTGCACGGCTCCACAACGGTCATGCCAATCGTGAACTGCTGATCTCCGATCGTGACCTTCCGTCATTTCTTCTGGTCATCCGACTCTTCCTCTGCAGTGTATTTTGGGATAGCTTCTGCAGCTGGACTTACAGCAGGTGTATCATCTAGAAAATAAACAGCTATAAATGTCCGCTGAAGTCAAAGTACACGTATAAAACAAACACAAAATAAGAAACATTTCCGTTTGTGTCATTCTGTTCTTCTGGTTTTGATTTGTTTTTTTTTATACAAAGTCCAAATGTGTGTTGAATTTCAATTGGGCAGGCAAATTTATACCTAATTCGTTGAAATGGCTTGATTTTTTTCTGAACTTGAAAGCAGTGATAAATTAAATGGCAGCAGGTTAACCAACAAACGTCTAGACTTATATTACAGTTACAGGTAACCAACAAATGTCTAGACTTGTAATACCGTTACAGGTAACCAACAAACGTCTACACTTATACTACAGTTGCAGGTAGCCAACAAACGTCTAGACTTATATTACAGTTGCAGGTAACCAACAAACGTCTAGACTTATATTACAGTTGTAGGTAACCAACAAATGTCTAGACTTATAATACAGTTACATATAACCCACAAACGTCTACATTTACATTAAAATTACAGGCAACCAACAAACGTCTACACGTATAATACAGTTGCAGGTAACCAACAAACATCTCCACTTATATTACAGTAACAGGTAACCAACAAACGTCTAGACTTATAATACAGTAACAGGTAACCAACAAATGTCTAGACTTATAATACAGTTACAGGTAACTAACAAACGCCTACACTTATATTACAGTTAGAGGTAACCAACAAACGTCTAGACTTATAATACAGTTGCAGGTAACCAACAAACGTCTAGACCTATAATACAGTTGCAGGTAACCAACAAACGTCTAGACATATATTACAGTTACAGGTAACTAACAAACGTCTACACTGATATTACAGTTACATGTAACCCACAAACGTCTAGACTTATATTACAGTTGCTGGTAACAAACAAACGTCTAGACTTATAATACAGTTGCAGGTAACCCACAAACCTCTAGACTTATATTACAGTTGCAGGTAACCAACAAACGTCTAGACCTATAATAAAGTTGCCGAGAACCAACAACCGTCTAGACGAATAATACAGTTGCAGGTAACCAACTAACGTCTAGACCTATAATACAGTTGCAGGTAACCAACAAACGTCTAGACTCATAATACAGTTGCAGGTAACCAACAAACATCTAGACTTATATTACAGTTACAGGTAACCAACAAATGCCTAGACTTTTAATACAGTTACAGTCAACTGAAGCAGCATAATTAGATTCATACATACAGCCTCATTCAGGCGTCAGGCACAAATGTCAAAGTCAGCCGTCACTTTTGTCCCCTTAACCAGCAGGAGTCTCCCGAGTGGAGTGAAGGTGTTTATGTAAACATTTAATACAGTTAATACATTATACCACCGACAAAAGTAATTCTGAGGTTGTTTCTCACAACATGAGAGGTTGATCAGCATACAATGACTGAAAGACTGTAATAAATACAATGCTGCAAGTTATACTTAACATATTTTTAATATATACTTAACATATATTTAACAAATACTTAACATGTACTTAACATGTATTTAACACATACTTAACAAGTAAACAAACATTGCTATTACTGTACACTTGTATATATTTCATCAACACAAAATTTACTTTAATACACATTTTTCTACAGAGTATAGATTTCTATATATCTGGGGCAAGTTTTTATAACATTCTTTCAGTCTTTTTATTATTAAGCTAGATGTACATGTTTTTGTACATTGTGTGTATCAAAGAATAAAGTACAAAAACGCAGGTGTAATAGGTCAAAAGCTTAAAAACACCATAATTTTATATTAATATAAATTATAGACAAATGATAAACTCACAAGACAAACAATCAAATCAACAAACAAATTATAAAATCAACAGACAAATAATAAAATCAAATGTTAAGAATGAAAAGAACAGAAAGTAAAGACTGTAGAAGAAAAACTGCACCATATCAAATGTTTAATTTGATGGTCCGAGTATTGACATGTACTTGGTTGTTAAATCACAACAGTGGCCTTTTGATTTTGGTAGATGTTTGGTACTAAAAGATGAATGCTAGGCTCGTAGTTCATATAAAGCGTTTTCAATGTAGCAGCTTTTAAGTGTACATACCTGGAAACTGTTAATTTTTTACAGAGTGACTTTCACACTCTCATTTATCTCCTAGCGGATGCCATGGATGTTTAACTAACATCTCTCTCCTTAATTAGATGTCTTAACTGCATGGTAACTTTATTACAGGACCCTGGGTGTTGGCAATCTCTGGTGCATTGTAAGGTTATGCTGTCTGGATCGAGGAGAAACTTTCTCTTTTCATCCGATTCATCCAACTCACATTGCAATGTGATTGTCTGTGGACGTTTTGACCTTGTTGTAAATCTGACAAGCCCAGCACTTTCTGAAGGCCAACGTTTCTCGTAAGACAGATTTTCCACTGAATGTTTATATTAACTCCCACACGGTCTGTTTCTGTTCCTCCCCTGCCCTGCTCCTGGAGGAATGAATGAATGATTATGGCTTAATGCCGCTATTTTTGGAGAAGACTCTTTATTGTGTACAATCTAGGAGCTTCCAATGCACGACTGCAACATCAATGTCCGTCTTGTGAGGCAAAGATTCTTTGGTCTAGTTTTTGGATTGCTCTTCCAACTATGTTGCTATCTTCGCCAAGCTCGGCAAAGTGATAGGAGGCTCGTTTGATTTTGTCCATTAGAGAACAACTACATCTGCATGATAATCCTTGAGACATCTTCTCTGCTTTACTGCTAGGATAGTGTGAGCGCACAATTTCATCTTTAAAGGACGAATATGTTGCGATCTCTCAGAAATGGTTTGGATGGAACGTCCTGGATAGTTTGCGTATCCCTCGTAAGTCTTCCACAAGTTATAGTTCACAAGCACCCTGCATAGTAAAGTCAAGTCTTTTGGCGTGGTGAAAATGATACTACAGTCAATTCTTTTCTCATGGTGCAAATGCTACGGAACTAGCAGTCATTTTTTGTCAATTCCTGTTGCCTGGTGTCCACCACTCAGCGTGGACTGTTCCACAAAGCTAATCTTCTGGCGATATCTAGGATTCAGAGTCATCATCACAATAATGGATGATGCTCCTTTTGCACAGTAGTTGCTTCATTAATGAATGACATATCCATTAAGAAATAGGTTGTTTAAAACAAAAGAACACATTTATACAAGCTATACCTTGAATGAAAGAGCTACACAAACTATGTGAAATTTTTTTAGAATTTTTAATGTTGTAGTAAGAGAAAAATAAACGTGTTTTCTACAAAATCCACCGATTCCATGCACACTGATAGACCCGCCATGTTTTAGGCTTGTCCTATCAAACGCCTCCTTCCCACCTCTTCAATATTCATAGTGACGTCAAGGTGCTTAAGGTTTTACTCTTACCATATGATTAACGTGCATTTCCAATCTCAGCTAAATGCGTATGTATATCGTGATAATCGTAGATTTTAAGGTCGGTGAAAGCCAGCTCTAAAAAAGGGAGAGTTTGGGGTGTACTAGAGGGCCACATCATACCCACATGCGTGACTGTTGTCTGCCAAACTGTGTCTGGAATGCCATGTCCTGAAGAGCTACTGGGCAAAGCTAAGCACGATGACGTATGTAATCTGTTCAAATGGCGACGTAACGGAGACTTCTGAGCCTTCAATGTTTAACTATTAAATACTCAAACAATAAGCCCTGCTGACAGAAAATTTAAATATTTTATTGAGCTTTAGGTGTAGCTCTTTCATTTAAACTATGGATTGTATAAATGTGTTCTTTTTTAAGGGTCCATTCAGTTAGTGAATTTATGGCTCTATACAACTATGTCTCTGCTTTTTGATGTGGTAGTTTAGTACTATGCATTTATCAGGTGACAAAACTCTACCTTAACCCACCGTAATAATGGGCGTAAATAAAAGAAGAACAGAACTTAGCACAGAAACCGCTATCAAACCAGCTAAAAACCGTACAAATATTACATGTAAATGTACAGCCACGCAGTTGAATATTCAACTAATAACGTATCTGAAATATAGACAAAACGTGGACTGCTAAATTTTCTTTGCTTCATAAACAATCCAACCACCATATTAAAATTGGTCTTATTGGCAGCCCATGCTGCCTTCCTCTCCGGCCGTACGTGAGAAGGTCTGTCAGCAACCTGCGGGTGGTCGTGGGTTTCCCCCGGGCTCTGCCCGGTTTCCACCCACCATAATGCCGGCCGCCGTCGTATTAGTGAAATATTCTTGAGTACGGCGTAAAACACCAATCAAAAAAAAAAATCATTTTATCAAAATGTGTGATGAAGGTACCATTGCAGAAAGGGTTATTATGTCTTAATTTACTTCTACTGACCCATAAACATGTTAGTACCAATCAGGTTTGGCCACCTCAGGTGGTACCAATATCATGTCTGACCCATGGATAATAGTCTCGCCTGTAAGTTACAGTAAAATGGATAAGTGAAGATTTTTGAATGGGTCGGCATGTACACAGTGCCAGCAGGTTTTTGCATGAAGACCTAATGGAAAAAACACGTTTCATTCAAACCAATCGACCAAATTGCTAACTGTAAATATACTATTAATCGTTATTATGTTTTTTATGAGTACTATGGGTAGGAAGGCACTATTACGTTCATTCCATTTGCACATGTTACATACGATCCTAATCATAAATGGGTAGAGATCTCGTGCAAGATTTTATCATGTCTTGACTCCGACTTTCTTCGCATCACATGTTAGTGATTTGAAACAGCGTTCATCAAGAAGGGTGAGTAACTGGAAATCTGGCCATGAACAGCAAGCCATCCACCTTGTTTGGTTGAGAAGGGTTGTGGGTGTTAGGTTTAATTGTCAGGTAAGAAACATGTCAGTAAGGTTTCGGTAGAAATTTATGTTTTAGATTAGCGCAAGTTTGGACAAATTCAGGCTGTTATCAGAGGGAGTAGGGCAAGGGTGCAAGGCAAGTCTGTCTGACTAGAAACATACCCAGAGTCTGTCTTCTGGTCACATGAACACAGTGACACTTCACCAACAAGAATCAAAGTGAGCATCATAACGGATTTCCTATGTGTGGTGATTTCCCTGTGTCGTAATAAAAAAAAAATCATCCACCTTCAGCTGTTAAGTTTTCACAAAAAGAGCCAGAAAAAGCAGTTTTGTTCAGCGTAGTACATGTAGTTTTGTCCTGAGAAATACAGGTACTTCAAGTCATTAAAGTTATAACTATTATTAGGTGTCTTTGAACTTTAGGCATTAGTTTTAATGTAATGGAATAAATTTCACATCATTGTTTTAACATATACATTGTAGTTACATGTATACTGTTACACCAGTAAAAGGGTTTTGATGTGTACTTGTACATGTATACATAATTAACTGTAAGCATCCATCTCCTCTACAACAATTACCGGCATAAAGTTTTATTAGGATTCTGACTAAGTTTTATATGCACGCTGACAATCTCACAAGGTAAACTGTCGATAGGTTGATAAGGCGAAATATTTTGTTGTCTAGTGTATAAAAGTGGACTAGTTTTTATTGTGGAGGTTTCTACAGCTTTCATTTTCATAGTTACTGAACATTTTGAACAGACATTTCCCAATCCTTTAAAACAGTGAAACTGTCTTTATTATCCACGATGGATTGTGATTTGACAGTTTTCATTCCATGATGGTATCAAAGAATGGAGACAGACACTGGATAACTTCTTGACTCTTCTTAAGCTCAAACAGAAACCTACTTTCCCATTCACGCTCGGAAGCCATTCCAAAAGCGTCAGGTGTAATGACGTCCAGTGTTCACAGTCTGACCCCTCTCCTGCCATCAAATCTATGTTTGGGTGAATTGTACGCTTAGTTTGAAGAGCTAGAGAGACTGAGGGGAAACTAAGTGTTGTAGGACGCGCTGAAATCAACAGATCATACGGGTCACACGCTTATCTCCCTTTAATTCTCGGTCCATTTCTAATAAGCCTCAATGGCATTTCAGGCTACGTACTATTACCATTTAAAATATGGCAATAAAAGAGCAGATGTGGCCAAATCAGAACCCATTGGTAGACAGAGGCCTTGAACATGTTGAAATCTGAGGTTGAAGGTCCTTTCTTTAACCACTAAAGCGACAAAGTTTGAAAGAAATAAAGTAAGTAGTACTTGGTACTTACCAACGCATTGGCTACTTTAATGTACTAACCATGTCGTGTCTAGCTAGGTTGCAAAGGTCATCCACTCCATCGAGTAAGAAATTGGTACGCTGCTTCCTTGTACTGTGAAATTTCACGGCATTTGGACTGAAAGAAAAAAATGATGCCGCCTAAGTTGCAACTATGGCTTTTAAAACGCTAACTGTCCAAGCTTAATACTAAAAAAAATTCCAGGCTTTACATAAAATAAAACACCAAAAGAAAAGAAAGCATGGTGGCTCCCTACTTTAAGTGAAAAACCAATAACAGAGAAAGGGCACAGCGATAGGTAACTAAAAAAAAAACAAAACAAAAAGCCTACGGAGAACAATATGAAGTAACTGGAATACCTATTGGGCCTTTGTTCCAGTTTTATTATTTGGGGGGGGGTGGGGGTGGGGGTGGGGGGGGTTCCATCCACCATAATGCTGGCCCCCGTCGTATAAGTGAAATATTCTTGAGTACGGCATAAAACACCAGTCAAATAAATAAGTGTTATTAAGGTGTTCAAACCAACATATTCTGCATCTATGTTTATACTTTGAAGGACCAATTAGCCATTTGACAGCACACAGGTTATTTTTACATGTTTTCGAACCCAGAAAATTGCAACTTTTTAATTTTTTTTTCTTTTTTTGACAATTTTCAGAAAAAAATTGCATTCTTCACACATGTGCCAAGTTTATTGAAGGCAACAGGATTATATTTTTGGTGTTTTCTTGAGAGATATATGTCTACATAGCATTATTTATCAGTAGAGGTTCGTAGATGAAATAGTTCAAATCTGCAAGAATAAAATCCAGTGCATTCAGTATATATATATATATATATATATATATATATATATATATATATATATATATATATATATATATATATATATATACGTTCTGAAACCTTTCCAGCATAAGAGTCTAAAGTCTTATCGTGAATTTTTAATATACATGACAAACCTGAATACAGTACATTCAAATACTTCATGTGTCATTTTCGTGAAAAGAATAAAGGTTTTCTGTGAAACATGTTAAGTTTAACAGATTATTTCAGAGAGCATTAGACATACAGAGCTACATTTGTGTATGGCAGTTACGTGTACGAGTAGCTGGGTTGGAAACAGCCAACCCTGACCTTAAACATTAGAGGTATGCAAATGGGGACTTCACGCTATTGGGAACATGTAAAGACATATTATCTGAACTAGGCGTAGGATAGAGCTCACACGTTGTGTGGTGGATATAGTCCCGTGCAACAAAGATGTCATAGCTCTCTTGAGATAGAATTTGATATTACTTATATGACATAATTTATACTTTGTGTCACCCAGGACGACACCATATGAAGTGGTCTATTTTGTTCACGAAGATGGCAAGCAAAAATATTTTATAATCTGCTGTACAACACCATGTACAGATTAACTGAGCTGGACATCCTGTACAAAGGAAGAGAAATGATTACCGGAGAGTTGATGCAAAAGAGCAGGCTGTCACGTATTAAGATGAGGGATGAATTCATGCATGTGTACTATGCTTAGTTTCTCCGCTGAATTGCACCGTTATCTGAGTGTTATTCTCCATAAAAGCACCATATTTGGCGCAAGGCCCTATTGGCGCCTGTTATATGATGATAGCTGAGGTGCCTTCCACTGTGTGTAAAACATTCGTGTAAACACCATAATTTAAGATGGCTGACGTAAATGATAAAATGTCACGTTTTTAAGACCCTGAGTCAAGGAAACCATGGTATTTGCCTAATTTGTAATTTTGATCACTTGAATGTTACTTTGGACATTGTAGCAGTGCTAATATATGTTAAAATACAAGCAGTTGTTATTCCGATAACTGACAAACTTCCAATCAACATCGACCTTCAGTTTTTCGAGGAATTATCAGTCAGAGGTATAGCAGTGCAATTACAACGCCCATCAGCCCTGCAGCTGTATGGACTTTCTTTCACCAGGTTCAGAGATACGGCAGTTTTATGTGTTACATATATTACGCTAGTTAACTAACCAATTGATGTAGGTGTAGATTTGAAAAAAAAAAACAAAAGGCACACAGCGGAGTGACAATGACGAAACGGGCTGGGCCACAAAATTACCCCATAGCACTACAAGACTCCTCAAGGATAAATCAGGTTACCTGTGGAATATTACACTGTCGTCGCTGTTCTAGTTTTATTCTCAAAAGACTTGTTTTTATGACCTCGTTTAAACTGTCACGTCAGGACGACGTGGCACGTATTCTATATCCCCTGACTGAATCTATGGCGAGAACTAACAGACGCGATGATCTGGAGAAAACAAAGACAATTGACGGAACAAATGCGGCTGATTTTATAATAAGAATAAATAGTGGGTAGCTGTAGGAATGTTAATCGTGTGTGTAAATCGGGATTCCTTGACGTAGACACGTGTAAAAAGACAACTTTACTTGGTTACTTTGTGCCATTGGTTAATCCGTGATGTGGAACTTCTTCAGAAATACTGAGTATTCCGCCGATTGGGTAATCATTTATGCATGTACCCAGTTATATCCATTCAAGTTAAGGAGACAGATTTTCAAAACAATCCAAAGATTGTTGTGATGGAAGTACCACACAGTTGATAACTTGCCAACCATTAGATTTACAACCGATCTTATACATTTATCTCCTACATTTACTTTCATTCTATTGTACTTGCTTACATTTTTTTTTTTAAATTTCTACGAAAGTGGAACTTTTTGGTACAAAAATTTGGGCTTTTATTTTCCAACACTGTGATATAAAATTAGAAATTTCTAAAAAATGTTTATTTCCTAATTCGTATTCAGTTTTCCAGATGGATAATCTCTCCAGGACAGTCTCTAAATGTTGGTCCCATTGGTCAGTGCCGGAACCTACTTTAAGCTAATATAATGATGTTAACAAATTCGTAACAAAAACAAAGTTTTGATTAACAAAACTACATTTTTAAATGAATTCTATTCTGTTCCAGTTTAACAAAATGTATGGAAAAGTTAAATAAGTTCAAAAAGCAGTGGGAGAGATCTAAGGACAGCTGTGTGATGATGAGACATTCTGAGAAGAGGACTTTTTATGTTGTGACAATTGAACTGATTAAAACAGTTAACATTTATCTGTAAGAATCTAGTGAAGACAGTGAGATATCTTGTATCCCAGTGCCCTCACTAACATATATGCTGTGCTGTTTTCGCTATAATGCCCTTTCATCTGTTCATCGAGCCTTCATTTTCACACATACGACGGGCAGCTAGAGATGTGGTGTATACATAAGTATGTGACCCGCTTTAACACAAAACAAACAACCAAAACTGTCGATGATCCGATTTAAGCTCTCATATTACCACTAAGTTTTGGCGAAACATCAACGTAGAGAAGTTTCCTCCAACCATAATGCTGGCCGCCGTAGTATAAATGAAATATAATTGAGTGCGGCTTAAACACCAATCAAATAAATAAATAAGTAATTATAATGTATATATGTAGTTCTAAAGTATAAATTTTGTAAGATATACATGTAGCCACAACTCTCCCGACGTAGCCCTGACACGATCAGATGTTATTAGCACAACGTAAGTGGGAAGGTTTGTCAGCAACGTGCGGATAGTCGTGGGTTTCCACCACCATAATGCTGGTCGCTGTCGTATAAGTGAAATATTCTTGAGTACAGCGTAAAACACCAATCAAATAAATAAATAAATTATTAGCACCATAAAGTCATATTTATTGAATTAATGGCATAGTAAGTGAGAGTCTTGGACTTCACCCGTGGAGGAGTACTGGTATACAGATATTCATGATTAGGGGGTGGTGGCGAATGATTTCATAGGACATAAAACCGCCTTTCCCTAAAAGAGTAGTGCACAGTGTTTTTCAGCGTCACCTATACTCAGTGTTTGATAAGTTTAAAGGATTCTCATAAAAAGCAGCTGTATTCTCCTCCCCCCCCTCCCTCCCCCCCCCCTCCCCCGCCACACTGTACATAAAAAATTAAATCCATTTTCCTGTTGCTATAAGACCGTTAGTCGAAAGGTACAGGAGAAGACACTAGAACTCAGCACGGAAAAAAACATGCTTAATGGGAACTGTTGCACAAGTTGTTGTGAGGAGACGAAAACCTTAGGAGTGAAGTGATCAAAAGCACTCTAGTGAGAGGGTCAAAAACAGTGCACGGGCGTGTTCAAAACCAATACGGTGTTCAAAATTATACTAGTTAGACTATCAAGACCATTGCACAGAGGTGCTCAAAGTCATGTCAGTGAGATGTTGAATACCACTATGAGCGTTAAAGGTGTAGTCTGGGATTCATTAAATCTGCTGAAACTGTTTAAGACGTTCTGATATCTTGCGGGACAACTGTAAATATATGGGTATACTTAACACACAGTACAGGTCTGTTTACTACCAGATATTAAATTATAATGTTTACACAGATATTACTGTCTTCTACATGTACTTGACCTTGAGAAGAAAAAAGCTAGGTTACGTAAATCAAGGTGCGGTGTGTCCCTGCCAGTGGTTAGCCGGGGCATATTGAATTATATCGCCAATTCGGATACATAAACATTTGCAATAAAAGTGCAACTAAGGCATATGTTTTGATTACAGCGAACTTATAGACTAGCATGACACATGTACACAAGTCGGACACACACTTAGTTCATTTGCCTAGGACATTCTTTGAGTCTTTATATTATCACCAAGGCTGTTGACGTCTTATCTTCTGATGAATCCGTCCTAATTTCTTTCATAATATACTTTCTTGCGATTATTCGTCCCAGACGTCCATTTCGGTTGACTTCTGAAGGCGTATGGTTTCTATTTAAGGATTTCAGCACTTTCTTGCAAGATATCAACCATACAACCAAGATATGACAACCATCCACTGAATCGCTCGGCTCACATGATTTGGTTTTACATGTAGCCTTGACGGAATAGCGTTATTTATTAGAGAATTTCTTAGAAAAAACAGTTCAAACCTGCAAGAATAAAATCCAGTGCTTTTAAGGATAAATCCGGAGCATGTATTGCAGCTTGGATGTTTTCTATATATACATATACATGTTAGTAAGGCGGCTTATCAAATTGTTTTATTAGAAATTTTAGCCATTTTTTTTACAGCGGTGTAAAATTCTTTAGCATGCATTGCCCTTTGTATTTTTATATCAAGAAGTAGTACTGTACTTGTGCGTGCTTCAGCCTTATTTCGTTGTTTCTAGCTCTATATCATGTTAAATCATAACAGTGAGGCTTTTACTATTCTGAAACACTGCAGTAAGTGTCAAAACCCATTGTTGTTCAAAACCATTACAGTAGGTGTTAAATAAATAAAACTATAGCATAGACGGGTTCAAAATCCAGTCAAAAAAGTAGTCAAAGCCATTGTAGTTGACATGTTCAAAATAATTACAATGGCGAGGTCAAAAAACAATAATAGGGAAATGTTCAACAAATTGTAGTGAGGGGATATGAACATTTGAAGTGAAGTGTTCAAAAACCACTCCAGTGAGAGGGCCAAAGGCCTTGCATGAGCGTGTCAAAGTCAATACGGTGTTCAAAACTATAGTAGTTAGACTATCAAGACCATTGCACAGAGGTGCTCATAGTCATTTCAGTGAAATGTTGAATACCACTATGAACGTTAAAGGTATTGTCTGAGATTATTAAATATGCTGAAATTATTTAAGACGTCTTTACAACGTGCTGGACAACTGTAAGTATATGGATATACTTTATAAACAGAGCACGCCTGTTAATACAAGGCATTAATTTCGAATGTTATGCCAGGCCAATACATCTCATACACTTGAATTGATGAACGATAACCTGTGACATTGTATACTCAGTTTAAGTGTTTGCCAATCTATTTGGTCAGCCTCGAGTTTCAATAATTTTTTTCACACTGCATAACTCTACACAAAATCCAATTTTACAAATCCACAAATAGCTGCTGACAGTGATGTATACAGGGTGTAATCTAAAACGTCCCTGAGAACAAGGTATTCTACTGAAGGTTCCATTGTGTTATAAGCCCTTATTTGAGGCAAGAGCTTATAAAGAACAGACGGGCACATTCGTTCTGAAACTTTTCCACCAGAAGATTGCATAGTATTATGTACATATAGTGCATTTTTACATGACAAGCCTACATACGATACTTTCAAATACTTCATGCGCCACTTTATGTTGAAAAAAAAACCGGTTTTCTGTTGAACATCTTAAACTTAACAGATTGTTCCAGAGAGTACTAGACATTCAGAGCTACATTTGGGTATCACAGTTACATGTACAATTGTACATTATATACTTTAAAGTAAATTGTCGTGTTCAGTTGGTAAGTAAAATGGAGGGTTAAATACGCATCAGAATAACTAAAACTGTAGTCTACATGTCGTGGTTCTTGGTGTCTGTGTTGTGATCGTCCTGATCTCGGTGTATTATATCACGTGCACAGCTTCGTCACTGACAGCTTTATCACCGACCTCAAGCATGTTTGAGCCTTGTCATAATTGCTTTAAGATTCAAATCGCACAGCAAAACAATTGCGGGCCAAGAGTAATAAGCTGATAACATGGAAACATAAGGTTATGTAACACTCGCTGTGTAACTTCGAAAGCAGTTCACCAGTAAATCTCAAGTATCGAAAATTGGACCATTTACAGTACGAAAAACGGCATGTGTTTATACTACGGTGAGTGTTCGGGTATACCAACTGAGAAAGAAAAGTCCTTTTTTGAGGTGATGTGTCCGCGCTAGACGGGGCATCGCCGCGTAGACATTCTCATTAGGTCATCGCCCGCCGCTATTCGCTTCTGCACATATATGAAAAGCTATGACTGCCGACACCAACAGATAATTGTGTGACATGACAAGCTATTCTAAAAGACAATCCAGCAGCTAGAGACCACGTTATTTCCCTGGCTGCAAACTGGGTGGGTGAAGAAATTCGTCCCGCGAAAATATTACACAGGAATATGCCTGTTGTCAAATCGATGTCAGTAATACTATACACACGGTTCCAATGTTATACTATACAATGTTATTTTGCTCCCTTCTCGACCACGACTCCCTCATCCTCCTCGCTCATTGGACGACGCAGTGCGGACCTCAACGAAATAATCGAGCGGGGAAAACAGAGCTGCTCTTGCGCATGACATCGGTTTTGGCGCGAACGACATGGAGCTCACCCATTGGTCCGTTTTGGCGGCACATGGAGTTGATGTTGTCGCGCGTGGCATTTTGGTGCGACTCGGAACGTGTGACGTCAAGCAGCTCACGTCACGCGCAGAGCACAGACTCAACAACGCACTCTCTCCTCCTCAATCCCTCCCCCTCAATACGACACGTTTGCAACATTCCTTACTACTAACACAGACGTTTTGGTCCCCGAGGTCCCCGAGTTTTGGCGCGAACGACATGGAGCTTACCATTGGTCCGTTTTGGCGCGACATGTAGCTGATGCTCTCGCGCGTGACATTTTGGCGCGACATGGAACGTGTGATGTCACGCGCAGAGCGCGGACTCAACGACACACCTGCTCCTCATCATGGAGCTCACCCATTGGTCCGTTTGGCGAGACATGGAGCTGTTGCTCTCGCGCGTGACATTTTGGCGCCACATGGAACGTATGACGTCACGCGGCTGACGTTACGTACAGAGCGCGGACTCAGCGACACACCTCCACCTCCTCAATTCCGCCTCCTCACTAAGACACGTTTACAACATTCCCTACTACTGACCTACAGGATATGAATGTCTGGAGCTTTTGATGTTATGTGCCACTAACGAAAGAAAATGTTGGTCTCGAGGAGGAATGATTTTACCGGCAGCTAAATGTAGGCTACTGAACAAAAATAGACTATACAACTGCAGTCTAGGAAAGCTCTGATTAGTTTCTGTATCTGTCTTGAGACGTTTCAATGGTCTCAGTCCCCTGGTGTATTATATTACATATAATGTATAATGTGCTTAGTCACCGATCCACTGTTGTCAACTACGCTCGGTGGAGCGGACGTACAAACATTTGACAGACGTCTAGTCACAGGTACGTATAGTATGTGTGTAAAACACTTGCTCTGATAGACAGTGAAGTGACGGCTTCTAGTTTATCGCTTATATAGACAATATCTGATTTTGTCTAAGCGATGAACTAAGAGCAGTCACGTCACTGGCTATCTGTTGCCATGTAGATTTTTCACATTGTCCTCGTTTCTTTTTCTGTTATCCGAGTAAGATAATAATAAGAGTATGCTATAAATTATCTCAAGAGTTAGAATGCGACCTTGGTGATCACGAGGAGAGCGCTTATCCTCGAGCTTTGCGTGTGACGCGTGTTTCGCGGAGAAAGAGAGTCGAGGAGGTCGCAGTCGCCGTATTCTTCATTGTGTCGCGGTCAAAATGGACGCTATCAGCCACTATAAATACGTTTATGGTGATAAAAAAATTAACATATAACAGAGCCTAAGAACAAATAAAAATATACATGTGAAACATCGATAAGGAAGCTTATATACACGAATATCAATCTGTAAGGAGGTGACCCTTAATTTAGATTTAAAGAGTGAAGAAGAAATTACTGCCTTTAAATCTGATGGTAATTTATTCAGTACCGGAGGAACATTTTGTAGAAGCAGTAAAAGTTGTAGATCAGTTGGGAAGGTGTTACCCCAAAGAAGATTTGTCATAGGATAGATATGGAAAAATGAGTACTGAATGGGGAGAGTTCTTTGACACAATCTGTTTGTAATATGTCGTGTTATACCGAAGTTCCTGGATACTGTCTTAGTTACATAAGAGATTAACTAGGAGCAGTCACTGCACTGGTTATCTGTTGCCAGGTATATTTTTTACATTCTACTTGTTTCTTTTTCTTTTATCTGAGTGATATAATTATTAGAGTCAGCTATAAATTACCACAAGAATTACGACAAAAATTTGACGGAATCTTTCAAACAATTCCAGCCGATGAAAATGCTCCCTTATGCATGTGATAAATCTTAAGTTTATCAAAAGTGCCCTTACTGTAAAAGCCGTAATCATATAATCCCCTCCCCCCGAGCAACTAGACAGACATGTGTTTCCGTGGTTTTAGTCTCGACAGAGAGAGCACACTGTCATTAACGTACAGGTAAATGTGCTAAGTAATCCATTGTCTGAAGTAAATTATATAGGGGCAGATAACCCTTAGAATTAAATACCTCGGAAGTTTACGTGGTAAATTTCCCGTAACCTGCACTGTTCATTTTTTTTTGTCTGTATTGGCTTTAACGATGTTGTTTAATACTTTCCCAGATTGCCCACCGCTGTAGGGCTAATTTCTGTTACCTATGCGTCGGGCATATTTCACATTAGATTTATTTTTTTTTTTTGATTGGTGTTTTACGCCGTATGTCAATAATATTTCACTTATACGACGGCGGCTAGCATTAGGGTGGTTGGAAACCGGGCACAGCGCGGGGGAAAACGAGGACAATCCGCAGGTTGCTGGCAGACCTTCCAACATACGGCCGGAGAGGAAGCCAGCATGAGCTGGACTTGAACTCACAGCGACCGCATTGGTGAGAGACTCCTGGGTCATTACGCTGCGCTAGCGCGCTAACCAATTGAGCTATTTCATCTTAGAGGAAATAGATTTAACATGTGCGTTTGAACCACTGAACACCTACACTCCTTACCTAACATTGGACTATTTAATTTGCATTATGTCACTATACATGTTTAATTTATAATGCACATGGGTCTGACAGCATCCTGCGGATGGTCGTGGGTTTCCCCCGGACTCTCTCCGGTTCCCTCCCACTATAATGCTGACCGCCGTAGTATAGGTGAAATAACGATGAGTACGCAGTATAACACCAATTCAATAAATAAATAAATATAAAGCGTATATAATTCCAAAGTATACATTTTGTAAGATATACATGTAGCCACAACTCTCTCCCCACAGCTCTGGGGAAAAAACTCTGTTACTTGTAGCATGTGGGGGTATTTGCATTAAAATACATTCAGTAGGTTAGTAGTAACTAGGGATATTCAGCTTGTTCTTGTGAATGAAGGGTGCATGTACACAACAGCTAATGAGGTGATGCAGTCATTTTGTTAGTAGTAACTAGGGATATTCAGCTTGTTCTCGTGAATGATAGGTACATGTACACGATGGCTAATGACGTGATACAGTCATTAGGTTAGTAGTAACTAGGGATATTCAGCTTGTTCTCGTGAATGATAGGCACATGTACACGATGGCTAATGACGTGATACAGTCATTAGATTAGTAGTAACTAGGGATATTCAGCTTGTTCTCGTGAATGATAGGCACATGTACACGATGGCTAATGACGTGATACAGTCATTAGGTTAGTAGTAACTAGGGATATTCAGCTTGTTCTCGTAAATGATGGGTACATAGACACCACGACTAAGGATGTGATACAGTCATTAGGTTAGTAGTAACTAGGGATATTCACCTTGTTCTCGTGAATGATAGGTACATGTACACGATGGCTAATGAGATTATACAGTCATTAGGTTATTAGTAACTAGGGATATTCAGCTTGTTCTTATGAATGATAGGTACATGTACATTACGGCTAATGACGTGATACAGTCATTAGGTTAGTAGTAACTAGGGATATTCAGCTTGTTCTTATGAATGATAGCTACATGTACATCACGGTTAATGAGGTGATATGCTTGTGTGTATGCTATGAATATAGCCCATTCTGGGAATGACTCGCCAACAGCTTTTCCAATTAAGCATGTGTCACGTATTGAGTGTCTTCTCCTGTAGCACTCGACTAACAATCTTGGTTTATATAGCGAGGGGAAAATGAATGTTGCTGTACAGCATGCCAGTCAATCCTTCCAATGGATTTTAGGTCGTATAGACTTCAGTTGGAATATATATTTATCCATGTTTTAGAGTTTTTGCGTATGCGTACAACATCATTAAATAGTATGTAATTTAAATACGTTAACTTTATTCTTTGTGGTATTTTATATACGGTAGCTATAATTTGAAATGAACTGGCAGATTCCCTCTTAAAACAAGCTCTTGCTTATAGCGACCTCTCTGGAATTAAGAAATCAGATATAAAGTCATATTTACTGAATTGATGGCATAGTCAGTGGGAGACTTGTATTTTACCTGATAAGGAGTACTGGAATACATATCATTTTGAGCAGGGAGGGGGGGGGGTGCGGCGGATGATTTCATAGGCCATAAAACCACCTTTCTCTAAGAGAGTAGTGCACACTGTTTTTCAGCGTCACCTATACTCGGTGCTTGATAAGTTTAAAGGATTCTCGTCAAAAGTAGCTGTACCCTTTGTTTTATTTCTCCATTATACATCAATTTTAAATTCATTTTCCTATCTCTATAAGACTGTTAGCCGAAACATACAGGAGAAGACACTCGAACACACCACGGAACGCATGCTTAGTGGGAATAGTTGTTGGAGAGTCATTTCCAGGACTTAATGACCGCAATTGCCGAAATATGCAGCTACATACGCGCTTGTGCATTATTGTAATGTCACTATTCACGCCAGGTGTGTGGATTACAAACGTACGTGATGACACCATGAAGCCAATTTGATTAACACTGATCTAGTTACCTTTAGACGATGAAAGTCTACAGGGATGAATATATGTCTTAAAGGTAGCGGTTTCGCTGTTGTTTACACAGTAGAGATATTACTGTCTTCTACAGGTACTTGACCTTGAGAAGAAAAAAGCTAGGTTACGTAAATCAAAGTGCGATATATACATGCAAATGGTTAACAGCGGTATATTGAATTATATCGCCAATTCGGATACATAAACATTTGCAATAAAAGTGCAACTAAGGCATATGTTTTGATTGCAGAGAACCTATAGACTAGCATGACAACACAAGTCGGACACACATTTGTTCATTTGCCTAGGACATTCTTTGTGTCTTTATATCATCACTAAGACTGTTGACGTCTTCTCTTCTGATGAATCCGTCCTCATTTCTTTCATTTTATACTTTCTTGCAATTATTGGTCCCAGACGTCCATTTCGGTTGACGTCTGGTATGTGTATACGAATGTCTGTTTCGGTTAGAGCCGAAATTCAGTTCCTGTAAAGGCGTATGGCTTTCTTTATAAGGATCTCAGCACGTCGGTGGCTTTGTAGCCATTACTGGTAAAGCGTTATTTATCAGTGGAGTTTCGTAGGTGAAACAGTTCAAACCTGCAAGAATAAAATCCAGTGCATTTAAGGATAAATCTGGAGGGTATATTGTAGCTTGGATGTTTTCCATATATACATATACCTGTCAGTAAGGCGGTTTATCAAATTGTTTATTAGAAATTTCAGTCAATTTTTTTACCACGGTGTAAATTATTTTAGCATGCATTGCCCTTTGTGTTTTTATATCAAGACGTACCTTGTACTTGCATGTGCTTCAGCCTTTTTTCTTTGTTTTAGCTCCATATCATTTCAAACCATAACCGTGAGACTATTGCTATTCTGAAACACTGCAGTAAGGTCAAACCCCATTGTTGTTTGAAACCATTACAATAAGGTGTTCAAAACTATAGCATAGGCATGTTCAAAATCCAGTCAAAAAAGTAGTCAAAGCCATTGTAGTGACATGTTTAAAATAATTACAATGACGTGTTCAAAGCACATAATAGGGAAATGTTCAACAAATTGTAGTGAGGAGATATCAACCTTTGGAGTGAAGTGTTCAAAACCACTCCAGTGAGAGGGTTAAAAACCTTGCACGGGCGTGTTCAAAACCAATACGGTGTTCAAAACTACAGTAGTTAGACTATCAAGACCACTGCACAGAGGTGCTCAAAGTCATGTCAGTGAGATGTTGAATACCACTATGAGCGTTAAAGGTGTAGTCTGCGATTATTAAATATGCTGAAATTATTGAACACGTCTTTACAACTTGCTGGACAACTGTAAATATGTGGGTATACTTAACAAAATAGCACGCCTGTTAATACCAGGCATTAATTTCGAATGTTATGCCAGGCCAATACATCGCAAACACTTGAATCGATGACCGATAACCTGTGACATTGTATACTCAGTTTAAGTGTTTGCCAATCTATTTTGTTAGACTCGAGTTTCAACAAATTGCTTCACATTGCATAACTCTACACAAAGTCCAATTTGACAAAGCCACAAATAGCTGCTGACAGTGGTGTATACAGGGTGTAATCTGAAACGTCCCTGAACAAAGTATTTTTCTAAAAGTCCAAGTGTCTTATAAGCCCCTACGTGAGGTAAGAGTTTGTAAAAGCACAGACGGGTACACTCGTTCTGAAACCTTTCCAGCAGAAGATTGCAAAGTCGTATGTGCATTTCTACATGTACATGACAAGCCTAAATACGTTACTTCCAAATACTTCATGCGTCATTTTTTGGGAAAAAAAAAACAGGTTTTCTGTTGAACATCTTTTACTTAACATTATTCCAGAGAGAATTAGAAATTCAGAGCTACATTTGGGTATCACAGTTACATGTACAATTGATGGAATCCTAAATCAGTCATTTTATTTAGAGTAAATTGTCGTGTTCAGTTGGTAAGTAGTCGAGGGTTAAATACGCATCGGAATAACTAAAACTATAGTCTACATGTCGTGGTTCTTGGTGTCTGTGTTGTGATCGTCCTGATCTCAGTGTATTATATCACATGCACAGCTTTGTCACCGACTAAATGGACAGCTGTGTCAATCACGCGCCGCAGAGCGGACGTGTACAAGCTCTTGACGGACTTCTGATTGCAGGTACGTATGTTACGTCTGTGTTTAACACTTGCTCAGTGTCAGTCGCCTGGAGTACGTGCACAGAGAAACACTGTTATTTATATCAAGAGGGACAGGCAAAAGATTTCTGGCTTTTCAGTGCATTAGCCCATGGACAGTGTTTTTAATGGTTCAGCCTGAGATATCCTGTGTGCCTCTGTTATGCTGTATGTGAATATATTGCATCAGCACCTTTCTAACCCAGCTACAGTTGTGTTACGACAATCAACAGAGCAGTACACTCCATTGATTACACGTAGATACATTCTACATTTGTGCAGACACTGGTCCAGTGTTAGTTGCCTGGCCTGTATGCACACATTGTATAGACCAGGCGCGGTCACTTCAAATCTCATGTGTGATCATTTACGACGTCTTACATCTTCGTCTTTACTTTTATTCAACGCACTTTACTTTCATAACTTTGTGTTTTTATTTTCTGAGTGTAACTTGCTTTGGAATGGCTGCACGAACAAGCGGTTAGAAAAAACTGCATGCAACACAGACGAGACGAGACAAAATATTTAGATGGCATATAACCTTTAATGGAAGATGGCGGAACACCAGTCTCAATACAACTTATATCACATTATAATAATATTCACGCACACGTTGGGGATTCCTCTCCTGTATAACACCTAAGAGTTATGTCCCTTAGATCAACATTGCTAATTACCTACCATCGCAACACTCTCCCCCTCTAAATAAATGTCGTCCCGACATTAGGCACGTTCATGGCTTATCCACACTTCAAGTGATTCCACCAAAATTATCGCTACGTCACCCATGAGGTAATAACCTAAGCATAAAAACTCTATTAAAAACAGTAACTATTTGAGTGGATCATTTTTAAAGTCTCGTGCCCTTGTAACTGACCATAACTTCTGATAAAAGTTCAACAATCCCAATGTCATGGATCAGTTCAAAACTTAAACTGAAAATCTAAAAGGGAAATGTTATTTAACACTTAACTGCCACAATTCATAGTCCTAACAATCAAGTCTTTAATTCACTGACACACTGGTAGCAATGGGGTCCATAACATCGGAAATGGTGAACCTATCCCCAGGGGAAAATCTGCCATGGCCACCCACGGTTACTCCGTCACAATTTACTGTCCTCAAACAAGAAGGCGATCGGTACTCAGTGGCATTTCCCATTGTGTCGTAAGTCAGCCGGGACGGTCGTTTGATTGTCCTCTTGGATTGTTGTCTCCGTTGCACAGTTCCATTATCTTCGTTGTCACAATCGGAACTGGAATGAACACTATCACTGGCCGCATCCGATCCACTGCAGAGAGTGTCCTCGTGTTGTGTCACTTCACCTCTCTAAATGAAAGATTCTACCTGAGGGTTGAGCTTGAATGAACTCTGTGGGTGTTCCACAAACCACTCTTGCCAACCAAGATCAGTAGTGTCCGAATCAGTATCTGGGTGTTCCATAGTGTCGCGCTTCCCTTTTTTCTTCACTTTTCGATGTATTCTTCCTGACTTTGAGTAGGTTTTGGCAGTTCCAATGGAAGATTATCACAAGGCAGGAGCAGGCTTCTGTGCAATGCCGGAGCCTTGCCAGTTCCATCCTCAGCTTTCACTTGATAGACAGGACTGACATCGCTTAGGCGCTGGGGGACGACATGCACCTTGTCTCCCCACCACGATCTCAGTTTTCCAGGTGCACCTCGCTCTGATAAATTCCGGACAATAACCCTGTCATTTGGCTGAAGGATATTTTGACATCATTTTGCTGTCGTAGTTCTTGCATTTGACTACTGATTTGGCTGCTGTTTCAGAAGCCAATCTGTATGCTTATCTCATATTTGTTTCCCACTCATGGATGTACTGTTTGTGAGTCTTGGCATTCTTCGGTGTCTGACTGTCAAACAAGATATCCACAGGAAGTCGAGGAGGATAACCTGTAGAATCATTCTTCGTACAGTTGTAGGCGCGTACAAGTTTGTTCACGTGTTCTTTCCAGTCAGGCTTCTCTCTGGAGGACAAGGTTTCAACATGCCTAAAATTGTCCGACTAAACCGTTCTGCCTTCCCGTTTCCTTGTGGGTGGTAGGGGTTTGTTCTCGAGCCAGCCATTACACAAAGCTTCTGTAGGTGGCAAAACAACTCGTTCTGGAAGTCCCTACCCTGATCGTGGTGAAGACGTGCCGAAAATCCGATCCGGGGTTCGAACGGTGAGCTGGTCACAATTGGTTGGAGAGATGCTCGAGTAGCTTTGTTTGACACTTTGTCCTAGAGACAACCACACTCACTGTTGACGTAAAGTTCTACATGTTCAACCGCCATCTAGGCCAGTAGAAGCACTCTCGTATCAGTGAGTTCAAAGCCCATGTGTCCATATTGGAGTGCAGTTCTTTCACAACAAGTATTCGACACTTCTTTGGAAGCACAATCTGAGTACGTTTTGTTCCTCCAGGTAACGTGTCCTTCCTCATGAGCACACCATTTTCGTCAAAGCTCAGTTTGCTGAATTCTTTCAGCAGTTGTAATGGTACTTTCGCCTGATTGAATGGAGGGCGCCTACCAGTTCTGACATGCGGTATCACAACACCAATGTCTTCATCGCTGTTCTGCGCTTTAAAAATCTCTTGCAAGGGTATTCTTTGCAAAGATGTAGAACAATCGGTCACCTTAAACTCTTCCACAAGGTTTACGTCAATAGACACAGAAGCGATTAGAACATTGTCCGGACGGGTTGTAGTATTTACACCACTAACGATAACTTCCAACTCATCCTGGACGATGACCCCTGGGTGCTATTTCTTGGCTTCATTGATATCAAGAGGCATCGTTGAAAGCCCATCGGAATCACAGTTTGTTTCACCTGGTTTGTACCTTATTGTGAATTCGAAGTCCGACAATATTTTGAGGCAGTTGAATGTTACTTGGATATTATAGCAGCGCTAACAAATGTTTATAAAATACCATCAGTCGTTATTCCAACCAATGACAAAAAAACCAACAAACATCGACCCTCAGTATTACAAGGAATCTTCACCAAACAGTGAGAAATGTAGCAGTAGAAATACAACATCTGTCAGTCCTGCAGCTTTATGAACGTCCTTTAAGCAGAGCTCCTCCTGTAAAGGACGACAATAGCCTGCTGTACATACTGTCCTGAGAAAATTAGTGACGATGCAATTTGCTATGCGATGTTTATCTGGCAAAATGACATTTAGGGTTTTGAATAAGAACAATGAGTGGGTAACTGTAGGAATGGTAAATGTGTGTGTAAATCGGGATTCCTTAACCTAAACAAGTGTAACTTGCAAGTTGGTAACTTTTACTGGTATATCTGGGATGTGGAACTTCTTCTGAAATACGGATAATTCTATCGATTGGGTAATCATTTATACATGTACCCGGTTACACACATTTACGTTTAGGACACATATCAGATTTTCAATGCAAAAATTATGGTGTTGGGCGCACCTCACAGTTGACAACTTGCCAACCATTTAGTTTACAACCGATCCTATACAATTATCTCCTACATTCACATTCATTTTAACGAATTATTTCGCCGACTGGTTAATCATTTACAAATGTGCCCAGTTATGCCCATTCAAGTTTAGGAGACATATATTTTAAAAACAATGCAAAAATTATGACGTAGGAGTACCATACAGTTGACAACTTGCCAACCATTAGGTTTACAACCGATCATATACATATATCTCCTATATTTATTTTCATTTTAATATACATGCTTCCATTGTTTTGTACAAAAGTCTGGTCTTTTTTTCCCTACGCTTTGGTATAAAATTAGAAATTTTCTAAAAACAATTATTTCCTAATTCGTATTCAGTTTTCCAGATAGAGAATATATCCAAAGGAGCCCAAAGGAGCCCAAAGTAAATGCTTGTCACTTTGGTCAGTGTCGGTACCTACTGTACTCGAAAAAATGATGTTAACAAATCAGTAATAAAAACAAAATTTTGATAAACAAAATCGCGTGTTCAGTGTATTGTATTTTGCTTCAATTTAACGAAATGTATCTTATTTTCACCTTCAACAGAATTAGTCACTAAATATGACGTCTCCACAAAGTTATCGTTGACTGAACTGAGTGTATTGCTGACCGAACTGGCATTGCAAACTGAACTGGTATTGTAGACTGAACTGAGTGTATTGTAGACTGAACTGAGTGTAGACTGAACTGAGTGTATTGCAGACTGAACTGAGTGTATTGCAGACTGAACTGAGTGTACCGTAGACTGAACTAAGTGCATTGCCGACCGAACGGAGTGTATCGTAGGCTGAACTGAGTGTACCGTAGACTGAACTGAGTGTATTGCAGACTGAACTGAGTGTATTGCAGACTGAACTGAGTGTATCGTAGGCTGAACTGAGTGTATCGTAGACTAAACTGAGTGTATTGCAGACTGAACTGAGTGTGTTGCAGACTGAACTGAATGTATTGCAGACTGAACTGAGTGTATTGCATACTGAATTGGGTGTATTGCAGACTGAACGAGGTGCATCGTATGCTGAACGGAGTGTATCGTAGACTGAACTGAGTGTATTGCAGACTGAACTGAGTGTATTGCCGGCTGAACTGAGTGTATCGTAGGCTGAACTGAGCGTATTATGACAACTGACGCTATGGTCGTCACAATCAACTGAAGCATTCTCGCAGCACTGATGGAGATTTGCATTCGACTGTGTCGGTAGATCCGTTTACGTGGTATAGCATGATGGTCGGTGAAGGACTCAATGATACGACAGTGGAGCAAATGAACACAGGAAATACAAAAAAAACCCATTATTGCTCATGTATTAATATGTAACATTTTTGTAACATTGACGATACATACTCTTGACAACAAAGTGGTTTTATAACCCTCTGGTTTATGTACACTGGTGTGCCATTCCACACACTTACGTGTACTTGGATCCATTGTGACATGTATGGAAGCCGAAAAGGACATCTCGTCCCGGGTTTTGGTGGGGGAGGGGGACGACCTAACGACAAATTTGCAAATAGCATTTAAAAATCACTATGTTGAAAATTTCACTCGTTCTCTGTTCCGGGTTTCACGTCATGACAGATTATTCTGAAGAATGCATAATCCTTTATCCCCAGACCTAACGGTTTTGACAAGTAGACAGCAAGAAATGGACGGTATTTGGCAGCTGTACCTTACAACCAAAAGTCAAGGAATATCTAATTTTAAAGTATCTTTGTTATTCAGTTTTCTGTTTATATTTACAATAGAACTACTTCCACTCCTGAAACCTGAATTATATATAAAGCTTCTTGAGGGTAAGTCTACTCTGTGGATTTTTGTCCTTTGATATCCCAATTTGTATTTAATTTTGCTCTTATATCACAAAATGAGCTCCTGGTGTGATAATACGTTTTACTTCCACTACCTTAATATTGAACACACAGGGTGACTCTCAGTAAATCTTTAACATTACGATACAGATCCCCGGCTAATGTTTTGTGAATCTGCAATACTCTGTCAGGTAAGATTCACTTTGTCTCACTGGTAGCCTCTACGCAGGAATACCTCTTTGAAAGAAATCCAGTTGTTTTGGTGTGTCCTGTAGAGGGGTGTACTACATTTGTACCAACAAAGACAGCTGCCAATGTTGGGCTCATAATTGTAAAATTTCAGTATATTTGAAACCCGGTAATTTTAAAAGAATAACCCTTGATAGATTTAATATTAAAATTAATGAACTAATGTCATCCACATTAGCCAGACAAATGAGGGAGTCTGCTGTCAGTGCCAGTTTTCGCGCTCATCTTCAAATGTGTATAAATGGACGTAGGAAGGGAAATGTTGAAAGCTATAGAACCATTATAAGATAACATCTTAAATGTATACCCATCATAGCTCTTTGACGTTTAATAAATTGTTATTAGCATCACTTCATTTTATCTTAAAATTCTACGTAAACAATAATGTTGTGCAATGTACATATACATGTAGGTTATTCGCTGTTAGAGCCTACAGTATAAAATTTACTGGAATACAAACATTTACTTGAATGTAAGGCTAGCACGTTCTTTATTCCCTCTTTAATAACAAGTTTACTGGAATATATACTTCTACTTGAGCGTGGTGCAAGCTCGCGTTATTCTTTGTTCTGCTCTTTAAATCGTTTTTACTTTAATATAACTTTCGCTGTTTTACTCTAAAATAGCTAGAATAATCGAATATTATCATTTTCTTCATCGTGGCGCATCGCATAGAATGTTATACACTATTCGTCCCTCCATTGGCAAGCTCACTGGGAAAAAGTTATCCTGACTATAGTGCTAGCACGTTCTGTATTTGATTCTTCAACAAGAAATTTACTCAAATACGTCCATATACATCTACTTGAATGTGGTTACGACACACAGCAGAGCAGACGTACAATCCGTTTATTACAGGTAGGTACATTCTACATTTGTTGAGACACTGGTCCAGTGTTAGTTGCGTGGCCTGTAAGCATACATTGTTTGGACCAGGGGCAGTCACTTCAGATCTCATGTGTGATCATTTACGACTTCTTTCACCTTCGTTTTTACTTTTGTTCAATGCACTTTACTCTCGTAACTTTGTGTTCTTATTTTCTTACCTTAGATGTTCTTTGCAAACGCATTTTGTGCTCCATATTATGAGCTCCATTTAAAGAACAATTCAACAAGCCATCTAACATATGGGGCCTATACCATTTGTCATTGTGATTTACGGAGATGAACCTAATGTATGGCATAGGCTACGATAAGAATTTTAAGGAAAGCCTAGAAAGTAATTTGGCTGAAACAGATAATCCTGACTGATATAAAATGCGCAATAGGAGAGAATATTTTTCCGGAGCTGTTTATTCAGCGTGTATGACGTGACAGACAGTTCTATAAACAGTTCGGCAGCTGCTTATCAGTTCTGTAAAATGCAGAAATACAGTATATCAAAACAGCGATACGGAGTTAAATCAAATACACATCGCACGCGCGTGTACTATATAATATGTAGTTAAATCAAATAATAGTCAATTTTAATGTATACGTAAATAAACAGCGTAATTTACTCCACAAAATGTACAAGTTTCTTACACTGCAGCAGTGCCAGCCGTCTGCAACACTGATCAGTGTGTGGTTACCCGGACTAGTCGTTGCCAGCTGGAGTACCTACATGAGTCGATGACTGGGTCCATACGTACTGGAACATATACTGGCTTTGGCCGTTTGTGAGCGTAACTGACTCCATCTTTCGTACTTCATAAAGGATGATATGTCTCTTAACGTTCCAGACAATTCCTAACGTCTTAGTATCAGCTTTCTTATTGCAAGGAACATCATTTAAATGTGGAGCCCAAGTTCCCCTCATCTACACACTCATGCCTTTCCTCTGCGGAGTACAACCACTCCTTAACATGAAAAATCCCACCGCTCAGAACTTCATCCGGTTGCTTTATCTTAGACTGGGCCTCTTCTTGTGTACAACAGGAATGGATAAGTGTCAACATAACGGCCCCTTTCAGGCAGTGCCGCTGCCGCTGCCTTTGGGAATTCAGAACGGGTCTTTTCTGTGATGCGCAGTTTGACATAGCTTGCCATGTCTGGCAATAGTTTGTCGCCAAATGTCACACTTAACAGTCTGTAAACAGTCTGATGAATTAAGGTTTCTCAAAAAACCTGTAAACATATGTATCTGACTTTGGGAGACAGATTTGCAGGTACATCTTGGAGATGTCTTCCATAAACGCTACCCCTTCCTCAGGGAAGCGAATTAGTACTCCGCTTAGATTACCTATCACGCAAGGTTCTTTGTACAGCATAGAGGTTTAATGATACGCCCTTGTACTCACATGCTGGATTGAAGATCGGCCTCAAAGGTGTACTGTCTTTGTGAGATCTGTAGACTCCGTGATCCAGAAGATAGTTTGCCGGCTTACTGGCTACTTCCTCTTTTGAGAACTGGGTAGCCCAACAACTATTAAGATATTTACCTGTTGCTTCTTCATAAGGTTCAGCTTTCTTCAGATCCTTTGACAAGTTTCTCTCAAGTGACACCAACCGTTTTTCCGCCCAAAGATAGTTGTTTGGAAGTGATGCAGGATGGAAGTGCATTCATATAGCGATCTCCAATCCGCTGACACGATTGTCGAAATAATTTCAGAGCTCGTCTGTCGTCAGTAGAAGTTGCCTCTTTGCTGCAGTGACAGTCTACTCCCTGGACCCCCAACGTCTCCTTCGCATTGAACTTTTCCATATCGATATTGAACGAAACCGATCGAGCACACTGATGAAGCTCGCTTAGTTATATCCCATCCTATTACATACTAACCTAATGCGGTTCGCTTAGCCACAGATTTATACGAAAGCCTTTGCCTGGTTTCCTCATCTACAATTAGGTGTGAGTACTGAACCACAAGGATTAAATCCACTGGTCCGGTTTTATGTGGAAAATCCGCATCTGCCAAATGTGAGACTAGAGCCAAATTCTGTCTTCTCAATTTCATGAGCCTTAATGAGATAGTCTTCCCCTCCTGTCAAAGAACAGATAAAACATTTCACCCTACGACTTTGTGGCTGAGCTATCGTTTTCACCACCTACCACCGAAATGTCGAGACGCTCCCTTTTACCTTGAAGACCTAAAGCTTTGGAAAACTCGCGTCGAATGACGGTTGTTCCTGGGCCACTATCGATGAGAACGATTCCACTGTGTGTTCTATCATTAGTTGAACGGAAAAGAACACGAACAACCGGGATGATTCCGTCACGACCAAGGGCAGGTGCGATGCCGCTAGCTGACGGAGGATCGGCGTTCAAGAGAATGCAATGGAAGCGAGTGCGCCCTTCCTTCATGCATTTCTTCTTCGATCGACAATCCGAAAAAGTATATTCCCGATCCAGACACGAAAAACAGTCGGTGTTCCTTCGCGCATTAGTCTACGCTTGGGTCCTTAAAAGTAGGAGAGTAAAAAATTCTATGATTTTCTTCACAAACACAACACTTGATTACATTTGGGCGCGTTTGATTGGAGTGTACATCCTTTTTTATCCTTCTGTCCATTGTGTTCAGCTTTACTTCCACCTGTCTGAATATCCCCGAAATCTGGATCAAACTCAGCTCTTACCTGCTTCCTGACAACATCACTTTCGTGAATTAATGTCGCAATTTCTCCTCTCCCTCGGATGTCTGCGACAAGACGCTTCCACTTACCTATTAGCCGGTCTGGTCGACGTCTCCCTACCTGGCGAAGGTTTTCACTGGAATTAATGCCAGCCTGATATTCAAGAGTACTGAAAATTGAAATAAAATTTATCACATCAAGGACATATCGCGCAATGCCTAACGATCCCCGACGCCTATCTTTGTACCATCGGTGAGTTCTCTTAAGCAAGCACGTGCAATACTACTTGGGTGACCATACTGATCTTTGAGACATTTCAAAGCTGGCGCGTACTTGATGTCGCCAGCGTGTATGTCAGAAGTAGCGCGCTCAGCATCACCTATAAGAAGTATGCGGAACTGCAACATTCTCATACCATCAGTTAAATGTGCCTTATTGTGAACATGAACTTTGAGTCTTTCGATAAAATCTACACATTTCAAAGGATTACCGTCAAATGTATCAAGTTCTATGGTAGGAATATGTTTACTAGCTTCTAGTTTGTACAAAGCTTCACTAACAGACTGGCTGTGGCAGTACAGTTTCTTGAAACTCAACTATTGAGTCAGTGCAAGAGGCAAAGCTCTGTGGCCTCAGAGTCACAGGTTCCGAAACATATGGCGATTGTTCTGTTTGCCTGAGAACCCCCGGTACATGCACACTGGACCCGTCGGACGTGGCTAATGGATTGGATCCCCGATTCTTTCCAGTCTGGGAATTGGTGTCATGGGCAGAGTTTGACGAGCCACTGTCATTGTCTGGTAACGCTGAACTAGGTGGTGGAATGTTAGAATGCAATGGCAAACTCTGTGAACTGGTCCGGGCAGACACATTTTGTCTTCAAACCCTCTGCTGATTTGTTACTGGAGATTCGCCAAGTGATAGAAAAGAGTCTTTACCCGTTCCTCGATATCATAGTCATCATTAGCAAGGTCAGTTTCCCACTGGCGTCGACGAGGTATCTGTTCTGGGCTGATAAAATCCTATAACTTTCCGTGAAACTCACAAGCTGAACTAAAGTTAGCTTTGACTTCATCAAGAATGCGTCACATTCTGCGCTTAGTCTGATCTGCGCCACGCAGCTCACCAAGTCCAACTTCTATATACAGCCTCCATATCGACCCAGTCCAGTACGCGGTGTAACTTCAAAAATCTTCAGAAACTTGGTTGAGACGGGTAATCCTGACTAATATAAAATGCCCAGTAGGAGGGACTATTTCAAGAATAGTTTATTCAGCGTGTATGACGTGGCAGACAGTTCGTTAATCAGTTCGGCAGCTGCTTATCAGTTCTGTAAAATGCAGAAATACAGTATGTCAAAACAGTGATACGGAGTTAAATCAAATACACATCGCACGCACCTGTACTATATAATAAGTAGTTAAATCGAATAATAGTACGTCTGACCAAGATAACTATGTATGCAAACAACCAAATTTCTGTATCATATTACAGTAAATAAGACACACATGAAATACTGTCATTCGCTCGCAAATCTTGCGAAGGAATGTAACATGAAGATCGTCCACTAAAAACGACCACTACAAGGTTGTGTAACTCACAGAATTAGAAAAGGATAAATGCATTACTACACTCTGTAAACTTAAAATTAAAAAACGCAGCGTAAATATCTTTTCTTTATGATATAACATTTCTAGACAAACACTTGACTCTAAAAAACACAATGTACTGATTACCCTGTATAAAACAAGAGGGAATGCTTCTGTGGAAATATAAAAAAAAACTAGCAGATTTACGGAATTAAAAATATGCGAATAATGCATTGATTTTACACAAAATAAAATAAAATGATCAATCTAAATTACCTGAAGAGTAAATCTCCTGGTATTTCCTGTACAAAATTTACAAGTTTCTCACACAGCGGCAGTGCGTGCAGTCTGCAATAGTGATCAGTGCCAGGCAAGGTGTCGCGGACGTACAAAGGGAGATAACTCACAAACAATTTCATTCGACGAAAAAGCTTCTTGATTTTTAAACCGATACATATTTGGAGCTTCTGAGACGGAAGTTATAATCTCTTCAGGCAACAGTAGTAAGTTGTCTGCTGTGTTTTAGTCTGCTCACAACCAGCACATTGTCATTACTCTATTGTATTTTGAGTATAAACCTACCCAAACAGAGTTAGTAAATGAAGTCGTTGAGCAAAATCCTTCGCAAAATGTTAAAGGGGAAATATTAACCGAAATTCGTGACAATTTATTTATTTATGTTTTTTTTTATTTGATTGGTGTTTTACGCCGTACTCAAGAATATTTCACTTATACGACGGCGGTCAGCATTATGGTGGGTGAAAACCGGGCACAGCCCGGGGGAAACCCACGACCATCCGCAGGGTGCTGGCAGACCTTCCCACTTACGGCCGGAGAGAAAGTCAGCATGAGCTGGACTTGAACTCACAGCGACCGCATTGGTGAGAGACTCCTGGGTCATTATGCTGCGCTAGCGCGCTAACCAACTGAGCCACGGAGGCCCCAAATTCATGAAAAGAATGCAAGAGGAACATCGTGCTCCAAAATAGTGGGATTATTTTGGTTTGTGCTACAAGTTTACCACTTGATTACAGAAACAAATTTAATCTCATGATATTAATCTAACAACCAGGTTACAATCACAACAAATCACAAGGTAGATGTACTAGCAGTATAGTTGATTTCTTTTAGAGAGTCGCCTATATTCAGCTGTCTGTAAAATCAGTCATACTCGCTACCAAAATTGCCTTCATATATAATCTCACGTAACAACCCAAGCTCTACATACTGATACGTTGGACGTCCGTGTTATTGCAAAGAAAGCAAGTTGCCATCTGGATAATGAGCGTGGAGAGTAATTTGTTTTACAATGGCTGCACCAACAATCGGTTAGAACAAACTCCATGCAATAACCCAGCTTACACTACTGGGTCAGTCAATAACTAGATAGCTTTGATTTCCAAATATCCATCTTTAAAACTATACTACCGTCAGATCATATACTACAAGAGATCATATACTACAAGAGACCATATACTAAATTCATTTACAATGTACAATTCATTTATTCCGGTTATATTATATCAAAACGTGCAAACGATTTCAAAGATGGCAGTGTCAGAAACAGGGCATGCAGTTTAGTCGACAACAGTTTAGGTAGCTGGTGTCACCCTCCTTCAAAACATGCTGAATTCCGCCCAACACCCAGAATGCCACTGGCTTTTGAATAATGATGAGTTTATAGAGTTTGACTTTACGAATTAGAAAAAAAGTGTTTTAACTTCATTTTACTTGCATGATGTAAGCAATAGGTGTGGAGATATACATGGATATATACCTGCATGGTGTAAGCAATACAACATCCTTAGTAATATAGAGGTAAGATGCGTTCCTGTCTGAAACATGATGTAACCCATTTCACCACAGGAAGTGTCGTCACAGAGTAGATGTCTCCCATGTTCACAGACCAGTCACATCTAGAAGACGAATTTAAAACATTGAATATATAAAATTCAATTGTACAAGGAGACAAAAGATATCCGTCTATATGTTTTTTGCTGTTTGAATCTCCGATGACCTTATGGCTATACAGACGCTAACACTGAATGTACATTCGTTTTTTTTAACAAGGCTTCATATTCTCAGAAGCGTAATGACGGGTTGATTCGTGGTGTTAATATAACTTTTCCTTTGTTCTCTATTAGACTCCCCAATAAGACGTTATTCGACTAAAACGATTACATCAAACGTGCGTTATTCGTTATTCGGTTCTCTATTGCAATTGTACTTGAATAAAGTTTTAGTACATTGTTGTCTTTTTCACTCTCCGGTATCAAATTTACGGGAAGGTAAACGTTTAGTACAGGGTACTGCTAGCACGTTATATGTTCTTCGCATCTCCAATACTAACTTTCACTTTCACATAGAACACAAACATTAGTTCAGCATGGTGTCAGCACGTTCTTCGTTGTTTGACTCTCCATTAACAAGTTTACTGCCATAAACATGAACTTGAATGTATGCCAGCACGTTCTCTGCTACTTGTCTCTCCATTAACAAAGCTATTTACTCGAATTTAGACATCTACTTAAATGTAAGGCTATGCCGTTCTCCACTACTGGTCTCTCCAATTTCAAAGCTATTTACTCAAATATATACATCTACTTGAATGTGGGCCTAGCACGTTCTCTGCTGCTTGTCTCTCCAATATCAAAGCTATTTACTTGAACAGAGCCATCCACTTGAATGTGGTACTAGCACGTTATTCTTTACTTCTTTTAACAATTTTTCCATGAAGTCTCCTACATTCGATATATATCAGTATTTACATGTAGTACGGTGTATATACATGTAGACATGAAACGGAAACTGCTGATCGATACACATTTTCCACAATGCCTGACATCGCTAAATAGGGTCCTGACGTAGACCTACGAAGTCGTGTCACGTAGATTTTGTCAAGGGGAAGAAACACAGCACTCATCCAGACGAGTACCTTCGCCGGAAACAATTTACTTTAAACCGTGAAAGCTAGCCGCTCCTTGTCATAAAATGCATGCGACTCACACATATAGAGATGAATATCCATAAAAAATATCTACCTCTTTCTTTAAGACAACAATTAACTGTTTACCGTGTTTGGGCCTCATTACGTTGTAACGATTTTCACGATGCTTGTTTGACACTTTCAGGCTACAACGTACGTACGTCACACAACAAAAAGTAGCCTCTCTTACTCAGATCATCGAGAGCACCTTTCAAAAAGGTGAAAACAATACATCTTCATGTAACATTGAATTAATGCAATTTGGTCGTTAAAATACAACCGCGGACACAACAGTCATAGTGTGAGTTTAACGTCCACATGTATTCTAAAAGAAACTGAATAAATGAATGAATGGATGCTTCGTTTCATGTCGTACTTAACAATTTTTCAGTCATTTGACAATGGGGAGTCATTCGGTGTGTGTGCATACACCTTGTCATCTTGCGACAGGGCGACTCCCTGGTGCCAAAGTCCTGCCGCCACTAAAAGTATCACCGAAGACACCAGTAATAACACCCTGCCCATTCACATTACACTGACACAGGGCGAACCAATCCTGTTTCCCTGCTCTAACCTTTCAGTGCTGAGCGCAGCAACAATTACCGTTTTATTCCAGGTTGAAACCAGAGTCTCCTGACTTCGAGGCTGACGCTCTAACCATTGCACGATAGTACGATGATGGCCTTAACTGGCTTACATAAGAATGTAATTTCATGAGTGCTCGCCGTGTATATCGGCAGATTTATCTTCTCGACGAATTGTGTTTTGTGTTCAGATCACGAAATTTATCGACATGTGCCTTTTGGGGACGGTATACATTACAGTTTCTGAATTTTGTTTGTCAATACATAGGTGTGGAACCCAGTGGAAATGAAGGAGTAATCGTGGAAGCGACTGTACAGAGATCCACTTTTTACCTTGCGGTCTTACAGACATATTTTCCCGAGAGACTGTTGACGCAATTACGCCATATCTAGATGAACAATGAAACAGCAAACGTACAAAGTATGTATGCTTGGGATTTTACGTCATACTTTACACTTTGTCATATGGCGATAATGACAGCGATGGGGTGGTCTAGAAATGGCGATTCTGCACATAGAAAATCGTACACTATTATAAGGCTCATACACAATTTGAGTTTGTAAATCAATAGTGTCTACGTTTATGTAACAATTTCTCTCACCATAATAAAGAATTACAATGTTTTGACAGCTGTCTATACCATATTGCATAGGTTTTAGTCGTACTTATACCATATATTTTAGCCGTCTTGTACACGTATATACATAGTACCTAGATATGATACTTTACAACCATGGAAGGGACGTCAGGTCGTAGTCTATTTTAATGGTGCCTTTTCGATGGTGCGTGGTCACACACAGTGCGGGTTCAGTAACCATCATCGAGAGGCAATATGTAGATACCCGCACTTTGTCTCCTTGTGGAGAATTGGCGACAACAAACGGTTATTTGACGGCGCTCGCATAGTCCTTTGTCTGTCTACCGTATGACGACCACTTGTCTTCCACCAATGTGTTTAATTTTTTTGAGTGAATTTACTGAGATCTCTCTGCGGACAGAAAACGAGGGAGCTGGTTGGTTTACAAACAAGGCTATTTTTGTATAATATCGTCATCGGATGTGTGCTATTGGACGATGACGTTCAGTTGTGTGGATTTCGTGCGGCAGTTTGTCCAGTTGGGTGCAAGCCTCAACGCCCAGAATAGGTAAAGGATGTATGATTCAAGCTTACAGACTGGTTATGTAACCGTTGCTTCAATTGACCAATGATGTATCCTGTGATAAATAAGTCGCTGTCCGAGCTTACTGACCAACCACCATCGCACATCTGTAAGTTTTCCCCCGCAGAGCAACGTGTTATACCTCTGGTAATTTATTTCGGACAGAATTTTCCCCGCTTGATCCTGTTGGTTTTTTTTAACAACTCACCCTAAAAAAAAAACAAACAAATAAATGTTACATTGTGATATTATACAGTTAAGAAAGGCGTTTTTCCGTTTGGCAGTTGTACAAAATAACGCCCGTGTGTATGAGTGAATGTGATATACAGACACATACACATACTTTTTTTAAAGGGTAAACTGGAAAATCTGTACATTGAGAAGTTAAAAAGAACATGCTCATTACATACCCATTTCCAGCCGTATATAAACGTCAACAATCCGTTACACGCTCAAGTCTTTATTTAAATTTATAAAATATTGCCATTACCCTGACAATATACAGTAAGGATGGACAGGTTTTCACTTATCTCGTTTGATTTATTTATTTATTTATTTGATTGATGTTTTACGCCGTACTCAAGAATATTTCACTTATACGACGGCGGCAAGCATTATGGTGGGTGGAAACCGGGCAGAACCCGGGGGAAACCCACGACTATCCGCAGGTTGCTGGCAGACCTTCCCACGTACGGCCGGAGAGGAAGCCAGCATGAGCTGGACTTGAACTCACAGCGACCGCATTGATGAGAGACTCCTGGGTCATTACGCTGCGGTAGCGCGCTAACGACTGAGCCACGGAGGCCCCCTAATTTTGCTAGCCTAAAGCACCCGGTGTTCCCAGGCGGTCACCCATCCAAGTACTAGCCGGGCTTGACGTTGCTTAACTTCGGTGTTCGGACGAGAACTATCTCGTTTGACAAAAATGAGCGATGCAACAGTAGGTCTACACATGTCGAATGCCAAACTGGTATCGTTTTATTCCATTTTATAAAACAAAATATATAAAACAGAACATTGATATGCAGAAAGGAGAACTGAGCTAAATTAAATTTCCTTTGCCTTTAAAACCAGACGTTTCAAAGGTTCAATTCCACGTCCTCATCTCAGCTACCATGTTTATATCTGGTTGTGTGAAACAGAAAATAGTCGCAAAGAAGTGATCAAAAATTCACAGATTATCTCGTTAAAACAGATCTTAAATTCTAAAAATCGTTCATAAAGATATAATTACCTAAATGGAGTGCCAGAAACGCGCAGATATTTAGTGGTGATTTTGGGAGCAGACGTTTTGACGTGATCCTTGCAGCGAGATTAAACTAGAATTTGTTTGGGCCCTCTTCTTCAAAATATTGAACAAATACCTAATACGAAGGGTCAATGGGGTCTTTTTAGTAGCATAAGCTCTACTTTGCCATCTGAAGAATCTAATCGGCTGTATTTTAGTGACGTCACGCTATCTATACCACGCTCTGGGTTGATCGGCCGGCAAATGCAAATTTAGCCCAAATGGAATGCCAGGTACGCCACCAAAACAGCCCACAATAGCATTACTTTTACATTCCTCGTATGATTAATGTAGCTAGGCTCATTATCAGATGATCTGTCATTAACAGCATTTTTACTGAAGAAGCATTTCAAGTATTACCTTATATTTACTTTGCACATGATGGGAGGACAACTTTGTACTGTGTAGCTCATTAAAACCAGTGTGGTTGTTGCTCGTTTGCTGCTGGAGATATGTGTTAATGCAATTATACACAAAACGTGCCTGATGTGTGGCTTTGACGCTGGCCACAATACTTGACGAGAAATGGTGCTCTGTTATGTAGTTTACAACTGAACGCTGTATATCAAGACCTGTGCTAGGCAAAAAAAAAAAAAGCCGTAAGAAATCACTTGCTCCAACTAAATAAATTTGCTCCACATAGGATAAAATAAGTGCGAGTATTTTAAACTTCCATCTTTATAAAGACAGCGCATAATTTATACTCTTATATTTGTAGACGGGATATAGTGCTTTGTTAGTGTGTGTGTGTGTGTGTGTGTGTGTGTGTGTGTGTGTGTGTGTGCGTGTGTGTGTGATATTCAGAAACATAGACATAGTTTCATTAAAAGGCGTAATGGAAAGTCAGTACATTGAGATGTGAAATGAACACGTTTCTGCCCATTTTCAGCCGCAAATAAATGTTAACAACGCCTTACACGTTGAGATCTTTATTCAAATTCATAAAATATGAACATGTTTACAGGATCAGGGAAAGTAAGCTAAGACGTAATAGCCTTTCTGCAATGGTACCTTTTTAGCATATTTTCATAAAATGAATAATCACCTTTCAACATGTATAAGGCTTTGCGCAAATTACAAAAAGCAAGAGAGACATCGTCAACCCCCAGATAATAATTTAAGGAGACCATTTTAAAAGGATGATTTGTGTTTTTCATCAAGCAAAAAAAATAATAATACACCAGTCCACATTTTGTCTCCATATCGTGTACACTATTATGCGAATATTCGGATGACCTGTACATTTACTTTTAAAATTTTCAAGATTTTCGGCTCAGTTGGTAACAGTGCATCAATAGTTTAATTGCTCTGGTGTGTACTTTCTGATTCACACACATTATTACAGCGAGTTAAGATAGATTAGCTGAGGTGGGTAAGCGTTCGTGTCATTTCCTTATCTGAGATCTACATGTCTGAAAACTACGTCATAGCAAACTTTTGATCATATTTTTGACTCTCATTCAAGAAGACTGGTAATTAAAATCTACCCGCCAAACACCAAGAGGTAGATAAGCTCTCGTAAGTAATCTACCTTAACTCAATGTAATAAGGGGTGTAAATAAAAAAAGGGAAACACCAGAGCATTTAAACTCTTGATTAACTGTGATCAACGCAGGTAAAAATCTTTAAAATCTTGCACGTAAACGTACAGGTCAAGCAAATATTCTCCTAACAGAGCACAAAAAATGTGGACTGCTGTATTATTATTTTTTTTTCTTTGCTTCACCAAAAATACAAACCATCCTTTTAAATTGGTTTTATCAAAGTATTAACTGGGAATTCACGATATACTCACTTTTCTCTTGCTTTTTGTAATTTGCGCAGAGCCTTATACATGTTATTCATTTTATGAAAATGTGTTAGAAAGCTACCATTGCAGAAAGGCTGTCATGTCTTAATTTACTTCTACTGATCCTACAAACATGTTCATATTTTATGAGTTTGAATAAACACCCAATCATGCAAGGCGTTGTTGACATTTATATGCCGCTAGAATTGGTCAGAAACGTGTTCATTTCACTTCTCAATGGACTGATTTTCCAGTTCGCTTTTATATTCACTATGTCAATGTGTCTGTATATCAAAGGCACCCATACACAATGGCCTCATTTTCCACAGTCGTCAAATGGAAAAACAGTTTTCTTCGCTGAATAATGTCATCATATAATATTCATCCAGGTCAAAAGTTAGATTTAATGAACAGTAGATTAATAAAAACACTCATGTCAAACGGATGTTTTTTATTCATTGATGTGTTTTGGGTTTAATAGCTTAATAACCTTGTACACAACAAAATACTCAGCAATTCTTATCGAAAAGACATAATTTTGATTTTAAAACCGTACGTAAGTTTACGCTGTTTTTTTTTTAAGTTCGCAGATGGCTGAAATATTTCCAGGGGTTTTTAAGAAGTAAGAGTCATTAAAATATGCCAGAGCTCAAAGTATAATACATTGCCTGCCTAAGAACTAACGCCGCAAAAGGTCATTAAGTCACGTAACTTACATCACCGTTCTACAAGAACTGGTTGTAAAATATGCATCGTCCTTCTTATGATGGACGTTTGAAATATTCACACTTATTATATTCTGTGTAATATTTTTCTTAGTTTGGGCCAGTGGGTTTGGTACTTACTACAGGTCTTAAAATATAACGTGCACTTGTCCAGAGGACCATCTATCGTCAAGTGTTGTGGGTGGCCTAACATTAGTATATCACGTACCTTATCCTATACACTGACATCAGCACCCGTCTCCAGCAGAAAACGAACAACATCTACATTGTTTTCCCCGGCTGCATTGTGCAAAGGGGTCCACCCATCCTGTGCAAATTATTGTAGATACACGTGTTAATACGGGGAATGTAAAAACAAAACCAATGTGAGCTATTTTGGTGGCATATAAGGCGTTGGAAGTGCGCTTTGCACTTGTTGGTCTGTTCATTTTCTTATCCAAAACACTGATATTATGGTTTTAAATCTGTACGTGGATCTTCGCTGATTTTTTTTGTAAGTTCGCAGATGGGTGAAATATTTCCAGAGGTTTTCAAGAAGTTTAACTCATTAAAACGTTCCCGAGCTATATCTATAATACTATGCCTGGCCATGAACTAACGCGGTAAAAGATCATTAAGTAACGTAACCTACATCGACGTTCTACAAAAACTGGTTATAAAATATGCGTCGTACTTCTCAAAATGGAAGTTTGGCATGTTCACACTAATTATATCCTATTATATAACAGTAGATTACAATAAACCTATGTCAAGCGACTGTTTTATATTTATGGATATGTTTTGCCTCCATTAGCTGAATGGAGTTATACAAAACAAAATGCTTAGTAATTCTTATCGAAAAGACTTGTATTATGGTTTTAAAACCCCTATAAGTACTAAGTGTGGTGCCAACTACACCAAGATGAGCAAACGGGATAGCAGCCCCTTTGATTTCTCTTTAGTCTAGTAGTGAACAACTGCATCTGCATAATAATCCTTGAGACATCTTGTCTGATTTCCTATTGGGATATTGTGCACTCACAAGTTTTACCTCTTCATAGCGAATATCCTGACATCTACTAAACAACGTTTTGGGTGCAATGCTCTGGAAGTAGTTGGTGTATCCCTAGACAATCTTCTACAAGTGACAGTTACGTGCTAATCACAAGGACCTTTTGACACTACAGACAAGAAAAATGCCACTGAACTAGCAGTCATGTAAGATTTTTTAATTTATCCATGTTCCAAGTCGTGTTGCCTGATGTTACCTGATGTCCACCGCTCGCCCTATAATGTTTCATAAACCTTATGTTCTCGCAACATCAAGGATCCAGAGTCATCATGAAAACAATGAATGAGCTCTGGCTTCTACATAGCATAGGATCGTCTTCAACAAAGAATGCTACATCCATTAAGAAATAATTTGCTTTAACTTCCATTCAGTTAATGTATTGATGGAACAAGTGCATTTTAATGTAGTAGTTTAGCAGTCTCCAATTATCAAGTCCCAAAATCCCTATGTCATCGTTTACAATGGATAAATTAGAAAATCTAACATGACTGCTAGTTCAGTGACAAAGACTTGACTGTACTTTCCAAAGGTCCTTGTGATTAACATGTAACTGTCACTTGTAGAAGATTGTCTAGGGATAACCAGCTACTTTTAGAGCGTTCCACCCAAAACATTGTTCAAGAAATCTGAAGATATTCGCTCTTAAGAGGTAAATTGTGGGTGAACACTATCCAAACAGTAAATTAGGCAAGATTTCTCGGGGATTATTATGCAGATGGAGTTTTTCACTAATGGACGAAAAAAAGAAGAAGAAAAAACAAAAAAACAACGCGCCTCCTATCCAGTTTGCTCAGCTTGGTGTAGTTGGCACCATACTTAGTATGTAGAACCGTTTTAAAACCATAGTATGAGTATTTTCGATAAGAATTGCTGAGCATTTTGTTATGTATAAATTCATTAAGCTAATGGAGCCACAACATATCCATATATAGCAAAGAAAAGTGGTTTTCCATTTGACTACTGTAGAAAATCACACCATGCAGTGTGTATGAGTGCCTGTGATATACAGACAAATAGTTATAATAATTTCAAAAGGTGAATTGGAAAATCAGTACACTGAGAATAGAAATGAACAGGCTCTGTAGTTTACTTACTCCAAGCCAGCAAGTACAAAGCACACTTCAAATGTCTTATACCCCACCCAAATAGCTCACATTGGCTTTGTTTTTACATTCCCCGTATTAACACGTGTATCTACAATAATTTCCAGTGCATTTGTCATTAGGTGTATTTTAACTGAGGTAGCCGTTCAAGTATTACATTATGTTTACTTTGTACAGAATGGGTGGACCCCTTTGCACATTGCAGCTCAGGAAAACAATGTAGATGTTGTTTGGTTCCTGCTGAAGAAGGGTGCTGATGTCAATGAACAGAATAAAGTACTGATGTAATTTGGCCACAAAACTTTACGATATATGGCGCTTTGTCATGCAGTTAACTGACGTGACAGCTGCACGTTGTATTTCAAGACCAGTACTAAGCACCAAACCCACTGCTTCCATCTAAGAAAAATGCTCTAGATAGGAATTAATAAGTGTGAATATTTCAACTTCTATCTGTAGAAGGTCGACGCATTTTTTATAACCAGTTCTTGTAGAACGACGATGTAAGTTACGTTATTTACTGGGTTTTTACCGCCTTAGTTCTTGGGCAGGCACAGTATTTTACTTAGAACTCGGGTACATTTTGATGACTTTCACTTCTTAAAATCACCTGGAAATATTTCACCCATCTTCGAAATTTACAAACAATAATCTAAGTCTTTTCGATAAGAATTGCTGAGTACTTTGTGGTGTATAAGGCTATTAAGCTATTAAAGCCAAAACATACTCATGAATATAAATCATCCACGTGAGGTTTTTTTAAAACCTACTGTTCACTTAATCAAACTTTTAACTTGGATAAATGTCATATGTTGAATTTTACAGCGAAAAAAAATGTAGAAATTGAGGCCAGTGTGTTTGAGCGCCCTTGACATACAGACACATAGACATAGTGAATACAAACGGCGAACTGGAAAATCAGTAGCATGGCAACAGAAAAAAACAGGCCCTGTAGTTTACTTATTCCAGGCCAGCAAGTACAAAGCGCATTTCCAATACCTTATACGCCACCACAATGGCCCACATTTCTATTTTTTTTACCTTCCCTGTATTAACAGGTGTAGCTAAATTAATTATTAGTCAATTTGTCATTAATAACATTTTTACTGAAGTTGCAGTTCAAGTATTACATTATTTTTACTTTGCACAGGATGAGTGGACCACTTTGCACATTGCAGCCTGGAAAAACAATGTAGATGTTGTTCGTTTCCTGCTGGAGAAGGGTGCTGATGTCAATGACCAGAAAAAAGTACGTGACATACTGATGTGAGGTCGGCCACAAAACTTGACGATAGATGGCGCTTTGTCATGCAGTTTACTGACGTGACAGCTGCACGTTGTATTTCAAGACCAGTACTAGGCACCAAACTCACAGGCCCCAACTCAAAAAAATGCTTTCACAGGATGTAATAAGTGCGAATATTTTAACCTTCCATCTTTAGAAGGTCGACGCATATTTTATAACCAGTTCATCTAGAGCGGCGATGTAAGTTACGTTAAATAATGACCTTTTACGGCCTTAGTTCTTGGGCAGGCACAGTATTTTAGTTAGAACTGGGGTACATTTTAATGACTTTTACTTCTTAAAATCCCCTGGAAATATTTCACCCATATGCAAAATTAAGAAAAAAAAAAAAAAAAAAACACCGAAAAAAAAGCGAAAAACCACGTACGGTTTTAAAACCATAATATGAGTCTTTTCGATAAGAATTAGTGAGCATTTTGTTGAGTGTAAGGTTATTAAGCTATTAAAGCCAAAACATATCCATGAATATAAATCAACCACGTGAGTTTTTTTTAAATCTACCGTTCACTTAAATAAACTTTTGACTTGGATAAATGTCATATATTGAAATTGTTCAGCGAAGAAAAGTGTTTTTCCGTTTGACAACCGTAGAAATTGAGGCCAGTGTGTATGAGCGGCCTTGACATACAGACACATAGACATAGTGAATACAAACGGCGAACTGGAAAATCAGTAGCGTGGCAACAGAAAAAAACAGGCCCTGTAGTTTACTTATTCCAGGCCAGCAAGTACAAAGCGCATTTCCAATGCCTTATACGCCACCACAATGGCCCGCAGTTCTATTTTTTTTACCTTCCCTGTATTAACAGGTGTAGCTAAATTAATTATTAGTCAATTTTGTCATTCATAGTGGTTTTACCAAAGTAGCCGTTCAAGTATTACATTATTTTTACTTTGCACAGTATGGGTGTACCCCTTTGCACATTGCAGCCTGGAAAAACAATGTAGATGTTGTTGGTTTCCTGCTGGAGAAGGGTGCTGATGTCAGTGTACAAGATAAGGTACGTGATATACTAGTGTTAGGCCACCCACAAAACTTAACGAGAGATGGTCCTCTGGACAACTACACGTTGTATTTTAAGAAACCATAATATGAGTCTTTTCGATAAGAAGTGCCGAGTATTTTGTTGTGTTAAGGTTATTAAGCTATTAAAGCCAAAAGATATCAATGAATATAAAACATCCACTTGACATGAGTTTTTTTTATTAATTTACTGTTCAATAAATCCAACTTTTGACCTGGATGAATATTATATGGTGACATTATACAGCGAAGAAAAGTGTTTCTGCGATTGACGACTGTGGGAAATAACGCCAGTTGTGTACGAGTGCCTGTAATATACAGACACATTGACATAGTGAATATAAAACGCTAACTGGAAAATCAGTACATTGAGAAGTGAAATGAACACGCTTCTGCCCATTTCCAGCCGCATATAATTGTCAACATTGACTTACACACTTGGGTGTTTATTCAAACTCATAAAATATGAACATGTTTGTAGGATCAGTCGAAGTAAATTAAGACTTGAAAGTCTTTCGGCAGTGGTAGCTTTCTAACACATTTTCATAAAATGAATAATCACCTTTTAACATGTATAAGGCTCCGCGCAAATTACAAAAAGCAAGAGAAATGTCAGTATATCGTGAACCCCGAGTTAATACTTTGATGAAACCAATTTAAAAGTATGGTTTGTATTTTTGATGAAGCAAAAAACAATAATACAGCAGTCCACACTTCTTGTGCTCTATTAGGAGAATATTTGCTTGACCTGTGCGTTTACATGCAAGACTTTTCAGTTTTTTACCTGCGTTGATCACAGTTAATCAAGAGTTTAAATGCTCTAGTGTGTACTTTTTTATTTACACCCCTTATTACATTGAGTTAAGGTAGATTAGCTGAGGTAGGTAAGCGTTCGTGTCATTTCCTTACCTGAGATCTACATGTCTGAACACTACGTCACAGCAAACCTTTGATCATGGTTTTGACTTTCATTCAAAAACACTGGTAATTGGAAATCCCCGCCAAACACCAAGATTATCGAACAAATTTGTTTATAATACTCTTTGCAGAGTGTAAATGTCTACTGTAAAGTTAAAGAAAACAAGAAGAACACACACTATGATGTGTTTATTCAAAAGAAATCATTTTCTATTCAAATTTGTATCATCTACCAAAGGGCTTTTAAAACACTGGCTGTTTTAGTGGCCCTTTCTGACCGTATTGTAAAGATTGACATTACTTAGGGGTTTTGCCGCTTGATAATTGCTAACTGCTAAACTACTACATTAAAACTCACTTGTACCATAAATACATTAACAGAATGGAAGCTGATGCAAATTATTTCTTAATGGATGTAGCCTTCTTTGATGAAGACGATCCTATGCTATGGAGAAACCAGAGGTCATTCATTGTTTTGATGATTACTCTGGATCCTTGATATCGTGAGATAATAAGGTTCGTGAAACATTCTAGGGCGATAAATTAGAAAAATCTTACATGACTGCTAGTTCAGTGGCATTTTCATATGACTTGACAAAGACTTGACTGTACTGTCCAAAGTCTTTGTGATTAAACATGTAACTGTCACTTGTAGAAGATTGTCTAGGGATAACCAGCTACTTTTAGAGCGTTCCACCCAAAACATTGTTCAAGAAATCTGAAGATATTCGCTTTTAGGAGGTAAATTGTGGGTGAACACTATCCAAACAGTAAATCAGGCAAGATTTCTCAAGGATTATTATGCAGATGCAGTTTTTCACTAATGGAAGAAAAAAAGAAGAAAAAAAAACCAACAAAATAACAACGCGCCTCCTATCCAGTTTGCTCAGCTTGGTGTAGTTGGCAGCATATTTAGTATGTAGAACCGTTTTAAAACCATAGTATGAGTCTTTTCGATAAGAATTGCTGAGCATTATGTTATGTATAAATCCATTAAGCTAATGAAGCCACAACATATAAATAAATATAAAACAGCCGCTTGACATAGGTTTAATTTAATCTACTGTTCACTAATTTCAACTTTTGACTTCGATAAATGTTACATTGTGACATTATACAGCGAATAAAAGTGGTTTTCCGTTTGACGACTGTAGAAAATAACACTATGCAGTGTGTATGAGTGCCTGTGATATTCAAACACATAGGCATAGTGATTTCAAAAGGAGAATTCGAAAATCAGTACACTGGGAACAGAAATGAACAGGCTCTGTATATTTCTTACGCCAAGCCAGCAAGTACAAAGCACACCCCAAATGTCTAATACGCCACCACATTAGCTCACATTTGCATTATTTTTACATTCCTCGTGTTAACAGGTGTAGCTACATTAATTATTAGTCAATTTGTCATTCATTGCATTTTTACCGAAGTAGCATTTTAGGTATTATATTGTTTACTTTGCAAAGGATGGGCGGACTCCTTTGCAGTATTCAGCTCAGGAAAACAATGTAGAGATTGTTCCTTTCTTGCTGGAGAAAGGTGCTGATGTCAATGTAGAGAGTGTAGAACGTGATGTACTGATGTGAAGCCGGTGATGTGATGTGAGGTTTAGGGCAGATTGTGCAATGTTAACTTCTTTAAATCACGTGTAAATTGAGCCTTGAATTTCAAGACCTGTATTGTGCGCCAAATCTGCAAGTAAATAAGTTTGCTCCACATAGGGTATAAGTGTATATATTTCAAACTTTCATCTTTAGAAAAACGATGCATATTTTATAACGTCTTTCTGTAGTCCGCAGATGTAACTTACGTAATTTAATGATATTTTAGAGTGTTAGTTCTTGAGTAGGCAGAGTATTTATTTAGAGCTCGGTCAGATTTTAATGACTTCATTTTCTCCAAAAAGCCCTGACAAAATTTCATCAACCTACAAACTTTTAAAAAATAGTGAAAATCTATCTACTGATTTAAAACTTATAATGTGAGTCTTTTTAATATTAATTGCTGACTATTTTTCGTCTATATTCCTATTCGGCTATCAAAGCCAAAAGCTATCAATGTCAAATCGTACCCATGAATATAAAACAGCCGCTTGACCTGAGTTTATTTTTAACTGCAGTTCATTAAATCAACTGTAGATTAACTTAAGTGTTACACTCTCACGTTATACAGTTGAGAAAAGCGTTTTTCCGCTTGGCAGCTGTAGAAAAAAGCATAGTGTGTATGTGTGCCTGTGAAATACAGATATATCGACATAGAGAATACAAAAGGTGAACTGGAAAGCCAGTACATTGAGAAGTGAAATGAACACGCTTCTGCCCATTTCCAGCCGCATGCAAATGCCAACAACGCCTTACACGCTCAGGTCTTTATTCCAACTCATAAAATATGAACATTTTTTTATAGATTAGTAGAAGAAAATTAAGACGTGATAGCCTTTCTGCAATTAAAGCTTTCTCACTCATCTTTATAAAATGAAAATCAGCTCATAACATGTATAAGGATTTGCGCAAAATTGCAAAACCAAGAAAAACGTCAGTATATCGTGAGCTCCCAGTTAATAATTTAATAAGATCAATTTAAAAGGATGGTTTGCATTGCTCATGAAGGAAAGAAAATTCAAAAGTCCACATTTTGTCTCCATTTCTTGTACGCTATTAGGTGAATATTCGGTTGACCTGTACGTTTACATGTAAGATCTTCACGATTTTCGGCTTAGTTAATAAGAGTTAATGAATAGTTTAATTGCTCTTGTGTGTACTTTTTTTTTTACACCCATTAATATAGCGAGTTAAGGTAGATTAGCCGAGAAAGGTAAAGTTTCGTGTCATTCCCTTGCCTGAGATCTACATGCTTGAAAACAACGTCATAGCAAACCTTTGATCAGATTCATTATACGTGACTTTGGCATTAAGAACATTTCTACTAAAGTAGCTTTTCAAGTTTTACATTATGTTTACTTTGCACAGGATGGGTGGACCTCTTTGCTCTATGCAGCTGGGAAAAACAATGTAGATGTTGTTTGTTTGCTGCTGGAGAAGGGTGCTGATATCAATGTACAGAATGAGGTACGTTATATACTGACAGGAGGACGGCCACATAACTTGACGGGAGATGGTGCTTTCTCATGCAGTTTACTTTTGTGACAACTGCACTTTGTATTTCAAGGCCTATACTAGGGCAAAAACCCAATGGCCCCAACTAAGAAAAATGCTCCACACAGGATATAATATGTGTGAATATTTCAAACTTCCATCTTTGGAATGACGAGGCATACTTTATCTCTTTTTTGTAGAACGGCGATGTAAGTTACGTTACTTATTACTATTTTACCGTGTTAGTTCTTCGGCAGGCACAGTTAGAGCTCGGGCACATTTTAATGCCTTTGACTTCTTCAAAACATCTGGTAATATTTCACCCATCTGCGAACTTGTTGAGTATTTTGTTGTGTATAAGGTTATTAAGCTATTAAAGCCAAAACATATCCATGAATATAAAACATCTGATTGACATGAGTTTATTTTAATCTACTGTTCACTTAATCAAACCTTTGCTTTGGATAAATTTTGTGTGATGACATTATACAGCGAAGAAAAGTGTTTTTCCGTTTGACGACTGTAGGAAATGAGGCCAGTGTGTATGTGTGCCTGTGATATACAGATAAATAGACATAGTGAATACAAAAAGCGAACTGGAAAATCAGTAGCATGGCAACAGAAATGAACAGGCCCTGTAGTTTACATATTCCAGCCCAGCTAGTACAAAGCGCATTTCCAATGCCTTATAGGAATGTCGGACTTAACGCTTATATTTTTACGCCACCAAAAAAGCTCACATTCGTATTGTTTTTATATTTCCCGTATTAACAGGTGTAGCTACATTAATTATGAGTCAATTTGTCATTAATAGCATTTTTACTGAAGTAGCCGTTCAAGTATTACATTATTTTTACTTTGCACAGTATGGGTGGACCCCTTTGCACATTGCAGCTGGGGAAAACAATGAAGATGTTGTTCGTTTCCTGCTGGAGAAGGGTGCTGATGTCAGTGCACAAAATAAGGTACGTGATATACTAATGTTAGGCCACCCACAAAACTTGACGAGAGATGGTTCTCTGGACAACTGCACGTTGTGTTTTAAAATCTATACTAAGCACCAAACCCACTGGCCCAAACTAAGAAAAATGCTCTACACAGAATATAATAATTGCTGAGTATTTTGTTGTGTATAGTGTTATTAAGCTATTAAAGCCAAGACATATCCATGAATATAAAACAGCCGCTTGACATGAGTTTATTTTAATCTACTGTTCACTAAATCAAACTTTAGACTTGGATAAATGCTGTATGGTGTCATTATACAGCGAAGAAAAGTGTTTTTCCGTTTGACGACTGTAGAAAATAAGGCCAGTGTCTATGAGTGCCTGAGATATACAGACACATTGACATTGTGTTTACAAAAGGCGAACTGGAAAATCAGTACACTGAGCAATAAAATGAACACGCCTCTGCCCATTTCCAGCCGCCTATATATGTCAGCAACGCCAGGTCTGTATTTGAACTCACAAAATATGAACATGTTTATAGGATCAGTAGAAGTAAACTAAGACGTGATAGCCTTTCTGCAATGGTAGCTTCCTAACACGTTTTCATCAAATGAATAATCACCTTTTAACATGTATAAAGCATTGCTTACAAAAAGCAAGAGAAAAGTCAGCATTTTGTGTTTAATTTACGGAGACCAATTTAAAAGGATGGTTTATATTATTGATGAAGGAAAGAAAATTTAACAGTCCACATTTTGTCTCCATTTCTTGTACACATTTAGGTGAATAATCGGTTGGCCAGTACATTTACTTGTAAGATTTTCAAGGTTTTCGCCTCAGTTGATAACAGTGCATTAATAGTTTAATTTCTCTGGTGTGTAATTATTTTATTCACGCAAATTATTTCAGCGAGTTAGATAGATTATCTGAGGTAAGTAAAGTTTCGTGTCATTTCCTTACCTGAGATCTACATGCCCGAAAACTACGTCATAGCAAACCTTTGATCAGGTCCATTATACGTGACTTTGCCATTGAGAGAATTTTTACTGAAGTAGCATTTCAAGAATTGCATTATTTTTCCTTTGCACAGGAATGAATACTCATATATAAGTAGCCGCAAAACACAAATATTATAGACTAAATTAATCCTTAATACTCTTTGCAGAGTGTAAATGTCTACTGTAATGTTAAAAAAAACAAGAAATTTCGAATTTTCATAATATATTGAACGGTTTTTTAAATTCTGGCTCTTTCAGTGGCCCTTTCTGACCATATTGTAAACAATGACATCACATAGGGTTTTTGCCACTGGATAATTGGAGACTGCCAAACTACTACATTAAAATGCACTTGTTCCATAAATACATTAACAGAATGGAAGCTGATGCAAATTATTTCTTAATGGATGTAGCATTCTTTGATGAAGACGATCCTATGCTATGGAGAAACCAGAGCTCATTCATTGTTTTGATAATGACTCTGGATCCTTGATATCGCGAGAAGAATGAGGTAAGGTTCGTGAAACATTCTACCTCGAGCGGTGGACATTAGGTAACAGGACTTGAGCATGGACAAACTAGAGAAATGTCACATGACTGCTAGTTCAGTGGTAGTATGAAGCGTTGACTGTGCTGTCCAAAGGTCCTTGTGATCAACAAGTAACTGTCACTTGTAGTAGATTGTCCAGGGATACACCAACCACATCCAGAGCGTTCCACCCGAAACGTTGTTTAACAGATCTCAAGATATTCTCTCTTAAGAGGTAAAATTGTGAGTGCACACTATCCCAACAGTAAATTAGGCAAGAAGTCTCAAGGGTTATTATGCAGATGCAGTTGTTTTCTGATGGACGAAAGGAAAAACTGGGCCTCCTATCAAAGAGTATGTCAGACAAAATAATTTTTTTTCAAATTTTCATAATCTATTCTACGGCTTTTAAAACACTGGCTGTCTTAGTGGTCCTTTCTGACGATATTGTAAACGATGACATCACATAGGGTTCTTGCCAGTTGATAATTTGAGACTGCTAAACTACTACATTAACATGCACTTGCTCCATCAATACATTAACTGAATGGAAGCTAAAACAAATTATCTCCTAATGGATGTAGCATTCTTTGATAAAGACGTTCCTATGCTATGGAGAAGACAGAACTCATTCATTGTTTTCATGATGACTCTGGATCCTTGATGTTGCGAGAACATACTGTTCGTTGAACATTGTAAGGCGAGAGGTGGACATCAGGAAAATTCAGGCAACATCTGGCAGGAGGACTCGGAACATGGATAAATTAGAAAAATCTTACATGACTGCTAGTTCAGTGGCATTTTTATAGGACTTGACAAAGACTTGACTAATGCTAATGGAGGCAAAACATATCCATCAGTATAAAACAGCCGCTGGATATAGGTTTATTTTAATCTTCTGTTCAATAAATCCAACTTTTGACTTGGATAAATGTTACATTGTGACATTATTGAGCGAAGAAAAGTGGTTTTCTCTTTGACGACTGTAGAAAATCACACCATGCAGTGTGTATGAGTGCCTGTGATATACAGACACATAGACCTAGTGATTTCAAAAGGTAAATTGGAAAATCAGTACACTGAGAATAGAAATGAACAGGCTGTGTAGTTTACTTACGCCAAGCCAGCAAGTACAAAGCACACTTCAAATGTTTTTTACGCCACCACAATGGCCCACATTTCTATTGTTTTTACCTTCCCTGTATTAAAAGGTGTAGCTACATTAATTATTAGTCAATTTGTCATTCATAGCATTTTTACTAAAGTTGCAGTTCAAGTATTACATTATGATTACTTTGCACAGGATGGGTGGACCCCTTTGCACATTGCAGCTCAGAAAAAAAATGTAGAGGTTGTTAGCTTCCTGCTGGAGAAGTGTGCTGATGTCAATGACCAGAATAAAGTACGTGACATACTGATGTGAGGTCGGACATAAAACTAAACGATAAATGGCGCTTTGTCATGCAGTTTACTGACGTGACAGCTGCACGTTGTATCTCAACACCTGTACTAAGCACCAAACCCACAGGCCCAAGCTAAGAAAAATGCTCTACAGAGAATATAATAAGTGTGAATATTTCAATTTCCATCTTTAGAAGGTCGACGCATATTTTATAACCAGTTCTTATAGAACGGCGATGTAAGTAACTTTACTTAATGGCTTTTTACCGCCTTAGTTCTTGGGCAGGCACTGTATTTTAGTTAGAGTTCGGGTACATTTTAATGACTTTTACTTCTTAAAATCCCCTGGAAATATTTCAGCCTTCTGCAAATTTAGAAAGAAATGAGCGATAAACCACGTACGGTTTTAAAACCATAATATGAGTGTTTTCGATAAGAATTGCTGAGAATTTTGTTGAGTGAAAGGTTACTAGGCTATTAAAGTCAAAACATACTCATAAATATAAATCATCCACGTGAGTATTTTTTTAAACCTACTGTTTACTTTATCAAAGTTTTGACTTGGATAAATGTCATATGTTGAAATTTTACAGCGAAGAAAAGTGTTTTTCCCTTTGACGACTGTAGGAATTGAGGCCAGCAAGTACAAAGCGCATTTCCAATAGCTATTTCAACCAAAATAGCTCACATTCGTATTGTTTTTATATTCCCCGTATTAACAGGTGTAGCTACATTTTTTATTAGTCAATTTGTCATACATAGCAGTTTTACTGAAGTAGCCGTTCAAGTATTACATTATTTTAACTTTGCACAGGATGGGTGGACCCCTTTGCACATTGCAGCCCGGGAAAACAGTGTAGATGTCGTTCGTTTCCTGCTGGAGAAGGGTGCTGATGTCAGTGTACAGGATAAGGTATGTGATATACTAATGTTAGGCCACCCACAAAACTTGACGAGAGATGGTTCTCTGGACAACTGCACGTTGTGTTTTAAAACCTATACTAAGCACCAAACCTACTTGCCCAAACTAAGAAAAATGCTCTACACAGAATATAATAAGTGTTAATATTTCAAACGTCCATCAGAGATAGTGAATACAAAAGGCGAAGTTGAAAAACAGAGAATTGAGAAGTAAAATGAACACGCTTCCGTCCATTTTAATCCGCATATAAATGTCAACAAGGCCTTACACGCTCAGGTCTTTTTTTAAATTCATAAAATATGAAAATGTTTCTAGGATCAGCAGAAGTAAATTAAGACGTGATAGCCTTTCTGCAATTATAGCTTTCTCACACATTATTATAAAATGAAAATCAGCTTACAACATGTATAAAGTTTTGCGCAAAATTGAAAGGCCAAGAGAAACATCAGTATATTGTAAACTACCAGTTAATAATTCAATAAGATAAATTTAGGATGTTGAAAGGATGTTTTACATTGCTGATGAAGCAATGAAAATTCCGCAGTCCACCTATTGTCTTCATTTCTTTTACACTTTTAGTTGAATATTCCGTGGACGTACACATATATAAGAGTTAATCAATAGTTTAATTCCTTAGGCGTGTACTTTTTTATTTACACCCACTAGTATAGAGAGTTAAGGTAGATTACCTGAGGTAGGTAAACGTTCATGTCATTTCTTTACCTCAAATTTACATGTCTGAAAACTGCGCCAAAGCAAATCTTGCACTACTTTCATTTTACTTGTCTTTGCCTTTAAGAGCATTTTACTAAAGCAGCATTTTTAGTATTTCGTTATTTTTACTTTGCATCGAATCGATGGACCCCTTTGCACTATGCAGCTCAGGAAATCAATGTAGATGTTGTTCATGTGCTGATATCAATGTACAGGGTAGGTTACGTTATATACTGACAGGAGCACGGCCACATAACTTGACGGGAGATTGTGCTTTGTCATGCAGTTTACGTACGTGACAACTGCACTTTGTATTTCAAGACGTGTACTAGACACCAAACCCAATGGCCCCAACTAAGAAAAATGCTCTACACAGGATAAAATAAGTGTGAATATTTCAAACTTATATCTTTGGAATGACGACGCATACTTTATGATCTGTTTTTTATAGAACGGCGATGTAAGTTACGTTACTTAATGAAATTTTACTGTGTTATTTCTTGGGCAGGCACAGTATTTTAGTTAGAGCTCGGACACATTTCAATGCCTTTCACTTCTTCAAAGCCCCTGGAAATATTTCACCCTTCTGAGAACTTAAAAAAAAATAAAAAAAAAACAGCGTAAATTTACGTACGGTTTTAAAACTATAATATGAGTCTTTTCGATAAGAATTGCCGAGTATTTTGTTGTGTATAAGGTTTTTAAGCTATTAAAACCAAAAGATATCAATGAATATAAAACATCCACTTGACATAAGTTTCTTATCAATCTACTGTTCATTAAACCAACTTTTGACTTGGATAAATATTATATGGTGACATTATACAGCGAAGAAAAGTGTTTTTGCGTTTGACGACTGTGGAAAACAAAGCCGGTGTGTATCAGTGCCTGTGATATACAGACACATAGACATAGTGAATATAAAAGGCGAACTGGAAAATCAGTACATTGAGCAATGAAGTGAACACGCTTCTGCCCGTTTCCAGCCGCATACAAATGTCAACAACTCTTACACGCTCAGGTCTTTATTCAAACTGATAAAATATCAACATGTTTACAGGATCAGTAGAAGTAAATTAAGACGTGACAGCCTTCCTGCAATGGTAGCTTTCTAACACATTTTCATATAATGAATAATCACCTTTTAACATGTATAAGGCTTTGCACAAATTACAAAAAGCAAGAGAAAAGTCAGTATATCGTGAACCCTCAGTTAATACTTTAATAAGACCAATTTAAAAGGATGGTTTATATAAAACGTTGAAGCCAAAAAAAAAATAATAATACAGCAGTCCACATTTCTTGTGCTCTAGTAGGTGAATATTCGCTTGACGTGTCCGTTTACATGCAAGATTTTTAAGGTTTTTTCTGGGTTGATCACAGTTAAGCAAGGGTTTAAATGCTTTGGTGTGTACTTTTTATTTACACCCCTTATTGCATTGAGTTAAGATAATTAGCTGATGTAGGTAAGCGTTCGTGTCATTTCCTTACCTGAGATCTACATGTCTGAAAACTACGTCATAGCAAACCCTTGATCATGGTTTTGACTTTCATTCAAGAATACTGGAAGTTGGAAGTCCCCGCCAAACACAAAGATTGTCGAACAAACTAGTTTGTAATACACTTTGCACAGTGTAAATGTCTACTGTAAAGTTATGGAAAACAAGACGAACACACACTATGAAGTTTTTATTCTAAAGAAACAATTTAGGTTTTCAAATTTTTAAAATTTATTAAACGCCTTTTAAAACACTGTCTGTTTTATTTATTTTAATTATTTGATTGGTGCTTTACGCCGTACTCAAGAATATTTCACTTATACGACGGCGGCCAGCATTATGGTGGGAGGAAACCAGGCAGAGCCTGGGGAAAACCCACGACTATCCGCAGGTTGCTGGAAACATTCCCACTTTCGGCCGGAGAGGAAGCCAGCATGAACTGGACTTGAACTCACAGCGACCGCATTGGTGAGAGGCTCCTGGGTCATTATGCTGCTCTAGCGCGCTAACCAACTGAGCCACGGAGGCCCCCTCTGGCTGTTTTAGTGGCCCTTTCTGGCTATATTGTAAACAATGACATCACATAAGGTTTATGCCACTGAATAATTGGAGACTGCTAAACTACTTCATTCAAATGTACTTGTTCCATGAATACATTAACTGAATGGGACCTGAAGCAAATTATTTCCTACTGGATGTAGCATTTTTCGATAAAGACGATTCTATGCTATGGAGAACTCAGAGCTAATCCATTGTTTTGATGATGACTCTGGATCCTTGGTATCGTGAGAACATAAGGTTCGTGGAACATTCTAGGGCGAGCGGTGGGCATCAGGTAACATGACTTGTAACATGGATAAATTAGAAAAATCTTACATGAGTGCTAGTTTAGTGGCATTTTCATAGAACTTGACAAAGGCTTGACTGTACTGTCCAAAGGTCCTTGAAATGAACACGTAACTGTCATTTGTAGAAGACTGTCTAGGGATACACCAAATACTTCCAGAGCGTTCCACCCAAAACGTTGTTTAATAGATCTCAAGATATTCTCTCTTAAGAGGTAAAATTGTGAGTGCACACTATCCCAACAGTAAATTAGGCAAGATGTCTCAAGGGTTAATATGCAGATGGAGTTGTTTTCTGATGGACGAAAGGAAAAACTGGGCCTCCTATCCAGTTTGCTTAGCTTTGCGCAGTTGGCAGCATACTTAGTACTTAGAAAGGTTTTAAAACCATAACATGAGTCTTTTCGATAAGAATTGCTGATAATTTTGTTTTGTAAAAGTTCATGAAGCTAATGGAGCTAAAACATGTCCATAAATATATAACAGCCGCTTGATATGAGTTTGTTTTAATTCACTGTTTACTAAATCAATCTTGTGACTTGGATAAATGTTACATTGTGACATTATACAGCGAAGAAAAGTGGTTTTCCGTTTGACGACTATAGAAAATAACACCATGCAGTGTGTATGAGTGCCTGTGATATACAAACATACAGACATAGTCATTTCAAACGGCGAATTCGAAAATTACACTTTATTTACACCAAGCCAGCAGGTGCAAAGCGCACTTCAAATGTCTTATACGCCACCACAATAGCTCACATTTGTATTATGTTTACATTCCCTGTATTACCAGGTGTAGCTACATTAAATATTAGTCAATTTGTCATTCATAGCAGTTTTACTGAAGTTGCAGTTCAAGTATTACATTTTTTTCACTTTGCACAGGTTGGGTGGACCCCTTTGCAGTATGCAGCTCAGGAAAACAATGTAGATGTTGTTCGCTTCCTGCTGGAGGAGGGTGCTGATGTCAATGCACAGGATAAGGTACGTGAAGTACTGATGTGAGGCCTGCCACAAAACTTGACGACAGGTGCTTTGTCATGCAGTTTACTTTTGTGACAACTGCACTTTGTATTTTAAGACCTGTACTAGACACCAAACCCAATGGCCCAAACTAAGAAAAATGCTCTACACAGAATACAATAAGTGTAAATGTTTTAAACGTCCATCTTTAGACGGACGACGCATATTTTATAACCAGTTCTTATAGACCGGCGATGTAAGTTACGTTACTTAATGACCTTTTACGGCGTTAGTTCTTAGACAGGCAATGTATTATACTTAGAGCTCTGGCATATTTAAATGACTTTTACTTCTTGAAAAACCCCTGGAAATATTTCAGCCATCTGCAAACTTAGAAAAAAAAAAAAATCATCGTACATTTACGTACAGTTTTAAAACCATAATATGAGTCTTTTCGATAAGAATTGCCGTGCATTTTGTTATGTATAAGGTTATTAAGCTATTAAAGCCAAAACATATCCATGAATATAAAACATCCGCTTGACATAAGTTTCTTATTAATCTACTGTTCATTAAATCTAACTTTTGACCTGGATGAATATTGTATGGTGACAATATGCAGCGAAGAAAAGTGTTCTTGCGTTTGACGAATGTGGAAAATGAGACCAGTGTGTATGAGCGCCCTTGACATACAGACACATAGACATAGTGAATACAAACAGCGAACTGGAAAATCAGTAGCATGGCAACAGAAATAAACAGGCCCTGTAGTTTACTTATTTCAGGCCAGCATGTACAAAGCGCATTTCCAATTCCTTATACGCCACCAAAATAGCTCACATTCGTATTGTTTTTATATTCCCCGTATTAACAGGTGTAGTTACATTAATTATTGGTGAATTTGTCATTAAGAGCATTTTTACTGAAGTAGCATTTCAAGTATTACATTATTTTTAACTTTGCACAGGATGGGTGGACCCCTTTGCACATTGCAGCTGAGCAAAACAATGAAGATGTTGTTCTTTTCCTGCTGGAGAAGAGTGCTGATGTCAAAGTACAGAACAAGGTACGTGATTTACTGATGTGAGGCCAGCGACAAAACTTGACGAGATGGTGTTCTGCACAACTGCACTTTGTCTTTTAACACCTGTACTCAGCACGAAATCCACTGGCCCCCAACTGAGAAAAATGCTCTGCACAGCATAAAATAAATGTGAATATTCAAATTACCATCTTTAGAAGGTAGACGCATATTTTATTGCCAGCTCTTGTAGAACGAGGAAGTAAGCCACGTTACTTAATGACCTTTTACCGCCTTAGTTCTTGGGCAGACACAGTATTTAAGTTAGCTCTCGGGCACATTTTAATGACTTTCACTTCTTAAAGTCCTCTGAATATATTTCACCCATCTGCAAAATTAAAAAAAAAAACTGCGAAAAACCACGTACGGTTTTAAAACCATAATATGGGTCTTTTGGATAAGAATTTGCTGAGTATTTTGTTGAGTGTAAAGTTATTAAGTTATTAAAGCCAAAGCATATCCATGAATATAGAATATCCACGTGACATGAGTTTATTTTAATCTACTGTTCACCTACTTAAACTTTTGACTTGGATAAATGCTATATTGTGACATTATACAGCGAAGAAAAATGCTTTTGCGTTTGACGACTGTGAAAAAAACGCCATTCTGTATGAGTGCCTGTGATATACAGACACATTGACATAGTGAATATAAAAGGCGAACTGGAAAATCAGTACATTGAGAAGTGAAATGAACACGCTTCTGCCCATTCCCAGCCACATATAAATGTCAACAACGACTTACACGCTTAAGTCTTTATTCGAACTCATAAAATGTGAACATGTTTGTAGGATCAGTAGAAGTAAATTAAGATGTTATAGCCTTTCTGCAATGGTCGCTTTCTAACACATTTTCATAAAATGAATAATCATCTCATAACATGTATAAGGTTTTTCGCAACCTACGAACAGCAAGAGAACGGTCAGTATATCGTGAACTCCCCAGTGTTTAACTTAAGGAGGCCAATTTAAAAGGGCGGTTTGTATTTTTAATGAAGCAAAGAAAATTCATCAATCCGCATTTTGTCTTCATTTCTTGTATTAGGTGAATAGTCGGTTGACCTGTACATTCACTTGTAAGATCTTCAAGATTTTCGGCTATGTTGATAACAGGGCATGAATAGTTTAATTGCTAGGGTTTGTACGTTTTTATTTTACACCCATTTTTACAGCGAGTTAAGGTAGATTAGCTGAGGTAAGTAAACGTTGGTGTCATTTCCTTACCTGAGATCTACATGTCTCAAAACTACGTCATAGCAATCTTTTGATCATCTTTTTGACTTGAAATCAAAAATACTGTTAATTGAAAGTACCAGCCAATTACAAAGTTTACAGACCAAATTAGTCCATAATACTCTTTGCAGAGTGTAAATGTCTACTGAAAAGTTAAAGAAAACAAAAAGAACGCACACTTTGAAGTGTATGTCAGACAAAATCATTTTTTTTTTCAAATTTTCTTAATCTATTAAACGCCTTTTAAAACTCTGGCTGTTTTAGTGGCCCTTTCTGACCATATTCTAAACAGTGACATCACATAGGGTTTTTGCCACTTGATAATTGAAGACTGCTAAACTACTACATTAAAATGCACTCGTTCCATGAATACTTGAATGGAACCTGAAGCAAATTATTTCTTAATGGATGTAGCATTCTTTGATGAAGACGATCCTATGCTATGGAGAAGCCAGAACTCATTCATTGTTTTCTTGATGACTCTGGATCCTTGATATCGCGAGAAGAATGTCGAGTGGAACATTCTACTATGAGCGGTGGACATTAGGTAACATCAGGCAACAGGACTTGGAACATGGATAAATTAGAAAAATCTTACATGACTGCTAGTTCAGTGGCATTTTCATAGGACTTGACAAAGACTTGACTCTACTGTCCAAAGGTCCTTGTGATTAGCACGTAACTGTCACTTGTAGAAGCTTGTCTAGGGATAACCAGCTACTTTCAGAGCGTTCCACCCAAAAGGTTGTTTAATAGATCTCAAGATATTCGGCCTTAACAGGTAAAATTGTTCGCTCACACTATCCCAACAGTAAATCAGACAAGATGTCTCAAGGATTATTATGCAGATGCAGTTGTTCAGTAATGGACGAAAGAAACAATAACGCGCCTCCTATGCAGTTTACTTAGCTTGGTGTAGTTGGCACCATACTTAGTACTTAGAGGGGTTTTAAAACCATAATATTAGTCATTTTGATAAGAATTGCTGAGCATTTTTTTATATAAGTTCATTAAATTACTATAGCCAAAACATATCCATGAATATAAAACAGCCGCCTGGCATGAGTTTATTTAAATCTAATGTTTACTAAATCAAACTTTTAACTTGGATAAATTTTACAGTGTGACATTATACAGCGAAGAAAAGTGGTTTTCCGTTTGACGACTGTAGAAAATAACACCATGGAGTGTGTATGAGTGCCTGTAATATACAAACATACAGACATAGTCATTTCAAAAGGAGAACTCGAAAATCAGTACAATGGGAACAGAAATGAACAGGCTCTGTATATTACTTACGCCAAGCCAGCAAGTACAAAACACACCCCAAATGTCTTATACGCCACCACATTACCTTATATTTGCATTATTTTTACATTCCTCGTGTTAACAGGTGTAGCTACGTTAATTATTAGTGAATTTGTCATTCATTGCATTTTTACTTAAGTAGCATTTCAGGTATTACATTATGTTTACTTTGCAAAGGATGGACGGACTCCTCTGCAGTATGCAGCTCAGGAAAACAATGTAGAGATTGTTCCTTTCTTGCTGGAGAAGGGTGCTGATGTCAATGTAGAGAATGTAGTACGTGATGAACTGATGTGAAGCCGGTGATGTGATGTGAGGTTTAGGGCAGATTGTGCAATGTTAACTTCTTTTACTCACGTGTAAATTGAGCCTTGAATTTCAAGACCTGTTCTGTGCGCCAAATCTGCAAGTAAATAAGTTTGCTCCACATAGGATATAAGTGTATATATTTCAAACTTCCATCTTTAGAAAATCTATCTACTGATTTAAAACTTATAATGTGAGTCTTTTCATTATGAATTGCTGACTATTTTACGTCTATATTCCTATTCGGCTATCAAAGCCAAAAGCTATCAATGTCAAATCGTACCCATGAATATAAAACAGCCGCTTGACCTGAGTTTATTTTTAACTGCAGTTCATTAAATCAAACTGTAGATTAACATAAGAGTTACACTCTCACGTTATACAGTTGAGAAAAGCGTTTTTCCGCTTGACAGCTGTAGAAAAAAGCATAGTGTGTATGTGTGCCTGTGAAATACAGATACATCGACATAGAGAATACAAAAGGTGAACTGGAAAGCCAGTACATTGAGAAGTGAAATGAACACGCTTCTGCCCATTTCCAGCGGCATATAAATGTCAACAACGACTTACACGCTCAGGTCTTTCTTCCAACTCATAAAATATGAACATTTTTTTATAGATTAGTAGAAGAAAATTAAGACGTGATAGCTTTTCTGCAATTATAGCTTTCTCACTTATCTTTATAAAATGAAAATCAGCTCATAACATGTATAAGCATTTGCGCAAAATTGAAAAACCAAGGAAAACGTCAGTATATCGTGAGCTCCCAGTTTTTGTCCCCATTTCTTGTACGCTATTAGGTGAATATTCGGTTGACCTGTACGTTTACATGTAAGATCTTCAAGATTTTCGGCTTAGTTGATCAGAGTTAATGAATAGTTTAATTGCTCTTGTGTGTACTTTTTTCCTTTACACCCATTGTTATAGCGGGTTAAGGTAGATTAGCTGAGGTAGGTAAAGTTTCGTGTCATGGAAAATCAGTACATTGAGCAATGAAATGAACATGCCCCGGCCCATTTCCAGCCGCCTATATATGTCAGCAACGCCAGGTCTGTATTCGAACTCACAAAATATGAACATGTTTGTAGGATCAGTAGAAGTAAATTAAGACGTGATAGCCTTTCTGGAATGGTAGCTTCCTAACACGTTTTCATCAAATGAATAATCACCTTTTAACATGTATAAAGCCTTGCTTACAAAAAGCAAGAGAAAAGTCAGCATATCGTGTTTAATTTACGGAGACCAATTTAAAAGGATGGTTTATATTATTGATGAAGGAAAGAAAATTTAGCAATCCATATTTTGTCTTCATTTCTTGTACACATTTAGGTGAATAATCGGTTGGCCAGTACATTTACTTGTAAGATCTTCAAGGTTTTCGCCTCAGTTGATAACAGTGCATTAATAGTTTAATTTCTCTGGTGTGTAATTTTTTTATTCACGCCCATTATTTCAGATTATCTGAGGTAAGTAAAGTTTCGTGTCATTTCCTTACCTGAGATCTGCATGCCTGAAAACTACGTCATAGCAAACCTTTGATCAGATTCATTATACGTGACTTTACCATGGAGAGAATTTTTACTGAAGTATCATTTCAAGTATAACATTATTTTTCCTTTGCACAGGAATGAATACTCATATATAAGTAGCCGCAAAACACAAATATTATAGACTAAATTAATCCTTAATACTCTTTGCAGAGTGTAACTGTCTACTGTAATGTAAAAAAAAACAAGAAACTTCAAATTTTTATAATATATTGAACGGTTTTATAAACTCTGGCTCTTTCAGTGGCCCTTTCTGACAATATTGTAAACAGTGACATCAGATATGGTTTTTGCCACTTGATAATGGAGACTGCCATACTACTACATTAAAATGCACTTGTTCCATAAATACATTAACAGAATGGAAGCTGATGCAAATTATTTCTTAAAGGATGTAGCATTCTTTGATGAAGACGATCCTATGCTATGGAGAAACCAGAGCTCATTCATTGTTTTGATGATGACTCTGGATCCTTGATAGCGCGAGAAGGTAAGGTTCGTGAAACATTCTGCCTCGAGCGGTGGACATTGGGTAACAGGACTTGAGCATGGACAAATTAGAGAAATGTCACATGACTGCTAGTTCAGTGGTAGTATGAAGCGTTGACTGTGCTGTCCAAAGGTCCTTGTGATTAACAAGTAACTGTCACTTGTAGTAGATTGTCCAGGGATACACCAACCACTTCCAGAGCGTTCCACCCGAAACGTTGTTTAACAGATCTCAAGATATTCTCTCTTAAGAGGTAAAATTGTGAGTGCACACTATCCCAACAGTAAATTAGGCAAGACGTCTCAAGGGTTATTATGCAGATGCAGTTGTTTTCTGATGGACGAAAGGAAAAACTGGGCCTCCTATCAAATTTGCTTAGCTTGGTGTAGATGGCACCATGCTTAGAACACCAATCCAAAAATTTGACCAAAGAATCTTTGCCCTACACAAAAGAGACCTTCTTTCTACAGTTTGCATGAGAAACTCTAAATTCTACACAAAGAGGGGATTTCCTCCAGAAAATGCGGCGTTAAGCCAAAAGTAATGCACGGCAGAATCAAAAATAAACTGCAGCAGGTAATGAAAAGGAACAATGAAAAACGCTGCAATTAAAAAATCAAATTAAGAAGAAAGATGCTAATTAAACATCCATGACACCCTCTGACAGATAAATAGAAGTGTAAAACACAAAAATCAAAAATCTCCCTGTTTCCTTTGGTGTTTGGGGTCATGGAAAAACCCTACTGTGTGGCATTTTGAATAGACTTTAAACTTGATTTCAACAGTTAATTGTTAACACAAGCACCATAGAATGCCCTAAAATGTTACAAAACATAAACTTTATGTCTTTTTTTATTTTCTGGCTGCAAAGAAATTTGCTGATGCAGTCCTTCTCGCCATTTTTGACACCCCTCTCCCAAGTCACATGGGGCTAAAATGTCATCTTTCATCAACAGATTTGCCAATATGTTTGCGAAGAATATCTAAAATTAGTTAAGGAAGTATTCCTAAAGGTAATCAATCTGTTCCAGGGTTGATTTTGTGGATTCAAATAGCGCTGTTACTGTATGGCTGTTGACAATATGATTTAGTACATTCAATAATGTACGTGTATTAAAGGGGCATAACCCATACATACTCGTGTGATGTTTACATTCCCCGTATGAATAAGCGCAGTTATGCTCATTATTAGTGAATTTGTTATTAATAGCATTTTTACTGAAGTAGCATTTTAAGTATGTTTTCATCTGGCACAGGCTTTATAACCGTAATAAAGACAATACGATAATCTCCAGTTATTCTGCCTTTCTTATGTTTGTACTATTTTATTAATATCTTGTAAAGTACAATATCTCCGCCAAATCACTGTCTTCGTTTTATTCCAACGTTATGATTTTACAGTTCAGTTTTCTATTTGGAGATTGAAGTTCAGTTTATTCAGAGGCAGGGATTGACTGCAACAAAGATAAAAGTGCATTCATTACTTACTTTAAGCGATCGGTACTTAAATTATAAAACGTGCAAATCATTGCTTACGTTTTACACATCGTCTTACACAGTTCCTAGTAAAAAAGATCTATGTCAATGTGTATCGGTTATATGCTGTAGCAACTCGCAGTAACATTCAACATTTACACATATCAAAACATGTGTCGTTGTTGCATGTCGATCTTGACATTTTCGCATGTAAAGGAATCAACTTTCAAAGACTATTTAACTTTTACGCTTATAACAGTGTACACGGTTTAAAAAAAAATACGATCTTACGATATAGTTGTAAACATGTAATCGACACAAAGCGAACTTTGGCCTAAAACCAACATGTGTACCTCTTTCACAAAACTTCTGTAGCTGTCTAATGTCTATTTGTCGGCTAAGGGTCGTGTAGCCGACTATTATAAAGAGGCCACGAAAACATTCACCAGGCTTTTCGCAAAATTGAAACTGTCTAAAGCTTAGCCGGCTTACCATAGAAATTTGGATCTATGATGATAATTATTAAATTGGCTTCAAAATATAAATAAGTTAAACTACTATGTATAAATACCGCCCAAAAATGATAATTTCTTTTTCATTTTCGTTTCTAACGAAGTTTGCCAACAAAAGACCATTTAGTCTCAATAGACAATCAAAGTAGAACAACAACAGCGAATGCGCTTTGGTGGTTTGTGAGCTTTAAAACGATCTTCATTTTCTGACCGAAGCTGATCTAATCCTATTTTTCTTGAATGAATAAATAACCGTTCACAAACTGGAATGATAACACACCTAAAGCCGGATTTTTTCCTCTTGTATTTCAAAATCTAAGACAAAAAGCTTTAGTGGATAGCCCAATTTTTCCAGAGTGAAACGGGTTAGACAGAATTGCGAGTTGGCTAATTGAGTTAGCCGTCTAAGCTTAGCCTTTACACTTTTTATAAAACGATCCTCTGGGCCCTCTTCCTTCTAAAACTTAATGCAGTTACTTGTATTTGTGAAATCCGTCGAGGCTGTCAATATAGTGGCTCGGTTAGATCGTCACCAAATAACAGAGGACCCACGCGGCCTAACGCTCGACAGACAAAAAAAAAGGAACATAAGTGCCAAAGAGGTCCATGTATTTAAGACGCTTTTTTGTGCCCAAACGCCGTGACAAACTGCCAAGGAAAGTAACGATATTTATCATTGCTTATATAACTATCGCTTGTGTAAGCCTTCATTGTTCGAGTAAAAACACACTTTGTCCATGGGTTTAACATTACAGAATAAAACGTGATTTTATCATCACTGAAATCTGAACTCCAAGCTATATGAATACAATTAACACCCATTAATGTTCATGCGAAAGGTTTGCCGTGCGATATACATTTCTGATTGTATCTACGAGCTCGTGTATACGCCTCAACCTAGCACTTCACACAGCCAAACGTCTAGAACTTTGTTTTCAGATCAGTCTGGGTCTTACTTAGGACATGAACAGTTAATTATGCTGTTTGAGATTGTTCCAATATGGCAACTGTTCGCAAAATGTATCCATTGACGGAGGACAGACATTTAATCATGCCATATACCTATGTACTTTAGGGTTTTAGATCATTGATGCCCTGTTAATTCCTTGTGAAATGGATCGAATATCTGTCGTCTGCATACTGCTATTCATTGCCTTCCTAAGTGCATTTCGATTAATTCAATATGACATTTTCTTTGAGTAAAGGAATTTTTATACCTTTTTATTTACCTGTTACATCCTCTGTGAGGTATGTTTCTTTGTCACGTTCGTACAGAGCCTTGTACAAATAGTCAATACTTTCATTTTATAAACGCGCACACGTGTTATTAAAACTGAAAAAATAGAGATTATTTTTAATCTACTAAAATCCTGTATGAACACCATGTTTTACATCCGTTATATTCTGTATACAAGCACATGTGTATGTTTCAGTTTTTCTAATAGTGATGCGTTACAGAGCGCTTTGATCTATTATGTTTATTTTTAAAGCTTTGTTATTGTTTTTTGTGCTTGTTATGTTTATTTCTAAGGCTTTGTTTTTTGTAGTTATTATGTTATATTGAATTCTTTGCTCTTATACTTTTTGCAAAATTGGCTGAACACTGGGTCTGTTTGACGTGTGGAGCCTTAACTACACTAATTATTAACTGTCTTGGACATTATTCAGGACGGGTGGACGGCTTTGAGCATGGCGTCAGCATTAAACCATGTGCGCATTGTTCTTTTGCTGACACAGAAGGATGAGGACGCCAGTGTACAGGATAAGGTATGTTATAATACGTCTATACATGTTTTATGAAATTAACTACGGTGTGTGACGGCGAATGGTACAGAATTATCTAGCTAAAATGCATCGAAAGGCAAACTCAATTTGAACTGTGGCACATGGCCCGATCACCTGGGCCATTCTATGCTATATCAGGAACAAAAGGCGAGCGTGCCCTTCTAAGTTAAAGTTTCACAGCCCATTAAGTCTATCCTGGACTTCGGGTAGTTCATTTAGTCATTACTTTGGATAGCTGTTGTTGTTATGTTATAGATATGACAATTAACCCTTTACAGATTATACAGAGTATTTCCCCAAACTTTTATAGTTGATGTAAATAAGGTTTGCACATAATTTTATAATTTACATAAAGTCTGGTTTCAGGACATTTTGTTACAAACTAAAAACGCGACAATATCACACACGACATACTGACACGTGGAGCCCGAGTAACATTTAGTGTCAAAATATGGAGTTTTAGCTGGCAATAAATGTATGCAGTATCTTTGATGGGAGACTGTGAGTATATCTGTGAACAGTGAGTAAGATAAATATGTAAATGACTAGTTAAGATATCTACTGTACCTGGAGATATGTGCAGATGAGTTTAATGTTGTAAACTGATGTCGTAATTATACATTTATATCGGAATTGACACATAGTTATGACAATCTACAGAGAGGCCAGATGTCTTTGCGCAATGCAGTAATGAACAATGATATAGAGAGTGTTCGTCTACTGGTGAAGAAAGGAGTCAGTCTCACAGCCCCGGATCAGGTATGTCGGGTAGAACCAGCTACAATTAACAGATCTTATCGATGGCCACAAGATCATAACTACATGTAAATGTATATGGTACAAGTAAGGAGTAATTCAGAAGACACGTGGATCAAACAGCTGTATTACATACTCCTCTCTCATTCAGCTGTATCATGCAAGTATATTCATACGATTGTGTATAGGAAGAGCATGTTGTTTGTTGCATCACACTATTTGAACTTTCTGATGATTTGTGAGTAGTTTGATTCTCCGTAATTCAAGATGAAAATATAGCTGTCGAGTACAGTGATTTCAAGATCTGCTTTTGTACGCTCTGAATAAATTATGTTGGTAATAGTAATGATAGCTACGGGAAGAAGGAGACAAACGTCAAAAAAAAAATGGATACAGCATGTTGGATTTGAATCCCAGACACCACAATGGTAGTACAACTATAGGCTAGCATACAGATTGTGTGGACCTAATCTTCTGCTTATAGCCGAGAACAAAATATAGAAATAATACACTGTTGCAAGCTTGATGTCCCTTTCCGCGATAAACTAAAGCGACAAATAAATTTCATGCAGTCTTACACAAACTCCCTTGTTAAGTGGATAAGAGGTTTTCTAACAGCTTTCAACACCTTTGTTGAGAAAACTAAGAGCAGGATGGAAATCAGCAGCCTGAAATACATCACAACACGTCCATGTTACACCAAGTCCAAATATTTTTGTGACCTCACATTTGTGACCATCTTTGAAGTTGTGAACGAATTTCGACGCCTCTCTTAAACTTCATACACATAGAGTCGGTCTACAGGAATGTAAAATTTTACAATTTTAAGTGGACGTTTTCAAAAAACATCTCAGTTGAAAGAAATCCAAAATAGCCGACAAAAGATACGACAAACTTTGCCCGTATTTACACGGCAACGTTATTAGGCCTACTACGCCTTGGCGCTCAACACTGGAAGGTTAGAGCAAGGAAACAGAATAGGAGTGTGACTGGATGGGGTGTCATGTCTAGTGTCTTCGGCATGATACTTCAGTGGCGGAAGGACTTCTTCAACATTGGCTCACCCTGCTGCAAGAAGATGCACATATAAGGGGGGAGAGTAAAGATGAGAAACAACTGGGTTCTTCAACTCTCAGATCAGCGATAGGCCTAACACAATATCAAAGAAACACGAAGATCCTGGAATAAGTTCAATACATATATTTTAACAAAATAGGCAAATAATACAACTAAAAATAATATACAAAACAATACAAATAATTGCAAAAATATATAGTTTCTTACTAATGGCAGCGTCAAAAATCCGGATGGAATATTCCGGCTTCCAAAGGAGAGTCAGTTGACGTAAATGAATTACAAGTGACAAGCAGATCTCCAACTCCCTGTGAAGTGTAACTTTTCAGGGCGGATGGGTTTTTAGTAGCGTCTATGATGCTGAGCTGGCGATGTGTGTTTCACTAGTCGAAAATGTTTTCAAAGGGTAAACTGAGATAGAATGTATGTAATCGCACATTGAGAGAATGAGCGATACAAGGTCGAAAATAACGGCTTAAAAACAGAAACTAGCGAAACAAAATATCACTCCGTTCCTCATTTTATAAATTAACATAAAGAACATTCTAGATGGTTTTATCGTAAACATGTTTACAACCCCTATATATTTCCAGAATGTATACCGTATGAACAAGGACACGAAACTCCTTAACACCGAAGCGTCGAGAACGCTTGATTGACGTACACAAAACACAAAACATCGACCAGACAAAATATGATACAATGTTTCAAGACGTAACAATATGTAACGCACATAATGATTCTTCGTGGTTATATTCGTTCATTCATAAGTCTATCCTAAAACATACAAAACTTTCATTAAAATCGAATGAAATTTACTATCACCTTTAGGGGTAACAAAATTTACGTAAATGTCATGTAGTTTTTAAAAAAAAGTCATAAAAAATTTTAAACTTTAAGTTTTGAAAAAGTTTTTTGGGCTATCACGTAAAAGCCACAGCTTTGAACGGGAGTTGTTTGTCATAATCCTGAGGTCATTTAGGGTTTTGTTTGATCCAGTTGTGCAGATTTTACATTTGACCTAAGTTTGCGCTATTTTGATTGGTCTGTCCAAGCCTGATTTACAAAAAAAGACTTTTTTTATACTATAAAGGTTCAATTGCCACCAAACTACATATATATAGTCACGTGTGCCAGGTTTGAGGTCAATCGGTTCAGTTGTTCTGGAGAATAAGATTCTTAAAGGCTTTTCATATAAATCCAGATGTTACGAAGTCAAACCTTTCCTCGCCAGTGTCAGCTTGGTTCTGCTCAATCACAGCTTAGTGCAGGTTGGTGAATAACCAATCCTTCATCGTGCATTCATAAGGTAGAAAGTACTACAAGATCGAGAGTGACGCCAAATCAGCGGCAACTGTGACACAAGTGATATATAACACACCTAAACGGTAAATTCCGGACTCTTGTCAGCTTTCCTGGATTAGGTCTGCATTTGAGTTGTTGAATTAATGCATCATACACACACTGTTTAACGACATGGCTCATGACTAACATGCAAAAGAATATACACCATGGAAATGATTCAAGGGGGGCAATTGTGTAAAAATGTGTGCTGATTTAAAAAATAATTTCTGGCCTGGGTTTGCGGACACGTTTTCTTGTCATCACATATAATTTATTATGTTATATAAATGATGTTATACAAATTCAAACGATCACGGCACTGTGGTACAGTTTCATTGCGGCACTGTGGTACATCGTCACGGTGTTGTGGCGCAGTGTATGGCAGCGGCACTTTGGTGCAGTGTGACCGCTTACCTACACGATATACACTAACAATCCCACTGATGACTATGAATCTGCTACATGTATGTTATTGTGAAATTCCCACAGGAGGGAGAAACGGCTGTTCATTGGGCAGTGCGAAAAAATGATGTGAATCTTGTCCGTCAGATTGTGGATCTGGGCGGAGACATCAACATTCAGAATAAGGTGAGTTGTTGTTGTTTTGGAACGTTTAACATTGTGGAATGCCTGTGGTCTTAAATGAAAAAAAAACGTACTTATACAACATATACCTTACCTGACAAAGCTGTACAAATTGTATGGAATTCTCTTTTTTTTCGTCTGAAACAAAAACAGTTTAAACATTGGAGATTCGATTCGAGAAACATTAAAAGTTGCACCATCTTTTAGGCTTATTCAATGAAAAGCCCCCTTTCCTCCTCTCGAAAACTCATTGTGACGTCACTGTGCTTAAGATTTTTCTCCTACTGTATGATTAACGCACATTTCCATTATTAGCTAAATAGATAGGTATATCATGATAATCGTGGATACAATAATGTGTTTAGACAAAGGAAGAGTTTGGAATGCACCAGAGGGCACACCATGCCCACATGCGTGGCTGTAGGCTGCCAAACTGTGCCTAGAATGCCATGCACTGAAAAGCTATTGGGCAAAGCTAAGCACGAAGTATGTAATCTGTTAAAATGGCGGCCTAAAAAAAAACTTCCAATCCTTCGATGTTTAACTATTAACTACTCAGATAACAAACACTGTTGGCAGAAAATTTAGATATTTTATTCATCCTTAAGTATAGCTTTTTTCGTACAATTATAGCTGTTTGTATAACACACTCTATTCTGAAATAGAATCTTGACTAGAATTTGGTTAAACATGACGGAACTCCAAAATGCAAGACTCTTGAATATACAGTCCTGAGCACCCAAGTACTTTGTGCAGTTATTTTGATGTTACCCAAATTTTAATCCACTACAAATGAAAGCTTGAATGTCATCAAGCCTGAAAACTTTTTCAGATAAACATGACAACCTGAGGTAGCCTAATTGTACTCCTGATGCAGGTGGACTCTGTATATTGTTCATATTCTGGTTTGTATTCTAGAAACCAGTATGAACCGTCATAAATTGTTTTGTTCGGGCGCATTTAAACCAGAAGAGTTAACTGATACGGTACACAGGAGGGAAGGACACCATTTCTCCTGGCTCATTGGAGGCAAATGATGTGGATCGCCCTCCTCTACTAGTCAGGAAAGGAACTGCTATCAAAGTTCAGGATCTAGTAGGTCATGCACAGATCAAATGAAAGGACAGTTATCTATCTCAATACAAATAAGAGATTTATGTTTCAGTTATCATCAAAAACGATTTTTTGATGTTTACTTGATAAAAAAAGGTTTGAAAGGCTTCAAAACTAAATCTAAACTCGATGGGATCAGAACTGAATATCTAAATATATGTTGAGGGTGCCTTAAATATGTTGAACAGAATTTGTGCCATAGCCCAATGTTTTTACCTTCTATACCACAGTTTGGCTTATTTGATGGGAATACATTCCCCATGTGCTCTTAATCACACAGTGATGGAATGAACAATTCGTTAGCTACATGACGAACACTCACAATGGACAAGAGAGACAATACTACAAATAGCACTGAATTATGTGAACATGTTACCGTACTGTCACCTGTTCCACAGGAACGAGACAGTTGTTTACTGGGCAGTTTGTAAAAATAATGTATATTTATATTGGAAACTGATGCTTTTTGTGGTGACAAATAACATACATGTAGAATCCATGACCTTGCTGACATTTTTACTATTTTTAACTTTTGCAGGATGGGAAGACCCCTTTGCTTTTAGCATCGAGGGCAAATAATTTGGATCTTGTTCGTTTGTTGTTAGAGAGGGGCCCTGATGTCAATGTACAGAATGAGGTACGTGGTGTACCGTACGACGATTTTCACTTCGTCTTAAATATTACACTAAATAAGACCAACACTAAAATACATGTTTTACTTTGGTTTTTTCCAGGAATACAGTCTAAATTTATTAATTTACATATTTATTTGATTTGTGTTTTACGCCATACTCAAGAATATTTCACTTAAACGCCGAAGCCTCGAAAACGCTCGACTGAATTACAATACAGGCAATAACGTACACAAAGGGAAAAATCTAAGTCAGACACCCACCAGGCAAAATAAAGAAAAATATAATGCGACGTTTAAAGACGGAGCTCGTAAAAATATGTACATTACCAAACGACTCCTCGGCGTATATTCATTCATTTATAGGTCTATCCATTAGACATACATTAGTTTTATTAAAATCGAATGAAATTTACTCTCACCTTTAGGGGTAACAAAGTTTGCGAAAATGTCATGTAGTTTTTTAAAAAAGTCATTAAAAATGTTAAACTTTAAGTTTTGAAAAGTTTTTGGGCTATAACGTAAAAGCCACAGCTTAACCGGGAGTTGTTTGTCATAATCCTGAGCTCAGTTAGGCTTTTGTTTGATCCAATTATGCAGATTTTACATTTGACATAAGTTTGCGTTATTTTGATTGGTCTGTCCAAGCCTAATTTACAAAAAGACTTTTTTATATTATAAAGGTTTAATTGCCACCAAACTACATATAGTTAGTCACGTGTGCCAGGTTTGAGGTCAATCGGTTCAGTTGTTCTGGAGAATAAGATTCTTAAAGGCTTTTCATATAAATCCAGATGTTACCAGGTCAAACCTTTCCTCGCCAGTGTCAGCTTGGTTCTGCTCAGTCACAGCTTAGTGCAGGTTGGTGAATAACCAATCCTTCATCGTGCAGTCATAAGGTAGAAAGTACTACAAGATCGAGAGTAACGCCAGATCAGCGATGACAGTGACACAAATGATACAAAACACACCTAAACGGTAAATTCCGGACTCTTGTCAGCTTTCCTGGATTAGGTCTGCATTCGAATTGTTCAATTAATGCTTAACTACAAGCGGCACTGTAGTACAATGTGAGTGTGGCACTGCGGACCAGTGCAACACATCCTTGACCAGTTTGGTTTATCAATAGATAGCTCGTGTACCTACACGATATACACTAACAATTGGGAGATACTTCTAGACCACTGGTGTCTAAGAGCCTGCTACATATATGTTATTGTGACATTCCACAGGAAGGAGAAACGGCTGCTCATTGGGCAGTGCGTAAAAATAATGTGGATCTTGTCCGTCAGATTGTGGATCTGGACGGTGACATCAACATTCAGAATAAGGTGAGTTGTTGTTTTGGAAACACACACATCACATAGGTGACAAGCTACACGTAACATTGTGGAATCCCTGTGGTCTTAAATGCAAAGATGACATTTATACAACCTATACCTTACATGAAAGAGCTATAGAAATTGTATGAAATTCTGTTGATGTTTTTTTTTTTTTAAGTTTTCTTTAGTCAGGAAGAAATACGGTTTAAAGTTCGTTATTTACTTCAAAATCTACGGATTCGAGAAACATTAGAAGTCGCGTCGTACTTTAGACTTATTTAATGAAAAGCCTCCTTCCCTGCTCCTGAATATTCATTGTGACGTCACTGTGCTTAAGGTGGTTACTCCTACCATATGATTAACGTGCATTTCCAGTATTAACTAAGTACGTACGTATATCGTTATAATAGTGGATATTATTGTGTTCAGACAAAGGGAGCGGCCTGAAAGAGATTTCTAAACCTTTGATGTTAAACTATACAATACTAAAAAAAGCACTGCTGGCAGAAAATTGATGTATTTTATTAGGCATAAAATATAGATATTTCATTTAAGTTATAGATTTTAGAAATGTCATCTTTTCTTTTAAATGAAATCAATGTTACAAAGCTGTTTGTATGATTTTTGGACTAGCATTTGGTTAGTAAACATTTCCGAACTCCTTAATACAAGCCTCCTGAATACACAATCCTGAACACCCAAGTACTTTGTGCAGTTATCTTGGTTACCAAAATTAAATCCACTACAAATGAAAATTGACTGTCATACATGTCCCTGCTCAAAGAGGTTTTCTTGTTTACGTTCTAATGTGGAGGATGCCTTGACTCGATTAAAACTTTATCAGATAAACATCAAAACATGAGGCAATCTAATTGTACTCCTGATGCAGCTGGACACTCTGTATTGTTTATATAAGACGTATACTGTAACCTGGTTTGTATTCTAGAAACCGATACGACTTCCCGTCATAAATTGTTTTGTTCCGGCGCAAGCAAACACGAAGACTTAACTACATCCGGTATTATCATATTATATTGTCATTTATGTATTTATCCGTCTTATCATGTAAATGCCTAAATAGCAGAAAACTTGAAAAAATAGCAGGAAATTAAATGACCGCTACTACACAGCCTTAAGCTAAATTAGGTAAAGCAAAAGCGATGTTACTTGTAAGTAATATGACGTCACTGGCCTAAAAGGACTAAAAATGCTGTCTTGTCTTGTCATCACATTTTAACACCCGGCACTATTAAAACAATGCGAAGGAACCAGGCCTTATCAATCATTAGTCCACCAGCAAAATCCTGGTAAATTATATAAGAATTCAGCATAATAAATCAAACAGCAAAGAGTCACAGCAGTGTGATGGTTGACAGAGTATCACCTGTGAATCTACGCTTCTTCTACGTCAGTTAGGGTTTTATTCTAACTAATTTAAATGCTAAAATTGTAACTAATTGTGTGCCCATTTACACACTGGTTAAGCAGAATTAGGTAAAACTATACAGTGATGTTAGTTCCATTTCCTTTTTAATGCAATACATTGTCGGTAAATAAAGTTGTGTGTGGTAGGTGAATCGCCGCAAGTTCTACAAGCAGGGAGAAAAGTTCGTGGTTTGTATATTATTGTTACGGTACACAGGAGGGAAAGACACTCTCACACCTGGCTCAGAGGAAGCAAATGATCTGGACTGCGTTCGTCTCCTAGTCAGGAATAGAGTTGTGAAAATTTAAGATCTAGAACGTCGTCCACACATCAAATAAAAAACCACGTTATCTATGTCAATATAAACAAGGGATTTATGATTCAGTTATCCTCAAAAACGATTTTTTTAATGTTAATTTGGTAAAAAATATTGAAAAGGCTTCAAACCTATTTGAAGACTCGAGGGAATCGCTAAATTTGTAAATATACTTGAAGGATGCCTTGAATATGTTAAACAGAATTTGTACCATTGCCGATTATTTCTACCGTTTATAACACAGTTTGGCTCGTTTGACGTGCACACATTCCTGATGTGCTCTTAAAGAGGCAGACATCACATCAGTTACGGTAATTTACCAGAAAGACGCCCAGATATATGTGCCGAACGGTGGCGCAAGTATGCAGTAACAAACAGTTCACGACTTTACTCAGACTGTGCCACTGAAATCTTCTGGTTAAAACACAATCATTTGCCACGTACATTTTGCCCTGATACCAAACTTTAATTTTACATAAATGTCCGCGCCGTGGAAATAAAATAAATCATATAGGTATATATATAAATATATATAACACAGTCATGTAATGTAAAATTAATGTTATGTACGCAGTTTTGGAGAGTTTACATGATTTAATCCTAGGGTGCCAACCTCGTTAATGTTTATTTGCTTTGGTCGGTGTTTTAAGAAATGGGAATCATCTAAAAAGTTTTTTCCAAATAAAAACCTGAATGTGTCAAAATTCTCCGGCCCTTTCTTGACACTCAAGCCTGACTTCATTTACATACTATTTTCAACTTTTACAGGATGGAAAGACGCCTTTGCTTTTAGCACTGAGGGCAAATAATCCTGATCTTGTTCGTCTGTTGGTAGAGAGAGGCGCTGATGTCAGTGTACAGAATGAGGTATGTGGTGTACAGTTTCACATTGCCTCTGACTCTAGACTAAATAAGACCAACACTAAAATGCATGTTTTACTTTAGATTGATTTCCAGGAAGACAGCCTAAACTGATTCTCCATTGAGGTGCCCTGGTTCCTGCGTGCGTGAAAATATTAGGGGGTACAACATACTGATAAAAAATAAACAAACACAGATTTGCTCCCAAAACCCTGAAGAAAATGTTGCTAACATTACAATATAAATTGCCTGCATACAATTGTGCCTGTATTTAGCAGGTAGTTTTGGCCAATGGTCGCTCCGTGTTTTCTTAAACTAATCTCTTAATATCCTGGCAGTCCATATGACAGAGCTTTTACTTTTTTGGGGGGAGAACTTTGGGGGGGGGGGGTGATAAATAATAATTGTAAGACAAACCTTATATCGAGGCATAAAGGCGTGTTATTGTGACATCCCACAGGAAGGAGAGACGGTTTTGTTTTGGGCGGTAAGGAAAGATGATATGGACCTTGTTCGTTTGCTGATAAATCACGGAGCCAATGTCAACTTACAGAATAGGGTACGTGTTGTATGGTTACATTTATTAAAAAGGAGAGCATGTTGGAGCAAGAGCCATTTTACACACCTAGTTTTATCTCTCAATACATGTATGCACAAAGATCAAAGAAGGAAAATTATTGACTTTGGGCATGAATTATATACACTATGCAGCCTCTGGCGTAAACACAGTATTATGTATTCGCAATCTACACCTAATTAAAGGTGAAAAACAAAAAAATAGATCAACATATCTCTGCCCATTATGTTGCAAAAAAATTCATGCACGTTCGTTGATACATTTACAGTTTCGAAAAAAGAAACTTTTGCAGATAAATAGACATGTACATACTATGCTAGGGTTTAAGATGGCCGACGTCTAAAATCCAGACTGATATTTGTCACCATTCATATTTGCTGCAAAACATTTCATATTGGCTACACTGTTACGTCCGCAGAATAGAATGGCGTCTTTGAATTTGCAATTAATTTGATATCACTAGTCTTGAAGAACTCAACATGCTGTGTTGTCATCACATTTAACATACATTACCATTAAAACAATGCAAAGCTACAAGACCTTATGGATCTATCGTCTACCAGCTGAGTATAGGGATATAATGTAATAAATCTTATAACACAGAGAGTAGCAGCAGTGTGATAGTTGACAAATAGTCATCTGTGAAACATTTTCTTTTCATACAATGTCAATTATGGTTTTATTCCAACTACTTTCGTAAATGCTTAAATGGCAGCCAATTGCTCGACCGTTAGCACCATGCTTTAGGCACAATTAGGTAAAAACATACATACATTTTTTTGGCAATATGTTTTAACTTAAAACTTTGGTTTAATGAAGTTTTGCGTGACAGGTGAATTAGCACAAGTTCTGCATTCGGGAGATAAGGTCGTGGTTTGTATATTATTGTTACGGTACGCAGGAGGGGGGAACATCATTATCCATGGCTCATCGGAGGCAAATGATCTGGATCGCTTTCGTCCCCAAGTCAAGAAGGGAGCTGATGTCAAAATTCAGGATTTGACATGTGGTCCACAGATCAGTTGAAAAAACACGTCACCTATGTCCATATACACAATGGCTTTATGTTTCAGTTGTCTCACAAACGATTTTAATGTTAATTGGGTAAAAAAATTGTTTAAAAAGCTTTAAAGCTAATTCTATACTAGATTGAGTCTGAACTGAATGTGTAACCATTTTTGAGGATGCCTCGAACATGTAGAACAGAGTTACTACAATTGCTAAATACTTTACCGTGTAAACCACAGTTTGGTTTATTTTACGAGAATACATTCCCCATGTACTCTTAAAGAGGCAGATATGACGTCATTTACGGTGATTTACTAGAATTACGCCCAGATATACGTACCGAACGGTTGCGCAGGTGTGCAGTAACAAACAGCTCACCACTTTACACAGACTGTGCTACTGAGATCTGCTGCTTAAAACACAATCAGTTGCCACGTACATTATGCTCTGATACCAGAGTTTGATTTTACATAAATGTCCGCGCCGTGGAAATAAATTATATCTTACAGGTATATGTATAACGCAGTCATGTAATGTACAATTCGTTAGCTATATATCGAACACTCACATTGAACTAGACAGACAATAATACCAATAACACTAAATCAAGTCAACATGTTATCGTCATGTCACCTCTTCCACAGAAACGAGACAGATGTTCAATGGGCAGTTTGTAAAAGCAAAGTATCTTTATACTGGAATCAGATGCCTGGAGTGGTGACAACTGGTGTAGAATTGTAGAATCCAAATGTTTAGAAATAAAGCTAATCTGTACACAGTTTTAGAGAGTTTACATTATTTGTTAATGCTAGGATGCCAACCTCATTAATGCTTCATTGATTTTGTCGGTGTATTCAAAAATGCGATCATCTAAAAATCTCGGCACCCTTTTTGACACTTAGCCCTGACTTCATATACATCCCTTTTTATGACATTCAAACTTGACTTTATCTACATACTATTTTCAATTGTTACAGGATGGAAAGACGCCTTTGCTTTTTGCACTGAGGGCAAATAATCTGGATCTTGTTCGTCTGTTGGTAGAGAGAGGCGCTGATGTCAATGTACAGAATGAGGTAGGTGGTGTACAGTGCGATGATTTTCACATTGTCCCTTCTTATGACTACATAAGACCAACACTAAAATGTATGTATTACTTTGGGTTTGTTTCCAGGAATAAAGTGTAAATTGTTTTTCCGTTAAGGTACCCTGGCTCCTCCGTGCGTGTAAATGTTAAAAGATACAAAATACCAACAAAAATAAACAGATTCGCTTCAAAAACCCCGTAGAAAATGTTGTTAACATTATTGCATACATTACCCACTTACAAATGTCCTTTGATTTTTTAGATATTTATGGCCAGTGATCTCTCAGTAGTTGAAACCTCGTCAAATTCTCAGTTACGGTAATTTACCAGAAAGAGGTTTTAACACAGACTGTGCTACTGAGATTTGCCTGTTTAAAACACTATCAGTTGCCACGCACGTTATACTCTGATAGCAAACTTTGATATAACATAAATGTCCAAATAGATTCCTTATGTGCCCTTAAATGTGGTAGATATGACGTCAGTTACAGTAATTTGCCAGAAAGACGCCGAGATATATGTACCGAATGGTGCGGCAAGTGCACAGTACCAAAGACTTCAGGGCTTTGCTCAGACTGTGCTACCGAAATCTGCCTGCTTAAAATAAAATCAGTTGCCACGTACATCATGTAGTGATACCAGACTTTGATTTTACATAAATGTCCGCGCACTGGAAATAAAAGAAATCATCCAGGTGTATATGTAAGTGGTAAGAGCAGTCATTGAATGAACAATCGGTTAGCTACATGACGAACACTCACACTGGACAAGGCAGACAATACTACAAATAGGACTGAATTATGTGATAATGTTACAGAAATGAAGCTAATGTTATGTACACAATTTTGAAATGTTTATATTATTTATTAATGTTAGGATGCCAACCTGGTTAGCGCTGGATTGATTTTGTTTTTGTTTTCGGAAATGGAATCATCGAAATTTTATTCCCAAATACACAAAACAGTGTGTGTCAAAAGTCTCCGTCTCTTTTTATGACATTAAAGCTTGACTTTATCTGTATACTATTTTTATCTTGTACAGGATGAAAAGACGCCTTTGCTTTTAGCCCTGAGGGCCAATAATCTGGATCTTGTTTGTCTGTTGGTAGAGAGAGGCGCTGATGTCAGTGTACAGAATGAGGTGTGTGGTGTACAGTTTCACATTGCCTCTGACTCTAGACTAAATAAGACCAACACTTAAATACATGTATTACTTTAGGTTGATTTCCTGGAATACTGTGTAAATTGATTCTCCATTGAGGTGCCCTGGCTCCTCCGTGCGTGGAAATATTAGGGGGTACAACATGCCAACCAAAAAACAACAGATTTGCTCCAAAAACCCTGAAGAAAATGTTGCTAACATTATAGTATACATTGTCAGCATACGAATGCCCATGTATTCATTAGGCTATGGTTATGGCCAATCGTCGCTCAGTGGGTTTTTAAACTAGCCTTTCCACCAGTTCAATATCCTGGCAGTCCAAATGATAGAGATACTACCTTTTGGGGGAGAGATTGGGGGGTGCGGCGATAAATAATAATTGGAAGACAAACCTTGTATTGAGACAGTATATAAATGGCGTATTTATTGTGACATTCCACAGGAAGGAGAGACGGTTTTGTTTTGGGCGGTGAGGTCAGATAATATGGAGCTTGTTTGTCTGCTGATAAAGCACCGAGCCAATGTCAACGTACGGAATAAGGTACGGGCTGTATGGGTATTTAGAAGTAGAGCATGTTGCACCAAGAACCATTTTAAACACTTAGTTTAAACTCTAAATACATGTATGAGCAAAAGTCAAAGACGGAAAATTATTGACTTTGCCATGAATTATGAATGCTCTGCCGTCTCTGGCGTAAACACAATATGACATGAACAAAAATGATATTATGTCTTCGCAATCTACACCTAATTAAAGGTGAAAAAATAAACAAAAAATAAGATTAACATTTCTCTACCAGAATATGTTGCAAATAAATTCATGCACGTTCGTTTATACATTTGAAGCGCATTTGCCGTCTAGAAAAAAGAAACCTTTTGCAGTGACAGACAAATCGACATACTATTGTACAGTGAGGGAGTTATCGAGCATATACGATGGCCGCCGTGAAAAATCCAGACTGATATTAGTGTCTATTTCTAGAATGGTGTCTTTAGATTTGCAATTAATTTCACATCACTGGTCTAGAAGGACTCAAAATTCTGTGTTGTCATCACATTTAACATACATTACCATTGAAACAATGCAAAGGAACAAGACCTTTTGGATCCTTAGTCCACCAGCAGAGTCGGGGAGTGTAGGGATATAATATAATAAATCTTATAAGACAGAGAGTAGCAGCAGTGTTATAGTTGACAAATTGTCACCTGTGAAACATTGCTTCTTTTCATACAACGCCAGTTAAGGTTTTATTCGAACTACTTGCTTAAATGCTTAAATGGCAGCCAGTTGCGCGCCCGTTAGCAACATGCTTTACGGGGAATTAGGTAAGAACATACAGTAAAATTGGTTACAATATCTTTTCTTTGCAATTTGTTTGAGCTTCGGTGTAATGAAGTTTGCGTGGTAGGTGAATTAGCACAACTTCTGCAAGCCAGGAGATAAGGTCGTGGTTTGGATATTATTGTTACGGTACGCAGGAGGGGGAAACATCATTATCCATGGCTCATCGGAGGCAAATGATCTGGATCGCTTTTGTCTCCAAGTCAAGAGGAGAGCTAATGTCAAAATTCAGGATCTGACATGTGGTTCAAAAATCAGTTGAAAAAGCACGTCACCTTTGTCCATATAAACAATGGGTTAATGTTAATTGGGTAAAAAATTGTTTAAAAGGCTTTAAAGCTAATTCTATACTAGAAAGAGTCTGAACTGAATGCGTAACCATATACTGAGGATGCCTCGAACATGTAGAACAGAGTTACTACAATTGCTAAATACTTTACCGTGTAAACCACAATTTGGTTTATTTTACGAGAATACATTCCCCATGTGCTCTTAAAGAGGCAGATATGACGTCATTTACGGTGATTTACTAGAATTACGCCCAGATATACGTACCGAACGGTTGCGCAGGTGTGCAGTAACAAACAGCTCACCACTTTACACAGACTGTGCTACTGAGATCTGCTGCTTAAAACACAATCAGTTGCCACGTACATTATGCTCTGATACCAGACTTTGATTTTACATAAATGTCCGCGCCGTGGAAATAAATTATATCTTATAGGTATATGTATAACACAGTCATGTAATGTACAATTCGTTAGCTATATATCGAACACTCACATTGAACTAGACAGACAATAATACCAATAACACTAAATCAAGTCAACATGTTATCGTCATGTCACCTCTTCCACAGAAACGAGACAGATGTTAATTGGGCAGTTTGTAAAAGCAAAGTATCTTTATGCTGGAATCAGATGCCTGGAGTGGTGACAACTGATGTAGAATTGTAGAATCCAAATGTTTAGAAATGAAGCTAATCTGTAGACAGGTTTAGAGAATTTACATTATTTGTTAATGCTAGGATGCCAACCTCATTAATGTTTCATTGATTTTGTCGGTGTATTCAAAAATGCGATCATCTAAAAATCTCGGCACCCTTTTTGACACTTAGCCCTAACTTCATATACATCCCTTTTTATGACATTCAAACTTGACTTTATCTACATACTATTTTCAATTGTTACAGGATGGAAAGACGCCTTTGCTTTTTGCACTGAGGGCAAATAATCTGGATCTTGTTCGTCTGTTGGTAGAGAGAGGCGCTGATGTCAATGTACAGAATGAGGTAGGTGGTGTACAGTGCGATGATTTTCACATTGTCCCTTCTTATGACTACATAAGACCAACACTAAAATGTATGTATTACTTTGGGTTTGTTTCCAGGAATAAAGTGTAAATTGTTTTTCCGTTAAGGTACCCTGGCTCCTCCGTGCGTGTAAATGTTAAAAGATACAAAATACCAACAAAAATAAACAGATTCGCTTCAAAAACCCCGTAGAAAATGTTGTTAACATTATTGCATACATTACCCACATACAAATGTTATTTGATTGTTTAGGTATTTATGGCCAGTGATCTCTCAGTAGTTGAAACCTCGTCAAATTCTCAGTTACGGTAATTTACCAGAAAGAGGTTTTAACACAGACTGTGCTACTGAGATTTGCCTGTTTAAAACACAATCAGTTGCCACGCACGTTATACTCTGATAGCAAACTTTGATATTACATTAATGTCCAAATAGATTCCTGATGTGCCCTTAAATGTGGTAGATATGACGTCAGTTACAGTAATTTACCAGAAAGACGCCGAGATATATGTACCGAATGGTGCAGCAAGTGCACAGTACCAAAGACTTCAGGGTTTTGCTCAGACTGTGCTACCGAAATCTGCCTGCTTAAAATAAAATCAGTTGCCACGTACATCTTGTAGTGATACCAGCCTTTGATTTTACATAAATGTCCGCGCACTGGAAATAAAAGAAATCATCCAGGTGTATATGTAAGTGGTAAGAGCAGTCATTGAATGAACAATCGGTTAGCTACATGACGAACACTCACACTGGACAAGGCAGACAATACTACAAATAGGACTGAATTATGTGATAATGTTACAGAAATGAAGCTAATGTTATGTACACAATTTTGAAATGTTTATATTATTTATTAATGTTAGGATGCCAACCTGGTTAGCGCTGGATTGATTTTGTTTTTGTTTTCGGAAATGGAATCATCGAAATTTTATTCCCATATACAAAAAACAGTGTGTGTCAAAAGTCTCCGTCTCTTTTTATGACATTAAAGCTTGACTTTATCTGTATACTATTTTTATCTATTACAGGATGGAAAGACGCCTTTGCTTTTAGCCCTGAGGGCCAATAATCTGGATCTTGTTCGTCTGTTGGTAGAGAGAGGCGCTGATGTCAGTGTACAGAATGAGGTGTGTGGTGTACAGTTTCACATTGCCTCTGACTCTAGACTAAATAAGACCAACACTTAAATACATGTATTACTTTAGGTTGATTTCCTGGAATACTGTGTAAATTGATTCTCCATTGAGGTGCCTGGCTCCTCCGTGCGTGGAAATATTAGGGGGTACAACATGCCAACCAAAAAACAACAGATTTGCTCCAAAAACCCTGAAGAAAATGTTGCTAACATTATAGTATACATTGTCAGCATACGAATGCCCATGTATTCATTAGGCTATGGTTATGGCCAATCGTCGCTCAGTGGGTTTTTTAAACTAGCCTTTCCACCAGTTCAATATCCTGGCAGTCCAAATGATAGAGATACTACCTTTTGGGGGAGAGATTGGGGGGTGCGGCGATAAATAATAATTGGAAGACAAACCTTGTATTGAGACAGTATATGAATGGCGTATTTATTGTGACATTCCACAGGAAGGAGAGACGGTTTTGTTTTGGGCGGTGAGGTCAGATAAAATGGAGCTTGTTTGTCTGCTGATAAAGCACGAGCAATGTCAACGTACGGAATAAGGTACGGGCTGTATGAATATTTAGAAGTAGAGCATGTTGCACCAGAACCATTTTAAACACTAAGTTTTATCTCTAAACACATGTATGAGCAAAAGTCAAAGACGGAAAATTATTGACTTTGCCATGAATTATGAATGCTCTGCCGTCTCTGGCGTAAACACAATATGACATGAAACAAAAATGATATTATGTCTTCGCAATCTACACCTAATTAAAGGTGAAAAGATAAACAAAAAATAAGATTAACATTTCTCTACCAGAATATGTTGCAAATAAATTCATGCACGTTTCGTTTATACATTTGAAGCGCATTGCCGTCTAGAAAAAAGAAACCTTTAGCAGTGACAGACAAATCGACATACTATGGTACAGTGAGGGAGTTATCGAGCGTTTACGATGGCCGCCGTGAAAAATCCAGACTGATATTAGTGTCTATTTCTAGAATGGTGTCTTTGGATTTGCAATTAATTTCACATCACTGGTCTAGAAGCACTCAAAATTCTGTGTTGTCATCACATTTAACATACATTGCCATTGAAACAATGCAAAGGAACAAGACCTTTTGGATCCTTAGTCCACCAGCAGAGTCGGGGAGTGTAGGGATATAATATAATAAATCTTATAAGACAGAGAGTAGCAGCAGTGTTATAGTTGACAAATTGTCACCTGTGAAACATTGCTTCTTTTCATACAACGCCAGTTAAGGTTTTATTCGAACTACTTGCGTAAATGCTTCAATGGCAGCCAGTTGCGCGCCCGTTAGCAACATGCTTTACGGGGAATTAGGTGAGAACATACAGTAAAATTGGTTACAATGTCTTTTCTTTGCAATATGTTTGAACTTCAGTGTAATGAAGTTTTGCGTGGTAGGTGAAATAGCACAACTTTTGCAAGCCAGGAGATAAGGTCGTGGTTTGGATATTATTGTTACGGTACGCAGGAGGGGGAAACATCATTATCCATGGCTCATCGGAGGCAAATGATCTGGATCGCTTTTGTCTCCAAGTCAAGAAGAGAGCTAATGTCAAAATTCAGGATCTGACATGTGGTCCAAAAATCAGTTGAAAAAGCACGTCACCTTTGTCCATATAAACAATGGGTTAATGTTAATTGGGTAAAAAATTGTTTAAAAGGCTTTAAAGCTAATTCTATACTAGAAAGAGTCTGAACTGAATGTGTAACCATATATTGAGGATGCCTCGAACATGTAGAACAGAGTTACTACAATTGCACCCTTTTTGACACTTAGCCCTGACTTCATATATATCCCTTTTTATGACATTCAAACTTGACTTTATCTACATACTATTTTCAATTGTTACAGGATGGAAAGACGCCTTTGCTTTTTGCACTGAGGGCAAATAATCTGGATCTTGTTCGTCTGTTGGTAGAGAGAGGCGCTGATGTCAATGTACAGAATGAGGTAGGTGGTGTACAGTGCGATGATTTTCACATTGTCCCTTCTTATGACTACATAAGACCAACACTAAAATGTATGTATTACTTTGGGTTTGTTTCCAGGAATTAAGTGTAAATTGTTTTTCCGTTAAGGTACCATGGCTCCTCCGTGCGTGTAAATGTTAAAAGATACAAAATACCAACAAAAATAAACAGATTTGCTTCAAAAACCCCGTAGAAAATGTTGTTAACATTATTGCATACATTACCCACATACAAATGTCCTTTGATTGTTTAGATATTTATGGCCAGTGATCTCTCAGTAGTTGAAACCTGGTCAAATTCTTAGTTACGGTAATTTACCAGAAAGAGGTTTTAACACAGACTGTGCTACTGAGATCTGCCTGTTTAAAACACAATCAGTTGCCACGCACGTTATACTCTGATAGCAAACTTTGATTTCACATTAATGTCCAAATAGATTCCTGATGTGCCCTTAAATGTGGTAGATATGACGTCAGTTACAGTAATTTACCAGAAAGACGCCGAGATATATGTAGGCCTACCGAACGGTGCCGCAAGTGCACAGTATCAAAGACTTCAGGGCTTTGCTCAGACTGTGCTACCGAAATCTGCCTGCTTAAAATAAAATCAGTTGCCACGTACATCATGTAGTGATACCAGACTTTGATTTTACATGAATGTCCGCGCACTGGAAATAAAAGAAATCATCCAGGTGTATGTGTAAGTGGTAAGAGCAGTCATTCAATGAACAATCAGTTAGCTACATGACGCACACTCACAATGGACAAGGCAGACAATACTACAAATAGGACTGAATTATGCGAATATGTTACCTAAGTGTCACCCCTTTCACAGGAACGAGACAGTTCTTTATTGGACAGTTCGTAAAAACAATGTATCTTCATACTGGAAACGAGTGCCTTGTGTGGTGACAGCTGGTGTAGAATTGTAGAATCCAAATGTTCAGAAATAAAGCTAATGTTATGTAGACAATTTTGAAGTGTTTATATTATTTATTAATGTTTCTCAGTTGGTTTGTAAACTAGCCTTTCCACCAGTTCAATATCCTGGCAGTCCAAATGATAGAGATACTACTTTTTGGGGGAGAGATTGAGGGGGGGCGGGTGAGGCGATAAAAAATAATTGGAAGACAAACCTTGTATTGAGACAGTATATAAATGGCGTATTTATTGTGACATTCCACAGGAAGGAGAGACCGTTTTATTTTGGGCGGTGAGGTCAGATAATATGGAGTTTGTTCGTCTGCTGATAAAGCACGGAGCCAATGTCAACGTGCGGAATAAGATACGGGCTGTCTGGGTATTTAGAAGTAGAGCATGTTGCACCAAGAACCATTTTAAACACTTAGTTTTATCTCTAAATACATGTATGAGCAAAAGTCAATTATTGACTTTGGCATGAATTATGAATGCTCTGCCGTCTCTGGCGTAAACACAATATGACATGAACAAAAATGATATTATGTCTTCGCAATCTACACCTAATTAAAGGTGAAAAAATAAACAAAAAATAAGACTAACATTTCCTTACCAGAATATGTTGCAAATAAATTCATGCACGTTCGTTTATACATTTCAAGCTCATTTGCCGTCTAGAAAAAAGAAACCTTTTGCAGTGACAGACAAATCGACATACTATGGTACAGTGAGGGAGTTATCGAGCGTTTACGATGGCCGCCGTGAAAAATCCAGACTGATATTAGTGTCTATTTCTAGAATGGTGTCTTTGGATTTGCAATTAATTTCACATCACTGGTCTAGAAGCACTCAAAATTCTGTGTTGTCATCACATTTAACATACATTACCATTGAAACAACGCAAAGGAACAAGACCTTTTGGATCCTTAGTCCACCAGCAGAGTCGGTGAATGTAGGGATATAATATAATAAATCTTATAAGACAGAAAGTAGCAGCAGTGTTATAGTTGACAAATTGTCACCTGTGAAACATTGCTTGTTTTCATACAACGCCAGTTAAGGTTTTATTCGAACTACTTGCGTAAATGCTTAAATGGCAGCCAATTGCGCGCCCGTTAGCAACATGCTTTACGGGGAATTAGGTAAGAACATACAGTAAAATTGGTTACAATATCTTTTCTTTGCAATATGTTTGAGCTTCGGTGTAATGAAGTTTTGCGTGGTAGGTGAAATAGCACAACTTTTGCAAGCCAGGAGATAAGGTCGTGGTTTGGATATTATTGTTACGGTACGCAGGAGGGGGAAACATCATTATCCATGGCTCATCGGAGGCAAATGATCTGGATCGCTTTTGTCTCCAAGTCAAGAGGAGAGCTAATGTCAAAATTCAGGATCTGACATGTGGTCCAAAAATCAGTTGAAAAAGCACGTCACCTTTGCCCATATAAACAATGGGTTTATTGTTCAGTTGTCCTCAAAAACGATTTTTAATGTCAGTTGGGTAAAAAAATGTTTAAAAGGCTTCAAAACTAATTTTAGACTAAATGGAGTCTGAACTGAATGTGTAACCAAATATTGATAATACCTCGAACATATAGAACAGAATTACTACAATTGCTAAATACTTTACCGTGTAAACCACAGTTTGGTTTATTTTACGAGAATACATTCCCCATGTGCTCTTAAAGAGGCAGATATGACGTCATTTACGGTGATTTACTAGAATTACGCCCAGATATACGTACCGAACGGTTGCGCAAGTGTGCAGTAACAAACAGCTCACGACTTCACACAGACTGTGCTACTGAGATCTGCTGCTTAAAACACAATCAGTTGCCACGTACATTATGCTCTGATACCAGAGTTTGATTTTACATAAATGTCCGCGCCGTGGAAATAAATTATATCTTATAGGTATATGTATAACACAGTCATGTAATGTACAATTCGCTAGCTACATTTCGAACACTCACACTGAACTAGGCAGAAAAATACTACCAATAACACTAAATTATGTCAACATGTTGCCTTCATGTCACCTCTTCCACAGGAACGAGACAGATGTTCATTGGGAAGTTCGTAAAAAATAATTTATCTTTATACTGGAAACGAATGTCCTGTATGGTGACAACTAGTGAAGAGTTGTAGAATCCAAATGTTTAGAAATGAAGCTAATGATATGTACACAGTTTTAGAGAGTTTACATTATTTGTTAATGTTAGGATGCCAATCTCATTAATGTTTCATTGATTTTGTCGGTGTATTCAAAAATGCGATCATCTAAAAATCTCGGCACCCTTTTTGACACTTAGCCCTGACTTCATATACATCCCTTTTTATGACATTCAAACTTGACTTTATCTACATACTATTTTCAACATTTACAGGATGGAAAGACGCCTTTGCTTTTAGCCCTGAGGGCAAATAATCTGGATCTTGTTCGTCTGTGGTAGAGAGAGGCACTGATGTCAATGTACAGGATGAGGTATGTGGTGTACTCTAGACTGAATAATACCAACACTAAAATATATGCATTAGTGGGTTTAATTCCATACTGGTATATATGTAACTGCGTAACTGGTTTTATTTCCAGGAATACAGTCTAAAATGATTATCCATTGAGGTACCCTGGGAGCCCTGTGCGTGTAAATATTAGGGGGCACAAAATAACAACAAAAATAAACAGATTCGCTCCAAAAACACGTATGTCATGCTTTAGTACCAAACTTTGATTTGACATGAATATACGCACCCTGAAAATAAAAGAAATCATACGGGTATATTGTTATGTATGACTATTTGACGTTTTCATGTACTGTTAGTCTGCGGACCTTTGTGTTATATACTATCCAAAAAAAGAAACGCATAGGTGTTTTGTTTTATTTTAAAATGAAATAAATACATTTTGTCTTCATTTTATGAGCAAAATGTGTTTTAATATTGTTAATAGTCACAGTTAGCACACATTTTATTCCTCAAAACATTTCTTGGTGGAAAATGTTGAGTTTGGAGGCCGTTTTTGGAAGAAGTAAAAAATACAGCACCACACTGTATCACGTGCAGTCTTACACGCCGAACTTACGCATGGAAAGCATGCAGTGTGTGACTATAAAACCGCAACTTCGGGCCGGAAATCGGCGTCTTTCAAGTGGTGTTTTCAAGCTGATTCAACATGCCACGTCTTGACACTGTCACAAGAAATATTGCCCTTGGAAGACTTCAAGCTGGAGAGTCCCAATCGTCCATTTCTAGGCGTCTACACGTCAGCCAGAGCACGATTTCACGGCTTGCTGCCCGCTACAACAATACTGGGACAACAAATGACCGTCGGCGTTCAGGTCGACCACGTGTCACTACAGCGGCCCAAGATCGCTACATAAGGGTCCTCCATTTGCGTGACCGTTGTGCTACAGCTGAAAGCACAGCAGCCAGCATACCGGGACTGAGGAAGATATCAGGTCAGACAGTGCGGAACAGGCTGAGGGAACATGGACTGAGAGCCAGGAGGCCTTATGTTGGGATCGTGCTGCGTCCTCACCATCGCGCCAATCGCCTCCGATGGTGTAACAACGTGACTGCATGGAATCTACGCAACTGGCGACGCATTTGGTTCAGTGATGAGTCCAGATTCCTATTGCAGAGACGTGATGGTAGAAACCGGGTTTACAGATGTGCTCACGAGCGTTATGCCCCTAACTGCGTACGCCAAGTGGACAGATTTGGTGGAGGGAGTGTGATGATGTGGGCAGCAATATCGTATACTGGTCGTGCAAATCTTGTCCACGTTCAGGGAAATCTTACGGCCGTACGCTACCGAGACACCATCCTGCAGCCACACCTCTTACCTGTCATTGACGTTCAGCGGGAGTTGTTCCAGCAGGACAACGCCAGACCGCACACGGCACGTGTCACAAGGGACTTCCTCGCCGAAAACAATGTAAATGTGCTACCCTGGCCGTCCCGTTCCCCGGATCTTAACCCAATTGAGCATCTGTGGGATGAACTTGATCGACGTCTACGCCAACGTCAACCTCAACACCAAACGCTTCAAGAGCAAGTTGCATGTTTGCAGCAGGAGTGGCAGAACATTCCCCAGGCCTCTATCCAGCGTCTCATCCAGTCCATGACAAGGCGTGTCAGAACTGTTATTCGTGCCCGTGGTGGTCACAACAGATACTGACATTCCACTCAAGTGGGAGACTCATTGTGAGTGTCTTACCTCAAGTTGATGGCCTTGTTGTCTAGATATGGACCCTTCCTTAATCTGTGTAAAAAATATTTGCAGAATAGCAATTCTTATTTAGTTATGCATAATTGAAAAGACTGCATCATCTCCGCAAAAAACCGGGTTATGCGTTTCTTTTTTTGGATAGTATATGTTATAGGGGGGGGGGGGGGGGAGTTGGTTTGCGCTGGCGCTTTTCCGGCCCAAAGGGCCGATGCGCGCCAAAACTTGGCGTCATTGAAAATGCTTTTAAGCTGGATAGTATATAAAGGGAGAGTATATTATTTAGGACAAGGAGAAGAAGTTTCAATACTAGTGCTATGGATATTGTAGCATTATAGCCGACGAATTTTGGGCTTCATGACTAAAAAAAAGAGGGGTCATTATTCACTATGATGACCGTTTCTTAATGTACAATCCATATTTACAGTACAAGATGGGCAGGTACAGGGGTTAAAGAGAGATTTTGGGAAAGGTGGGCGGTAGAACACTCAAGATGTTATAACATATATGGAACACAGAATATAGTACAGGAAGAGCTGAACAGTATACATACACAATACCTAGACAAAAAAACAGCGTCAGCTCATATCAGTTCTGTTCGGGTAAAAAAAACGACAACAACCACTTTAAAAGCAACAAATAGGCCGATCCAACCATGTTAACATTAAAAAAAAAAAAAAAAATATAGGATATAGGTCGATAGAAGGTATAAATATGTCTGGACGCGGTAAAGGAGGCAAAGGTCAACTTAACCCCCTTTCTTGTACAGGCGTTCATTGAGAGTGGTTTTTCATAGTGTTGTATATTTGATTTTTTTTTGGATTTATTTGTGATAGCTTTCGGTCTTGTAAATTCTAAATTAATAATACACGTTTGTTGCTTAGTATTGGGCTTTTTGACAACATTATTTTTTTTTTTTTTTTTTTTTTTTTTTGGCTGATAAGCAGTCACACCTGATAATAGAAATATAGTTAATCCATAGAAAAAAGTTCTATAATTGATTGTATATATAGTAATATATAGTGTGTATAGTAATATATAGTGTATAATAGTAATATCGTTAGTATTATATAGTAGCATAGGGCTATAAGTTACTATACTTTAGGTATAGTGTACAATTGTGGGATAGGAAATCCTGTACTTACACTGTCTCTTCCACACCTAACAGAGCGCCTTTCGTCTTTTCTCCCTGGCTCGGAGCAGCTCCCGAGCAACTTCTGCTATTTTTAACTGTCGTCTTGTAATAACTCCCCTGTGCATACACCACTATAGTCATTAGTTACAGCCATGGATGAGGCAGAAGGAGACGACATGGAAGTCGTGGAAACGCGATCCACTACAAAACGAACGCGCGATTTTTCAACAGATAGAAGCTCCCAGGAAGGGAAGAAAGCAAAGCAGGTGGGTCAGAAGCAGGGAAATAACAATAACAATGTTGTAATTTCATCTATGGGGGGCTTACCCGTCACTGGGTGGAACCCAATTAAATTTGGTCAGAGTTTACAACAAGCAATTGGCAATGTAAAACAAGTAAAGAAAATTAACGGTAAAGACCTAATGATTGCTTGTAATAGTGCCACTCAAGTCAAAAAGGCACTCAGCATAACAACGCTGATGGGAAGAGATGTCTCCTGCAGGCTGCACTCCAATATCACCCTTTCACGTGGGGTGATTTATGGGTTAGGGGAAGACATCACTGAAGAAGAAGTACAACAAGCACTGAAAAAATACAAAGTAACGAAAGCACAGCGTCTGACTAAAGGGAAGGAAAAAACTAAAACCAAATGTATGTTGTTATATTTTAATTCTGATGCACTACCGGAAGAAGTTTCTCTCGGTTACGAAATATTTCCTGTCAAGCAATATGTTCCACCCGCCATACGTTGCTTCAAATGTCAGTCCTTTGGGCATATTTCAGGGGAATGTAGGGGACGCCAGCGATGCCCAAGATGTGGCGGTCCCCATACATTTGATGAATGTCACAACCTGGATCGCCCCAAATGTGTCAACTGCGGGTCCCTGAGCCATAGCTCGGCGTATATGGGTTGCCCATATAGAAAGCAGGTATGTAAAGCGCAGTTCATAAAGGTTACCAAGAAAATTTCTTTTGCTGATGCTTTAAAATCAGTACGTGAAAAAGATAACCCCCATAGAATTCACCCAGAGGGGTCAAATGAGCGAGCTCTAACAGAAGGGCCGGTAGAAGATACCCCCCCTGAACAGCCCCATTCTATTACGATTACACCCGTCAAGCCAATCCTTAGGACCATAGCTACTCAAACCCCACGTGGTGAACCCACTCAGACAGACGATATGTCTTTCACAATGGCCACAAGGCTTATCGCCATCTTTTCGGAAATACTAATAAAAGTCTTCGAAATCGAAGACCCTAAGAGTTTGGTACAAGTAGTGTTTAGCATCGCTCAGAGTCGTCTTGGCTCTGAGGCTGTTGATTTTAAAAGACTGAACAATATTCTATTTCCTGTGTCCTCGGATGATGAACATTCATAATGTATCCTTTATATAATATAAATATATATTCCTATCTTGTTTTACCTTTTTTATCAATGACTTTTAACATGTTACATCAGAATATTTGCGGTCTTGGCGCTCATGGAGAGGAATTCAAGTGTTATATTCAAAATCTTAAGCCCGCTCCTCATGTTATATGTCTTCAAGAAACTTTTTTAAAGCCACATATGGATTTTACTTACCCTGGGTATTTTATAGGTAGAATGGATAGGAATACAGACGGGAGAGGGGGCCTGGCCATGCTTCTAAAAGACGGCCTATCCTTTTCAGAACTAAAGTTACCTCCCTTTAACAATATTGAGGCACAATGTTTTAATATTGCTACGAGGTCTGGTGCACCCACAAGTGTTGTTAATATATACAATCCTTCTAGTCGTATTGATAGAAAAGATTTTGATACTCTTATGTCTTATATTAATAGCACTTATATATTGTGTGGGGATTTTAACGCTTACGGACCCTTATGGGGTAGCATTACAACGAATTTCAATGGAAGGGTAATGACTGCTCTAGTTAATGATTATGAAATGTGTGTTTTAAATGATGGGACGGGCACTCGTGTAGATCCTCATTCTGGTAATCTGTCTCACTTAGACCTTACTCTTTGCTCAGCAGATATAGGTCTGTCTTTTAATTGGTTCGTTGATACCATAAGCCCTTGTCCTAGCGACCACTTACCAGTTCTAGTCACCTGTAATATAGACCACCATGTGAATCCTGTAGGCCAGCCTCCCAGATGGTGTATGAAAAGGGCAAACTGGGATGTATACAAAGAAGAATGTTTGAGGTCTTTTTCTCAGGATGTGTATAATAATAATGTTGATATTTTTGCAGATAATGTACTTAATCCATTGATGTGGCTGCACAAAAATGCATTCCAAAATCCTCAGGTAAGGTGTCTAGTAAAATACCTGTTCCTTGGTGGAACGACGATTGTTCTAATGCTATAAAAAATCGGAAACGTTTAAAAAATCGTGCAAAACGCACTCGCCTATACCAAGACATTGTTTTATTTAAACGAGCTAAAGCTGTAGCACAGCAGGTGATTAAAACAGCTCAGAGAGATCACTGGCGACAATACTGTTCGAATTTATCTGAAAATACAAATACCAAAGAAGTCTGGAATAAAATAAACTCGATTAAAGGTAAAAGAAAATCAAATAACACCCCAACTATTGTTCATAATAATAGTAATTATGTTACTAATATTGACAAAGCCGATATGTTGGCAGACAGTTTCTCTTTCGTTTCCAGTTCAAACAATTATTCTCCTGAGTTTATATCCCATAAGGAAAATATTGAAGAAATGCATCCTTTTAATAATATTCTTTTTGATGACATGCCAATTAACAATGATTTTTCTTTACTAGAATTAAAGCAGGCCTTATCCTCATGTTCGGATTCGTCACCGGGTGAGGATACTATTACGTACTCCATGTTGTACAATTTGCCATATCACTGTATGACTATATTACTATTGCTCTACAATGCCGTTTGGTCTAGTATGAAACTCCCGGCTAAATGGAAAACGGCAATTGTTGTGCCCGTTGCTAAACCAGGTAAGGATCCCTCGTTCACATCTTCGTACAGGCCTATAGCCCTCACGTCCTGTCTCTGCAAGGTCATGGAGCGTATGATAAATTCTAGATTGATGTGGTTTTTGGAAAAACACAATATACTTAGTCCAGTACAGAGCGGTTTTAGAAACAAACGTTGTACTACTGACCATGTGGTTAATTTAGAAACCTCCATCAGACACTCTTTTAAATATAAAGATTATCTACTTGCCGTGTTTATCTTCCTTGCAGGCCATGTCAAATTATGTCTGGTATAATTCCTCATCACTTGTATTTGAAATACTACATTTATGTACCACTCTTCGTTACCAGGGCGCCTCTGTGAGTTTTGACTGGGTACCAGCTCATGTCGGTATTGTTATATGTTATAAGCATAACAGGCCCTGTTATATATGTACAGCGCGGACCTGGCCGAAAGCACCTTGTTCAATGCTCTGTTTATTTAACTGGCTGTTCATTGGCTGTTAATTCTGTTTTGTTGTTGTTGAACTGTCTGTAAAACTGTACGTCTCATTTTATATATAAAGCATTGTTTACATTGTAATATTGAGTCACTGAGTCTGTTTTCTGTTGCCGTTTTCAATACCGTAACAGAAATTGGGGGCTTGTCCGGGAACGGATTGTTTCCCTTTTGTTTTGCACTGGATATTTGAAGTTAAAAACAAGTGAGAAGCGATTGCTTAATTTTAACGGTGAATGATTCAGTGGCTAAATATTTATAATGGGAGATTTTGATCCTAAACAGTTTGTTAATGCGCCCGATCAGGATGTTTTTGAGAGTTTAAAGAAGGAAGGCTTGGTTAAGGTAGGGACATTTTTAGGTTTGTCCATAAAGTCTTCATGGAGGAAAAGAGATATGCAGCATACTTTGTTGAAACATTTAGTGGAGATAGGGAAGTTTGATAGTTCTGCATTATCTGATTATGAGTTCGAGGGTCAAATGCCGAGCTTAAGTTTAAGCAGTTTGAGTTAAAGTTGAGATTGGAGAAAGAGGAAAGAGAGAAAGAGAGGGAACATGAGATACAGTTAGAAAAGTTGAAAATGCAGAGGGAGAGAGAGGAAAGAGAGAGGGAAGTGCAGAGAGAGGAGAGGGAAGTACAGAGAGAGGAAAGAGAGAGGGAAAGAGAATTGGAGTTCCAAATGAAAAAGTTAGAGGTAGAGAGAGATGAGAAACTGGGTCCTTCCGGTAGACAGGGTTCAGGATTTGATGTGACCAAATACATTCGGTTAGTTCCATCCTTTCAGGAAAAAGAGGTGGATAAGTTGTTTCTGCATTTTGAGAAAATTGCAAATAGCTTGAAGTGGCCTAAAGAGTTCTGGACTATGTTATTACAGAGTGTGCAAATTGGAAAGGCCAGGGAAATTTACACTCAGTTAAGTGTGGAGAATGCTTCCAATTATGACTATGTGAAAGAGGTCATTTTGAAGGGTTATGAATTGGTGCCTGAAGCTTCCCGCCAGAAATTTCGTAACTGTGAAAAAGGTAGAGATCAGACATACGTTGAGTTTGGTCGAGCTAAGGAGCAGTTGTTTGATCGCTGGTGTATAGCCAAGAAAATAGGCAGGGATTTTGAAAGTTTGCGTCAGCTTGTGCTGGTAGAAGAGTTCAAGCGTTGTATTCATAATGATGTAAAGGTGTTCGTTGATGAGCAGAAGGCGAGTACACTTGAAGAGGCAGCCAGTTTAGCTGATGATTATTCCTTGACACATAAGGTTACATACACGGGTAAGCCATTTAATTCATTTACACGTAGAAATACCCAGTCACATGCAACAGGTAGAGGTAGCTCTACACAGAAGAGTTCTACACCAGGCTCCAATGGTTCTACAGCTCATGGTTCACGTAGTTCAGATTGGAATGGTAGTCCTCGAAATAGGGTCACTTGTAATTTTTGCAAGCGGGTAGGTCGCGTGATGAGTGAATGTTACAAGTTGAAAAGGATACGGGAAGCTCAGAATGAGTCTAAGCCCACAGGTCTTTGTGTTGCAATGCACAAAACATTGCCGGAAGTTACATCAGCAGTTAAAAAAAGATCTGAGTTAGCTGATACGGGATTGGATAAGATTCCCAAATGCTCTATGGATAGCTTCGCTCCGTTTATCAATTCTGGTTCAGTGTCGCTTAGAAGCGACATGTCTTGTGCTACCCCTATAAAGATATTAAGGGATACTGGGGCATCTCAGTCTCTGTTGTTGATGAATACTCTGCCCTTTTCTGAAGAGTCATACTCTGGGGTTCGTGCCCTTATTAGAGGTGTAGAGTCTAGTGACTTTGTCAGTGTTCCCCTTCATGATATTTATTTGTCATCAGATTTGATATCTGGACCTGTCCGGGTAGGCATTAAGCCTTCATTACCTTTTGAGGGTATTCATTTGTTGTTGGGAAATGACTTGGCACATGATAAAGTTACTGTTGATCCCTTAATGGTTGATAAGCCTTCTCTGAATTCAGTCACAGAGCCAGTTGAAAGCGAGATAGCGGGTTTATATCCGTCCTGTGTTGTTACAAGAGCTATGTCTAGAAAAGTCAGTACAGACCAGGGTAGTACTGTTGATTTGAGTGAGACTTTTCTCAACAACATGTTGGATGGAGATTCTTCCAAATTAGACAGCCAGCAGGAAGTAGATACTAATTTTGTTAGTGGTGATCAGCCATTTTGTAGGACTGAGTTGATTGCTGAACAACACAGTGATCCAAGTATTTCTTGCTTGTTTAACGATGCAGCTAAAGATGGTGAATCTTTACCTGACCCATGCTACTACTATGTCAAGTCTGGCATATTGATGCGGCAGTGGAGGCCTCCCGATGTTTCGTTGGAGGATGAATGGGCAATTAAGCATCAGGTAGTTGTGCCCAAGTCTTATCGTAAAGACATACTGACCATAGCGCATGAAACGCCGTTAGCAGGTCATTTAGGTGTTAATAAGACCTATCATAAGATTCTCAGTCATTTTTATTGGCCAGGAATAAGGAAAGATGTTACTGAATTTTGCAGGTCTTGTCATGCATGTCAGTTAGTGGGGAAACCTAACCAGACAATCCCCAAGGCAGCCTTGAGGCCTATTCCTGCAATTGGCGAGCCATTCAGTAGAATCTTAATAGATTGTGTTGGTCCGCTACCTAAGACAAAGTCTGGAAATCGGTATATGTTAACCATAATGTGTACTTCAACTCGTTTCCCTGAGGCAATTCCACTAAGGAATATTACTGCTAAGACTGTAATTAAGGCTGTAGTTAAGTTCTTCACCATGTTTGGTCTGCCTAAGTCAGTACAGTCAGACCAGGCTTCAGATTTCATGTCTGGTGTGTTCGAACAAGTTATGCATGAGCTAGGTATTAGCCAGTATAAATCCTCAGCTTATCACCCACAAAGTCAAGGAGCACTAGAGAGATTCCATCAGACACTGAAAAGTATGATAAGAACTTACTGCTTTGAGACAGGGAAAGATTGGGACGAGGGTGTACCTTTGTTAATGTTTGCTGTAAGAGAGTCTGTACAAGAGTCACTTAGATTTAGTCCATTTGAGCTAGTGTTTGGCCATACTGTGCGTGGTCCACTACAGTTGTTCAAGGAAAAGTTTGTGTCTGGTGATAGTGACAATGTTAACCTATTACAGTATGTGTCAAGTTTTCGTACTAAGCTCAACAGAGTATGTGAGTTAGCCAGAGAGAATCTTACAGCTTCTCAGAAGAGTATGAAAACTAAGTATGACAAAGAGACAGTAAGACGCAGATTTGAAGTTGGTCAGAAGGTATTGGCCTTACTTCCAGTTAGTGGTAAGCCACTTGAGGCTCGTTATTTTGGACCTTATGTAGTAGACAAGAGGCTAAGTGATCTTAATTATATTATTTTCACTCCTGATCGGCGCAAATCTAGACAACTTTGTCACATTAACATGTTAAAGCCATATGTAGACAGAGATAGCACTGATCTCAATGTTGTACATCCTAGTGGAGTTGTTACCTCTAACTTATGCCCTGATTCAGCTGTTAGGGATGATCAAGATTTTGACTTAAGGTTCCGGTCAGCCAAACTCCAGAATTCAAGTATTCTTGAGGACATTGATTCTGTGTTGGGTCATCTGGAATATCAGCAACGCCAGCAGTTGAAGGATTTGGTTCGTCGATATGAACATTTGTTCCCTGATGTTCCAACCAGGACTGAATCCATCTACCATGATGTTGAAGTTGGAGATTCCAAGCCGATTAAACAGCACCCATACAGACTGAACCCAACTAAAACTGAATACTTGAGAAAAGAAGTTCAGTATTTACTGGAAAATGATCTGGTCGAGCCCAGTAACAGTAACTGGAGTTCACCTTGTATTCTTGTGCCAAAACCAGATGGGACGTACCGTATGTGTACAGACTATCGCAAAGTGAATGCCGTCACTAAAGCAGACAACTTTCCCATTCCAAGGATCGACGACTGTATCGATGCCGTGGGAAAGTCCAACGTTGTCTTCAAGTTTGACCTATTGAAAGGATTTTGGCAAGTACCGCTCACGCAGCGCGCTCGTGAGGTGTCAGCGTTTGCTACCCCAGATGGTTTATACCAGTACAAAGTCATGCCCTTTGGGATGAAGAACAGCCCTGCCACCTTTCAACGACTTGTGAACAACGTTACATCAGGCCTTAAAGGGTGTCGTGTTTACATCGACGATGTAATTATATTCAGTGACACTTGGGAGGAACATTTAAATATCATGGAGGCATTATTTGCGAGACTGTCCCAAGCCAATCTTACAGTAAATTTGGCCAAGTGTGAGTTTGGTTGTGCTTTTGTCACATATCTAGGGCATGTTGTCGGACAGGGTCAGGTAAAACCTGTTAATTCTAAAATCAGTGCTATCTCTTGTTTTCCAGTGCCAAGTTGTAAGAGAGAGTTAAAGCGTTTCTTGGGCATGGCAGGTTATTATCGAAAGTTCTGTAGGAACTTTTCATTTGTTAGTGAGCCATTAACTCAGCTGTTAAAGAAAGGTGCTAAATTATTGTGGTCCATTGAGTGTCAGAGATCTTTTGATAGATTAAAGGCCATGCTAAGCAGCGGCCCCATACTTGTAGCACCTGATTTTAATTTACCATTTAAGCTAGCTGTTGATGCTAGTGATATATCTGCTGGGGCAGTTTTGTTACAAGAAAATGAAACAGATCACGTTGATCACCCTGTATGTTTTTTCTCTCGCAAATTTGACAAGTGCCAGAGAAATTATTCGACAATAGAAAAGGAGTGTCTGTCCTTGATTCTAGCATTACAGCATTTTAAAGTATATGTGACTTCGTCAAGTTACACCATTGTTGTGTATACAGATCACAATCCCTTAACCTTCTTGCACAAACTAAAAGGTGAAAACCGAAGATTGTTACGGTGGAGTTTGCTTTTGCAAGAATTTAATCTAGAGATTAGACACATAAAAGGGAAATATAATGTGATTGCTGATTGTTTGTCACGTGTCTAGTTGGTTTTCTGCAGCTTTGTTTTTAAAGACTGTGGTAAACGTTATTATTATTCATGATTATGAATATGTTAAAGAAAGTTTTATGCAAAACTTTCTTTCCCTGAAGGGTGGGGGTGTTATGTATGACTATTTGACGTTTTCATGTACTGTTAGTCTGCGGACCTTTGTGTTATATGTTATAAGCATAACAGGCCCTGTTATATATGTACAACGCGGACCTGGCCGAAAGCACCTTGTGCAATGCTCTGTTTATTTAACTGGCTGTTCATTGGCTGTTAATTCTGTGTCTAAGAATAGTTGAATCCACCTGGACCGTATATAAGCCGTGCTTTCTGTGCAGAGTGGAGGTATTTTTGCTGCATCCACTGGGAGCCAGGAGAGTGTGCGACGCTCTCGTATCGAGTCCATTATATTTATATGAGTTGGTGATGCCAGTTTCATTTAAGAGGACAGTTTTTTATGCCGGCACCGTTTGTGTACCACAGTAGTACTGATGTCTGGTTTATGTGAATTTCTGCGGAAGTCACGTTTATTGGTGTTCGGATCTTTATTATGATTATACAGTGTGGACTGTGTAATTTGTTTAACACGCTGACCTCACCTGACCGACAAGGTCGTCAAGGACTCTAAACTGAAGTTTTCAGTTTTGCAAAGGACGTTCGTTCTGCCACAAGGTGACATTACTCTACGTCTCTGAACGGCTCGTTTGTGAGCTTCTGCGGGAGCTGTGACTGATCTGAAGTGGATTATACCTCCATGCCTGTATTTACCCTGTGTTGTGCTCTGCGGGTGTGACGTCATTCAAAGGCTTGACTGTTCCAGTTCTGTGTAACCTGTGTACTGTGTTCGTGTTCGCTAACCTGGCGAAGTACCTGTCTAGGACAATTTGTGACTTGTGTGAATTGTGTGTTTATCCCATGGTCTTTACATTGGATTTCCTGGAATACATTCCTTGGGATGCAAAGGTGAACTGGAAACTTGTAAAGACCGGTAATACTGATGTGTATGTTGTTGTTGTTGAACTGTCTGTAAAACTGTACGTCTCATTTTATATATAAAGCATTGTTTACATTGTAATATTGAGTCACTGAGTCTGTTTTCTGTTGCCGTTTTCAATACCGTAACAATATATGTAACTGGTAAGACAGTCATGGAATGTACAATTTGTTATCTATAGGATGAATACTTACAATGGACAAGACAGGTAGTACTACACATAGCACTGAATTCTGTGAACATGTTGCCTTACCGACACCTGTTCCTCAGGAACGAGACAGTTGTTCATTGGGCACTTCGTAAAAATAATGTATCTTTATACAGGAAACTGCCTTGACTGGTGACAACTGGTGTAGAATTGTAGAATCCAAATGTTCAGAAACGACGCTAATGTTATGTACACAGTGTTTGCGTTATTAAATGTCAGCATGCTAACCGGTTCAGTGCTTGATTTTGTTGGTGTTTTCAGAAATTTAATTCAATTTAATTCTTTATTTGTTTACTGAGGATATCCCACAACCCATGGGCCACTAGGGGGTCTCCTCAAACTTATATACATCATACATTTATATAATCAAAACTTGATAGTGAAGAATAAAATATTTACAATATTTACAATACACATAGGCATCCAATACTGCACACAATCATATACTTCATTAAGTACCGATTATATAACAGATTTAGGAATGGGTTTCAGTCTTAGCACTTTGTACCTTAAAAGGAGCTTGTTTGAACTACTTGGTGAGATTCAGAAATGTAATTATATAGAATTTTTTCCCAAATATAAACCTGTATGTGTCAAAAGTCTCCGGCTTTTTTTTTGACACTTAACCCTAACTTCATCTACAAACTATTTTTAACTTGTACAGGATGGAAGGACGCCTTTGCTTTTAGCCCTGGGGGCAAATAATCTGGATCTTGTTCGTCTGTTGGTAGAGAGAGACGCTGACGTCAATATACAGAATAAGGTATGTGGTGTATAGTTACGATGATTTTCACATTGCTCTGACTCTAGACTAAATAAGACCAACAGTAAAACGCATGTTTTATTTCTGGTTTATTTCCAGGAATACAGTCTAAATTGATTCTCCATTGAGGTGTTCTGGTTCCTTTGTGCGTGTAAATATTAGGAGATACAAAATACCAACCAAATTAAACAGATTCGCTTCAAAAACCCCGTAGAAAATGTTGCTACCATTACAGTATGCATTACCCACATACGGATCTTCATTAAGTTGTTAAAATCTTGGCAGTTCATATGAAAGGATTACTATTTTTGTAGGGGTTAGTTGGGGGGCTGATAACTAATAATTAGAAAACGAACCTTGTATCGAGACAGTATATAAATGGCATATTATTGTGACATCCCACAGGAAGGAGAGACAGCGTTGTTTTGGGCAGTGAGGACAGATGATATGGACCTTGTTCGTCTGCTGATAAATCACGGAGCCAATGTCAACGTACAGAATAAGGTACGTACTGTATGGTTATTTAAAAGGAGAGCGTGTTGGACCAAGAACAATTTTAAACACGTAGTTTTATCTTAAATACATGTTGCGCAAAAGACAAAGAAGGAAAATTATTCACTTCCCGCATGTTCTATATATATTATGTCGCCTTAGGCTTAAACACAATATGACATGAACAAAAATGATATTATTAGGTGAAAAGACAAAGAAAAAATTAAATCCACATCTCTATACCCAAATATTATGCAAATAAATTCATGCCGGTGTGTTTATACATTTCAAGCGCATTTCCAGTCCAGAAAAAAAGAAACATTTTGCAGAGACATACACATGTACATGCTAAGGTAAGGTAAGGGAATTTGGCAGTGTTTAAGATGGCCGAACGTCTAAAGTCCAGGCTGATATTTGTCTCCATTTATATTTGCTGTAAATGGCCCCATCTAACCTTCCATGTTAAGTCCACAGAATAGAATGGCGCCTTTGGATTTGCAATTATTTTGTCATCACTGGTCTAGAAGGACTCCAAATTCTGTGTTGTCATCACATTTAACATACATTACCATTGAAACCATGCAAAGGAACCAGGTCTAATGGATGCTAAAGCCACCAGCAGAATCGGGGAATATAGGGATACAATATAATAAACCTTACAGCACAAAGAGTAACAACGGTGTGATAGTTGGTAAATTGTCAGTTATGAGAACGTCACTTGTTTTCATACGCCAGTTATGGTTTTTGTACTGACTTCTTACGTAAACACTTAAATGGTAGCAAACTGCCCGCCCTTTAGCACCAAGGTTTACGGAGAATAACGTAAAAAAATACACAGTGGTGTTAGTTGCAATTTCTTTTTTATTGCAAAAGTGTTTGAACTTAAAGTTTTGGTGAAATGAAGTTTTACGTGGTAGGCGAATCGGCGTAAGTTCTGCATGCCGGGAGATAGGGTGGTTTGTATATATTAGTTACGCTTCACGGTTCGATAAATGCGCCGAACGGTGCAGCAAGTGTGCAGTAACAAACAGTTAGTGATTTTACACAGACTGTGTTACTGAAGTATGCCTGATTCAAATGCAATCACTTGCCACGCACATCATGTAGTAATACCAACCTTTGATTTTAGATGAATGTCCGCGCCCTGGAAATAAAAAAATCATCAATGTATATATGTAACTGGTAAGACAGGAATGGATTGAAAAAATTGTTATCTACATGACGAGCATTCACAATGGACAAGACAGACAATACTACAAATAGCACTGAATTCTGTGAACATGTTACCTGACTGTCACCTGTTCCACAGAAACGAGACAGTTGTTCATAGGGCGGTTCGTAAAAGTAATGTATCTTTATACGATACTTATTTCCATTTGTGTTCATATAGAGACTGCATATAAAGATTTTTGAAAGTATGACAAAACGGTAGAATTTTTATCACCAATGCATCAAAACAGCTGTCGCAATTTCAGTATTTTATGCCAACTGGAAGTCTTGCAAAATCTGTAAAACACCAAAGAGAATTTAAGAACATACGATCAAAATTCCCCGAGAGATTGACCAGCACAGTGTATTGAAAGATACAAGCAACAGAATTTATGTGGGCCTAAGGCTGTACATTTCAACCTTGAGTACAGCCCCTGTTCATTTCAGTAGCCATTCTACCTTAAATTCGCTACATTGTAAACCATTGAAACAAATGATATCAACAGCTTAGTTTCCGATGATTTGTCCAGTTAACATCCGTGACAAAACACCTAGACTCTAAACAGTTCTGAATGCTAGCATATTTATTTGCAGAAGCAGGCTTAAGGGGCGTTTCCACCGAGCACGATAATCGCTGCGATTCCCGCAACGGTTCGCTCTGCGGCAGCCGCAGACGATCACTTCTATGTAAATATTTACAACCGTCTCCACTAAAACCGATGCAGGAATCGCGTTGCAAAAAGCCGCTGCGTTTCCCGCATCCAGTCGCTCGCTCGACTGATTTCACTGCGGTTTCTGTTGCGTCATTACGTTGGGTTGGCTGGTAGAGGTTGTAGTGCACTGACCCTGGGTGTGTCTCAGTGCACATCCACTGTAGGTGAGACGTGGCAATATCACATAACAGAAACATGGACATAAAGGAGAGAATAATTTTGGAAGTTAAAAAAAGAATCCGGTATTATTTGATAAGTCGAATCCGAATTACAAAAGACCGGACTTGAAAGAAGACATCTGGTCAAGTATTGGGGAAAAGCTGGGAATTTCAGGTGAGTAAAGCCTGTGGAAATCACTTCATCGTTTTATTAGACAATCCTCGGGGCAAAAAATTAACATATGCCCCCTAGCCCCCTGTCTAGTAAAATTTGCTGTTGGGCTAGTACATTTTATGGAACACTAGCCCTACTGGCTATAGCCATTTTGAATACATAAAATCACTAGTCAGGGTAAAGAATGGACAGTAAACTATCAGAATACTTTCAATATTCTTTATGATCGGCTTTTAATCTGTTGGCTATGATCTCCATGATCCATCAGAAAAATAAAGACTTGTCACCTGTAATATTGTTCATAAATACCAGTTTGTAAGCTAACATGAATGTACATATGTCAGTGATTTCCAACTCCTCAAAGCTGTGGGCTAGCTACATGCTCAGTGGGCTAGTTAATTTCTTGTCGCACTAGCCATGCAGTCTAGAGATTGAAAACAATTAAATTCAAGCCCTGATCATATAGTGAGAATTTAATTAGCACGACCGAAACAATATTCTCGCTAACCAAGCGATGGCGCCAGCTGCTGACGAAAAGTACGTTTTGTACTTGTTTCTAACTTCCAGTGCGTCGTTAGTTGCATGACATCCCACGGTGACTCAAATTCCTCTAAAATACCGTCTGGTATGGGTTCATTTTCATTAACTGCTTGGGAGTAGCTTTGCTGGTTTTGACTCTGCAACATGTTATGAAGCACACATGTCTCTCGCACAAACGGAATCCACGTTTTCTGGGCTCAGTGGTACTTTCCTGTGATACATTCGCCATCGACTTGGTAAAATACCGAATGCGTTCTCGGAAATTCGTCGAGCGAAAGGCGATAATTGTAAATCGTGTCTTCACCATTCAGTCCACGGCCGGGTACTGGGCACATTGTGTGGGTCGTGAGTGGGAAAGCTTCATCGGCAACCAGTACATAAGGCATTGACCCTAGTTCTGGGGTGTCCAGCACTGTTTGTCATTGGTAAGGCCCGAGTGTGTGATTTTCAAGCTTTTTACCTAAAGCACTGCTCTTGAATAACCCGCCATCACTGTTCGAACCATACCCACCAACGTCTATTACGCTGAAGCAGTACTTGTCATCCCCAAGGCGAGAAGCACGATTGAAAATGTACCCTTGTAGTTATAATACGTGGATCCTGAAGCTGGGGGAGTAGTGATTACAACATATGCTTCCATCTAGTGCCCCAAAACAGTTGGGAAAATTCCAACGCTCAGAAAATTCTTTTTCTATATTTTCCCAGTCATCTGTAGTCGGTTCGCTCATGTAGATGGGTTGCAGCCTACGCCAGATAGCACACACGTCTCTGACAATCTTGCTAACCGTAGATTTCCCAACACGGCAGCTGAAAGATATTGTTGAATATGAATCTCCAGTCGCCAGGAACCTGAAAAATATTAAACAAACTGCATATTTTCATTTCAGGTTCTGATGTTCAAACGAAATGGCGAAACATTCGTGACTGCATGGCGAAACATGTGAAGAAGAACAAGACCAAGAGTGGCCAGGCAGCTACCGCTAAAAAACCATACAAGTATGAGGCATATCCTCGGATTTCTCATTTCAACTCTGGATGAAAGGGCAACTAGCAGTAACTTAAACGATGACATTGGACCAGAGGACGAGGACGATGGATTTACGCTGGACGATACACAAAATACACAGCTTGCAATCGATAAGGAGGTGGAACCGGAAAACGCAGCACAAAGTCCGGCAACAGTGGCTAAACCGAGCACCATTACATCCTGGCGCCCGCCAAAGAAGTGTCAGTTGTCAAATGTAGGATTCACCGTGTCAGCACAGTGACACTCCGTCTTCTCAGATCAGCAATCAGTCGTTTGGCAGCGATTCTATGATGTTCAGCCCCGAGACGAATGCATACCCGATTAATATGTACAAGCACTAGAGCTGAAGGCCTACATGCAAATTAAGTGACGTTTCACATTCTGATATTTATTTGAGATCAAAACCCATTAAACTGCCGTTTGTGTAAAACCGGTTTTATTTGTGTACACCTGTAAAATCTGAATATAAACTCACCTTAGACATATTGCGAGCCTTTGTCGTGCTGTGATCGATTCGCGGTGATTTGTGCTTTCTTTGTTGATATCGCTCTCGATCTTAACGAATACATCCTCAAACTGCTGTGGAGTCATCCTGAAGTATTCGTGAAACTTGTCCTCGTATGAGGACAGCTCTCTCACCAGGTGATGATACTCTCCGTAAATCTTCCGAGCTTTGAATATTTCGTGCACCGAAAATCTATGTTTGCGCTTTCGTTTCACACGAGCGACGGCGTAAAGCAAGACAATATCCTCGAACTTTAAGTCTGAGTTTTCCATATCGACTATAAAGTTAGAGCTCACCGCCGGGTCTTCATTTGCTCTGGGTATTTTTTTTCAGCGTTGCGATTTCCTGCCAGAACCGCATTGGGTGGAAACCGTTCACGCTGCGGGAAACGCAACGGGTCCCGTAGCGGGATCGCTGCGGTTCTGGTGGAAACGGCCCTTTAGTCGATCTGTCGATTGGCCTCGATAGGACAATCGGTTATCGTACACGCGTTGATGTTAGGTTTTCCATTCAAACTGTTTAAATTAGGTATACATGCCCGAACTGAAAAGCAACATTTTCTCTCTTCGGCCTTTCCAGACAGTCGTTTGTTGGAGAATCGCGGCAATGTAGAGGGCGCTGCCGGCTCAGGTTTAACTAACTGACTTTGTTACCTTCGCCCAGAATACGATCAGTAACAGAGTAAGGTTGGTTTGTTACTTTCAACAAACACTCTCTTAAAAAAAGTTAACAAAGTAAACTCTGTTGAAATTGAACCAATTGGTGTTTTCAGTGTGCTTTGCGCAATTATCTTCGTGTTACCCAAATTTTAATTCACTACAAATGAAAGCCTGAATGTCATACATGGTCATTTCTCAGTTACGTTCTGATGTGAAGGATGCCTGGACTCGATTAAAACTTTGTCAGATAAACATAAAAACATGAGGCCGCCTAATTGTACTCCTGATGCAGCTGGCCTCTCTGTATTGTTTATAGAGGACGTACACTATAGTCTGGTTTGTATTCTGGAAAATGATACAATTTTCCATTGGACTTTGTTTGTTCCGTCGCAATTGTACTGTAATATTTTTGGGGTATAAACGAAAAAAACGCTGTGCACCGCTGTGCCAAATGTATCAATCCGCATGTTCGTGCCCGTTTCATCGTGTGATCATACTGAGGTAGGCATGGCTGTTTAACAGCCTTAATTCCATCTAGGCTATCAGCAGAATATGTACTGATGCCCCACATTTGTGAATGTGAATATAATACAGACGAAAGTAGATAAGTAGGTAATTCGGTTTGTCATTTTTCATCAACCTGTGGAGATGCTCAAAGAGAACTATATAACCACCACTATACCACACTAATCCTGCATCATCACTAAAAACATTTTCTTATATGTACACTACGGTGGTCAATATACGTCATTTTCCCTTTTTCCTAACTTTTGTAACTTTTTCTTTCGTTTCCATCTGGGTGGAAACAGGTGAAAACCTTTTTGCCCATCTGGAAACTCACTTGATCCAAGAAGCCTCGTTCTCATTTCCATGGGCAGCCGAACTTTAGGACGGATTATTAATGGAAGATTAAATCATTTCGACTACAGATACAATTTTGGGGACACTATAGGGAGGTCGTGTGGAATTCCATGTGACTTGTCTCATTTACGCCATTCTCCGTCATGCTGAAGTTCCTACGTGTTGTAGTCCCTCATCATACTTGTCTCTCCAAACGGGGACTGCTCACCGTCATATTCCTACCCCTCTAGTTGGGAACAACTCTAAATGTTTATCTGAAAACTTTGCTTTTCCCAGTGTACAATCAAACTTTACCATGCATGCAGTCGCCTACAAATGGAAAGTCTACCAAATATCACATGAAAGTAGAGCAAACGGTTACAGATTCCTTAGATTCACGACTTTACATTATATCCCAGCGGCCTTAAGGGTTCCTAACAAGGATAGGCATAATTAAACAATTACAATGGAGTAGCATTCTTCGCCAACCGTCAGTGTTCATTTAATTGTATTACATAACAGTTGAAACAACATATTGCTCTTAAGATTACCGTGATGGTTTCGTTGGTATGGACACATTAGATAGTCAATATTACTGACACGGTTGAACACCCTAAAGTGGCACTCAGTTAATATATCTTCCCATAACGTGTGCACTTAGTTGTCGTTCTAGAAAACAAATCAAGAGGTTCAAGTTAACTGTCGCCCGGAAAGGTTCAATCGACATTCCATAAGATCATCTTCCCCTGACAAATAAATCTCATCGCTGGGCTCCTGTTCTGGGTAGACAAAGGGCTTTAGCCTGTTTATGTGGACAACACACTTTTGGCTCTGTCTTTTTGCTTTCAACTTCAAAAGTCACTATCGAAATCTTCCAAACAGTCCCATATGGCTCTGTCCATGGATGACGAAATGTCTTGCATCGTCCCGGAGAAGGTTTGGGATTATGCACTCACACTTTATCTTTTTCCTGGAAGAGAGGTTTACGAGAATGGACATCATGGTGGCTCTTCTGCTTCGACTGAGCCAGGTGTATGTTGGCTGCCTCAAGGTCTTCTCGTAGACAAACCATGACTTCAACTTTGTATTCGTCTGCGTCCTTTAAGACTGGTAACAAGGGTTCTCTACCATAGAGTAGGTAGAAAGGCGTTACATGAAAACTCTCTGTGCGAATGGCATGATACGATACCGGCCACGGCGATGGTTACTATCGTACATGGACAGCATTGTTGCCACCTATGATTAAAACTTTCCACGAGCCCATGTGTTTGATCATCGTGGCACATGAACAAGACCTCGTCGATAAGTGACCGTGGAACTATTAGCTGTTTCCGGGTATATTTTCTGCTTCTCCGTGAGCCTGGACTCCACAGGTGATACAAGGGACGATCCTCCAATAAAGAGTCTCCCGACTCGGGGACAAGTCTCCTAGCCTCTGTGGACGTTGCTGGTAGAATACCATTCGCTAGATACTTCACCATTGCAGACGTGAACGTATCCTTTCTTTGGGATGCACAAAATGCATCTCTCAAAATCCAACGACATAATCAGTTTGTTGCACTTGAGCAGCAGCATACGGTCAATGCGACAGGCCGTCAGCATTACCATGCTTTGCACCTGACCTGTGCTCGATCTTGAGGTCATATTCTTGGAGATCAAGTGACCATCTGGCAAGTTTTCCGGCGGGATTTTTTCTGACTCATCAGCCATCTGAGTGGGGTGTGATCCGTCACAATGGTGAATGGGCGACCGTAAAGATAATGGCGGAACCTCTTTATACCCCAGAAGATGGTGAAAACTTATTTCTTAATGGTTGCGTAATTCTGTTCTGCTTTCTTCAGATGCCGACTAGCACGGCCAATCGTTTGCCTTTTTTATACCATTAAGGTGAATACAACACCAAGTCTGTGATTGCTGGTGCCTGCGTAGAGCACAAATCGCAGAGAGAAATGTGGATAGTGTAAAATAGGTGTAGAGCAAAGAACGTCTCTCAGGTGGTAGTATGCATTTCCGCAGTCCTGACAGATGGAAATGTTACATCTTTCTTCAAGAGATTATTCATAGGGGATGCAATGGGCGCAAAGTCTCATATATATTTTGGATAATACGACACAACGCCCAGAAAGCTACAGAGCTCAGCCACACTGGAAGGTCTTAATGGCACTTACTTTCTCCGCATCAGGTCGTATGCCATCAGCACCAACAACGTGACCTAGAAACTTAACACTTTGTCGACAGAATACACACTTCTCCAACTTTATCTTGAGATTTGCTTCACGGATAGGCTGAAGCACTTCACGGAGTCGAGAAACATGCTTTTCAAAGGTAACTGAGAAAATGATTATGTCGTCAATGTAAACCACACAGGTTTTCCAGTTCAAATCAGCCAAGAGTAAGCCCATTTGACGTTGGAAGGTGCTCGGTGCATTTATCAATCCAAAAGCCATAACATTAAACTCGTAATGACCACAAAAAGTTGAGAACGCTGTCCCCCCCCCCCCCCCACTCCCTGTCATTTTTGGCTACCTCCACCTGCCAGCATCCCGAGAGTAGGTCTAAGATTTTGAAGTACTTAGTACTTTCAAAAGCCTGGGTCATGACGTCCACAAACGTTATTGGGTGCACCTATTTCTCAGTTTAAGGCTCGATAGTCGACACAAAAGCGACATGATTTATTTGGCTTTTAACTGAACATAACAGGAGCTGACCAGGAACAAGTAGATTGGGCGATTACCCCATTATCCAGCATTTTATCTATTTCCCTCTTCAAACATATCTCCCTGGCCTGCTGGTACCCGGTATGGTCGAAGATTTATCGAGTCGTTCCCTTGGGTACTTATTTCATGTTGTGTCAAATTGGTTCTGCCTAGATCTGTATCCTTATCAACTAGAATGTCACGGTATTTATTTTCCTCACCCAACTTTCCATTTTAACTCCAAATTAGATCTAGTGAGATCAGTCTGATCACCAATTCACACCTTTTCTCCAGAGGGTTGACGGTTTGCCTTTGTTGTGGAGCCATCACGTCGACTTTGTACCTGAAATACACTCTCTCGGGTAGATTTTCCCACTTGCACAGGTTCAGGAGATGGATTAGCAATTCTAACTGGAACACACGATTCTAACTGTTCACTGGTGGCCAGCACATCGCTAGATAAAGGCTGAACTGTGATACAAGTTCTTCTCATGGTTCCACAACACCAAGCAGTCCATCCGGTAACTTACCAATATTTGCCCACATTGTGACTTCTGATCGACCTGGGATTTGTACTGAATCTAACAGACAAACAGGCCAGCTGGTTCCTGTAAGATTATCAGCATGTAGCATAGGTACAGTAACATTTAACCAAGTAACAGTGCATTTGTGGAAGTCTATCTACATTTTACCTTATTGCATAGTGTCAGTTCCAATGAGACAGTCATAGGGAAATGCTTGAGCCACATAATACATGACAGACATCTGCTCGCCACCAAAATGATACAAGATATAATTGATCTCCAAATAGCTGGCACAACAGTTCCATTGTCATTGGGAAGCAAACTCCAATCGTGAAGGCGTGAAGTTATTGCTTTACTTATGATACTCACACTAGAGCTTGAATCAACCAAAACAGTCACTAGACTGAGGTTGAGCTTGCCTGCAATACGTATACCATGATAAGAGCGGCCAACACCGCATGTTGCAACTTCAGCTCCAGTCTGGGAATTCTTACTACTGTCAGCAGTACAGTCAATATTTGTACCGTATACTTTACTTACAGTATCTCATCCAGTGTATGTCTCACCCGGATCTCCGGTCAAAGAACCATTTGTATTTGCAGTGTAGTCAGTTTTTACACTGTGCTCAGCTTGTACAGTCTTGATGTCATACGGGGCTTCAGACATTCCTATGGCCACAGGGGTCGGACCACACCTAAGACCTTTAAAGAGGTAGGTGGAACTTCCTGGCCTGGCGTTCAGCAATAAGGAAAGTGCAACGACAGGTTGACCCGTATCAATATAATGGCTCTGGTGGGACGGCTTACTTGTCTTCGGTAAGGCGCCTCAGTGAAGCAGCACTAGATAAAACATTGTTGGAAATCAATGTTGCAACAAAAAGGCACATTGCATACACTCTATGGACGCCTTCGTCGCCATATGAATGAAAAACTGTTAGGTACGACGTTTAACCCCAAGCGCTCATTTACTTGATGGACGTGAGTGCACAGCGGTCACGCCTACTTCTGCCGACTCTCTAATATCAGGAGCAGAGTAAGGCTGCTCAGTGTTCAGATTATAGTATGCCATACCAGTGAGGCGGTTATGACATTCTTCCCTTCTGGCTATGTGTAAAGCGTGATCAAAACATCAGTACACGTTTAATTTCTAGACGTAGGTATGGAAGCCGGATGAAAACACCACGGCTTGCGGATCGCGGGCTGCCGCGCGAGGATGGTACAAATCGCACATGAATGGTACTGTGAAAACGGTGACCATTCTCGTCCCCTTGTTGCGGGTAGCGGCCAGCAGCACGAGGACGGAGCAAATCGCACGCGCTTGTTACCTCCCTCGTGGGGAGAGGGGGCAAAGAGACGAGGGCGTTCACTAGTTGCTACCACGAGAATAGATTAGTGTTAGTAATCTAGAGCGCCGTTCGCTAAGAGAAATTGACATGTTGTTATTTGGGACATTCTTAAACCTTGCCTTAGACTTTTGGAATGGGCAAACATGTAGAGACTGCCAATAAAAATTATGCATGAACAGAGTTCTTAAATTACGTGTGAGTAGAAAATGCTTAGAAACTTGCTTGATTTACTTGATTGGTGTTTTACGCCGTACTCAAAAATATTTCACTTATACGACGGCGGCCAGCATTATGGTGGGAGGAAACCGGGTAGAGCCGGGGGAAACCCACAACCATCCGAACGTTGCTAGAACACCTTCCAACTTACGGCAGGAGAGGAAGCCAGCATGAGCTGGACTTGAACTTACAGCATTGGTGAGAGACTCCAGGGTCATTGCGCTGCGCTAGCGCGCTAACAGACTGAGCCACGGAAGCCCCGCTTAGAAACTGTGTGTAAATACATGACCTATGAAAAGTGCAAATGTAGGTTGGGACAATATTACTGGAGGTCACATAAACACCATGGAAAATATCCAAAAGGACCCTCTGCGTGGCACCACTTGTTCAGACAAACGCCTTGTTTCTAACCCACTGTACCAAATATCAGGTTTCATACAATGGCGTATATGACGCTACACACATCGCCTGCCATTCATTCAAAATTACATCAATGATGCATCCATCAATGTATATGAAAATAAACAACCACCATTAACATATCAGCACACCCCGCACAAAATCAGAACAACAATCCACTAGAAAGTTTCCAAGAACAACCAGATTTCATAATTCTTTCTTTTTCACAAACTGTGCTGGGGAAGAACCATATTCAGTTATATAGTTCATGTAATACAATACCCTTCTCAGCTTGAATTTAATTCAAAACGATAGGACAGATACGTGAACACGAGTCTATCCATTAACCTGCAAAAGTGTGATTTCGACTTACATGAAGGACACGACTGATACGCCCTCACACCGATGCGGTCACAGTGAGTTCAATTCCAGCTCCTGCTGGCGTCCTCTTCCGGTCGTACCGTTTCCTCGTGTCGCTCCACGCCGGCAAAAGCACGAACGGTGCCACTCGCGCGCGATTTGCATCGCGGGACAATATGTCCTCGTCTGGCTTCCATACCTAGGCCTTGAATGAAATGCTCCATTGCCAGGTAATTAAAATAGTCTTTCGGTAAATCAGAATGTGTCCACCATGACAGTGTCAGTATTGCAGGACTGTAATCATCAACACATTCATCTGATAACTGATGCCTTTCAAAAAAAATCTGAGAAATAGCCCCTTTGTAATTCTTTTGGTCAAAATTTTTCAGCTCGTAGCTGTCAGACCGTGTAAAAATTCTGCTTGTTTTGGTCATCCATATCTTTGTGATAATCTGCTGTCCTGTCTCTCAGTTAGGCAGGTAGCAATTCGTTTTCTACAGAAGCCGGATCTGTTTAATTTCGCAACCCTTTCAAATTCTTTTAGGCCGGGACTATACATGTATATTTTTCGCCGACGCCCCGTGAAATTTAGACGGATCTACAAAAGGTCTGCCTGACTTAATAAGATTTTCTTCTTGACCTGATTGTGGAAACGACAGATCAATATCTTGGTTGCCATCCACTCTTCTAACTTTGCGTTTTCGTCTAGACATGGTGCTCATCTCAAATTATATCGTCAGTTGACAGTCTCTTTCACAATTACATGTATTTATGTAAACACAGGTGAAAGTTAGCTCACCATCATAGCATTTCATAGCATGCAAGTGAGGGTATGATTGTTCGGTATACATCGAATGCTGTTAGCATACCCTTTCAGGTGGTCATTTTCGGGTCTGTTCAACAGTTGGGCTCAAGCGGTTCGATATACGTTGAACGCAAAAACTGGACCCTTCATCAGCCTAAGACCACTTTACTCGCCGTTTTGCGCTTTGCAACTGGTTTTAAGGTTTTTAGTGTTGTACAGATTCCTCCTGTGGGTTTGATCGATGTCGTTTCAACCTTGATCCGACGTCTGACACCACCTGTGATGGCCAAGTAATAAAGTAATTAATTTGATGAAGTAAATTTTAAAGCAAAACAATTTATAATCCTTTAACCTTTGTATTCAGCATCAAACCGGGTTTACACCTTGCCACTGACTGCCCTAAATTCCTGTTTGCATATACCTTAAATGTTAAACCAACATTTAAACAACAGGAGGGTCAAAACGGAGGAGGTTCTAGACGGGGACTGCTAGCCGTCACACTATCATTTGCTGGCGACCATTCGCCTTTCAGCAGAGTATTCAAAAGTAACACAATTAACATCGATGATTTACTCCGGATAATCCACCTTGATTCATCTACAGAACTACTTGACAGCGCAAAGTTAAATTCTGTGAAGTACGGCTCCAAACAGCAATCAAATAAATAGATGCGCATGTTCTCAAAATGCAACTGTGGGCAAAGTGGATGCAAATGAATGCAAACGTTATTTTACCGTCATCAGCGTTTTCATTAACGCTTAATGCGTTGAAGAATTGAATTATATTCGTTTAACAGCTGTAATGTTTCCTTTGAACGTACTTTTAATAGAGTTAAATTCTTATGGTATAGTGTTTTAACCTTGTTTAGTGCACATGTATTAAAGATTAGACATCGAAGCTAAGGTGGCACAGATTCTAAAATATTTGAAAACCACGTCATAATGGTCACTGTACAGAAAGGACAGACTCCTTTACTGTTAGCACTTTACTGTTAGCATTTATGAGGTAAATCGTGTGTGGTTATAGCGGTTATAACATAAATAAATCGGAGAGCTGTGATTCCTTTACTCTCTAAACTAACAAGCACTATAGTAAATAGAGATATCAAGCCTTTGTCGATCTTAACGATAATTAGACGTGGAAAATATTTAAGTATATGACACTGTATTGGGAAAAAACGCATGAGCTTTAAAAACTGATCTTAATGCACCGATAGGTTATGCAACTAAACAGGTTTCATGTAATACATCAAGTGTGGCAGTTATTTTTAATAGCAGAACTAGACAGCACTAGGTTATGACTTTATGAAAGCCTTGCCTATGATATTGAATTATTTTGATACAGGCATCCGGCTCTACTCAGTCACGTGACCCGCGAGTTTGCCGTTTTTTATGCATGTGTGGTTTGACGTACTGCGTGTCTAGAGTGTTTAGTGAGTAGATTGATCCATGATACTGCGTAATGGTGTAGTTTGACTCATTGTAATAACTATAGACTGTTTTTCATCGGATGTTAAAAACAAACTTGTGGACATTTTCCATCTGCTGGTAGAATAAGGCGCTAATGTCAATGTACAAGGTATATGAGTAATTCTTAAGGCCACATGCACAGCGGGATCAGTCATGCCTTAGGACTTCATTGCGATTATATTTACACATGTGTTTTATTTCACAAAATCTATTCAGTCGTACTTGGTAAGGCTCGTAAGCAACCTGCGGATGGTCGTGGGTTTCTCCCCGGCTCTTCCCGGTTTCATCGTACCGTAATGTTGACCGGCGTCGTATAAGTGAAATATGCTGTAGTGTGGCGCAAATCTCCAATCAAATAAATCAATACTAATTAATGTTACACGGATTTTTACAGAAAAGCAATGTGCAAATAATGCATTTTTGTGACAAATGCAGATGTAATAATGTATACGTGGTGTACAGATAGAATTAGGGGGATGCTGAAGGCGTCCGGTGATTATCAATGTAATCAACGGCCTTTTATTCAAGGAGCAGGTTGTTTTTACATCATTTAATCTATGATCTCGTTAAAAAGTAATATTTACTTGGTTCATAATGAACGTAGAATTAAAGAGTGAAAATACAATAAAGCATGTGTTGCAAATGCTACTTTGTACCCCTCGCGACACCGGACATCCACAATGCCAAAAATGTACTTCCCACAAACTCTGGTCACGTTTGATTCAATTTCGTTCCCACAGGATGGAGTGGCGCCCTTAGATCTGGCACTGAAGAACTATGATGTGGAACTCGTTCGTCTATTGGTGAAGAATGGGGCCACGGGTAATGCTCAGAATGAGGTACGTTCTAAATGTTATGAGGAAAAGACAACGTTCAGACTGGCTATCTGATCACTTTACCAAGTTTACATGTTGGAGTGAGTGTTTTCTTCACCTGAAAGGATTTTGTTGTTGTTTCCTTCAGATTGATATCACCTCAACGGAAATTTCATACTCCAAGTATGGAGCTGTAGCAGTTGGTCTGGTCTGTGTTTGGGTGTTCCTTGTGTGTCTTTTACACAGTAAGTACTGGTCTTTTAAACGTCATACATGTATCCAGTAAAGGAGCCAGTTAACGTGCTGCTCAGTGTGTGGTGCCTTACTAAATAATATCACACATGGGGCGGACAAAAAATTAATCAATAAATATATAATGCATAAAAGTACACAAAAATCGATGTAAGCACCTGAAGAATAAACTAACATTCAGTGCAAGGTTGCATTGATCAGGACAGTGCCAGATCATTCATTTTGTGTACTTGTGCATTTTAAAGTAATCAGTGAACCTCGATAATATTCTTTGGTAATTTTAGTCCATGTTAAGCCTTGTCTGAACGGTTGAAGTGTTCCACATTCAATATAAGCTGTGTTTTTGTTTTGTATTTTGCTATTCAGGCACTAGTTCTTTAACAGTTTTGGTAAACCCCAGAGTTGACATTCAGCTTCCTAAGCCTGACGTTACTTTGCCATGCAACATTACAACAGAAAACCCCAATGCCAAATACACGGTGATATGGCGCTGTCAGCGGCTGAACGGCGACAGATTACTCAGTGGTCTATCAAGCGGTCAAACCTACACAGTCGCAGAGTTTAATGACACGGCTTTCCTGGGAGACGAATGTTCCTTGGTTCTCCGTGACCCTAAACCAGAATATAGCGACAACTACTCCGTTACTGTTGTTGTACCCGAGGAACAAGCCTTGGTTGAGGCTCAAGTTTGCCTGAATGTTTGGCCTCCAGTGTCGGGTGAGTATATCACCGATAAACACATCAGTGTGCTATGTTTCACTCGAGAGTACCAATTGCACGTGCAAGCTGCTGTAAGTAAAATACAGCTAGAGTTGATATCTGGGAGAGCTGATATGTCTGAGGCGCAGCATGTTTCTTTCTCCACAGTTAGCAGTCATTTGTTTATGGGTGTTCTGTGCTAAATGAAAACATAATGGATTTTTTTAAACATTATAAGCTTGGCAAACTTAGTAAAATACTGCACATAGCATTTTTGTAACGTTATAGTATTTCTCACGCAAAGCAAACAGGTGTGTCCACGGTAAAAACTGTTTGATTATTCTACATTCCAGAAAATTGTGACTTTTATTTCTACTTCTGTGTTTTGTTGTTCATGTTTATTTCAATTTCTTTGACTAGTGACTCCTCAAATGAAAACAGTGAACGGCACCGATAATGACAAAGTGACAAGACCATATCCTTCATATAGAGGTGAGTTATAAACAGAAAAAGAATGATACTAAAATTAAAAATATTTATATAATCATATTTCAGATTGAAATAAACACGGAAAACTGGCATTTTATTTTGATTGGTTTGCCAGCAGTACATGACTTTCCTTGGATGGCCATTGATTCCTATAAACAACATAATATGTTGTAGGCTTCGACCAGAGATCTCGGGACCATAAACTGGCGCTTGCAGCAGATGTTTCCATAGCAGATAACTGGAGGTTGTTTAGTGCTAAGCAGATAAAAGCCCAGTGCTTTGTGTCAAATATTTTAGAGCGCTAATTGTGATGTGGTGGAAATCTTGCTTTTGTAAGGAATTTGTGTTCTTTGACGGACATAAACTGGTTGTAGATTAACAAGATTCAGGCAGTCTGACTTCCAGACGTAAGTTCAGCTACATATATATCATCTTTACTAATAGCTCCTTTCCTATTAAATTTACCTCCAGACTCAGAAGAGATCAAGCCATGGTGGGTCATTGTTCCAGTGTTCAGTGTGCTCGTGGTGGTTTGTTTACTGTAGGATCAAAAGGTAAATTGATCGTCTTAGTCATACTTCACGGGTGTGTAAGCCATTTTCAAACGGTTTATCGATCAAAGGCGTTTTTTGACTGGACAGAGACAATGCTAACCTTCCTCATCACCGACGTGACTGTGACGTCATCTTTTCACACGGTTTGTGCCAGGTGAATACAGAATAGATGTAACGTTTTGCTTGTGTGAGGAGAATCAGAAGGTATGTAATGTAAAATTGAGGGAAAGTATCTGCCATTACTTTGCTATTTTCATCGCGATTTACGAAAAAACATTTGTTTTCACAAACATTGAAGGTTTATCAAAATCATACCAGCGTAAAAGTAATAATTGCAATAATACCCGAAAGTGCTTGTTAAAAGCTATATTGGCGTAAGCAGTTAAAACCAAATAATCTCGGTAACCAAATCTGTTTTGCATATATTATACTGCAATTTAGGAATGAGGGATTTTGTTTCCAAATAAATTTCAGAAGACGACCAAATCGCAAATACGTACACAGTGTGGATGAAATGCCTGAAACGGTAAGTAAATTTGTAATATATATGGATATGTTAGCTCTTATGCACAAATGTTTCAGGTCGTTAGTTGACATAAAACGGAAAGCAGTTGCTTTAGTTGTTGGCAGGGATGAATCTACAAAGCATTTGCTTCATTTTAAAGGAAAAATAAGAACAAAAATAAAATCTACATGATCGCCGTAGTCATGCAGACATAGTTTAGTATAGTACTTAAGAGCCCATTTTCTATAGGCTTCAAAACTGTTCTTAAAATTTGACTACATATGACTATATAAAGGTGTAAACCAGTATACACGTTACTTGCACCCTTTTTTAGGATGCATAAACATTTATTTGCACTTCTTACTTCTGTACAGTAAGCCAATTTTCTGGAATGTGTAAGACTGTTATCTCAGTACCCAACCTCCCAAAGTTCACCAACATCTTGGCCATCTTGTTCAAATGTCATGGAAACCCAATCGTTACATGTTGATACACATAGCTGACACAAAATATGGAGGTTTTGGCCAAAGTTTGACGAGGAATATTTGGAATGTTGCTGGAAAGCACAGCTGACTGGCTAAAATCAATCTCTTGATAGTCATTGTATATATGTGTAAATGTGTATGTTGCAAGCAGGTTTATTCATTAAAAACAGCAGGTGCATAGATGCACGCTAACCCTCTGTGTGGAACACATACATGCTTGTAGTTTGCTGAAATACAATGTATAGAAAGTTCCCAAATATTGAGACCTTGCATATGAGCATACTTTTAGGTGGTCACTTTTCGCTATCTTGGTTTACATGTTTGTGGTGCTGACTTGTGGGAGTGGTAATGTTTTATTTTTATATGTAGTATGCTCAAACATCGACACATTTGTGTGATTAAATGTAGGGGCCATCTGTGTTTTACATTACAGCGTGTTCCATTGTGTGAAAACCCTTCGCAAGGCTTGGGCCATGTCGTGCTGCCAACAGCAACAATTCCCAGTTGTAACCACGTGTGATGTGTCAGGACTAAAAGAGTCTTTATGGTGGAGATAGTGTACCAACTAAATATCTATGTCTTCTGAAACAAAAGGTAGACATGTGAATACTGCTGATTGAAGATTTTTGTATGTGATATTTTAAACCAATGTTGTAGAAGTGTATATGGAATTGCTACAGTTTGCTAAACTAGCTAGCTTAATCAAGCCTGCCAAGTTCGCAATGTTTATTTTTTGTAAGCTACACATTTTTCGATATATATGGACTGTACCACATAATTGATCTTTTATTTCTTTTACTCTGTATGATGACAGTCACATCCGTGATTAGAACTTGGTGTCAGATAATCCTGGCAGTATTTACACAATTCTTACGCGTGTAACTGTTTACCTCTGCCTTAACATGTTAACAATGTGTCGGAGAAGTCTGGTGATCTTATTTGATCCGGTTTGTTTGAAAGTGTATTAGCTAATACCGATATTAAGTCATGTACTGTAGTTACGATTTTAACAGAACACAGCAACCAATACAGTTGTATAGAGGATAAATGGCACAGCAGCAGATTTAGTTCATATTTAACATAATGTTCCTTTTGTGCTATGTAGGAGCCTGAAGTACTGTCTTAAAGATAAACGCAGTATAAACTCTTAAAACACTTTCAATCGACCGGGTCCCGTTGTCCTTGTGTATAATGTGATTTTTAATTCCATAACTCTTGAATTTCTGTTTTTTCTGTTAACATGATTGTTCTTAGGGATATTAGCTACATGTAAGGTGACACGCGTACGTACTGGTAATCATCAAATGGCCCAAGTGTCATGTTTTTCGTTTGCCACAATTTTACCAGCTTTTTTTGTGTATTCTTGAGCCACTACATTTCTTAATTGTGTGGCATGATCTGTGTGGGGGGCATCGTGACAGGTAGAGTTTTAGTTTGCTTGTGATTTATACTACAAAGTAAACAATTACGACAAAACTCCAATATTCTGGAGAAAAGACAGATTACAACCAATTGGATCTCCTTATCCGAGAAAAACGGCACAATATTGAATAGCTGAACAAATGAGGTTATTTAAGAAATAATGGCTTCATTCACTGCCTATTGTCTATTGTTTTTTGGACGAGACCACAGGCCATTATTTCTATTCTAACACATCACCCATTCACATGTATTTTACACTAATTCTCAGTTTTTATTCCCTTTCGATTTTCAAACTCCAGGTGTTGCCTGAAGATAACCGTAATTTAAAATAGCGTGATTGAAAGCTTGATAGGAAAGGTGATTCTTTAATGTGGATTTGAAACAGTTCCATAGTTGGATGCCAATGTGTGTAAATCTTTTTGTCATATAATTTGTCCTTCCTTTAGGGAGACAGACATTATGCTGTGTTGATCTAAGTACACAATTGTTCAGCGGTTTGTTTGAAGGGGAAACTTGTTGAATGTAGGGAGCGAAAAGTTGTTTAATGTAGTTTGAACATAGATCATGTAATGCTTTATACAGGATGCAAGGAATTTTGTAATTTACCCCTTTGTTAAAATGCATCAGTTTTAGTCTTGCAAGTAAAGTATTTCCAGATGTGTTTATGCTTTTTTGTATAACTAAACAAGCAGCTCTTTACACTGTGCACGCTGTCAAAATATACGATGCTATGGCTAGAAACTCTACTGTGATATACTGTACACGACAAACTTGTGTTAGTCCTTGGTTATCTTTGTGTAGTGTAGTATTGTATATACGCTGTATATTTTTAACGTTTAAGTCAGTTTTGTTGGAAGCCAATTTTCTTCTTTTACGATTTCTCTTTTATGTCATGACACAAGTTGCATTCTGTCTTTACCACCATCCCCCTTTTACATCACAACTGTAACCAGCACCGATAGTCACACCTAAGGCCTTAAAAGAGAAAAGAGGAAGTTTTAACGTCCTCGTTTGGAGTCCAGCATGAACGGGTTGACCTGTGTCAGCATTATGGCTCGGGCGGGACAGCTGTCTTGCCTTTGTCGAGTGGTCTCAATGAAGCAGCACTAGATAAAAGATTGGTGAAAGTCCTTCCTGCACCACATTGCATGCAACCTAAGGACTCCTTTGTCGTCATATGACTGAAAAATTGTTAAGTGCGACGTTAAACCCTAGAGCACTCACTCACTTACATCTCAACTGGACGTTACCGGTTAGAGACATGACATCGATATTTCACTTGCACCAACTGTCTGGTTGGGAATTATCTTTGTGATAGGTTAGCCATATATAGTCTTACCTCTGCCTACGCTCCAGTGGAGCGAAACACATTTACATTCACTTTTCTTGGCTCTGTCTGCCACTTACATCGCACTACGGTGTCGCAGAGGCTACATACCTCATGGTGCTGTGTTTTCTGACTGTTGAGAGTGGAGATGCCAGAGGAGGGTAAGAACAAACTGACCTTCCAGAGCAAATACTGACTCTGAGGCCCTTATCAGGGTTCTGAAGTTAACCACGCTTCAAAGTTTCGTCGGCCCTATCCCTCGGCGATCTGGCTTGTGAGCCTCTATACGGTCTTCTCCGATGTAGGCATGAAAACAGCGCTTGCCCGAGTTCTTACGCTCATAATGCTTACTCTGGTTACCCTACACCTGGGTGAAAAAACACCTCCAGCAGAAGGCTCAGGTATAGTGGAACTTACCCGTCTTCTAAACTAGCAGCATGTTGACTGTCCCCTGGGGCGGCATACATGTGGGTTCGGTTCGTTGACTCAAAGGTGGTCACCTTTGTTTGTTTGCATTCACTACTGCCATCTTCCAGCAGGACGGCAGCAGGAAGTGGAATATAGGATCCATCCCTGGTGATTGACACCTAGTAATGTCCCAACATATAACCCACTCTATCTACCACCCATACGATTTCGGGTTCCAGTAGATCAAGGCAGACGGAAGCTGGGCTGGCCATCAGGAAACGTCCATGGCTTCGGGGAATCCCCGCTAGTACCATGAGTCATATTAAATTAAAACAGTTTAAAAGTGGTAACTTTTCCATATCTTGGTGGTTTATGTCTAAAGTAGTAGTTTATTAGACTGATAATGGCGGTTTTATTTTTATATGTAATATGTGCAAAGATCAACACAGTTGTTTGATTAAATGAAAGGATCATCTGTGTTTTACATTAAAGTGATGGCTTGTGAGACTGATAATGGCGGTTTTATTTTTATATGTAATATGTACAAAGATCAACACAGTTGTGTGATTAAATGAAAGGGTCATCTGTGTTTTACATTAAAGTGATGGCTTGTGAGACTGATAATGGCGGTTTTTTTTTATATGTAATATGTGCAAACATGACCATAGTTGTGCGATTGAATGAAAGGATCATCTGTGTTTTACATTAAAGTGGTGGTTTATGAGACTGATAATGGCTGTTTTATTTTTATATGTAATATGTGCAAAGATCAACACAGTTGTGTGATTAAATGAAAGGATCTTGTGTGTTTTGCATTAAAGTGGTGGTTTATCAGATTAATAATGGCTGTTTTATTTTTGTATGTAATATGTGCAAACATCAACACAGTTGTGTGATTAAATGAAAGGATCTTGTGTGTTTTACATTAAAGTGGTGGTTTATGAGACTGATAATGGCTATTTTATTTTTGTATGTAATATATGCAAACATCAACACAGTTGTGTGGTTAAATAAAAGGATCATCTGTGTTTTACATTAAAGTGGTGGTTTATGAGACTGAAAACGGCTGTTTGATTTTTATATGTAATATGTGCAAAGATCAACACAGTTGTGTGATTAAATGAAAGGATCTTGTGTGTTTTACATTAAAGTGGTGGTTTATGAGACTGAAAACGGCTGTTTGATTTCTATATGTAATATGTGCAAAGATCAACACAGTTGTGTGATTAAATAAAAGGATCTTCTGTGTTTTACATTAAAGTGGTGGTTTATCACATTAATAATGGCTGTTTGATTTTTATATCTAAATCCCGTGATCCCGTGAACGGAGTGTATGAAGTCTAATCCATCTCTCGTTGAGACCCTAAAGTAAAACTATATAACCAGCACTATGCGACATTGACCCTGTGTCACCTCTAGAAACGTCGCCTCACTTGAATATGTACAGAGTGCCCACACAACCTGCGCGGGAGATATCAAACTTCCAATGTTTGTATTCATGGCAATAACCTGTCGACAGCTCTCTCCTGTGTTGCCTGGCTGTAAGCTCGCTGATCACCGTTTGCTTTTCACCAGAGAGGTCTTTTACTTCCAGCTGTCACCAGTAGGAGAGAAGTCACACATGGTAGAGTAGCTGACTGGTAACCTAATATAACCACGATGGTTTACTCCGGACACTCTGGTTTGATGCACCCACAGAACTGTCTGCCATCGTAAGGGTTAAATTCTGAAACCTACCATGGGCTAAATATTTGTATTTGAAAATAAAGGGTAGACATGCAATTTCACGGAAGAATTTTCTACCTGATATTGGAGCACTGTAATAAAAGTAACATATGTATGGCGATATACTAAATAGTTTGACAAGTTAGTCAGTCAAGTTCGTCATATTTGTATCCACCGGAGATAATCTGCCACATCTAAAGGCGTTCTATGAGGATTACACTCCAAAGTGAACAGTTACGACAAAACTCCAATATTCTGGAAAAAAGAAAATTACAGCCAATTGGAAATATTCATTCGAAAAGAACGGCACTATATCGAATAGCTGAACAAATGAGGTTATTTAAGAAATAATTGCTTCATTTACTGCCTATACGATGTGATAACTGTAGTGAGAAAGGAAATGTCCATTGTTTTTTGGACGAGACCGCAGGTCATTATTTCTATTCTAACACATCGCCTATTCACATGTATTTTACACTAATTTTCAGTTTTTACTCCCTCTCAAATTTCAAACTCCAGGTGTTGTCTAATTTTAAGTAGCGTGATTGAAAGCTTGATAGGGGAGGGACTTCTTTTATGTGGATTTGGAGGCAGCTCCATAGTTTGATGCCTATATGTGGATACCTGTTGGGTTGATCTAAGAAGAATATTGTGCAGCTGTTTGTTTGGAGGGAAAAGTTGTTTAATGTAGTTTGATCATAGGTTATGTACTGCTTTATACAGGATGCAAGGAATTTTGTAATTTATCCCTTTGTTAAAACGCATTAGTTTTAGTTTTGCAAGTAAAGTGTTTTCAGATGTGTGTAAGTCTTCTTGTAGAACTAAACAAGCATTTATTCTGTGTAACCTGACCATCCTTTTCCTATTTTTAATGGAACAGTTTCCCCATACTGAAGAGCAGTAATCAAAGTGATGAAGAACATAAGACTTAAAATATCACTACAATGACGTGTTACAAGAGCTCTCCCCCTTTATACAATCCCCAACTACTGAGAAACCTTTAACACACATTTTTGATTTGTGTGTTCCCAAAAAGATATTCATCAATATAAATACCAAGCAGATTAGCATTACTGACTCGTTCGAGTTTATTTCCATCAAGCATAACAGAGAAAAGAGCATGTTTAATTAACTGCAGCCTTAACCTGGGGCCCAGTATCATGTATTTAGATTTTTGGGGGGTAAATGAACATGAGTTTTTTGTCGTAACAGTCTTTGATGGAATCCATACCGCCGTAAAGATTGCGCTCAATGTCAGACATACTGTCTGGAGGGCAGTATATAGTTGTGTCATCAGCAAAGTTGTCAAGAGAGTTGTCATTGTTATTTATAAATAATGGTAGATCATTTATATATAAAATCAAAAGTCCCCAATATGGAGCCTTGCAGGACTCCGGCCTTAATATCCATGGTATCGGGCATTTCTCCCCCAACAACAACCCTCCGTTGCCTACGAGATAGGTAGGACTGGGAAAGAGTAAGCGTAGTTGAGTGAATTTTGTATACTTTAGTTTTTTAAGTAATGTATCGTGATTTACATTATCAAATATCTTCTTGAAATCTACAGGTACGGTTCCAATAACTTCCCCATTATCTATTGCCTTACGCCAATGCTCAACCATTTTCAGCAGTGCATTTTCAAAGAGTGTAAGATGCGACCTACAGATCGATTTTCATGCAATAATTTTAAAATTTGAGAGACACTCATAAAAATAAACTGTTATGTACATGTCGTTCAATGAAACAATGGGTAGAGGAAACATTGGACGATAATTTTCAACTTTATCCTTTGGACCCCCTTTGTGAAGAGGGATAACTTTAGCAATTTTCAACTGTTTGGAAAAGAACTGGTCATAAGACATTTGCTTATTAGCATGGTTAAAGATTTTGCAAAAATGGGGGTCGCTGATGAAAGAAGATTAGCGTTGACATTGTCTGTATCTCTGGCCTTATCTTTATCAAGGTTTAAAGTGTATTGTTAGAGAGAAACATACAGGATATCTGGTATGGAGTAAAAGGTCTCATGAGGAACTTTTCCCTCAACTTGTTTTCTGAGTTTTTAACCACTTTAAACAAAATTGTCTTTGTTTACATTCCTAATATCCATCAAACTCTTTTGTTTAGGATTATATTTTGTCAAGATCTCCCAGATTCCGTTCGACGAAGATACAATTTCTTTCAAGTCATTTGAGAATTACCTCTTCTTTGTATAAGCATTTTTATTGTCCATACAGATTTGCCTCATGTCCCTTTTGTTTGTAGATACCTCGGTGATGCATAGAATTCAAAATATCTTTTGTAACCCATGGAGGTTTTGGAATGTATTAGACTCGTCTTGTTTTCAGGGGAACATGTTTATTTAAAACATGCTGGATTAGATTTGACCATTCATTCACAGCCGCTTCGAAATTTATTATGCAATCTATAATTCCTGCGGACTCATCCATTAAGTGTTGGTTGAAAACATTTTCGTTGAAATCTTTGCATACTCCATATTGATTTGTTACAGGTTTATGCTTCACACTGTAGTTAATCTTTGATTTGAGAGTGGCACAGACTGGAAAAATGATTATGGTATAGACAGGGACTTGAACAGGGGGAACTGCCTCAGCTGTGGTCACATATTTATGATAGATAACTTTCGCCATGGTATTAAACAGCGTCGAACGTGTGCTTTCAATGGGTTTGTTTGCGTTCAGCGAATGCAGAGACTCTTTCGCGTTACCCGTATGACAATATACGCGAGTGTAAACTTGAGTATTAGGTTTAACACGCTCCAAAAAGGAGAAACACCGCTCACGCTAAAAAATCTACGATCCTATGTGTTCAAACTCTACTGTGATATACAGTATACGACAAACCTGTGCTAGTCCATGTTTTTCTTTGCGTGTTATAGTGTTGTATATGCACTGTAGATTTTTGGCGTTCTAAGTCTATAAAGGCCAGTTTTTCTTGAAGCCAATTTTCCTCTTTTACGATTTCTCTTTTATGTTCTGACGCAAGTTGTAATCTGTATGTACCAGTGTCTATTTATGTCCCTCTGTTTCATCACAACTGTGACCGCGTGATAGTACTGTTGGTAGAGCGTCCACTTAGGGAGGCGGTAAATTCAGAGACAATTCTGCGTTGGGTCACACCTAAGACATTTTGGCGTTCAGCAAGAATGGAATCGTGCAACGCCTGCTTGACCCGTATCAGTATTATGGCTCGGCTGGGACAGCTGTCTTGCCTTTGGTACGTCCTATAAGTGAAGCAGCACTAGATAAAAGATCGGTGAAAGTCCTTCCTGCAACACATTGCATGCAACCTAAGGACTCCTTTGTCGTCATGTGACTGAAAAATTGTCCCACGTTAAACCCCCAAGCACTCACTCACTTACATCTCAACTGGACGGTACCGGTTAGAGACATGACATCGATATTTCACTTGTGCCATCTGTCTGGTTGGGAATTATCTTAGTGATAGGTTAGCCTTACATAGCTCTACCTTTGCTTACACTCCAGTAGAGTCAAACACCGTTAGATTCACTTCTCTTGGGGTAGTGCCAGATTGCTGTCACTTTGCACCTCAGGCCAGGCGATGGCACGAAACGATGGCACAATCGTGTACACTTTCAGGATTCAACTCAATGCCAAACAAGCTGCATCTCGTTACACAACAAACACCGCTACTGCGATGTTAAACTCATACTCCTTACAGTGCATGCTTCTCTATCTACCGTTTGCTTTACATCATTGCCACCGCTTGTAAATTCTGTACAGAAATGTTAAACAACGCCGAGGTCACGAGGCAAGAAGTGATGTCAGAAAACACTAGCTATTAACCTTTGTCTCTTACTGTATACACATGCATCTTTATCTAGAGCATGTGCAACATGATTCTAACCAAAACCTTATTGATGAATCCTGAGTAAATAGTTCCGCGGGAGGATACACGTGATGAGTCTAGACCTCAACAAACATATGTGCGTCGCACAGGCGCCGAAGGTCAAGCTTGACTAGTGATGGCAGTTATGTAAAGCAAAAGGTAGAGAGCGACGCATGCCTTGTAAGGAGTACATGTGGACACAGAACCCCATTACAACTTCCGTTTTTCGGTAGGGACGAATGTAATTCCGTGTATTTTAGGGTATAAAGTCTTTTTTGCTGCCAGCCTGCCGTTTTTGATGTACAGGTGCATGCTTGGTATCAAAATGATGGAAATTGTCTACACTTTGGGGAGGTATGAGTTTTGATGATGAAAGTTTGAAATTCTGGGGCGAGACTACACAAGGATATTGGTGGTGATGAGGCTGCGAGTGACTTCCCCTTGGCGTTGCTAGGCACCCCTCCCAGCTGCCGGCATAGAAAGGTCCAGATTTTGACGGTCAAGCTGTGTCAAGATTTTCATGGATTCTTTTTCACAGGCTGCGCCAGGTATACACCAAAGCTTATTGGCCACGGAATGTTTGGGACTGAGCTACAGCGTTAAACGTTAACATTATCGCTTATGGGAAACTAATGGGGGTCTGTGGCCATGTTAAACCGTCAAACAATGTCGCCTCCGGTGTGTGGAGACTCCCGAACGTCTCCCATCACAACCTGGTTCATTTTCAAGCCTTCAAATGCTGCAATATTTCAGGTACAGCAAAAAAACCTGATTCACCTGTGTGATCAAAACTCAGTTATTCAGTTCTGTAAAATTTTAAAATGGTCAGTAAATACTTATATAAGTACGAAAGTCATTTTAACATGAGGCGATGATCTCCAAGATGGAGAGGCTGCTAATGAATAAAGGTCAGGCCGCTGAAATTTAGCGCGCATATTTGTGCATGTCTGTACTTTTGCATGAGACACAAGATAAGTGCCTGCAGTGCGAAAGGGCAGCACTCTGGCACTACTCCCAGAAAAGTAAATATAGGGATGTATCTACTTGAGTTAGAGTAAAGGTAGAGGTATGCTGGGCTACTTATAGGTACAGAAGATTGACTAAATCATAAGAACAACAAAATCAGGGACCAAGTCATATGCATTAATCAATATACTTTCAAACTTTTGCACAATAGCCCCCTGACATGACAAACAACACGTTTCTGACAAGCTTTCTTACCGCTTTGCAGATATTTTAGCACACGCACAATTCATTGGGGCATTCCAGCACACAACTTTACGACGAGCTCAAAAATATTTTCAAGAGTTTGGCCGTTACATATGCCTTTGTAGCACGGTTGTTACGGGTGTAACGGCAAGATGAGCACGCCTACAAAGTCTGGTCTTCATATTTGTGCTAAGACAATATGGATTACTTGGTATATGCCATAACTTCTTCTGGGTTCGACAATTTAGAAACTACGTCTAGGGAGTCGTCATTGTTTAATTTTCATCCGCAGTAAGTCACGTTTTTATCCTATGACTGCAGTGTTCTGTAGTGACATAAAGCCATGACATATTTTTCGTATTTAATCAATTACACACGACTATCAGTAGGATAAAATTCCATTGCTTGAAAGTCGGTTTTCATACTGGCTGTTTTATCCTGCGACAAATGCATCCACTTCATCAAACGCTAATTGACATAAACACAGTTCAGCATAGAAACATTTCTCGGGTCCCTAATTCAGTTGTTTCTGTACCTAATCCACATAAACACTGTTCAGCATAGAGACATTTCTCGGGTCCCTAATTCAGTTGTTTCTGTACCAAATCCACATGAACACTGTTCAGCATAGGGCATTTCTCGGGTCCCTAATTCACCTGTTTCTGTACCTTGAATAAGCTCTGGTTTTTGTCTGAAATCACACAAGTTTCAGTAACGTGTTCTCCGCAGAATGTCATTTCAAAGCCGCCACCTTTCACCTAATTTAGCGTATGATCATGTCCTAAAACAAGCACTTCTGTGAGAAAAATGAACAGTTTTCCGTAATCAAGTTTCACAATGACGCCCCGATAAATTAAACTATTCAAACATCCCTGCACGATCAAAGTGGTGATCACGACTGATAGCAAAACACCGGTCTCTCGGTATAGACGCGGTCTGTCATCCTCTGTTGCGGGCTGAATTCACACTTTCCGGCATGGCCAACTGTAGTTATTAATTCATTATTCATCAGTATAGCCGGCGGTGATATCAAGGAACTATGTTTGCCGCGTAGTCATGTTGCTATCGCCAGCAGTGCTACGCCTGAGCCAGGCCTCAGCTTAATAACGTCTTAAAATGACCTCCAGCTTAAACTTACACAGTGTTTGGGTTTTTTTCATGCCTGTGGCATTCTCAGTTATGAGTGAGTGAGTGAGTACTTGGGGTTTAACGTTGTACTCAACAATGTTTCAGTCATATGACGACGAAGGAATCCTTAGGGTGCATGTACGTGTAATGTGCCTCCTTGTAGCAGGACAGATTTCCACCGCTCTTTTATCTAGTGCTGCTTCACTGAGACGACTTACCGAAGGTAAGTAAGTCGCCCCACCCGTGCCATTACACTGATACGGGTCAACCAGTCGTTGCACTATTCCCCTTCAGGCTGAACGCCAAGCGAGGAAGTTACAACTTCCTCTTTTAAAGTCTTAGGTGTGACTCGATCAAGGATTGATCCTGGATCTACCGGTCCCGAAGCGGACTCTCAGTTATGTGAAAAACAGAATCCTATATAAAAAATATGAAACTATCACTAAATATTAATATAAAATGTTTTGAAGGCTAGTGGTTTTTCAGTGTCTCCACGAGAAAAACGGGAAGTTGGCCAACAGCTGCAAACAAATACGCTAAACGCGTGGACAAAATTGTAAAGTACACAATATTAACTTCCGCAGACGTCTCATTTATTTATTACTGTTTATAACTAAATACCTCCACACATACATGTACATATATATGTGTGTGTGTATTCTGAAGGCAGAGCGTTTTACTCTGTGAATCCCAGTGTTCTATACTACCGGAAATAGTAATATCATAAAATATCACAGCCACGACAGACTCAGTGACTCTGTATTACACTGTCTATTCTTCACACGTCTTCACGCATCCATGGAGATAACAAGGAAACTGGTCTTGTATGTATTTGGTGAGTATATGTGTATGTGTGTGAGTGCACGTGTATTTGTAACGTGTACATGACCTCTTGTGAACTGGAGACGACCAAATGCACTCCCTCGCCTGTAATACTTTATTCTATACTTTGAATGTGACTTTACATGTATCACAGGTGTTGTCAAGCTTTGAAAGCCCAGTGACCCTGTATCTGTGGGTGTATTGGTATATTAGACAAGAGTTATTCCCGTAATGGACTGCTGTGTTCCTTGCACACCCCTTTAGAAATATCCCCTGCAACTTCAGGGCTGGCTAATGAGTGTCAAGTTCGTACTTCCACTATTGTTCACGGTGTGATATGGTGGAAGATAAAGATTTTGGGAATGTTTGTCATTTCGCACTTCCACTGTTGCCCACGGTGTGATATGGTGGAAGATAAAGATTGTGGGAATGTCTGTCATTTCGCACTTCCACTGTTGTCCACGGTGTGATATGGTGGAATATAAAGATTCTGGGAATGTCTGACTTGAATGTATTGACCACCATATTTGATTTATGGAAAAACCAAACCGAGTCAAAATACCCCGGACACAAACATAGTACACATCTAGAAAATGAGCCAAGATTTTGATACCGGCCGTTTCTTTCTTTCGCAGCATTGCCGATTCTGTTTTTTTGTGCGACCTGTACATATGTTGTGTGGGAAGGAGAAACAGTTGTTTTAAAATGTGGCATTGCCATTCCTGACGAGGATCTATTCACGTCATGGTGCAAGGTCGAAGCAGGTATGCCCTGCAAAACAGTGCTATATGGTGAACCCCCGGTAACAGTGACAAGACCACCTTGGACTTCCGCAGATGTGAAACTGGTTGCGGGAAACTCGTTATACATCACATCGGCATCGTATCCAAGAGACAATGGCACTTTTCAGTGTTCTTCAGGTCAGGTTGACAAATTAATGGAGCTTGTCGTTTTCGGTAAGTGATGATGTGTTGATCAGATCTATATCACTTGTACATAAGCCTCTCTCTTATTCTAGCATGTCTATCCAACCCAAGCAGCCATTAGGCTAACTATTAGTAAAGTAAATATTCATTTATTTATGTATTTGTTTGTGTGGGTTTTTACACTCTATTCATTTATACGACGGCGGCCAGCATTATGGTAGGAGGAAAACGGCCAGAACCCGGGAAAACCCTCGACCATCCGCAGGTTGGTGGTACCACTGGAGAAACTGCATGCACGGAAGTGAAGAATATATTGCCAGTTCAAGTATTCACATTTCTTTTGTCTGATGATCTTTTTTCCCTTCTCTTAGCTTTTCAGATATGTACATGTATGGCCAATAATACACTCAAGTTGTATCAACACTGTCCTATGACTCAGTACACTGACAGTCTCGCCGGCTGCACTATCTAGTTCATGATTAGTATATTATCATTAGCTCTTAATTCAAACTTCCTTATGTTAGGTGCATGTAATCTCTCAGCAGGCGATTAAATTCATCGGAATATCCCGGCTGGCTGTCATGGTTACTGAATCCAAATATCTTTTTTTCTGCAAGTAAAACCTGTGATGTGTTTGCAAACGTATTCATTTTAAGGGGAAAATCAGATGTGCTATATTTTGTAAACCAATGGTTCCAATCCCGTGTTACATCACAGCGGTGCATGCTTAGCACATACAAATAAAATCCGCACACACTGATAAAAAAAATAAAGGCCATTCTTCATCGGTCGACTCTATACCGTCCGACTCATCGAGGTCAGAGATTAAGTATTTTAACATATTGGCTTGTGAAATCTCAGACATCGATGACTCTGACAAAAGGTGAAAGAAAGAAATACGAACACACATGGCCGGATAGCAATAAACACAAATCCATTCCCCACCAGATGCTCATTCTTCATTTCGTGTATTTCGGCTTCCAAACAACTTTTGTTTTATCAACACATAAAAAAAATCTTGAGTGTAGTCTTCAACAACAATCAAATAAATATATAAACCTGGTAGACTCAGAGTAAATCTACTGTACAGGGGTATAATATCGCTTGGCCACGCCATTTCTCGTTCATGTTTTCATAAAGTACTAAGTTTATTCCAGCTACAGGTTTAGGACAGAACACTTAAAACAGTAACCTCTACAAATATGAAGGGAAATAAATGACTGGTGAGTAAATCCCTCTCTGCAGTAACCACTTGTTCACTAAGGAAAGACAAACACACCCTTACTTTCACGACATTACCCTTACCCACCTTATTACCCTTATCCCAGCCTTACTCCACCATAATACCCTTACCAAATACTATTACACTTCTCCCACCCTGTTATCCTCATCTCAGCCCAACAGCCTTACCCTACACTGTTACCCTTACCCCACCAGGTCACCTTACCTTAGCCTATAACCCTTACCCCACCCTGTTACCCTAGCCTTAACTTATTCTCTTTACCCCAGTCTATTACCCATGCTCTTATTCTCTTTACCCCAGTCTATTACCCTGCTACCCTTACCCCACCATGTTACCCTTACATCACCCTGTTACAAACCCTGGTACAAATATGAAGGGAAATAAATAATGGCTGAGAGAAGCCATTTATGCAGAAAAACTTTCTCAATGAGGAATGACAAACACATCCTTACCCCACCCTATCACCCTTACCCCCACCCTGTTACCCTTACATGAACCTGTTACAAATATGAAGGGAAATAAATGATGGCTGAGTGAAGCCCTCTATTCAGAAAAGATTTTTTCCATTAAGGAAAGACAAACACATCCTTACCGCACCCTGTAACCCTGTTACCCTTACCCCACTCTATTAAATTTATCCCAGCCTATTATCCTTACCCAGCCCGTTACACTTATCACACAATGTTACCCTTACCCCAACCGATTATCCTTACCTCAGCTTATTACCCTTATCCCAGCCTGTTACCCTTACCACACAATGTTACCCTTACACCAGCGTATTTTCCTTACCCCACCATGTTACTTTTACGCCAGCGTATTGCCCTTACCCATCCTTGTTATTCTTACCCCAGCCTATTACCCTAACCCCACTCTGTTACTTTTATCTCAGCCTAATAACTTTACCCCAGCCTAATACCCTCACCCCACCTTATTACCCTTAGCCCAACATGTTACCTTACCTCACACTATTACCCTTACCTCACCCTGTTACCTTACCCTAGCCTATTACCCTTACTCCAGCCTATTACCCTTACCTCACCCTGTTACCTTACCACACCCTATTAACCTTACCACACCCTATTACCCTTACCCCCACCCTACTACCAATGGCTTGTACATGTATCTGATTTTAACAGCAGGGTACAGGACAAGGATCCGCGTTGAGGTGCTAAACTCTTAATGGCTGGCAGACACTGTGTAGGTTCAGTTCAGGCCGTAGGGAATTTCCAGATTCCCTTGCTCTCATTGTGACAATAAGTTATACCCTCATTGTGACAATAAGTTGTACCCTCATTGTGACAATAAGTGGTACTTTCATTGTGACAATAAGTGGTACTCTCATGGTGACAATACGTGGTACTCTCATTGTGACAATAAGTGGTACGCTCATTGTGACAATAAGTGGTACTATTATTGTGACAAAAAGTGGTACGTTCATTGTGACAGTTAGTGGTACTCTCATTGTGACAATAAGTGGTAATCTCATTGTGACAATAAGTGGTACTCTCATTGTGACAATAAGTGGTACGCTCATTGTGAAAATAAGTGGTACTCTCATTGTGACAATAAGTGGTACGCTCATTGTGACAATAAGTGGTACTCTCATTGTGACAATAAGTGGTACTCTCATTGTGACAATAAGTGGTACTCTCATTGTGACAATAAGTGGTACTCTCATTGTGACAATAAGTGGTACTCTCATTGTGACAATAAGTGGTACTCTCATTGTGACAATAAGTGATACTCCAAGGGTTATTCATCCGTTTCACATTTAAGGAGGGCCACCTCTCTTCCACCAGTTTGGGATGCAAGTCTGAAAGTAAGCTAGCAGCTTGCCCAGGGACAGTCGTTTATCTCTAGGTTATTCCAACCATAATAAAACTGACCACCAACCACTGAACAAGTGAAAATTTCTGAGGATGGTGTTTAGAAAGCAATTAAGAAAAGAATCTTATACCTATTTATCAGTTCACAGGACTGTAAATATTTGTGTGTCTTACAAGCTCATTTGAAGTACCATATATCTTTCCCCTATTTTTGATAATAACTAAATCACATACATGTAAATGGACACGCTGTATCTGGAGAGTTGCTCAATTTGAAAAAGCCTTATCACCAACACAACATTGGTTATATCCACAGTGTCTTAATATATTAAAATGCCTCAGACTGACTGATATATACTTTTCTTCTAGTGTACTTGTAATAAGATCAACACTTAAGGTTTTAAACGCATGTATACCAAGATGTCAGATCTTGAGTTTCGTTTCAAAAATATCACAAAATGAAACACATTTTATTTAAAACTGTCAGTGAGCTGATAATAAAATAACTTCTTGAGCATAAGGATTAAGATTTAGTCACATAATTCATCAATGTCAAAGTCAGTGACCTCTTGGTCCGGCGACCCAGAATATGATGAACAAATGTCATCAAACATTTCTCAAAAACCTTTAAAATCTTTCTAATGAGGTGATGCAAGTGGATGTTTGTTAGATGGGCTCAATCAAAAATTTTCTCCATTTCGTCTCTACAACTAATGCAAACTGCATTCCCAGGATTGAATTTACCATCCACAATATCCTGGACTTCGTAGTCATCCCTAACACACGCTACAGGTATGCCTCTTTTGTTAAAAGCTTTGAGACTTTGTAATCAAGGCTAGCCAGGGTGACCGTTGACAGCATTATTTCCCTACTCTAGTCACAGCTTCGAGCCGCTAGGTTTGGCCTTTTTACATCCGGCTAATATAAATATCGGACTTGATTTTAGGGCTATTAAAAAAGACTCGGAGTAACGATTTTTTTTAATACAACCGACGCTTATCAAAAGTTGCGATGCGAAGAGGCAAAGTTCTAAGTGGTTACTCATACCATCAGGCCCAGACACTTTGTTCACGTTCCGCGGAATTTTAAAACTATGTTTGATCTATTACAGCCATGTCTGTTAGTTCTTCATAGAGAGGCATGACAAGCATTGGAGGCTCAACATTTTCTAAAAATAAAGACATTTTGACCATCGGGTTCTTAAACCAGGATCAGACAGAATAGCTCCATCGTAGATCATGTTAGCCCTACATGTATAAATCTGACTTTTCCTACATAATTTAGTGTCGATTGTCGCAGTTATAGAGCTCTTGTTTTATTTCACTAAGGAAAATGTTAGAATCCACATCAAATCTTGGTTTTTTTTTCTCATCCACCTTCTGATATTATTCAATTCACGAATTCCATAAACACACACCGCATATGACTTGAAATGCATACCTGTTGAATGCCCTGAGGGGGACCTCTATGAGACCCTTTGGTCCGTCATATAATTTGTGCTGCATGCAGTAACTCACATGGAAGAAATATGTCTGTGTTTGCACTGCAGTTGGTGTTGAGAACCTTACTGTCTCGTCTGACCATGTGTTCCCGGTGCCAGAGAACACGGAGGTGACATTTACCTGTGAGTCAGAAGGCGGTAATCCCGCCCCGACCATTACCTGGGAGATTCCAGGTGCGTCAGGTCAGCCGGAACCAACCGTGTCTGATACCAGCAGCCAGATATCACTGACTCTGACCAAGGACATGAACAACCAGGAGCTAGCCTGTATAGCACAGCAAAGGGAGAGAACTTTGAGGGAGTCCATAGAGCTTAACATCAAGTGTATGTATGAGTGGCTTAAAATGGAACGACATATTTTAGCTAAGAAATTATTTCAAGAATTTATCTGGTAAAGTACACATGTTTGTTAGATATATACATCAGAAGGACGATTTGTCACCTGTAAGTCATTTGTGGGAGCTCTACCTGATATCGTGCAGCTTGATGGTAGTAACTCTATCGGTCACTCATTCGCGTTCCGCTCGTCCCGGGATCCTGGTAATCGGCAACCCTTTGAGTCATTCTACCTGTTCATGAGTTAAAGGAGCATGTTGCCAACGACAATAAAATTCGTCTCCAATTTTAAAAGTCTTCTACGCGTAGCTAAAAGCCCAGACGACTAGTGACAAATTTCTCTCCTTGAACGAATGTTCAGTTTTGTTTATGTTTAATGTTTATGTCGCTATGTTTAAGAGATATGGTCGAGGATTGACGTTTGCGACTGATTTGCCTCCCTTTGTAACGTCACCTGCTGTGTAGACGATGGGAAGACATCAGAGAACTTCAAATGTCACACACAGCGTTCTGGTGTAATTATGCAGCGTATACAATGCAACATGCTCTATCTTCTACATTCCGTGAGATGGGTCGGAAGTTGGAGATTACGTGACCACCATTTCGTGTTGAAAACTGAATGGCCACCCAATGTTAAAGCATTGAAGAAAAGATAACTTTTGCCCCCTTCGCTCGCGAAAAGGAAGGTCCAGTTGTATAAAATAACATCACAAAAGCTCTGCAGAAATACTCAGACTATCTGTAAAGCTGACAATTACACATATTCAACGGATACAAGATCGCTGACACCGTTTCAAAACTAACCATTTTCCTGTCCATCCTATTCTTCATCCACGCCGTTTGTTACTCAAGAGATCACGTGGTCTCTAGTTTCCGGTCCGTCTTACAGAATATGGCTTCAGTTCTGCAGTACAGATCGATGGAAATTGCCCAAAATTGTACAGAGCGATAGAAAGATAGATCGTATTTCAATCCGACGCACTGTTTGGATTGTACATGTGCGATCCACAAACAAATCGTGGGAATCTTTGCTCTGCCTCACTTCCATGTTATCTCGTCTGACCGATAGTTCACAGCAGTGACGAATTTCCTCTTGTAACTCTCCTAATTGACGTCGATGATGGCTGAGTGGAAAATGAATGCCTATTGGTATTTAGCTAGGGGTCAAATACAAATCAGTTTTGTATATAGCTGAACAAACTCATAAAATCGGAATTTCTATCGACAATATGTCCCCTCAGTCTTCGCTGTACTAAGCCATTCAGATATAATCTACAAGAATGAGTCCTATTTGTGTGGATTGTAGATAAGCCGAGAGTTGAGGTCCAGATTATACCTACCGAGTATTACCATAGTGACGAGGTAAACCTCACGTGCTTAGTTGATGGCTATCCCGACCCTGCCATCACCTGGAGATACGAGGATAAACTTATGAGAGATGATCCCCCGGCCACACACATTTTCCATATTGCACATGTAAACCAGTCCTATACCGGAACCTTCACCTGTCTGGCCGTCAACTCTGAAGGGAGTGACGCCGCGTCGAAATATGTGAGTCTGGATGCCAATAAACGTGAGTCACATCGCGTTATTTATCATTAATTTAATTTCGATTGAATTTATGCTTGCAATACGCAATCCGGTTGGTCACATTTTTGCGTTTGTACTTCAATTAACCGACAAAAATGAAGCCACACCTACGCAGATCAACTTTTTCTAACAATAGGACTGGAAGAGACTGAAGACATGTTCTGCAATCGCCGTGACGAAGTCATCTCCAGCATATCCTTGGCGAGCAACAACAACAGCGCAAACACCTTGTCGTCTCCAAAATCCGTCTCTCAAAATAAATTCAACTCGGTCTGCATTATCTGCGCTCAAAGTTCTCTAGCTCGGAATTCACCTTTTAAATGTTGACCTGTTCACTTTTTGAAACGAACAGCAGAAGTAAACTTCCCCTCATTGTACATGTGACGTTGCTTCGTATTCGTAGAGATTCTAACACCAATTCCATTGGCTCAAAGACTGTCATTCAGAAAATGTGTACTCTGGAGCATGCAGTCTTCCCTTCTTCAAAACAGTTGACCAACATTTTCCACAGTTTGGAATGGAAGTAAAACATTGGATAACATTTCGTTCCATCAAATGAATTATAAGGAATGAGTGTAGGTTTTTAGGTTTTTGGGGGTATAAGCTCAAAAGACCACTGTGCAAACTGTATGAATTTTACCTTTTGCTGTTCCAAAAATACCGTGCCACCAAGCACAATGACTATTTTCCTAAATTTGAGTATAAGCTATATATCTAAATACTTCAGCCACGTGTATTTCTGTTGTATATTTCTATAAAGTTTGTGATCTCTGTAGGTAGAAAGGTTTCCCCTCAACAAGAAGCGTTCTATTGGTCGACAGGGGGTGTAGCTCTGGGTGTGCTCTTAATTGGGCAGAGTGTCACTTTGTGTTACTTTCGTTTGAGAAAAACAACCAATCAAGGTAAGGAATATAGACGGTATCTCCACGGAACGTTTCGTGTCATCTGTATATTGTTTTCACCTCTATCGGCAAATCTGACGAGAGTTTTCCATTGGGATAACACAATTCCAACAGACAGTTTTGTCGTATTTCACGTCTACACACTATTATCCGTTGGAACCAGTAAACCAGTAAATTTATACTATTACAATGGGAAACTGGCGCTATTATAATATACTATAGAGAAAAGTAGTTTGTTGAAATAAAGAATGTAAGAACACCGGTGCAAACATATATGTTACAGGGCGGAATTCTGGTGAGTCATTGGAATTACATGCCATCACAGAAAGCGCCATTTCTGACATCGTCATGCCCGAGAACGTCATGCATGAACGCATGACAGAGAACGCCATACCCGCACAAGTGATTCTTGAGAACGTCATTGAACACCAGGGAACAGGTATAAGCGAGATATGGAGCTCTCTGAATAATAAAAGTTGTCGGGCAACTTTAGGATGCCCAAATCGCAGCAAGTCGTATCACTGTCCGCTGCAACACTGTGTATCACTTAAATTTATTTGTTTGACTGGCCCTGTACGCCGTAATCGAGAATATTTAACGATATTATAAACGACTGCGGCCAGCATTATGGTGGGCGGAAACAGGGCAGAATCCAGTAGAAACCCAAGACAATCCGCAGGTTGCTGCCACGCACGGCCACTGCTGTTTATGTGTTTTAGGAGCATACCTTCACCGAGTAGTCTAACTAATAAGAGAGGGGAAATGACGTGAATAAATTATAATATAAATGAATTAAGTAGGTATCAGAGGAAAGAACAGCGCAGTGCTGTCCTTTGAAATGCTTTTTTATGGCCAGCAATGTGCACAACAGATTAGGCCTACATGGTCATACCAAATGACCTACAAAAGTTGAGTGGTTTAAATCCCTATTCTGAATTCATGCATATCTTTTTTTTTTTTGCTTGTATATGCCTTAATGTTGTTATTTATTCAAGTGATGTCCCCAGGAACTATGCGGTACAACCCAGTCACTACACTACCTAGGTACCGTATAGAAACATGCACACTGTACATATAACACTATTTGACGGACTTACATATTGCAGAGGTCGTTTCCAACGAAGAAGAGACTTTGGAGACAGGAGCTATACCACATACCACAGGTCAGGAAAGCCCCTCTCTAAAGAACCCAAAGACAATAGAAGACACGGAGAAAGGAGTCATGCCAGACGAAGACCACGGAGAAAATGTGATTCCAGAGAAAACAAGTGCTTTGGGCGCTTCTGGTGGAATGGCGAGTGCAGCTGTGGAGGAACATGGTTAGGCTGATGATAATCATGGAGCGTACTGCTTTGTAGAATATAGCAAATTGTTCTGCAGGGTATAGCTATTTGTAATGTAGAATATAGCAAATTGTAATGTAGAATATAGCAAATTGTTCTGCAGAATATGGCAAACTGTTCTGCAGGGTATAGCTATTTGTTCTGTAGAATATACCAAATTGTTCTGTAGAATATAGCAAACTGTTCTGCTGGGTACAGCTATTTGTTCTGTAGAATATAGCAAATTGTTCTGCAGGGTATAGCTATTTGTAATGTAGAATAACGCAAATTGTTCTGTAGAATATAGCAAATTGTTCCGTAGAAAAAGCGAACGACACAGTTAACAGTTTATCGATATGCCTAGACATAGACCTATAAGTTTATTGTTTAACTCAGACATAACTGATGGAAAATTATTATCATTGTTTCAAATCAGAATGTCTTATTCACTTTGAATACTTAAAAAAAAACCCTTCTCACGAGTGGTCGCTGCTTGATGATCAAAATTTTCTTATTTTTAATACCTTCTGGAGCAAATGGCCATCTCAATTATCGCCTGGTCGATCCATTTAATTTAGTCTTACGCACAATTAATAACAGGGCTGAGCTGTTCATTGTGTTCGGGGGTTGTTTTAACTGTACATGTAGGAAAAGACACGAACGTAGATTGGACCGGGCAGTGTAATACGATTGTCTCTCTCTCTCTCTCTCTCTCTCTCTCTCTGGCGGTTGGGCAGGGTAAATTTCCTATTCAATAAAACTGTTGCACCTGATAAATAGTTACAGTGACATCTGAACTTATTATCTCTCTAAATATGTATTACTGTGTAATTGTTTTGTAGTGTATGAAGACATACCTGAAGACATCCTAACTGAAGACTCGCGTGAGTGTTACGTGTTTAGATCTGGTTAGCAACGTACCATTCTATCTGTGAATTATGTAATGATAAATTCTTCTATTAACACATACCTACTCGTTCTCATAATTTCTCTTCAGCAATTTGAATTCTGTTTATGTGTGTGAGAAATTACCCATTTTGGAAGCTAATTGGGAGGGGAAGGTATTTTCGAAAAGATAGAGTTTTTATAGTCACTAAAATGTTATTGGATTCTTGTGACAAAAATCACTCTGCCTTTACGTGCCTTAAGAGAAACCACCTTGATGTTTAAATAGGAAGGCGTCCAGATGAAGGAGGGGCTAATTTCATGCCCTTAATCATTAAACCTGGAATCGTTAAACCTGGAATGATTAAGCGTGGAATGACCAAGCCTGGAACCATAAATCCTCGAATAACCAACCCTGCAATAATCAAGCCTGGAATCACCAAGTTTGGAAAGGTGATGCCAGAAATGGTCAAAGATGAGATGCCGGAAGCACCAGTGAAGGAACATGGTAAGACTTATTTTTCTTCAAGGCAGATTTACTTCTCTGATTTTTTTAGATTTGTAAGGTGTAGACATACTTGACTCATCTGAAGTCTGGACCAAAATGTTAAGTATTTTGCAATGAGTGTTATCTGGTGAAAATCTCTTTGAAGTCCTTTTTTATTTGCAACCACCAGAACGTTTGCAGCTAAATTATTTAAATGCAATGTTTACTGAATAACAATAATGATATCATTCGTTAAGAGGGTATTGTTTCAGTCGAATTGAGAATGATTAGAGATGCTTAGTTTGGGGCAGGATTACAAATGGTGTGTTGTACATGTCCTCTGTAATGCTCCATGAATCCTCTCACAACTGCATGGCGAAATGCCGCTAACGCTCAAGCAGAACCAAACATTTCTACACAGTAGTCAATTTGTGCTGTGTGAGGGCGGAGTGCGGCCGAGTGGTTAACATGCTTCTCTTTAGTGCCCTCGACACAAGATGTTAATGAAACCACCTTAATTGTGATCTTTTTTGTCTCTCAGCTTATCAGACATATCAATGTTACTATTAAATGTTTTAGAGCAGCGTTGGAACAAAGGATGGCCTCCCACCATGCCAGGAAAAGCTGCACCGGAGAAGGCGGTGTCAAAAAAGGTCATCCCGAATAAGCCCATACCGAAAAAGACAACCCTAGTGATGGCTTTGTCGCATACTGACATAACAGAACAGTCTCCGCGCCTAAACCTCAGCCCAGGGAAAGCCATGCCAGAACACGCCTCTTCCAAAAATATGACTGCTGTGATGACAGGTGCAAGATCTAGGGAACACGGTAAGGCTGATGTGTCTCACAACATGTAAACATTGAGGTAGATGTTAAATCTTTGAGTGAAATTCACATTACATTTTGACACTGCCCCACTGCACCAATATTCCGTTAACTGGATGCTACTTTTTCGTATTAAACGAGTCGTACCGTTTATAAGGGCCTCTTGGTATTTGGCCATTTATACGGGCCTGTTGGTAATGCGTGTATTCATTTGGCCATTTATAAAGGCCTGTTCGTAGAGGGTGTATTGATTTGACCATTTAAATGGGCCTATTGATAGTGTTTGTATTGATTTAACCATTTATATGGGTCTGTTTGTGGTGTATTTTTTCATTCGGACATTTATATGAGCCTGTTGGTAGTGTGTGTATTCATTTGATCATTTATATGAGCCTGTTGGTAGTGAGTGTATTCATTTGGCCATTTATATTGGCCTGTAGATAGTGTGTGTATTCACTGGTGATTTATACTGGCCTGTGGGTAGTCTGTGTATTCGCTGATCATTTATATTGGCCTGTGGGTAGTCTGTGTATTCACTGGTCATTTATATTGGCTTGTGAGTACTCTGTGTATTCATTATGCCATTTTTATGAGCTTGCTAGTAGTGTATGTTTTCATTTGACAATTTAAAAAGCCTGTTGGTAGTGTGTGTATTCATTTGGCCGTTTATATTGGCCTGTTGGTTGTGTTTGTATTCATTTGGCCATTTATATGGGCCTGTTGGTGGAGTGTGTATTCATTTTACCATTTATATGGAACTGTTGGCTGTGTGTGTATTTATTTGGCCATTTATATTGGGCTGTTGGTTGTGTGTGTATTGATTTGGCCATTTATATGGGCCTGTTGGTAGGGTGTGTATTCCTTTGGCCATTTATAAGAGCCTGTTGGTAGTGTGTGCTTTCATTTGATCATTTATATGGGCCTGTTGGTTGTGTGTGTATTCATTTTACCACTTATATGGACCTGTTGGCTGTGTGTGTATTTATTTGGCCATTTATATTGGCCTGTTGGTTGTGTGTGTATTCATTTGGCCATTTATATGGGCCTGTTGGTAGAGTGTGTATTCCTTTGGCCATGTATGTGGGCCCGGTGGTAAGGTGTGTATTCCTTTGGCCATTTATGTGGGCCCGGTGGTAAGGTGTGTATTCATTTGGCCAGTTTTATGGGCGTGTTGGTAATGTGTGTATTCATTTTGCCATTTATATGGACCTGTTGGCTGTGTGTGTATTTATTTGGCCATTTATATTGGCCTGTTGGTTGTGTGTGTATTCATTTGGCCATTTATGTAGGCCCGGTGGTAAGGTGTGTATTCATTTGGCCAGTTTTAGGGGCGTGTTGGTAATGTGTGTATTCATTTTACCATTTATATGGGCCTGTTTGTAGTGTGTGTATTCACTGGTTGTTTATATTGGCCTGTAGATAGTGTGTGTATTTATTTGGCCATTTATATGAGAATGTTTGCTATATTACTATTACTTTGTATAGACAAACTGCTACACTACTGCTAATATTTATAGACAGACTGCTTTATCACTGTTACTATTTATAGACAAACTGCTATATTACTGTTACTATTTAGAGATAAACTGCTGTATTACTGTTACTATTTATAGACAAACTGCTATATTGCTGTTACTATTTGCAGAAAAACTGCTATATTACTGTTACTATTTATAGACAAACTGCTATATTGCTGTTATTATTCATTTATGTCAATTTTCTAATTTTAATAATGGCGAAATGGCATTATTTTTGTGAGGCTTATTTTTTACATGCGTACACTATCACATTACAGAGGCCTCATGGCCTAGAAGCTTAGCGTGCCAGCGCGGACTAATAAGTCTCTCGCCAATTCCGTCTTTTGGGGTTCCAGCTCATGTTGTATTAGCACTCTGTGTATGATCGTAGATTTCTCCCGATTTCCTCATTGTGTTGGCCGCCGTCGTACAAGTAAAATTTTCTTGAGTACGGCATTAAACACCAATAAATAAATACATACATAAATAAGTAAATAAACAAATAAACAAACAAATGAATAAATACATGTATTACACTACATTGCAGTGTATAATGAAGCTGGCGACATCCCAGATGAAAACCCACGTAAGCAATGCGCTAAATTATTACAGTATTTTCACATACGGTCGACCACTGACAGTGTTACCCTTGTGGTTCATTTCCCTCGCTCGACCACTGACAGCGTTACTCTTAGCCCCATTCCCCTAGATTTACCACTGACAGCCTTAACCTTAGCTAATTCCACTAACTCGACGAATGGCGCTTACCTGCATTGCCTTATCTCCTGAATAAAGTCAGGTAAAATGAGGCGACATTTTAAACCCGGGCAATTTATGTTAGTTATTAAATGATAAAGGCAATTTATGGTAATACACATGTTCTAAACAACTGTGTTGTTTTTAACCATCTTTACTACTGTATTTTATAAAGGTTTCGGCTTTACAGTTTTGAAAGGTATTCTCTGTTTCACCAGCTTTGCCATGTAAAAGGAAACCTTCCATGAAAGTCTCACCCGATCCTGAACGCAAGAATCCGAGAACAAAAAATGTCCGCTTTACTAGCCCCCTACCTTCCTCGGCCCAGAGACCGGACAGAGCTGTGCTGATCACCCCAGTCGCACCAGAGCCCCCAGACGCACCAGAGCTCTCAGCTGCACCAAAGCTCTCAGCCACACCAGAACTCTCAGACGCAGCAGAGCTCCCAACCACACCCAGTCACGTGGGCCACACTTGTCCATCAGCGGCCGAGGTGGCCGTGGAAGTACTGAAGCTACTGAATGTGAAGACACCCTGAGGAGGCCCGGCTATGAGGCTATGAGAATGAACTTCATTGTCATCTAGACGACCAGTATGTGATGTGCATGGTGTTGAATTCTCATACTTGCTGTTTTTTGTTTTTGTTTTGTTTTTTTTGTTTTTTTGGAGGGGGGGGGGGTGTTTTTTTAGTGTTGTATGGGATGGCTATCTACAATGTTTTTTAAATTGTCGAATGGTTTATTTAAAAAAGACTGAGTATGCAATTTGTAGTTTAAGAGAACAGGCGTCTGATGCTGCTGTAAAAACACAATGTACATGTGTTCCAATACAGGTAAATATTCTTGAGGACGGCGCAATAAGGTAAATCAATCAAGTAAATAAATAATACGATGGAAGAAATCTTTAGAATGTAAGGTTTACGGTAACAGAGGACATGTCAGGTTAAGAACGGATTTTCTCGTTAAATTCTTGTAAATCTGGATGTCAGTACTTCTCACTAAATGCTAGTTGCCAATCTTGAACAGATTTTTCTTTCAGCTGCAAAAAAAGTTCTCGTTACAAATCTCTTTACCTTTCTGCAATACATGAATACAGTAAAGTATAGTAGATCTAATCCACTTGAGAACAGTGCCCAAACAGTAAAGTGTAGTAGAACTAATCCACATGGGGAAAGTGCTCAAACAGTAAAGTGTAGTAGATCTAATCCACATGGGGTAAGTGCCCAAACAGCAAAGTGTAGTAGAACTAATCCACATGGGGAAAGTGCTCAAACAGTAAAGTGCAGTAGAACTAATCCCCGTGGGGATAGTGCACAAAGAATAAAGTGTAGTAGAACTAATCCATGTGGGGAAAGTGCTCAAACAGTAAAGTGTAGTAGAACTAATCCACTTGGGCACAGTGCCCGAACAGCAAAATATAGTAGATCTAATCCACATGGGGAAAGTGCTCAAACAGTAAAGTGTAGTACAACTAATCCCCGTGGGGATAGTGCACAAAGAGTAAAGTGTAGTAGAACTAATCCACGTGGGGAAAGTGCTCAAACAGTAAAGTGTACTAGAACTAATCCACTTGGGGACAGTGCCCAAACAGCAAAGTGTAGTAGATCTAATCCACATGGGGAAAGTGCCCAAACAGCAAAGTGTAGTAGAACTAATCCACATGGAGAGAGTGTCCAAACAGTAAAGTGTAGTAGATCTAATCCACATGGGGATAGTGCTCAAACAGTAAAGTGTAGTAGAACTAATTCACTTGGGGACAGTGCCCAAACAGCAAAGTGTAGTAGATCTAATCCACATCAGGAAAGTGTTCAAACAGTAAAGTGCAGTAGAACTAATCCACACAGGGATAGTGCACAAAGAGTAAAGTGTAGTAGATCTAATCCACACAGGGATAGTGCTCAAACAGTAAAGTGTAGTAGAACTAATCCACATGGAGAGAGTGCTCAAACAGTAAAGTGTGGTAGAACTAATCCACATGGAGAGAGTGCTCAAAGATTAAAGTGTAGCACATCTAATCCACATGGGGATAGTGCTCAAACTGTAAAGAGTAGTAGAACTAATACACATGGGGACAGTGCTCAAACAATAAAGTGTAGCACAACTAATCCATATGGGAATAGTGCTCAAACAGTAAAGTATAGTGGAACTAATCCACATATGGGTAGTGCTCAAACTGTAAAGTGTAGTAGAATTACTCCACATGGAAAGAGTGCCCAAACAATAAAGTGTAGTAGATCTGATCCACATGGGGATAGTGCACAAACAGTAAAGTGTAGAAGAAGTAATCCAGATGGGGATAGTGCTCAAACAATAAAGTATAGCACATCCAATCCACATGGGGATAGTGCTCAAACTGTAAAGTATAGTAGAATTACTCCACATGGAGAGAGTGCTGAAACAGTAAAGTGTAGTAGTACTAATCCACACGGGGATAGTGCTCAAACAGTAAAGTGTCATAGAACTACTACACAGGGGAAAGTGCTCAAACAGTAAAGTGCAGTAGAGCTAATCCAGATGGGGATGGAACTCAAACAGTAAAGTGTAGTAGAGCTAATCCAGATGGGGATAGTGCTCAAACTGTAAAGTGTAGTAGTACTAATCCACACGGGGACAGTGCTCAAACAGTAAAGTGCAGTAGAACTACTCCACATGGGTATAGTGCTCAAACAGCAAAGTGTAGCAGAACTAATCCACGTTGGGACAGTGCTCAAACAGTAATGTGTAGTACAACTAACCCACATGGGGATAGTGCTCAAACTGGTTGATGGTTTCTTCCTCTGAGTCTGCGATGAGCATCTAGCGTCACACCTAGGGTGCACATACGTACCGACATAGACCCAGTTGTTAAAGATAGAGTTCCGCGAAGCCCAGTTTACAATCGCCCAATTCAGTTTGTTATCAGAACATATGTTGTGAATTGAAATATTTTGTGTGTATTTTATATACGCTGCACTTTTAACATGTACTTATTTTCTGTGCAGTGAAATAATGTATTGATGTATAACCTTTATTTGTATGAGACGTGTATAACACATGTTTGTTATAAAATGAAAAAAATGTGTTAATTTTCAATGTTGATGAAATGTGGTGTACATTCATGATTAGGAGTTTTTATCTGAACATAGCTGTGTCTTGGATTTGTTTGAGTTCTCTGTGTTACATATTGTCTTCTCGTCATTTAAATTGTGAATTTGATGATAACGTTCAGAGTATTGTACTTTGTTAATTGTTTAGTTGTGCCAATGTATAACCTTGTCATAAATGTTAATTTTACATTTTACAGTTTTTGATTTGTTTCACAATTATATCGTATATTATATATATATGTCGATGACGCCGTATGAATAACAGGCTTCACATCTTTCGCCCGAGTGACCATATGCGGGAATGGTTCCTCGTTAGATATATTAACGCCAACACTATGTCGCTATCGTCCATGTACCTGCTCTTGTTTATCATTGGATTTTCCCTCAGAATCGTTCGAATTTTAAGTACAACTAATCAGTTATGCTGGCTTCCTCTCCTGCCGTACGTGGGAAGGTTCGTCAGCACCATGCGGATGGTCGTGGGTTTCCCCCGGGCTCTGCTCGGTTTCCTCCCACCATAATGCTAGCCGCCGTCGTATAAGTGAAATATTATTGAGTACGTCGTAAAACACCAATCAAATAACTAAATAAATAAATAAATAAATAACTAAATTAGTTACACAATGAGATGAATATATTTCTCTCCACAGATATTTTCACTGCGTGATTTTTAATTTTAAATTGTGGTGATACTGTGCTTATCACGATTTTATTTTTGTATGAATTTAGTTTTTATGTCATGCTTTAAATTTTAATCATTGTACATGTTTTTAGAAGAGAGTTTTTGATACTGTGTCGTATATAGTTTTTATCGCAATGTATCTGTGGTAAAATATTTAGTGAATACAAATAGTCCAGATATGACTGAGCAGGATTCACTTTTCTCTGCATTTCTCTGGGGGTTCTCTGCATGTGCTAGGCTTGTACTATACCAATACCGACCTCCATACCACTCGTATACCTCCCGTAAACCACGAAGGGGCGTTCCAAGTCTATCTTCGCAAGCGCCGTTCCCAAAAGTACCTAAAGTATTAGTTTAAAAGAGGAATATGTAAGAGACAATGCACAAAAAGCAAATGAAGCTGGTAGTGTGTAAAGGATGGAGCAGTCATCTGCGTTCTATGATAATGGGGAAAATGTGGATATTATATGTGTGCCAATTCAAATTTCCAACTCGTTGTCCATTAATATTTTCCACATCAATTACAAATATCTACGTTGTCATATTTCGCAATATTTCTCACTTGACCGACCCAGAGATAAGTAAGAAAAGTTAAAGGGGGGATTGTTTTATTCAACCATCAGCGTACAACCGGATGTGACATATAAAATGCATAATGGTATACCTTTGACAGGAAACTGTAGAGCTTAATTTACATCTGATAGCGAAAGGTATTGTACTGCTATGGAATGGTGTCGGTCAACTTCATTCAACGTTAAATGAGCATCATCAAAACATGTTTACCACCCCAGAGCACAATAAAAAGATATCTTACCATACCATACAATACAATGACTATTAGCAGACATTACAACCTACCATTAGACTAGGTGATAAGTGACTTAAATTTAAAAAAAGACAAAAAGCAGTTTAACAATCTGGAACTGTTCGGTTTGGTGAAAGAACGCCCTCGAAACAATCACGTCTGATCTACCACTATAGCTGGGATATCCGACTAGCAATTTCGTTCGACGTGGAGACAGCAAATACTCCCAGTCTGACTGTATCGCTACACTTACTTAAGGCTAGACTTTATGACTAGTTCAAGGTACAATGAAAGGAAAATATAGCAATGGCTTTCTCTATAATACAGGGTCTAACATTACACCAGGCCATCTCTGATTCAGTTGTTTTACCGACTGATTACCTTATCGTACATGTGACATGAACCGTCTCTGCTTGACAATTTCCAAACATTTTGATCACGTCTTCCTATGTGGTTATTGTATACGGTTGTGAAAGACAGCAAAGAAAACCTACTATGTCACAGCGCTGGCTCAACTGTCATTCACAAGAAAAGTGGCTCAACTGCCTTTCACAAGAAAAATGTTCCTTAACTGTGCACAGATCCAGGTTCGTGACATTCCTTACCTTCACTTGCTCTATTATGTCCACTCCAAGTAGAAATATGCATGCATGCATGTGATGGTTTTATCAAGCTCATATCACTGATTGAGGTTAATATATGTACATTTGTTTACATTTTATGCAATGTTTATCACATGGAATGTACATGGAAACGCAGGTTATCAAAAATAGCACTAGCTACAGCGGTTACAGGCGGGACATAGGCTCTGGGACTTAAGGTTTACAACTTTTTGTTCACAAGGCTAGAGCAGCCGGGACAGGAGAAACACAGGGCGATGAGGGGTCTGGCACTTCTAGATTTAATGGTTTAAATAGGTATAGATGTCATTTGGAAAGTGGATTAAATAACAGTGTTATCGTTAACAATCTACATGTATTTGAATGCAAGAACACATCCACGGCCCTGATAAACCTACATGTAGCTGGAGTTGTGTGAGCTAATTCCAAAACTACAATAACTTCAACAGCACACGCCAACCACCTGTCAGCTAACCCTCAACAATGTATAAATTAAAACATAATTTAACATACACTGTATCCAGTCACTATATGCATGTACAGAGTTTAAGGTTATTTATGTACCTGCTATTATTCCTGATCAACAGTAAGTAACAACTAAACATACGGATAATTAAAAATGGAGAGAAGTCTAATATACACAAACATACACAGCAGGTATGCCAAACGGGTATCATTTCTGGCACACTAAAACATGTCACCCTGTTGTTCCACATCTGCTACAAATGTAAATGAACATATAGAGCTTAACTTTACAGCTGTTGTGAGTATTTGTCGTACAACTTACCACCTAAAACATTGTCTGGTGACTTTATTATCACCTTGTACACTACGTGATAATTACCCCATACAACACTGTGTCAAAACTTAATTACCATCTAAACATTGTCCGGATACCTTTTTACCACCTTCAACATTATGTGGTAACTTACCACCTACGCTAGTGTGATCTATCACATAACTTTATTGGCTGTTGTATAATAGATAATATACACAAAATATCAATTGAAAAACAATAGCAAAAAGCCCCAACAAAAGTATCTTCTCATTGTGAAATAATTTCTTAACCCTAAGGTCTTGTTGTTTACCCACATCAAAATCATCTGACATACTTTTCCAATGTGACACAAAGTACCCATAAAACTTTAACATTCCAATTAAATTTACTATTTACATGTAAATACAGTGAAAAATACTAAGAACAATAAACTTTATTTCACTTAACATGAAATGCTGTAACCATCTCAAAGTACAGATGACAGATTGTATAAAGGTAAACTAGCTGTTGTTGACAAGCAGAATGATGTTTCTAAGCCATTTGTGTTAAGCAAAACTGGGTGAAATCCTCAAAAGTGACCGTCTTGCACTCTACATACAATATAAACATTCAAAAAAATGTATCATAAAACTAAGTAAATTGGGTGACTCCAGGCAAATTCTGTGACCCCACAAACACAAGACACCCTAATCAAGACACATTGTAGTTTCCAGAGGTTTTAAATGTGACTGACATCATACATGTAACTGTATTTTAAAGCTGAACAAGTCTTTCAGCCATGTTGGAAGTTAGACTGTCAGCTGTGCTCCCTTATTATGACTATGCTGGTCAATAAACTAGTTACCATGTATGGTACCATTCTAATAAATGCAGAAAAAAATTTGCCTGCATCCAAGAAAACAGCAAGAAAAATATATACGGCAAACTCACTGATACCAACAGTTGCACCAAAAATTATGCATGCACAATCAAAAACACTTCATTTCAAAGATAATGTATTATTTGATTGGTGTTTGACAGCAGTACTTAGAAAGACATTTATAACAAAAACAAAACACAAATCAACAAAAAGTCAGCCAGAACATGCACTTGGAAAAGAAGCAATTTTCCTTTCCATCACAAATTTGTAAATACAGCACATATTCTAAACTAGTCATGTGGTAAACAGCAAACAAATGACTGTTTTATGAAGCATCAAATGGTTTATCATTTCTTTCTCTTCCAGAGACGAGGCCTTTGTTTTCTTCTTGCCTGAACTGCTAGGACTGAGCGGGCTGGCAGTGGCACTACTCAGGTCATCTGGGCTGTTAAAACCTTTCTCTATAGCAGCTGGGCTTAGCATGGCAACTTTATCAACTCTGAAGAAAAGGGAAAAACAATCTTATACAAAATCAAGACTTGCAAGTTACTTCACCTAAAGCTATTATTGTTATAAAATGGGTAAAGTTTGATGAAATCTTAATATTCGTCCCAAATGAAAGTTTTTGAATTGGTGATTAAATGAAGGGTGAACTACATATACGTTCCGTCTGAACTATTGGCGTATACATGTACAGTTCCAGTGATCTCGTCATTTTACGTCACCATTTAATGTTTCGTAGGACTGAGCTCGTTAGATTTCACAGGAAACCAATATCCGCCACCTGGTTTATGCACATCATTGGCCAACCAGTTTCTCTCATCTCTTATAATATATACCAGCTTCCATCTCTCACAATACCGAAACTCTGAGCACAGTCTAATGTTTAACACTATATCCCTCTTGCAGGCTGTTATATCTATTTCCCAAAATAGTTAATGAAAAAATAACTCCAAACCTAATCAAATCTACACAATGAAAACAAAATCACACAGCGTATACGTGCAACTTTTTGGTATTTCAAAACAAACTGGAACAAGTAGATTAGTAAGCCATGAAACTTTGGGCCAAAGCACAGTGTGAGGGTGATAGGTACATTTGTTGTAGGACAGAGCAAAGCAAGGAGAGGTCAAAGTTTATGTTGTTTCAAAGTCTCATACAGCATCACAAGTACTAAACGGTAGTTTTTTCCTATGGAGAATGCTTAAGTGATAGTGTATTAATGCTTTAGAAACTCCAAGAGCGGGTCTGCACATCTTCACCATTTCAATAAGCACATTCACATGTTAAGGCATATTACTTTGCAGTATACTAGTTTAGTATATCTATTATAATTGGAAAAAAATCTTTTTTTTAATTTATCCAATTATGTGTTCACAAAATATATTGATTAACCTGTATAATTACAAAACAAATAATGTATCTGTTAAACAGATGCAAACATCCCCATAATACAATAATACATGTTTTAAGTAAAAGCAGCCATTTTAAAAGGCAACAAAAAAGAGCAACAGGAGCAATGACAGTCACAGAAACCAGTGAAGATAAGGAGCGGCAAACTCAGAGAATGGATCTCTTAACTGTGGAAAACTTTGCTATTGCCAGGCAACTCTAAAATGATACCACTTTCCAGTCCATCAAAAGGCAACAAAGGACTTTTTCACATTAATGTAGTTTATAGATCCATTCATTGTGGCAACAATCAACCAAATAAAAAACAAACAAATAATGAACAACATAAAATATTGACGACACAGTTTGGGTGTCATCGTTGTGTACTACGTGTCTGACTTCAGGTCATGACCATGGTGACAGTGAAGCAGAGGTCATCACCTTGGTGGCACAGAGGCTGAGGAAGGGGTGGAAGGGGTGGAGACTGAGGAATATTTTTGACAACGTTTATTGTATCTGTGTTTCCGTGGTAACAAAGGTGAATTAAGCAAAGCATGTAATCATGCGGATTGGTGAAGAATGAATAACAAGAGGAGGACGTGGTAAGACTTTTGGACGAAGAGTAATGGGGCTTAATTCAGGATGTGATTGGTAGGACGGGAATGGGAAATTTGGGACTGTTGACAAATTTAACATGTGACACTTAGAATTATTGCATGACTTTTACACAGATCAGCTTTAGTTTGGATACAAGAGATTAAGGCCACAAACATGATCGGTCATAACCAGATCAGCATATTTCATCTATCCTCATAGGTTGAATACGATCATACTCACAAGGTAAATAAGCAGTGATAAAATAAGTGTCAGAAGAAACATTGTGCCAACAAAACAGCCAATGCCTCTGGCATTCTAAGGTTTAACGTAGCAAATTACTCCGGCGCTAAAGTGTCCATATGCTGGGCTTAGAGTGAGTGAAGATGTGTAAGCGACAAGAGTGAACAAACCACTGCTACCTGCTCTAGGTAATAACACTGACACATTTCTTCACAGCAACAATTTCCACCATCAACACCTAACTTTAACATGTTTATAAGAATTTATTTTCCCAAATGTGAAATGTACACGTAAGCTTAAACACATGTAGAACAAAACAAAACAAGAAAAAAAAAATTCGCTGAGGATCTACAACTAAGTCTGCTCTCTCTCTTACTTGGTCAAACACAAACGCATACGCCATAGACACCAGCGTCTCTAACTCTGCAAGTGTTTTCACAATCTTCAACTTGGAGCTAAACTCGGAGCTGAAAGGGGAGATAATTTGTTGAGTACCCTTATGCGGTGCATGATAAAGGGGGAGACAACTTTACGTACGTCCTGATCCGGTAGTGAATTATCTGGTAGTACATTTGATGCCGATGGACAGATGAATGGAGGGAATCAGACTGCAGCCGAGGAAGCTATTGATAAAGAGGTGAAGTGTGATTACCTCCTCTACCAAAATTCAAAGATTTACAATATCTGAATACAATTACATGTTTAAGGAGGTATTCACTCACTCAGGTACAGACAATTTTTCCATCACATACATGTGATAAATGAAGTGAACGTTGAGAGAAACACATACAGTGTATAGTACATGTATATATTTAACTTACCAGTTGAAGTTTTATATTTTCATATTAGTTTTACAACTGCACAATTATCAGAATAATTTAAAAAAAAACTTTCAAGGTTGAGGTGATGAGAATTTGCTTCTGTCACATTGAAAAATTCATTTCATGTCATGAATGTAATATGGAAAGATTTCAAGTAGTTGAGATTTGGTGCAGTGTTACATGGCGCCAATACCTGAAGAATGGCTTGCTCATCATGATAATGGCCTTTGTCCTCATGGTGGGGTGGTCAGTAACAAGCCTTTTAGGTCCTTCTTCAGTCTGAAATGACAAAAATGCAACTACACAGAATTGTCTAACACAGCAGCAATCAAACCATTTGTTTATTGTTTATTTATGTACCTGAGTGTTTTTTTCATTGACATACTCACTGCTCATTTACTTGATATGATGTCACTGATACTCTTGGTTTCACTACAGAATAGCATAGAATCTGATGTCTTAAAACCATTTTACTGTTTGAAAAAATACTAAAAACTAAATTAAACCATTTGCATGGACAATGTTTTAAATCTTTGCTTTGAAACAGACATTCATATACCAGCTGTCAAGTAACAAGGACCTTTGTGGTCAATAATCACAAGACCAATTCCTAAAACGACGAAAAACACAAACCACCAAAGAAGAAAAATAGGATGGAATCGTGCAAAGAGAAGCAGTTAACAGTTTTCAATGATGTCGGAAAGACGCAAAGTATAATCTAGGTCTTTGAATACTGAGCGAAATCAGTATTCAAATCCTGTACCATGCTAGAATATAAGTTGTTGATAACAGAATATGCATCTCATTTGCACACTGATTGCAACTGTTCCTATATCCAAAGAAAGAACAAATCAAAGGTGCTCCAGGTGCTCAAAAGTTCATTAATTTTGTTTTGTAACAGCTGCACTGACAAGCG